>NC_092131.1:76389962-77019546 GCF_043159975.1 Macaca nemestrina
GCCGGGTATCACTCTGAGATGAAGCTTCCAGAGGAAGGATCAGGCAGGAATATTTGCTGTTCTGCAATTTTTGCTGGTCTGCAGCCTCCACTGGTGATACCCAGGCAAACAAGGTCTGGAGTGAACCTCTAACAAACTCCAACAGACCTGCAGCTGAGGGACCTGACTGTTACAAGGAAAGCTAACTAACAGAAAGGAATGGCATTAACATCAAGAAAAAGGACATCCACCCGAAAACCACATCTGTAGGTCACCATGATCAAAGACCAAAGGCAGATAAAACCACAAAGATGGGGAGAAACAGAGCAGAAAAACTGAAAAATTCTAAAAACCAGAGCACCCCTTCTCCTCCAAAGGATCGCAACTCCTCGCCTTGCAACGGAATGAAGCAGGATGGAGAATTACTTTGATGAGCTCACAGAAGTAGGTTTCAGAAAGTTGGTCATAACAAACTTCTCCAAGCTAAAGCAGGATGTTTGAACCCATCGCAAGGAAGCAAAAATCTTGAAAAAAGATTAGACGAATGGATAACTAGAATAAACAGTGTAAAGAAGACCTTAAATGACCCGATGGAGCTGAAAACCATGGCACAAGAATTACGTGATGCATACACAAGCTTCAGCAGTTGATTTCATCAAGTGCAAGAAAGGGTATCAGTGATTGAAGATCAAATTAAAGAAATGAAGCAAGAAGATCCGATTCTGTTAGAATGAATCCACTGTTAAGGACAAGCAAATGCTGAGAGATTTTGTCACCACTAGGCCTGCCTTACAAGAGTTCCTGAAGGAAGCACTAAACATGAAAAGGAACAATCAATACCAACCACTGCAAAAGCATGCCAAATGGTAAAGACCATTGATGTTAGGAAGAAACTGCATCAACTAATGGACAAAATAACCAGGTAACATCATAATGACAGAATCGAATTCACACATAACAATATTAACTTTAAATGTAAATGGGCTAAATGCCCCAATTAAAAGACACAGACTGGCAAATTGGATAAAGAGTTAAGACCCATCAGTGTGCTGTATTCAGGAGACCCATCTCACGTGCAGAGACACACATAGGCTCAAAATAAAGGGATGGAGGAAGATCTACCGAGAAAATGGAAAGCAAAAAAAAAAAAAAAAAAAAAAAAAAAAGCAGGGGTTGCAATCCTAGTCTCTGATAAAACAGACTGTAAACCAACAAAGGTCAAAAGAGACAAAGAAGGCCATTACATAGTGGTAAAGGGATCAATTCAACAAGAAAGCTAACTATCCTAAATATATATGCACCCAATACAGGAGCACCCAGATTCATAAAGCAAGTCCTTAGAGACCTACAAAGAGACTTAGACTCCCACACAATAATAATGGGAGACTTTAACATCCCACTGTCAACATTAGACAGATCAACAAGACAAAAGGTTAACAAGGATATCCAGGAGACTTGAACTCAGCTCTGCACCAAGCAGACCTAATAGACATCTACAGAAGTCTCTACCCCAAATCAACAAAATATACATTTGTCTCAGCACCACATCACACTTATTCCAAAACAGACCACATAGTTGGAAGTAAAGTACTCCTCAGCAAATGTAAAAGAACAGAAATCACAACGAACTGTCTCTCAGACCACAGTGCAATCAAATTAGAACTCAGGATTAAGAAACTCACTCAAAACCACACAACTACATGGAAACTGAACAACCTGCTCCTGAATGACTACTGGGTACATAACAAAATAAAGTCAGAAATAAAGATGTTCATTGAAACCAATGAGAACAAAGACACAATGTACCAGAATCTCTGGGACACATTTAAAGCAGTATGTAGAGGGAAATTTATAGCACTAAATGTCCACAAGAGAAAGCAGGAAAGATTTAAAATTGACACCCTAACATCACAACTAAAAGAACTAGAGAAGCAAAAGCAAACATATTCAAAAGCTAGCAGAAGGCAAGAAATAACTAAGATCAGAGCAGAACTGAAGGAGATAAGAGACACAAAAAACCCTTCAAAAAAATCAATGAATCCAGGAGTTGTTTTTTTGGAAAAGATCAACAAAATTGATAGACCACTAGCAAGACTAATAAAGAAGAAAAGAGAGAAGAATCAAATAGATGCAATAAAAAATGATAAAGGGGATATCACCACTGATCCTACAGAAACACAAACTACCATCAGATACTATAAACACCTCTATGCAAATAAACTAGAAAATCTAGAAGAAATGGATAATTTCCTGGACACATACACCCTCCCAAGACTAAACCAGGAAGAAGTGGAATCTCTGAATATCCAATAACAGGCTCGGAAACTGAGGCAATAATTAACAGTCTGCCAACCAAAAAAGGTCCAGTACCAGATAGATTCATAGCCAAATTCTACCAGAGGTACAAAGAGGAGCTGGTACCATTCCTTCTGAAACTATTCCAATCAACAGAAAAAGAAGGAATCCTCCCTAACTCATTTTATGAGGCCAGCATCATCCTGATACCAAAACCTGGCAGAGACACAACAAAAAAAGAGAATTTTAGACCAATATCCCTGATGAACACCAATGTGAAAATCCTCAATAAAATACTGGCAAACCGAATCCAGTAGCACATTAAAAAAGCTTATGCATCATTATCAAGTTGGCTTCATCCCTGGGATGCAAGACTGGTTTAACATACGCAAATCAATAAGCCTAATCCATCACATAAACAGAACCAAAGACAAAAACCACATGATTATCTCAATAGATGGAGAAAAGGCCTTTGACAAAATTCAACAGCCCTTCATGCTAAAAACTCTCAATAAACTAGGTATTGACGGAACGTATCTCAAAATAATAAGAGCTATTTATGACAAACCCACAGCTAGTATCATACTGAATGGGCAAAAACTGGAAGCATTCCCTTTGAAAACTGGCACAGGACAGGGATGCCCTCTCTCACCACTCTTATTCAACATAGTGTTGGAAGTTCTGGCCAGGGCAATCAGGCAGGAGAAAGAAATGAAGGGTATTCATTAGGAAAAGAGGAAGTCAAATTGTCCCTGTTTGCAGATGACATGATTGTACATTTAGAAAACCCCATCATCTCTGCCCAAAAATCTCAAGCTGATAAGCAACTTCAGCAAAGTCCCAGGATACAAAATCAACGTGCAAAACTCATAAGCATTCCTATAAACCAATAACAGACAAACAGAGAGCCAAATCATGAGTGAACTCCCATTCACAATTGCTTCAAAGAGAATAAAATGTCTAGGAATCCAACTTACAAGGGATGTGAAGGACCTCTTCAAGGTAAACTACAAACTACAGCTCGAGGAAATAAAAGAGGACACAAACAAATGGAAGAACATTCCATGCTCAAGGATAGGAAGAATCTATACCGTGAAAATGGTCATACTGCCCAAGGTAATTTATAGATTCAATGCCATCCCCATCAAGCTACCAATGACTTTCTTCAAAGAATTGGAAAAAAATACTTTGAAGTTCACATGGAACCAAAAAAGAGCCTGCATTGCCAAGACAATCCTAAGCAAAGAGGACAAAGCTGGAGGCATCATGCTACCTGACTTCAAACTTTACTACAAGGCTACAGTAAACAAAACAACATGGTACTGGTACCAAAACAGAGATATAGACCAATGGAACAGAACAGAGGCCTCAGAAATAACACCACACATCTACAGCCATCTGATCTTTGACAAACTTGAGAAAAACAAGAAATGGGGAAAGGATTCCCTAATCAATAAACGGTGCTGGGAAAACTGGCTAGCCATATGTAGAAAGCTGAAATTGGATCCCTTCCTTACACCTGATACATGAATTAATTCAAGATAGATTGAAGACTTAAATGTTAGAACTAAAACCATAAAAACCCTAGAAGAAAACCTAGGCAATATCATTCAGGACGCAGGCACAGACAAGGACTTCATGACTAAAACACCAAAAGCAATGGCAACAAAAGCCAAAATTGACAAATGGGATCTAATTAAACTAAAGAGCTTCTGCACAGCACAAGAAACAATCAGAGTAAACAGGCAACCTACAGAATGGGAGAAAATTTTTGCAATCTACCCATCTGACAAAGGGCTAATATCCAGAATCTACAAAGAACTTAAACAAATTTACAAGAAAAAAATAAACAACCCCATCAAAAAGTGGGCAAAGGATACGAACAGACACTTTTCAAAAGAAGACATTTGTGCAGCCAACAGACACGTGAAAAAATGCTCATCATCACTGGTCATCAGAGATGTATAAATCAAAACCACAATGAGATACCATCTCATACCAGTTAGAATGGCAATCATTAAAAAGTCAGGAAACAACAGATGCTGGGGAGGATGTGGAGAAAAAGGAATGCTTTTACACTGTTGGTGGGACTGTAAACTAGTTCAGCCATTGTGGAAGACAGTATGGTGCTTCCTCAAGGATCTAGAACTGGAAATACAATTTGACCCAGCGATCCCATTACTGAGTATATACCCAAAGGATTATAAAGCATGCTACTATAAAGACACATGCACACGTATGTTTATTGCGGCACTATTCACAATAGCAAAGACTTGGAACCAATCCAATGTCCATAAATGATAGACTGGATTAAGAAAATGTGGCACATATATACCATGGAATACTATGCAGCCATAAAAAAGGATGAGTTTATGTACTTTGTAGCGACATGGATGAAGCTGGAAACCATCATTCTGAGCAAACCACAGCAAGGATAGAAAACCAAACACCGCATATTCTCACTCATAGGTGGGAACTGAACAATGAGAACCCCTGGACACGGGGCGGGGAACATCACACACCGGGTCCTGTCACGGGGTGGGGGGATGGGGGAGGGATAGCAGTAGGAGAAATATTTAGTGTAAATGACGAGTTAATGGGTGCAGCAAACCAACACGGCATATGTATACATATGTAACAAACCTGCATGTTGTGCACATGTACCCTAGAACTTAAAGTATAACAAAAAAAAAATCCTTCAAAAACTAAATAAAACCAAAAAAAAAAAAAGATAAAACCCTTGTATTTTTCCAGTCTTGAATCTATCTTTATAATGATTAGCAAACACCTTGGGGAGCTTACTTGTACACATATGGCTCTATAACTGAAAAAACTATTTTGGTTTCCAGTGTTTGTTCATGTTGAACTCTAAGATTAAATATTTTGCATTTCAAATTGTGATGCGCATATAGCTCAGCTTGCTCATGACTACAGCAAACCAATACCAAAGACCGTTTAATAACAGAACACGTTCCTTTTTATACACATTCTTTCCCTAAAATAAACTCCAGAGAGGAGAACTGCTGCTCTCTGATTACCATTACCCTAACTTTATTTAACCAGGTATTTTTCAGGAAATAAAGGAATAGAGACAGAGACTTTATATGGAAAGCTTGGCTCTATTTCCAAATACTGTCATACTTAAGATGTGAAGGCATTCTTCAGAGCGACATTTCAGATCCTGATCAAATTTCTAACATCTATGACCAAGTGCACAAACTTTTTAAAATGTGGGATTTGTATTTTTTCCTACATATAAATGTTTAATGAATTCAAAAGTGGTGTTTTGTATGAACCTGACCACATATTGGTCATTATACTATTCACTGAACTTTAAGACATTAAGATCTGTCTGGCATATCATGAAGGAAATGCCCAAAAATTCTTTTCTTTTTTTTAAAAATTTTTATTTTAGGTTCGGGGTTACATGTGAAGTTTTGTTATATAGGTAAACTTGTATCACAGGGGTTTGTTGTACAGATTATTACATCACCCACATATTAAGTCTATTATCCAATAGTTATTTTTTTTCAGCTCCTTTCCTTCCTCCCACCCTTCACCCTCTGAGAGGCCCCGGTGTGTGTTGCTCCCCTCTTTGTGTCCATGTGTTCTCATGATTACTTCCCACTTATAAGTGAGAACATGGGGTATTTTTTTGTTCCTGCATTAGGCACTTAAGGATAATGGCCTCCAGCTCCATCCACGTCCCTGCAAAGGAACATTCTTCTTTATGGACGCACAGTATTCCATGGTGTGTATATATCACATCTTCTTTATTCAGTCTACCACTGATTGGCAATTAGGTTGATTGCATTCTTTGCTATTGTGCTATTGTAAGTAGTAGTGCAATGAATGTACATGTGCGTGTGTCTTTATGACAGAATGATTTATATTCCTTCAGGTATACTCCCAGTAATGGCACTGCTAGGTTAAATGACAGTTCTGTCTTTAGCTCTTTGAGGAATCACCATACAGCTTTCCACAATGGTTGAGCTAATTTACACTTTCACCAACAGTGTATAAGTGTTCCCTTTTCCTTGCAATCTCACCAGCATCTGTTATTTTTCAACTCTGTATTAATAGCAGCCATTCTGGCTGCTATGAGATGGTATCTCATTGTGGTTTTGATTTGCATTTCTCTAATGATCAGTGATTTTGAGCTTTTATTCATATGCTTGTTGGCTGCATGTATGCCTTCTTTTGAAAAGTGTCTGTTCATGTCCTTTGCCCACTTTTTAATGGTTTTATTTTTTTCTTGTAAATAGATGCTGGATATTAGACCTTTGTCAGATGCATAGTTTGTGAATATTTTCTCCCATTCTGTAGGTTGTCTGTTTACTCTGTTGATAGTTTATTTTTGCCGTGCAGAAGCTCTTAATTTTAATTAGATCCCTTTTGCCAATTTTTGCTTTTGTTGTGATTGCTGTTAGCATCTTTGTCATGAAATCTTTGCCATTCCTATGTCCATGATGGTATTGCTAGGTTGTCTTCCAGGGTTTTGATCGTTTTGGGTTTTACATTTAAGTCTTTAATTCATCTTGAGTTGATTTTTGTATATGGTGTAAGGGAGGGTTGCAGCTTCAGTCTTCTGCTTATGGCTAGCCAGTTATCCCAGCACCATTTATTAAATAGGGAGTCTTTTCCCCAATGCTTGTTTTTCGTCAGCCTTGTTGGAGATCAGATGGTCATAGGTGTGTGGCCTTACTTCTAGGCTCTCTATTCTGTTCCACTGGTCTATGTGCCTGTTTTTGTACTATAAAAAGGAATGAACTATCTCAGAAACTTACTATTCAAATACAGGCTAGATGACCTCTTGATAGGAATTCAGGGAATTCAAACATCAGATGGGTTGGTCTAGACAAGTGAAGCTGAAAGCTGATTAAGTAAGAATCACCTGGGGAAGCTTTTAAACTCCTACTCCTTTTCATGTCATAGTTCAGAAGTTATTAATTCTCAAGCTATTTCTTTGAACTGTTAATTGAACTTTTAACTGTAACATCTACCTATTACTTCTACTCCCCACTACACAAAATATACTTGCTTATCTACAATATAAATATTCTGTTCATAGATTTAATGACAGTACAATTTTGCCTTGTGACAGTATGAATTTTCACTAATTTGACTGTATTACTACTGTCTATATTAGCTTACAAACTCATAGAGGGCAAAAATTATGTCCCTTCCCTTGTATTTCATATATGTTCAGCCAAATACAAGAGCCCTAAAGAGTTTACTTCTTCTTAAATTTAGATTGAGAGTTAGGTGTGGTGGTGCATCCCTGTAATCCCAATTACTTGGGAGGCTAAGGTGGGAGAATCCCTTGAACCAAGGAGTTTGAGACCAGCCTGTGCAATATAGAGAGACTCCATCTCAAAGGTAGAAAGGAAAGAAAGGAGGAAAAGAAAAAAAAGACAGAAAGCATTTAGTAATGGCATTATATTTGATTTTATAAATTTGATTCCCAATCTAACCAGAGCTAAAGTTGCAAACTGAATTTCCAGGAATTCCTTAAAAGATAAAATCCTGGAATGCAGTTTCCAGTAGTTGGTTACAATTTGTGTAACAAAAAAACCAATTTATTTCAGAAAGAATTTTTTTAACTTGATGAATAAAACAATAACTCTTTCCACATCATGCAACTCTTGCCAAGTTATCTATTAATTATAACTCTGCCCAACATTTGCATGGAAAGATAGTGTGCTTGAAAAGAGTCCAAAATCGATTGCCTCCTTTAATGTTCTGTTCTGAAAATTGAAAACATAAATGAAAATTTAATATTCCTTAATATTAGGAAAAGTAATGTCCTAATTCCTCTACCTTTAAGGTGCAAGGTTATTTTTAGAGCTACATTTTGAACTCATTATAAATTGTAAAGTTTTAGGGGAAACACAGCACTAAAATCCAAAACAGCCAAATGTTTTTCTTTGAGTTTTCAATGTTTTCCAAAAGACTGGCATTAGATGCCTTTAAAGAATTACTCTTGCAAATTTGAAAATAAGAAGTGAAAAAATAGCTATTTTTTTTAAAAATGAAAGATTTTATTTAGTTTCCCTAAGTGAAATTACTATGTTCCTTTTGCTTTGAAAGAGTAAATGCCAAACAATCAAGGAAACTATTTAAAGTAATGGTGTATGGGTCATTCATTTATTTAACTTGGCAGCAATAAGTTTCTGATCCTCTAATCCCCAATAGGTTTCCTCATTACAGAAACCATTGTCCAAACTGGGAGTCAAAGAGTGTTACCAAAAAGAGATAAGTGATTAAGTAAACTGCTGATGGAAGGAAAAATACCAGGGTAGGTAAGTTTAATTTTTTCTCAAGAATTTTTAATGAGTGAATGGAAGTTTAGTCACTGTGACAATAGGCCTGACACCTTTCACAAACAATAAATATCTTTCACTTTAAACAATGACTGAAATATCACAATGTCTTAATTTAAAACTCCTATCTCATCTCATTTAAATGAATGAGAGACAGAAAGACCTCTGGCTTTCTATCTGCAGCGTCCAGATAGGAAAGGTCCTAGACAGGAAGAAAGGACATCACCTCATTATGAATTGTCTCATTTCGTTTTCTGTTGCCATAACAGAATGTCGGAGACTGGGTAATTTATAAGGAAAATAAGTTTATTTGGCTCATTGTTCTGTAGGCTGGGAAGTCCAAGAGCATGGCAGCAACTTCTGGGAGAGCCTTCCCACTACATCACGACATTGTGTAGAAAAGAAGAAGGGTGGCCAGGCACGGTGGCTCATGCCTGTAATCCCAGCACTTTGGGAGGCCCAGGCACTTTGGGAGGCCCAGGCCGGTGGACCACGAGGTCAGGAGATCAAGACCATCCTAGCCAACGTGGTGAAACCCCGTCTCTACTAAAAATACAAAAAAATTAGCCAGGCTTGGCAGCATGCGCCTGTAGTCCCAGCTACTCGGGAGGCTGAGGCAGGAGAATTGCTTGAACCTGGAAGGCGGAGACTGCAGTGAACCAAGATCATGCCACTGCACTCCAGCCTGGCAACACAGCAAGACTCTGTCTCAAAAAAAAAAAAAAAAGGAAGAAGAAAGGCAAGTAAATCGTGTGCTAAGGAGATATTAAGAATGTTATAAAGTTCATATGGAACCAAAAAAGAGCCCGCATTGCCAAGACAATCCTAAGTCAAAAGAACAAAGCTGGAGGCATCACGCTACCTGACTTCAAGCTATACTACAAGGCTACAGTAACCAAAACAGCATGGTACTGGTACCAAAACAGAGATATAGACCAATGGAACAGAACAGAGCCCTCAGAAATAACACCACACATCTACAGCCATCTGATCTTTGACAAACCTGAGAGAAAAAAGAAATGGGGAAAGGATTCCCTATTTAATAAATGGTGCTGGGAAAATTGGCTAGCCATAAGTAGAAAGCTGAAACTGGATCCTTTCCTTACTCCTTATACGAAAATTAATTCAAGATGGATTAGAGACTTAAATGTTAGACCTAATACCATAAAAACCCTAGAAGAAAACCTAGGTAATACCATTCAGGACATAGGCATGGGCAAGGACTTCATGTCTAAAACACCAAAAGCAATGGCAACAAAAGCCAAAATTGACAAATGGGATCTAATTAAACTAAAGAGCTTCTGCACAGCAAAAGAACTACCATCAGAGTGAACAGGCAACCTACAGAATGGGAGAAAATTCTTGCAATCTACTCATCAGACAAAGGGCTAATATCCAGAACCTACAAAGAACTCAAACAAATTTACAAGAAAAAAACAAACAACCCCATCAAAAAGTGGGCAAAGGATATGAACCAGACAGTTCTCAAAGGAAGACATGCATACAGCCAACAGACACATGAAAAAATGCTCATCATCACTGGCCATCAGAGAAATGCAAATCAAAACCACAATGAGATACCATCTCACACCAGTTAGAATGGCAATCATTAAAAAGTCAGGAAATAACAGGTGCTAGAGAGGATGTGGAGAAATAGGAACACCTTTACACTGTTGGTGGGATTGTAAACTAGTTCAACCATTATGGAAAACAGTATGGCTATTCCTCAAGGATCTAGTACTAGAAGTACCATATGACCCAGCCATCCCATTACTGGGTATATACCCAAAGGATTATAAATCATGCTGCTATAAAGACACATGCACACGTATGTTTACTGTGGCACTATTCACAATAGCAAAGACTTGGAATCAACCCAAATGTCCATCAGTGACAGACTGGATTAAGAAAATGTGGCACATATACACCATGGAATACTATGCAGCCATCAAAAAGGATGAGTTCGTGTCCTTTGTAGGGACATGGATGCAGCTGGAAACCATCATTCTCAGCAAACTATCGCAAGAACAGAAAACCAAACACCGCATGTTCTCACTCATAGGTGGGAACTGAACAATGAGATCACTTGGACTTGGGAAGGGGAACATCACACATCGGGGCCTATCATGGGGAGGGGGCAGGGGGGAGGGATTGCATTGGGAGTTCTACCTGATGTAAATGACGAGTTGATGGGTGCTGATGAGTTGACTGGTGCAGCACACCAACATGGCACAAGTATACATATGTAACAAACCTGCACGTTGTGCACATGTCCCCTAGAACTTAAAGTATAATAATAATAATAAATAAAAATAAAAAAAAGAATAAGTTAAACTTGTTTTTATTATATTACAACCTGCTCTGGAGAGAACTCCCTCCCTCCTGTAAAAACTAATTAACTCCCTTGAGAATTAACTCATTCCTGGGATAAGGGCATTCGTTTATTCATGAGGATAGAGCCCTGATGACCCAATCACTTCTTAAAGTCCACACCTCTTAATAATGTTACATTAGCAAATAAGTTTCTAACACATGAACTTTTGTGGGACACAGTCAAACCACAGCAATAATATAACACCAAACTGTTAATGCAACTTTTTGTGAGCCCATCAATATTCAGCATATTAACTAGCTCACTACTGTCATACATAGTGGCTTCTCTCTCTCTAGGAGATAAGAAATCAAAATAGGACTCACACTAGGACTGTCTAGCTGTGTCCTGTACCACTTCTGCTGTTCCCTGGAAGAAAACAGAAGGAACAAAGAAGGGATCATGATAGCTTCCCACTCAGTTGCTCAATCTTTGTTCGTTCTATTATAAGAACGATTTCCAAAAGTTTCATTCCTATATCAATCTTACTTAATAACGTGAAGGGGAACTTTTTTCTAACTATCCTATCAAAATGAACTCTTCCATCTATTACTCCCCATTACACAAAATATACTTGTATCACTGCTCATCTACAACATAAATATTCTGTTTGTAGGTTTATGACAGTATAATTTTGCCTTGTGATAGTATTAATTTTCACTAATTTGACTGTACTACGGGTGTCTAAATTAGCATACAATCTTTTAAGAGGGCAGAGATTCTGTCCGCTTTCTTTGTATTTCATCTATGTCAAGCTGTTAATTCACAATTATATCCATGAAGAAGCAATGTTGTGTTAATTATTCCACTTGCGGCAGTCTCCCTCTGCATTCCTTAAACTCTGCCCAAATGCCCTCTGCCCTGATCAGTCCCCCAGGAGCTGACCTCTGTGGACTGTATCACCCAAGTTTCCTTGCCTTCTGGCTCTCAATGAGGATCCACTATGAGGAGGGACAAACAGGAGATGAGACTGTGGGAGGAGAAAGAATTTGAAGTTTTATTACCTACCTCACCCAACACTCCTTCCTGCCTTGTAGCAATTCTGGGAAGAGCCATAGCTTCTTCTATCAGGCAACCCCTTTTCCATGGCTCCAGCAGGCTCCAAGTTCCACTAACACAGTTCACTCCCTTGCCCCTTCCAGCAGAAGGGCAATAACAAGTTGTACTGTCACTAGTCCCTGGGTACGTCACCATCTCTGGTTGGTTTTCTTAATGCTGCTCACTCCTATGTAACTAGTCGCTTCATTAAACTTCATTTTAAGGTGTGTCATCTGTTTCCTGCTAGGACTCTAATACAGCACTTTAATATAAATAAATTACTAAAACTCTCCAATCCTTAAAAAGAGAAAGCATGCTTCACATATTTCATATGAAGCATAAAGTCTTCACTTAATTCCAAGAGTTGAAGTCAAATTGAGACAGTCTTCAGATATCATACACAGCACTTCAGTTGAAAAAAGAAGGAAAAATATTTAACACAAATAAGTTTTTTTTTTTTAACTTAAAGTTTCTTCTTATATGGTCACACCTCATTTTATTGCACTTCACTTTACTGCACTTCACAGATACTGCATTTTTTACAAATTGAAGGTTTGTAGCAAACCTGTGTCAAGCAAGTCTACCCGTGCCATTTTTCCAACAGCATACATAGTCACATTTTGTGGCTGTGTGTCACATTTTGGTAATTCTTGCAATATTTCAGACTTTTTCATTAAGGTTATATCTGTTATGGTGATCTGTGATCAGTGATCTTTCATGTTACTATTATAACTGTTGTTGGGTACCACAAACCACACCCATATAATAAGACGACAATCCTAATCGATATTATGTTGTTTGTATTCTCACTGTACCAAATAACATTTGTGATTCATGGGCAGGGGTCAAAATATCAAGATGAACAGGAGTTTGGAAGAAGTTTATTCTAGCCCTCACAGATGACTTTTGGGGGTTCAAGACTTCAGTGGAGGAAATAACTGCAGATGTGGTGGAAACAGTGAGAGAATTATTAGAATTAGAAGTGGGATCTGAAGATGTGACTGAATTGCTGAAATCTCATTATCAAACTTGAACAGATAAGGAATTGCTCCTTATGAATTAGCAAATAAAGTGGTTTACTGAGATGAAATCTACTTTTGGTGATGATGCTGTGAACACTGTTGAAATGACAAGAAAGTATTTAGAATATTATGTACACTTAGTTGATAAAGCAGAAGCATGGCTCGAGAAGGCTGAGTCCAATTTTGAAAGATATTCTACTATTGGTTAAATGCTATCAAACAGCATCACAGGCTATCTTTCCTGAAAGGGAGTCAGTTGATGCAGCAAACTTCTTTGTTGTCTTATTTTAAGAAAATGCTGCAGCCACTCCAACCATCAGCAACTGCCACCCTGATCAGTCAGTAGCCACAATCGTGAAGGCAAGACACTTGGCCAGCAAAAAGAGTATGACCTGCTGAAGGCTTGGATGACCATTAGCATTTTTAGCAATAAAATATTTGAGGAATGTATATTTTTAAAGACATAATGTTGTGTACACTTCATAGACTACTGTATTATGTAAACAAAAGTTTTGTATGTACTAAGAAACCAAAATGTTCATGAGACTTACTTGATTATGATATTTGCTTTATTGAGGTGGTCTGGAACCAAACCTGTGATACTCCCAAGGTGTACCTGTAATGAGGTTGTTATCCATTCTACGTAACAAGATGGAGCACATACAAAGAGTTGCTAATTAGAAATTCTTTATCTTATTTCTTGCAGTGATGTTTAGTAAGGTACTAATCTTTCTGATTCTCTATTCTTACTTGTGCAGAACTTAACTCCACAGACTTGTAAGGAACAAATAAGATAATGAATGTAAAGATTCCATCTAAATGTGTAGTATTTTCTAGAAACTACATGTACACTATAAAAAAGGTGTTTTTTTTTTTTTGTGGGGGCAGTTGTATCTTGTATCTAGCTAATATCAAGATTCAAGATTCTCTTTCAGAATACTTTCTGTGTGGACAGGTCTGCCTCTACGCATCTTTCAAAAGAATGTCTCTTTCCAAGTATAAAACATCCGATTTTATTCTCAACATAGCTTACAGAAATGCAAAATTGATAGAAAGGCTCTTTCTAATTCACGACATTTCACTACTAACCGCCCTGCCCACAAAAAAACTTTTTGATAGTGTTCCTGTAGCTTCTAGAAAATAGTACACATTTAGATGGAGCCTTTACATTCATTATCTTATTTGATCCTTACAAGTCTGTGGAGTTAAGCAAGTTTTCCACAGGTAAGGACAGAGGATCAGAAAGGTATTTAGCACCTTACTAAACATCACTTCAGGTAAATAAGATAATTTTTTTTCTTTTTTTTTTTTTTTTTTGAGACGGAGTCTTGCTTTGTCACCCAGGCTGGACTGCAGTGGCAGGATCTCCACTCACTACAAGCTCTGCCTCCCGGGTTCACGCCATTCTCCTGCCTCAGCCTCCCGAGTAGCTGGGACTACAGGCACCCACCACCAGCCCCGGATAATTTTTTGTATGTTTAATAGAGACGGGGTTTCACCGTGTTAGCCAGGATGGTCTCGTTCTCCCAACCTCGTGATCCACCCACCTGGGCCTCCCAAAGTGCTGGGATTACAGGCATGAGCCACCACGCCCCCTAAATAAGATAATTTCTAATTACTGTATTACAGTGGAACAACACTAGGAACAACACTAGTTATTCTCATTAGTAATTTAATATAGAGCCTGTAAGTAATCAAATAGCAAATGCCTACATGCACACTACTATCCCACACACTAAAACAAAGGGAATACTAAAAGGCATCAACAGATCACATGGATATTATATACGGTACAGCAAAACAACAACAACAACAACAAAAAAAAACATAAATAAATACCTAAAATGAAAGTAGTTTTCTCTCAGAGGGGAAATAAAATAAAATGTATATTTCCTTGAAAAATGCTTCCTTTAACATATACACAGAAAAAACACTTGGGTGAGGGGCTTATAGGATGAATCAGCAGGACGGTAAGAAAGACAAGGGGGCACAAAACTTTCTACATAAACAGTAATAGCTAGTCAGAGTAGCTTTGTCATTTACTCAGTTAATATTAATTGTATAAGCTATAGGCCAAGGTACTTTAAGAGATACTATGATAAATAGGAAAAATTTTTTGCATTCAAGCAGCTTCCAGCCTAGTTGGAAAGATAACACAGTCACAGATAAAACACTCATTCATTGATTCAACATTTCCTGAGTAGTTGCAGAAAGGCACTGAGTTTGGCACCCAATGAAAAACAGCCTAGCCCTCCAGGAAGTTAACAGTCTGCTAGAGAAGATAACATAGGTATGCAGGTTTTGAATGAAGAACGTCAGAAGCGCTATAGGAATGATCCAAATATTATGCTATGTGATTTCCAAACGAGGGGGAAGTGATTCCTAAGTGGGGATTTGGGGAAGATGGCAGGGAGTAGACATTTGAGCTAGATAGCTTTTAAAGATTACACAGGATTTGAGTACTCACTGACGGGGAGGAAAGGCATTCTAAGTGAGAATCAACTGCGTTGTAAAGACAGACTCTGGAAAGTAAAGGGAAGGTAGGAGTAGTGAGTACAAAGGGTTTTTTTTTAGAGGGATCCAAATTATATGAAGGTGTTTACTGGGAAGGAGAGAGAGGTCAAATTACAGGGATACTCAAATGGGAATCTAAAGAGCTTATGTTGTTTATAGGATATGGGACATAAGAAAAGGTAGAAGAACACAGAGTATCTTAAAAGAGTTCTAAAGTCAATGATAAGGAAAGAAAAACTGGGTTTATAATTAGAGAACATATAATTTAGTTAAGTCTGAAAGAGCAGACATGATTCTGACAGGCTGTTACAGGTTATGTAAATTTATGAAAGTCATGATTCAGCCAGGCCAGCAATTCCTTGGTTGCTGCCGTTCCCTCGAAATCTTGGGAACTGGATCATTTTTGGTACCTTTTTAGATATGCTATCTGTGAAATGACACTGGCCTGAATAAACCCAAACCTCAGGAACTAAGGCTTTAACATACACACTTTAACACACACGTAGACACAATCACATGCTCCCCAAATTCCCTTCAACATCCTTTTTGGTAGAACATTTTTATTGTTTGCTACTTTTTGTTTGTTTATCTGCATTTCCTTGCTGCTATTTTTTATAATTATAAAATACAAATTAATACAACTTCAATGTAGGAAATCTAGTCTTTCATTGTTATCCATTTTAATACTGACTTGATAACCACAATATGAATGTACTAACACTCACTGCTACAATTCTATACAGAGAGCCAGGGTGTCTGAAAACGGGCCATATGTTCAAGACTGGTATATGAATCAGCACAAAGATAATAGTGGTCTCTTCAAGAATCACTTGGGGCTATACTCCTAAAAGAAGAAGAAAACTGCTTCTAGACTACCTCCAGAATTCTCCTGGAATGTGTGAGTTAAAGAGGACCAAAGTAGTCTCTTAGGGCTCAAAAAAATTACTGAATATAGTAAGCACCAATCCAGATCACGAGTTGGATATTCAGCCCCTAGGGGTCCACAAATCTAGGCATATTCACAGATAAATTTATTTTTTATCAGGGATTAACTAGATTAGAATAATTTCAACCTAAATTAATTTTAATGGATTAGGGCTAAACTCAGAAAAATCTATGAGTCAAACATTGTTGGGTTTTACATTAGGCCAGTCTGATGTAGAGGTCAACAGCATAAGCTTTAAACTCTGTCAAAATGAATATGAAACTTAGCTATGATTTACTGTAATTGTGTTTTCTTATGAAAGCCACTAAACCCTTCTGAGATTTAAGAAAACAGCAATCATATAACACCTGTAAGAATTAAATTTGAAAATTAATGTATGGAAGACTGTCATCCAATGGCAGTTTATTATTAACAGGCAATCACCATGATACCATTTCATACAGAAATCTATTGCCCATAAAGAATTAGTGCTTTTCATTGATTAAATTATTAAAGAACAAACAAAGAAAGCAAGGTATGGAGAAATCCTGAATGTTCTACAATGTATCATATTTATTCTTCAAGGTCCATCTCCATGAAGCGTTTTGTATTCCCCTTAATCTCATAGTCTCTTCCTTTGAAACCCATAGCCTGGGTTTAGATATCTCATAAGCACTTCTCATACTCTGGATTAGTCATACATGTTCTTTTCTTACCAGCCACTCTCTCCTGCTCCTCACCTTGCTCTACCTCTTAGAGCTAGGGCTTTTAACCTGAGCAGTGTAAATTTCCTAAATTTATATACAAAATTAATGTTTCTGTATACCATATATAAATATATTTTCCTGGAGAAAATCCATAGTTTTCATCAAATTCTCATAAAAACTCTGAAAGTCAAAAAAGGTAAGGAACTCTTGTCTAGGGAATAGACTGATTTACTCATCCTTTTCTCCTCTACAGTGCTACGTATTTACGTTGCATATGAATCAAAATTTATTGATATAATGGTTTAATAATAAATCATAAAATAAATTTTAGGTTTTAAATCTTCTTTTATTTTTATTTATTTTTGAAACAGGGTCTTACTCTATCACCCAGTTTGGAGTGCAACGGCTTGAATACAGCTCACTGCAGCCTCGACCTTCAGGGCTCAAGTGATCTTCCTGCCTTAGCTTCCTAAGTAGCTGGGACCACCAGTGCACGCCACCACTCCCAGATGATTTTTTTTCCTTTAATTCTTTTGTACAGATGGCGTCTCGTTATATTGCCCAGGCTGGTCTTGAACTCCTGGGTTCAAGTGATCGTCCTGCCTCGGCCTCCTAAAGTGCTGGGATTATAGGTATGAGCTGCCACACCTGGCATTAATGCAGTCTTTCAAAGTATAGTTTCTTGCTTGGTCTTCCTTTAATGTAAAAAATACATTAAGAATAGTGGTTATCAGAGGCTGGGGAGAACGGAGGATCCACAGAGAGTTACTGGTTTTTGGGTTTTTTTGGGGGGGACAGAATCTTGCTCTCCTGCCCAGGCTGGAGTGCAGTGGTGTGATCTTGGCTCACTGCAAGCTCCACCTCCCGGGTTCACGCCATTCTCCTGTCTCAGACTCCCGAGTAGCTGGGACTACAGGTGCCCACCACCACACCCAGCTAATTTTTTTGCATTTTTAGTAGAGATGGGGTTTCACTGTGTTAGCCAGGATGGTCTCGATCTCCTGACCTCGTGATCCACCCACCTCGGCCTCCCAAAGTGCTGGGATTACAGGCGTGAGCCACAGCACCCGACCAGAGAGTTACTGTTTAATGGCTCCAAAGTTTCAGCTTGAGAAGATGAAGGCGATGGCAGTGGTGATGGCTGCACAACAGTGTCAATATATTAATAGTACTACTTAACTGTTCTGCACATTTCACCACCACAACAAAAAAAGACTGTCTTACTCTCATGTAGTATAAATTGCCTATTACATGGCAGACTCTTCATCAGAGGAAAGGAAAAAAGAAATATACTGGTTAAATTTTAGGATATAAGAAAGAATGGGGAAGAAAATCTCAACCTCTATCTATATACAATGCTGGTGTTGGAGTATAAATACAAACTAAAATAGGGTAATTTAATCATAAATCTTGTCCAAAGGAGCTTAAAGAAAAGTAAATGGAGAAAAAGACTGCTTAGGCAACATCAGTTTATCTGTGTGAGGTAACTTAAACTTTTCCAAGGTGCCAAGTCACTACTCGAGGCATAAATGATAATTTAGCCCAATTTTACTAATGTATTATCTATATGAATAATGTAAGCATTTTGTATGCTTGCAAAAGGCATTCCAAGGTATCAGAAGCACTTTTTTTTAAATGAACATTTGGTAAATATTCTCAAAATTTGTAAATATAAAATCCTAAAATGATAAATACCTTAAAAAGAAAATAGCAAAAAAAGAAAGAAAAATCACAGTATGAAAAAATGAATTATTTTCATATATCATTTTACTCCCATCTCATACTTTACAGCCTGCCTTACCAAAGAAAAAGTCTCAGACTCCATTAAGATTATAAATATGTTAAAACAGCAAAAGTATCTCTATTAATAAGGTTATACCTGATATTTCCAATAACATGTATATTTTGTCAAAAACTTAGATTCTAAACCTTTTAATCATTAAATGTCAATGATATTGTTTGGTAATCAGCATATAACTAATTAGCAAAGATACTTTAAAATTCCATTATTTTCCCAGAAATCCTTTCATATATGAGAGATTTGCAACTATTTCTCTAGTGGAATCTAGGAAAATCTTTAGAAACAGATTCAATATAACGGGTAACTACTGTACTAATATTTAAATTCTGTATCATAAAAAAGATATGCACTACCATATTGAAGTATTATGTATTTGATATAAGCTATGTTTATTTTTTCTTGACTTTAATATTAATTAGCAGACTATAAGATTCTCCCACAGTTGTATTTACCAAAAAGCCAATTTTCCTTATATTTATTCTTATTCAGTGTTCACTCAATAAATATTTACCAAGTGCCTGTCATGTACCAGTGGTATAAATGCTGCACAGCAGTGAACCAGTCATGTTCTGCCTAAAAAATACTTAATGCTACTGCTTTCCCAGAACACAGATTTATACTACCACCTTTGTGAAGTGTTAGAGCAGACAGATAGCTAGACATAAGCAGGAAAGAGAGCGCCTGAGAAAAGGAGGACTAGAAAATCTCACATCCCAGAGACCACCCAAAACCTGCATGCTGGGTATAAGTAGACAGGAGCGGAAATACCTGTGCAGAAAGGAACACCCTGAAATACCCCTTAAGATGCCCAGTAATTGCTCACTCTATAGTTAACCTGTCAGAATGTAGCTAGCTACATGCTGATAAGGAGGGAAAGAGGGCAAAGGGGAAATTCTTAAGAGATACACAGGCACAGCAAGTACAGATTTAACCGCTATACGACCTTCCTGGGGTGGCAGTAAGGAGCAACAATGCCATTAAGTAGACTTCATATCCAACACAGGGCACACACATGTGCATCAACTCAGAGTAAGAGAATCCCACAAAACTGTGGCAGGAACTAATCAGGGACAAGGTAGAGACTTAAAGCAGAAGTAGGAAACTAGCCAAAGACAAAGGCCGAGACTTGAGACAGACAGGAACTTAAAGAAAGAGTTCAACACAATGAAAACTGCAATGTTGAACTCTTAGGGCTGTTGGCTCATTTTCTTTCAAGCAGCTCACTCTGCCTCCTCTTTCAGAGCGTACTGTCTCTGCTACTACTTAACCCTTGCTGCTCCTACTGCTGTTTTTCCAGCCTGCTCCTCTCTTGGCATGTACTTTCTTCAATAAATTCTCTGTTCTTTTTGCTAAAATTGTCTCTTGGACAAATTCTTTCTCCCAAGAACAACAAGAACCAGAGACTTTGCTCTTCCTAGTAACAAAAGTGTAATGGTTTTGTAAATATACTTATTCTGGTAATATTTTGAATAATTTATGCTTCTGATCTCTAATGAAAAATTTATAAGTGAATGAATATTTTTAAGATAAAATATTTGCCTGATGTGGAGTTTGTGTTTTGGTATAGCAATAACAACACATCAAAAAAAGTACAAATTACTTTAAACTTTGAAGATTTACCTGTTATAGGAATATTCTGTGAGACTGATAGCTGCACATCTCCAGTTCCCGGTGGCATGTCAACAACTAAGTAGTCCAGTTGACCCCAATCTACCTAAAAAGATCACATAGATTATATCATTGTATAAAAATTCAATGTTGAATAGTGATGTAAACAAAATTAATGGGTTAATAATAAATCTAAAATCATAGCTATCACTTGAGCCATTGCTAGGTGCAAGGCACTTTGCTAAGTCCGAAGGATACATGGATGAATAAATGACAGGCCCTTCCACTAGGAGGCCTTCTTTGAATGGCAAGTTTAAATTTCCAGATGACTCATCCCCATACATACATGCTAATGTTGAACTCATTTCCCAGTAGGCTTCTATTTAGGACCATTCACTTATTTTTACTGGGTGTAGCCCACATTTTGCCTAAAGAAGGTATTAGCTTTTTGTCCTTTTTTTTTTTAATTTTGCATTTCCCATGCTAATATAATTTTTTTAAGTTTATATTTCCTTCACAAAAATACAATAATGAAAACCAAAATTTAATAATAAAAATTTTAATATAACTTGAGTCCCAATATTATTAAAGTTTTCTTTCTTTCTTTCAAGGCATTTATTTATACCCAGAAAATTCGCCTATATAACGAAGTCCTTAATGCTCAACCTTCATTTAGATAGGTCTCAAGGGTACCTCAGGTTCTTTACTCCTCAGATACTTCTTTCCTTTAATGGAGTCCCTATTCTCCATTAATGGCCCAAGGATCTTCTCAATTGTAAAGCAGAAATGTGGAATCACACTAACTCTTCCTTTTCCTTCACTATCTCTAATCAGTTATTCTGCCTTCTAAAAATCTCTCAAACACACCCACTTCTCCGTTTCTCCACTGCCAAGAACCCAAGTGAGGCCACCACCATCTATTATTATTAAAGCCTCCAAAACAACCTCTCTGGCTCCAGCACTGCCTATCTAGTCCATGCCTAACAACACTGGAAAATGGAAATTTGATAGTACTACATTTTGTTTAAAACTCTTCTCTTGCCTTTAGGATAATATCTAAGCTTAAGCTCTAGAACACTCTGCCTCTTCTTCTTCGCTTGCAAATTCTTCTTCATTCTTCAGATCTCAGCTTAAAATTCAGTTCTTTGGGGAAATCTCCACTAACTCCCATTAGATTAAAGTGTTTCTACTACATACTTCCCCTAATCATGTATTCATTCATTTGCCCAAGAAATGTTTACTGAATACCTACTATGTATTGGGTATTGAGCTAAGTATTGACAATTAAATGGTATCATGATTCCTGCTCTCAAAGAAGTTACAATATAGAGACAGAGATATCAGGTAGATAACTATCCTTATAAATACATAATCACCAGCTTTATAATATAAGAGGCACTGTGAAGACAGTAAAATGTGCACAGGAAAGAGCTTGCTAACTTTGAGAAATTGAAAGATCAATATGGCTAGAGAGCAGTGAGTGAAGAGAAGGGTATCATTCATTTACTGTTGTTTCATGATCTGTCTTCCTATAAAACTGTAACTGAGTTAGATCACTTTAGCACAGAATAGACTAACAGGAGACGCTTAAGATGTTTTCTTTCAAGGAATGAATGGCTAAATGAACACATGCAAAGGCTTGATTTTTTTAAACCTAAGTGGAAACTGTATATAATTTCATATTGTGCTCCTTAAAACTTAATAACATGTAATATGTCCTTTCCATAGAATCATGCTTTTACTTATTTATTTATTCATTTTTGTGACAGGGTCTCACTCTATCACCCAGGCTGGAATGCAGTGGCATGCTCACAGCTCATTACAGCTTCAACCTCCTGGGCTGAGGTGATCCTCCCACCTCAGCCTCCCTAATAGCTGGGACTATAGACGTGTGCCACCATGCCTGGCCAATTTTTGTATTTTTTGTAGAGACAGGATTTTGATGTTCTGGTCATTTGATGTTCTCTGAAACCCAGAGACATGTCAGTCTGCCAGTGCTAGGAGTTTTAGTGCCAAAAATATAAAAGGAAAACTATTCTTCATCTTTTTGGGGTATGGTTTTGTCAACCTGAAGTAATCGAAAGGATCAGAATCCAGTTTAAAAGAGTTTATTCATATGAAAGACTAGGAATGGCCATCCAGGAAACACAGACTCCAGAGAAATGGAGTCAGCACTCTGAAGTTAAAAGTTAAGGTCTTGCATATAGGAAGAAAACAAAGAAATTTAACAGGATCACAACATTTTCTATACAAGGCTGATTTATGAGTTATAACAATTTAGTTACAGTTTGTTTTCTTTTCCCTACGGCTTGTTTTCTTTACAGCTGGTTTTCATTTCCTTTCCAATTTAAGAGTATATTTAATATTCCATCTTAAGACAATGTGATAGTCATGAAGTCTTTTTATGAGAAAGGTTAAGAGGGAAGTTAATCTATAAGGAAAATCAACAGAGAAGAGGGAAGGAACGTTCCCTGACACGCTTTATTCATTTACGACATTGCATAAAACATTGAAACATTATACGTAAGAACAAAGGCTAATCTGTAATCAGAGAAACAGTTATACCTTTCTAGGTTACAGCTGCCTGTCATGTGACTCAGGCTTCATGATCGCATTTCTTTAAGGGCTCAAAATAATTTAAAGCTCCAGCAACTTAGATTTTCAATTATTTATTTCCACAGTTTCATAGATGTTGGTCATGGGTAGTCTCGGGGTAACTATTTTTCAAGAATCTCTTGAACCCAAGGGGCAGGGTTGCAGCAAGCCAAGGCTGTGACACTGCATTCCAGCCTGGGCAACAGCGAGACTCCGTCTCAGAAAAACAACAACAACAAAAACTGCTATTAAGGTTCCAAGGAACTAAAAATACTTCACGGCTAAGGCAATTCATTTCAAATGACTCTAAATTGAATTTAATGTACCTGAAAAACACCTGGGCCAGTACATTCATCACACATAGTAGGCTTTCTATAAAGGCTTGCTGATAAACCAAGCATACGACCATGGGCAGAACCTAATGCTTAGACTGAGTAGTAAGTACTGAATTAGGAGGTGGACACCACATGGCAGGATCCAGGATCCAATCAGATTGAGCCCTGGCATACCTTATGGCAGGATCCAATCAGATCAGGCTTCCTGGCATCACCTTGTTGCAAGATATAATAAGATCATACCTCATTAGCCTATGCTTATAAAAGCTGATCAGCCCCCAGCTCAGGGAGACGGATTTGAGCATTTCCTTCTGTCTCCTTGTTAGCTGACTCACAATAAACCTTTCTCAATGTAAAAACCTGGTGCTTTGGTGTTTGGATTTCCATTGTCCACAGGCAAACTGACCCAATTGGTTTGGTGACAAAATGATGGCCATGAAAGGACCAAAAGTAGGTCTCTACTTGACTTCTTAAATTTAATAGAAAGACTAAATATGTTTGGTCTCTAAAAATTATGCTATAGGGAAACATGTTTTTCTAATAATTACAAAATGGTTCTTATTTGTAAAAAGACTGATATACAATAGGCAATTCAAGATTTCTATTTTTTGTTTGTTTGTTTTTCTAGATGGAGTGTCACTCTGTCACCTAGGCTGGAGTGCAGTGGCACAATCTTGGCTCACTGCAACCTCGTCTCCTGGGTTCAAGCGATCCTCTCGCTTCAGCCTCCCCAGTAGCTGGGATTACAGGCACCCGCCACCACAACTGGCTGATTTTTTTGTATATTTAGTAGAGACGGGGTTTCACCATATTGGCCAGGCTGGTCTCGATCTCCTGATCTCAGGTGATATGCCTACCTTGGCCTCCCAAAGTGATGGGATTACAGGTGTAAGCCACCACATCCAGCAAGATTTCTATGTTTTTAATAAAATTTAAGGTTACTACATGTTGAAAATTCTAATTTATAATTCTTCAAATGAACTGTGCAAAAAGGTGTTGTTTGTTTGTTTTTTGAGATGGAGTCTTGCTCTGTCACCCAGGCTGGAGTGCAGAGGTACGATCTCAGTTCACTGCAACCTCCACCTCCCAGGTTCAGGCAATTCTCCAGCCTCAGCCTCCTGAGTATCTGGGATTTCAGGCACCCACCACCATGCCAAGCTAATTTTTATATTTTTAGTAGAGATGGGGATTCACCAAGTTGCTCAGGCTAGTCTTGAACTCCTGACCTCATGATCTGCCTGCCTCGGCCTCCCAAACTGTTGGGATTACAGACGTCAGCCACTATGCCTGGCCAGGTGTGTTTTTAATAAGAAAAAATTATAAGAAACACATAAAATATGTTCGTCAGTGAGAAAAAAATTATTTTGTCTAATTTGGAGGTTATTTAAAAGGAGTTTCACAATATGGATTTGGAAAGGAAATAGAAACAAGATAAAAAGGAACCAGTAGTAAGGGGAGAGAGACATATAAGAAAGTTACGGATATGAACAAAAGAGATTTTGTATGAGAAATCATAATTTTGTATGAGAAAGAATCTTACGTAGTAAATCTTTGTCCTAAAGTAAAATGACTGGTTTTTTAAGAAAGAGCAGTATAGGGAAAGGTACAAAGTCCAAGCATGTCATAGATGGTCTAAGTCATGAAAAGGTTAATAAATAGAAATTTTAAGAAATTTGGTGTGTGAATAAGTTGACTATAATGAAAACAAATTTTTAACAGTCTTTCTAGGGAATGAACATTGATATTAAAACACAGAACTTCTAATTTTGGCCCTCTATGTTAAAATAACAAGAGTGTCTTAAGACATCAATTTGCTCTTGGTAAGACTGCAAGAGGTTTTGATTTTTAATTCTTAAGTCTGTTTCTATAATAGCCATTCTCTGAATCACAAATAAGTGTCTCTTTCTGCCACATTTCTTCCTGAGAACTGTCTAGTTTCTCTGGTTTCAGGTCTATCTTGAAGGTCTAGAAAAGCAATATTTTATTCCAGTATAAATTGGTTCTGTATTTTTATATGTCTGCACTGTTTCATGTAACCAGGGCTTAAATGTCTGAATTATTTCATGTAACCAGGACTTCCTATGCTGTTACTAAATGTATTCCCCTGCTCAAAGTAACTGGCCTAGGAAACAAAGATTGCTTAGGAAGACTGAGGTTTAAAAAGGTTAAGGTTTTTCTATTCATGTAACTTTCTGTATTGCTTTTGAAGTCTTTTGATTGTCACTCTGGTTAAACGAGTAACTACTATTTGGCAGTGACCTATGATTCTGCTGAAGGAAGTACTTTGAACTTTTTGATGTCTTTGGTAGGTTCTCCCAGGATCCAAATCCTAAATCAAGCTTCTTGGCCTAAAATTAACTTTGACATTTTACAGGTGAGCCCCCTGGAGAGCCTTAAAGGGTGTATCTCTCATCTTGTAGAGATTTTAAATGATTAAGCTTATTTGGTAAATAATATGGGATGCACTGTCAAATAAGAAACACGGTAGAATTTCCTTTATGTTATGCTTGTAAAAATGTATTATTAAAAGGTATTCCAAAATTGTTTAAGATTCCTAAAATTCTGGTATGTTGGGGAATATGTCATGATGTGAAATTGGTTATATGCTACCAAAATACCTAGATTTTTTTGTTAGTTATGAACGCTCATCAGATCTTTGACTGTGGCTGTTCTGAATTTTTGTTATCCACAATTATTATCTTAAATTTTTCTCTGGAAGCACTTGCAATTGGCTATAGTCCAAAATTGTTAATTAAGACTGAGCAAAACAAAAT
Source organism: Macaca nemestrina (assembly GCF_043159975.1). NCBI lineage: Eukaryota > Metazoa > Chordata > Mammalia > Primates > Cercopithecidae > Macaca > Macaca nemestrina. The sequence goes on from NC_092131.1 coordinate 76,416,250, forward strand.
TACATGAAGTTAAGTAATTGTTAAGGATAGTGCTTTTATGACTTAAGTGTTTTGTTTTCCAGATTTAGGAAATTTTCTGTCATAAGTTATTTAGAGTTTGCAATAATTTGATAACATATCCTTTGTGAACAAGGGCGGGAACGTTTTGCTTTTTCTCACAACTTGATTCCTACAAAATTTAGAAACCATTAATGAGTATTCTTATTTTTATGTAATGTAAGTTCAGTAAAAATCTGCTCTCTCAGTCAGGCATGGTGGCTCACGCCTGTAATTCCAGCATTTTGGAAGGCCAAGGCAGGTGGATCACAAGGTCAGGAGTTCACAGACTAGCCTGGCCAACCTGGTGAAATCCCATCTCTACTAAAAAAACACAAAAAATTAGCCAGGCATGGTGGCACGTGCCTGTAATCCCAGCTACTCCAGAGGCTGAGGCAGAATTGCTAAAACCTCAGGGGCAAAGGTTGCGGTGACCTAGATCTCGCCACTGCACTCCAGCCTGGGCGAGACAGCAAGACTCCGTCTCGGGGGAAAAAAAATCTGCTCTCTTTATAAGCAAGATGCAATAGGAAACACTGGTTATACTACCAAGGTTTGGACTGAAATGTCATATTTAAGAATGTGAATAAAATGCCTGGCTTCAGAACTTCCCAGCTTTACAGAGTGAATGAAAACTGTCACTTCCTGGCAGGCCCAAGAATGTTAAGGCTGTAAGTAAAATCTAAAACTTGCCTTAGTTTGGCTTCCCAGCTGCAAAAGTTTCTAAATCTGAGATTTCTTAGATGATCACTATGGAGAGAAAAAGTTATGCTTCTAAGGAAAGCAAAAGTACATCTGTTATTAGATTGTAACTCTGTGCACTGTCTTCAAGTCCTTGTTATCTATCTGTAGACTGGACTGAATCTTCCTAAGTTCCTCCAATACTTGGTTATAACTAAATCCCAATGGAGTCCCTCAGCCCTCTTCTCACAATCCAGACTAGGGATGCTCTGAGGACATTAAGGGTATTTCCCCTTTTTAAATCTGACCAACCAGCGTAATATCAGAAGTGGGGGCAAACTAGACCTTTAGGATACTATGAACTCTCGTCTCATAGTAGTTGATGCTGTCTCTTCCTTTCTAAAAGCCATAGAGAAGAATAGTTATGGGGCTACCTCTCACTATCTCCATTCCATACTCAGTCAGGGCTCTCTTCAAGTCACATCATAAGCCAGCTAGCAAACCATGAGGTTCCCTTTCTTTCCTTTTCTTTCCCTTTCTTTTTTCTTTCTTTTCTCTCTCTCTCTCTCTTTCTTTTTGAGATGGAGTTTCACTCTTGTTGCCCAGGCTGGAGTGCAATGGCACCATCTCGGCTCACGGCAACCTCTGCCTCCCAGTTTCAAGCGATTCTCCCTCATCCTCCTGAGTAGCTGGGATTACAGGCATGTGCCACCTCGCCTGGCTAATTTTGTAATTTTAGTAGAAACGGCGTCTCCATGTTGGTCAGGCTGGTCTCAAACTCGCAACCTCAGGTAATCCGCCCGCCTTACCCTCCCAAAGTGCTGGGATTACAGGCATGAGCCACCACACCAGGCCTATAAGTTTCTCTTTCTATCCTCACCTCACCATCACCCGGTGTAATAACTTTTCCAATCCTGCCACTTTACTTACCTTTCCTAAGGCCAAGTCTGCCTAATAAGTGGAACTGCATGCACTTACTAGGTCATGTCTTTTAGCCAAAGGTAAAACAGCCAGTATTTATACAGACGTCAGGTATGCCTTCAAAGTTGTTCATGACTTTGGTATTTGTGTAAAATTTGTCCACAATACACTACTGGAAAACTGCTGCATGCCTCCATGGGCCACTTCCCATTACTGAGTGGTCCCTTTTAAGTATGGTAACAAGATTTTATTTAGCTCCCTGCCTCACAAGGAAACCAGTATGTACTAATTACGATTTGCATGTTTTCAAACTGGGTTAATGCCTTCTCTTCTTGATAGGTCACAGCAATGTCAGTAGTTAAGCCTTACTGGAAAAATTATACCAACCTGGAAAGTCTCTCAAGAGCTTCATAGTGACCAAGGATCTCATTTTACAGGGCAAATTATTCAAAATGTTTATAAAATTTGGACTATTAACATCCACTGGGGTGGTGGAACAGACCAACAGAATAATAAAAACCCAGTGACAAAGATCTGAGTGGCATTTAGCCTGCCATGGCCCTAGGCCCTTTCTTTAGTCTTTTTTAACCTTGGTGGGTATTCAACACCCTCTCCCTGGAGTTCTGAATTCATCCAGTCAGGAGAAATCACGTTGATTTTTTCATTTGTTTGTTTTTGCTTGTCTGTTCAGCCCCCATTCACCTCCTCAGAAAGGACTTCTTAGAAACCTGAGAGGCCCACATATCCTTCTCCCAAAAAAGGGGAAAATAATACTTGAGTTATCCTCAGCAGGAGATCTGGACATAGAAATAGCTCTTATGCAAATTCCCATCTATTCAGTCAGCTTCACTAATTCTACCCCTCCTGCTCTCCAAGAGCTACCTGAGAGTCTTGAAGCACATGCCAGCACTGACAATGACCCCATGGATTATAGTTGGAGGATACTCTCAGGGATACGATTTGCTGAAAGGGATTAACTCTAGTAAAGGAGCTGCACAGGAAGGTTTTAGAGGTCTTGGTTTGGACTAGGTTCTGTTTGGAATGGTCAGAAACTTTTCTGCACTGTTAATAGAGCTGTCCGCTTCACCACTCATGCCATCAGAGCACAACAGAGATCCCCTATACTCCCTTCCTTGTGTGGTCCTAGACAACCACACTGCATTAGACTAACATCTCACTGCATAGGGTGGTGTTTCTGCTATCGCTAACACTTGCTGCTGTATCTGGGTAAATACTACCAGTCAGGTGAATTGGGAACATCTGAGGTTGTAAAGCTAGCCAAATCTCTGAAAGGGACACCTTCAGAAAGACTCCTGGCTGGACTTACTGAGTGGAATTTCCAATGTCCAGATGTTTTCAGTTGGCTTAACCCTGGTATAAGATTCCTTCTGTGTTTCACCCACATGTCTTAATGATCCTCCTCATATTTGGGCTAAGCATTTGGCTCCTCTTCAAAATTGTTCTAGCCTATTTTAACAGATGTCTGCAAGTGACTCCCACTAGGATTGTGCCAACTCAATCCTTAAGACTTTAAATTCACTTTAGCTGGAAACGGGAACCAACTTAACCCAAGAGACTGTGGTTCAAATTTAGCACATACTTGAGTGCCTCTTGTAAGTAAATGACTCTAGTTGCTCAGTTGGTCACTGCCCTGCCACAAGGATCTCTACAAGGGACCAGATGGACCTGGGGCAGGTAGTCAACCACTCTGGCACCATGATGGGATGCAATGCTGTCTGGCAACAGGTTTGAGCCAGTCCTTCAAGATGGATCCTAAGCAGCTGACTGAGTCTAAATTTTAAATAGAGCCATGTGGCCATTTGCTGACTAGGGGTTACACCCATACTCTTCCCCCAGAACTCACACATTTTAATCTATAGAACCTTTGGGGCTCACCTGAACCAGTCAATTAGAGTTGAGTTGTATCGATCAATCAGAACTAAGCAAGTTACAAGTTTCAATCCTTCATGTGCACAAAGAGAACTGATTGGGAACCTGGGTGTGAACTTTTGCTACAAAATCTGAGCTTTCTTTCCCTTGTTCTCTGAAACAAATAATGTTCAGGTTGCTAACTCTTTATTCCTTTGTCCTTGAACTGGGTTGAAGTAACTTCTTCTGAAACATAATCCTGAGCACTAAACAATTTCATTTATCTAACCAAGGTCTACTATCTAATCAGCAGGAAGTAGCTAGAGTAGTTGTCACCCCTTTTCCCTCAATACTGAGGAATGGACATAATAAAGGGGCAATTTGGAACTGCATTAGACCAATCTGGTTCAACTTTTATGTAACAAAGCTGTGGACTGTTCTTCAGTTGCTGTTGGACCCCCACTTTGAAGGTCACATAACCTGAAGTTGAAGATGACCCAAATGAGTAGAACCTAAGTGCTTGGACTAAGGAGTGAGGACTGAATTAAGAGGTGGATACTGAATGGCAGGATCCAGGATCCAATCAGATCAAGTCCTGGCATGACCCCATGGCAGGATCCAGTCAGCTCGGGTAGACAGATTTGAGCGTTTCCTTCTGTCTCCTTGTCAGTCAATTTGCGATAAACCTTTCTTAGTGTAAAAATCTGGTGCTTCAGTGCTTGGCTTTCCATTGTGTGTGAAGGCAAACTCATTTGTTTGTGCAGGCAAACAGATCCAGTTTGGTTCAGTGACAGTTCCAGTTCTCTTGTAAAAGAGCCACAAAAGCAATGATTTTAGAATGATTTGGGGAGGCTCTAGATTCTACTTACTGTTTACTTGTATAAATTATATTTTACTAAGTGTAGGGAAATAAGAATTAGCAAAACGCCCAAGAATCTCATTTAGTAAAACCCAGTAGTGGATCCAGATTTTGTGTGGCCTGAAGCATATACAATTTGAGTGGTCATCTCTAAAAATAAGAATACCAAATTATAAATGCAAAATTAGTTACAAAAGTAAATATTTACTTAGTACATGAAAAGAAATTACCATAAATTTCTGGAGCCTTAGAGAGTCACATTCCTTTCTCTGAGAACTCTTTAAACAGAAATGCTTATATAGAAATGTTTCCTGACCTTCCTGACCATAACCTGGCTGTCTCTCCCCATCTAGAACATTCTACAATTCCCAGAATATCCCAGGATCCTATGCAGATGTAGAACCCTGAACTTAAGCTTTATTAGCTTCATGGGTAACCCCGCCTTTGGTAAAATTTTCTCAGTTCTCTTTCAGGCTCCAAACTCAAAGGATTTCAGCAGGATAGACTCAGTCAGTCAAGAAATTGGAGCTACCAAGGTACTCCCGAGATGCCCTGTGGATACAGAGGCAGTACTGCAGCAGAAAATTCATCAGGTAGCAGGAAGTCAAATATGTGCATCAAATTAAGAAGGATATAGACAGCATAATGAAATAATCAAAAACAAAGCAAGTGGTCAAGATAGTTGAGAAGGATAGGATGAGGTACAGATCAGGGGCAACAGTTCAGACTTGAGTCAGCCAAGACAGGCTTCCTGCTAGATGTCTCTTGTACATGGTAAAACATATGACCATTATTACCCTCTAATGTGAGATACAGCACTTTTGTTTTTTTGCCTTGTTTTATTTTTTTGAGATGGAGTTTTGCTCGTCACCCAGGCTGGAGTGCAATGGCATGATCTTGGTTCACTGCAACCTCTGCCTCCCAGGTTCAAGTGAGTCTCCTGCTTCAGCCTCCCAAGTAGCTGGGATTACAGACATGCGCCACCATGCCTGACTAATTTTGTACTTTTAGTAGAGACAGGGTTTCACCATGTTGGTCAGGCTGGTCTCGAACTCCTGACCTTAGGTGATCCGCCCACCTTGGCCTCCCAAAGTGCTAGGATTACAGGCGTGAGCCACCACACCCAGCCATTTTTGGATCCAAATAGAATGCATTCACTGAGCTGTTGTGCAAAGTCATTCAATATTAGGATAGTTGTCTTCTTCATTTGTCCTTATAATATTGTGAAATATGTATTTGGTCTTTGTCTCATTTACTGACATAAAATCCTAAAATCCTTGGAATCACTAGAGTGATAAGAGTATCCTTGGTATTCTAGTAAGTTGACCGGTGGCTGGGGGCACCTATATAGCCTTAAGATGAGGACTGGTTTCCAGGGGAATCAATGTTGTGATTAGAGGGTTGAAACTTTGAGTCCCGGGCCCAACCTCTACGGAGGGGAGGGGGCATGATTGATTACATCACAAGTTTAACAAGGAAAATAGCCCAAACTAATGTTGACAATGGTAATTTTAGGCTAACATGTTTTCCTCAAATAATATTTTACATTTTATACTCAAAATAATGTCTAATAATCTGAGAATAACTCAAAGACTCAAATAAAGGCAATTCCCTCTTTTCTGAGGAATGACTGGGAACTAAAATTGTTATTTTATATTTGGGCAGATAAGGTAATTTGTCTTTTTCAGGACATCTATTATAAAGAATATGGCGTTAGGAATAGGAAAAGAACATGGGTCTCTATCTTTTAGGGACACTTAAGAAACAGATCAAAACAGCAGCAATCAGGTCTCACTCTGAAAGATTATGGGAACACAAGTGCATATAGGTTGAATTCTACATGTTGAATAGAAAGGGTCCAATGAATGTATGGTCAATAGTTCCATTTTAGGCTTCTCAGCCGGTTCAAACAGTTTACCATAATCAGTTTCCAGAGTAGCAGTTTCTATCATTAGCATTACATAAGCCAAGTCTAAGGACCGTAGGGTCAACTTACACTTCTCCAAAGCAACGGCAGACTATCCCAGCCATTCTATTCTGCTAGCAAGGCCAATGTGAGACAGATGAAAATAACATCAGCAGTGGTGTATACTGAGCCACATAGAATCAGGGAAGAAAAACACTGCTAAGACAGAGAGCTCTGCTGGAGTCAAAGTGATGGCCAAGAAGAATTAAAATCCTAAGGGCATGGAAAGTTGTAACCAAAGAATAAATAGAGAAATCATGAAGTAAAAGAGATCTAGATTGGTTTGAATGGCTCAAAAGTGGGCTGTGTCCAGGTAGCCCACTCATATGGTGGCTGGAATGTGCCATAAGTGACACGACAACTTCTTAAAGGAAGTTAGGCTGTGCCAGACCTTGCTGCTATCCTTCCTGTCTGACTACTCAGTTTTGACTTTCATGCCTACTTGACTTATACTTAGTGGATCTCAAGATAGTATCCTTGTATCTGATTCTTGCCATATACTTGTTGCTACTTCCATTCTATAATCAAGTTCTGCTATTTGTTCCTAATTTCTTGATTCTTCTATAGTCAGTTAGGTATAGTCCTACCCTACTAGCAAACAGAACATTACTCATGCTTAACTCAGAATCCCAGAGCATGAAAGCATGCCACTATTGGTACAGAGCTACAGCTAACCTGGTGGACAAATTTTGCAGGCAAATTACCAAGCTCCTAGGATTGTTATTCAACTAACTTCCAGGGTTTGAATAGGTCTTCCCGTTCTAAGGATTCTGGGATAATTATTTTATACATAACTATCTTATCAACTTCAGTTTATGCTCCCTAACCGAAGAAAACATTTACATGCATTGCTGGACTCTCCCTCCAGATCCACCCCTCCATAATATCTAACCGGTGTTCCTTCAGTATCTGCCAAATGATTCTATGAGTCAAGTTGCCCCTTAAAATTTTATTATACAACTAAAATTAAAATTTTTGCCACGTGAGGCACCTTTTATGTACAACATAAATCTAAAATTGAGCAGAAAGTGTTTTTCTTTACATCTGAGCCATGTGTTTTGTTCTGCCCAGTTGCCTGTATATAAAATCATGCAACATTTTATTTTGATTGCAAGAAGAAAATTGTTACAAAGGAGAAATTATTTAAATATAAATGCCACAATAAAAATCTGAATAATGAAAAGATTTTTACTTTAGTTGATGGCCTACTGACTTGTGGAAATAAATGATACAACAATATATAATAAATATCCTTGAGATTGTTCAGGTAACAGCTGACCCAGTTATAAAATGAAAACATATTATTCAAGTTATAATAACTATATAAATGTTCTTCCCTAATCTTTTTATTTTCTTCCCAAATGATAAAAAGTTCTCTAATCCTTTTTACAATGTCTTTCTTTCTAAAGGAAAAAGGCATGTGGGAGAGGAGGCTATTTATCTAAATAAACCCCTCTAAAGTCACTATGAGCCCAAAAAGTAACAGCAGACAGACAATTTAAAGAGAGAAAAGAAGAAAACTTACTCCTTTTCTTTCCCTTTATCACCTCCCTTTTTCTTAGTTGTCCTCCTGCAGAGGTACAGAGCAGCCTGGCCCTGACAACCTGGAGACAGCATCAATTCACAGAGGTCTTGTTATCCAAAAGTTGATACATGGGTCAATCTTTGTTAATTCTGAATCTATTTTCTGAACTAGTATTTAAAACTATCAGTTGCCCAGCTAGCCCACAGATGACTATTTACATAGTCACGGTACAGTTGAAACAGTAAAGCTTCAAATATAAAAATAATGATACTATCACAAAAGTAACAGTATTTCAGTTAATTATAGAAACACCTCTCTAAGTTCTCCAAAGTCCTGCTTTAGGCCAAGTGCTTATATATACAGATGTTCATAACCTAGGAAGGTGATGTTACTGAAGGACAGGACTGCTACTAAAAAGGCCTAAGATATTACAAACCTGCTTAAGAGTCAAGATATTTTAAAGAAATTGTCAAAATAAATTTTATCAAAATCCTCTCTACCTCAAAGGCTGAAATTTCAAATTTTTTCCAGTAGGCGTAAGCAATCACTGTATTAACCTAATTTGGAACAGCTTATAAAATATATTTAGATGGATAGCACTCCAATAAAGAAAACTATAAAGCTACAATACACTTTTAAGAAAGGTCTTAAGAAAATTTTAAGAAAATCTTTAGAAAAAAATACTTGTATTTGGGAAGATTCAAGGTCCTAAAGGGATAGGAGTATAGCTGTCATAGAAGTGGCTTTCTGAAGCCCCCTAAGAGTATCTACAGCCACCATTCAGTGGTTAAGGTATTAGAGCACTTGAAGGACATTACTGCTTCAAACCAACATACTGCATGCTAAGGATGATCTGAAGAACTGTCCCAACCAAGTTTATTCCTTAGTTCCAGTTACCTGCCATCTGGGGTCACATCCTACTTTTGAGCCTTAGGGTCCCTCAGGTGGAAATGGGCTGGTAAATGGAAGAAGTGGGGTAGGTAAAGGGGAGCACAAGGAAATTAATAGTTATTGGGAGCCTATTATAAGGCTGACATTAGATACACTGTACATACATGATTGTACAACATTGTAAAATCCGCATTATAATATCTCTATTTTACAGACAAAAGTATTGAGGATTAGAGAAGTTACAAGAGTTGTCCAAGGTTAGGCTGTTGCTGAGTGATTAGGAATGGAATTTAGATCCTGGTCTGTGTGACTCAAGTCATGTTTCTAGTCTCCCACAGTTCCAAGTCATGTGATAAAGGGCACAGCATCACTATTCTTCAAATCCCTGAAGAGTTCTGCTAACACAACCTTATGACCTCAAGAACATAGGAGCTTTATTATATTACTTCTTCAGTGTATGATAAAATAGATATAAAAAATAAAACTTGTATACCCACAGAAAATCATTACACAATGTAAGTTAGAAATAGAAGAATTATTCATTTGCTTTCCTTTTTTCTTTTCCTATTCTGGTTCATTATAACAACATTTATTTCTGAATATGTTTTTAATGGTAGGTAAGCATTCTTTCCTTACATGATCCTTTGAGAGTCTTGAGAGTCTTTTGTATTGTAAAGCAAGTATCCTAGTAACCATGGAAATCTAGAGTGTAAATTTCCTGACTTTGTGACATTGAAGAATATTTTAGCCTTTAATAATCTACCATTAAATTCAGGTTTTGTTTTAAATCAGTATAATTCTACCAACCATCTATACAAGCAAATTACATAGAGTAATAATTTAAATCAAAGTAAATAACGTATAAAGACTAAGAAAAGATATAATACTTTAAAATATTTTTAAACACCCACAGCTTTTTGAACATATTTTTGAAACTGACTCAATAGATATTATTTTTAAATGTAAAGATTAAATCATATCAAATAAGAAATCAACTGAGAAACTGTAGCTGTATATGCAGTTTTATTTTAAGTAATGAAACGCCTTGGCAAAAATTATAACAGTGAGAAAATTATGGCAGTGAATGAGATCTGACCTAACCAACTCCATCTTGCCTTTAACCTCCAAACTGCCCTTAGTCTTTCCAGGGCATGGGCCAAGTTAACTTTAGGAGAAATTTAGTTTCTAGTTTAACCTTACAGCAAGATGATATGAACCCTTCCCAAAGCTTAACCACCTTGGTAAAACTAATGAAAGGGTACAAGGTTAGAATTATGAAAGCGGTAGAATTTAGCTGAGATGTAGGCGTAGTTAAATGATAAGCAGTCATCATTCTAGAATTTACAAGATTTGTAACTTCCTCAATTACTCCTGTAAATAACATCGCTATTGCAGAATCTAAGATTGACCTTTTGAGATGTCTTTTCAGACTTTGGCATTTCTGACAACCAGATGACTTCACTCAGACCAAAGACTCAAGATTCAACTGCTCCTGTAGTCCCCACCCAGAAGTAAACTCAGAACACAAGGACCATTTTCCACGCCCCAATGATTGCATCTCCAACTAAATCAGTAGCACCCATTCTCTAGCACCCTGCCTGCCAAACTATCTTTGAAACACTCTAGCTTCCAAATTTTGGGGAAGACTGATATGAGTAATAATAAAACTCTGATCTCCCATTTAGCCAGCTCTATGTGTATCAACCTCTCTGTCTATTGCAATTCCCCTGCATAGATACATCAGCTCTGTCTGAGCGGTGGGCAAGATGAACCCACCAGGCAATTACAGGATGAACTATTAAAATGAAGTTTTGAGACTTAACATTATGATTCAGATATTAATTACTATTAAAAAAAACAAGCACTGAAATGGGAAGTTTGGCAAAACTCAAGACAATAAATCTAGCTAGGGACAGATAAGAATCCAGATATCTATTCATCAAATTAAGTAGTAAGTTTCAGTTTAGGGAGACTGGCATATCTAAATTCTAATCATTCTTGTCACAAACTGCCGTGTGAGCATAGGCCAGCCAATTAACCTCTCGGGACCCTAGTTTTCTCATCTATAAAATAAAGTATTTTAGATTAGGTAACCACTCAGTTTCCTTCCAACTACTGAAAAAAAAAAAAAATACCATGACTATGATCTGTTTGTGTAAACTGAAAAATATTTGTGAGGGATTTAAGGAAAAGGTGAGCAAAAGGAATTTTTATCCAAAAGTATCAAAATAACAAAGAAGCTTTTTTTTTTTTTTTTTTTTTTAAAAAGGAGAGGGTTACCTTATACAAGAACAAGAAAGCTCCAAACTACTTGGTATATTTAACAAACTTCTTTTTTAAATGGAATAATCATATTTCCTTTGGAAAACTTAGCTGAATTTTGCAAAGAGCTCATTTAAATTTATGCTAAACCACAACATACACTGAGTGCCATCCAACACATCTCATTCTAGTGTATGTAAGAATGAGTTATACCAATAAAGAACGTTATAATTTACAAAGTTAATACATCCCTGAAAAGTTGTGGAGAAGACTGTCTCCCCGACCTCCAGGTAAGGAGCAGGAAGGGGATTCAATCACAACTCCTTGAAGATTGAGAAAATAACTCTTATCTGAGGAATGTGACTCTTTAAAAATTATCAAGTCCAGAGAGACATTAAAAGGAGACCGTAATCACATCCTACTTCTCCTATGAGTTACATATTCATCTCCTGAAACTGCTTGCTATTGTCATAAAGTAGCTATAAACTGACATAATATGTTGCACCAGACACTATAGCCCATACCCTATAGCTTAACAAAGTATTACCATCACTAATCAATGTTATTTGTGTAAACCAATGAGAATTCCTAACAATTCTGCATTGGCCCACTCCCTGTCCTCTTTCTGGCCTTTAAACATCCACTTGTAACTGTGGCTGATCAAAGGGTATATTCAGGGCAACTTGAATCTGTTCTCCTGGGTTACAATCCTCAAGCTTGGCCCAAATAAACTCTCTATTTTTGTTAGTCTTACCTAGTTTATTCCTTTTAGATTGACACATACGGCATAAGTCAACAGGACTTGAGTGAACCTTCCCCCTTGCGTGGCCCCCACCCCAACCACCTGGTGTTTCTCTGAAAGCAATGCTTGGTACTAGGATGAACTCTTCATCTTCAGAAGTCTCACTGGGTGTTTTGGGTAAGTTCTTCTGAATTCATACCTCTCACTCTTTCGCTGAAGGTCTAGATTTAGACCGTTCTTCAAACTTCTCTTTCCTTTAAGAGTGAGGGTTTCAGTTTCTGTCTTTGGACAGGAGATTCAGGTAAAAAGCTCTGCAGAGAAATGCCTTTGCTTCCACCTGTCTCAGGACTGCGGGTTTAGGTTCAAGTTTTTCCACCCCTGTTTCCCAACAGAGTTTCAGGTCAAAGCACTGGCAATTAAGCACCAGTGGTTTCCTTCTAAATGGCATACTTTTAAGACAGTGAAATGTTCCAAATAATGCTGCACTTTAAGAAAATACATTTCAAAATGAGAGCTCTTGCATTAGTCTCATCCAAGGATGCTTACTGATGTGCCAGAAGCTTCTAAAAAGACTTCAACATTTTGTTGCCTCATTTAAAAAACTCTTTACAAAAGGCTAAAAGAAAGCTATCCTGGATAAAGTATTGATTAAAGCCTCAGGTAAAGTAGACTTGCTTCTTCTTCAGAGCTATCTATGCTGAGTCCACGCATAGAGAATATTTTCTTTGCCCTACTGCTTGATAGGCTCTTGCCAAACTCAGTAATTTTAGCTAAGAAACAGAAGCTAAGTTAAAAACACCACCCACTGAAAAGATGGGTCTCCAAAGTACATCTTTGTTGCCTAGCTAACAATTGCTCAGGGCAACGAAAGAGGTCATTGGAAGACTGATAGTCTAAAAGGTGGAAATGAATGAAAATAAAATTACTAAGATTATAAAAATGCAGATCCAACAAACTTTTTCTAAACCAAGACTAATGACTAACACTGTTGAAACATGAATATTTATGGAATTAGCTAAGCAGTATGTCAGGTGAGATCAGATCTGGAACATGTATGTAAAGGCATGTATGTATGTATGTAGACATGTTCTCACTCTTGCCCAGGCTGGAATGCAGTGGCACAGTCATGGCTCACTGCAGCCTCCATCTCCTGGGCTCAAGCCACTCTCCCACCTAAGCCTTCCTAAAATCCTTTAAATGATCAAAGTGCCTGCTTTGGCTCCCCTGCAAGATTTACAAAAAAAAACACAAAACAAAATAAAAAAACGCATCCACCCTGTGGTCTAGTGACTAAGACTTCGTGCTTTTATTGCTGCATCCTAGGTTCAATTCCCAGTTAGGAAAGTAGTCCCTGTTGGTTTGATATTTGTGTGACTTTTAACTTGTAGGGATACTGCTTTGCTACTTGGTAAGTTACCTTTGGTTAAAAAAGCCAGAAATAAGCCGGGCACGGTGGCTCACACCTGTAATCCCAGCACTTTGGGAGGCTGAGGTGGGCAGATCATGAGGTCAGGAGACAGAGACCATCCTAACTAACATGGTGAAGCCGTCTCTACTAAAAATACAAAAAAATTAGCCGGGTATGGTGGTGGGTGCCTATAGTCCCAGCTACTCAGGAGGCTGAGGCAGAAGAATGGTGTGAACCCGGGAGGCGGAGCTTGCGGTGAGCAGAGATTGTGCCACTGCACTTCAGTCAAGAGCTGAAGAGTGAAACTCCGTCTCTAAATAAATAAAATAAAATACCCAGAAATAGCAGCTGTTTGTCCTGGCTAAAATCTAATAACAAAAGATTTGAATGGATTTTTTAAAAAGAGCTCTATATGGTCAGAAGTCAACTTAATTAAAGCTGATATTTAAGCTGTATATCTAGATGGGGCTTTGAGGGGGACACTTTTCGCTTTTTCTCTTTGGATTTTGCTGTTAGAGAATTTTTTTTCAGTAGATTAAAATCTTTTTTGTTTTTTTTCAATTATGTATTTGGTCCCTCTGCTTCCTTTTTTAAGAACTGTTCTCCCATCTACTTCTCCCTACTGTTTCTTCCTCTTTGCCATCTTCAGTACCACATAAAAGAATCTGGGAAGAACTTCTAATGATTCAGACTCCATTAGGAACACAGGAAAAGGTGCCAACAATCCCTTTTGGGGGTCTTCAGTCTTCCTGTGGAATCTAAAGAATTGTAGGCAGATTCTTCTCAATTCTAAAGCTCTGCTCTCTTTTGTATTTGTGTTACCTGATCTCATTGGTTTTTGGGGAACCAGAAATTACTTTGAGACTTTACAGTTGTGAGAGAGAAACTTGACTTTGTTGTGTGTGATGGCTGATGAGTCAAAGGCAAGAACTGCAGTTTCGCAGGTGGCTGACAGCAGTTGTTTATAGTAAATGGATGTTACTCTAAGGGGGCTACTTGTTTCTTTGTGCATTTAGATAAGTAAGGTGAAGTTTAAACACTCACAGACATTTCTTTGGAGCAAAGTACACTGTGGAAATATTGGGCAGCTGGGTCCCATGGTATTTTACTCTTTTTGGACACGGGGGGTTCAAAGTAAAAGCAGAATCCTTGATTTTAAAAAATCTAAATACTCTGCCTTCCATTGGAGGCTGCTTTTCGCATAATTAAGTAATTAGGCCCTAAAAACTGCAAATGCTTTGTTGGCAGTGCTCCATTTAATGGGCTCTACCCTGCGCTGAGTGGTCCAGCTGGAAAACAGACTAAGTTAAAAACTATCATTCTAAATAAAATTGGTCTCCTCATAAAATCCTGTAGTAAAACCCTATGATTTTGTGTTACTTTGGCATCCGTTTTTAATCTTCCTCCAACAAACACAACCAAACTCCTTTAAAAACTTAGATTCTCCTTGTGTGTGCTTTGAGATATAAATTTACTACCCTGTTTTTTTCTAAAACTCAGTAAGGGCTTGGGCCATGTGAGACATATAAATTTCAGCCTGTTCCATTTACAACAGCTACAACTGTCCTTTTAAACTAGTTTTACCTAACTTATGGCTAAAGTTTTAAAACTAAAGCTATAAGATCCTTATTTCTGTCTGTCTGTATTTTTGTGTATACACGTGTGTACATGTCTATTTATATATTCTTTATGGTACCGAACTGGCTTATAAATAAGAAGGTACTCATAAATTAATTAGCCCAAATGCTTGTCAAGTTCACGTTACTTTAGTAATCTTTGGTAAATAAAGATAACTTTAAAATCGTTGGTAAAATAAAAGAGAAACACTTTCAAATTTTAATTTAGACATTTTCGTCTCAGTCTATTGATCAGGCAGATTTATATTGTCTCTGCTAGATGTTTTAAGGCAAAAAAAAAACCTGTTGCTTTTATGAATTAAGTACTTAATTTGTCTGTGAGCTTACATCTTTAGATTTGAACCTGTAAATTCGGGATGTGGACAGGTGGCCATGGTGGGCCTGGGGACAAGTCCTCAGTACCTAGAACACCAGCTAAAAGGCAGAGTCAAGTCTAATATGGCCCCATTTTCCTTGGTATAGGTTATCATATCTTATAAGTCAAAATTAAAATTTCTCTCAATGAATGTACCATGTTTTACAATGAAATGCTAAGCAAATATTTATACATTTGTGAGGTAATCACGTTCCAAAATGATCTGTGTAATTTTAAAAATATCTTTTCCACGTGCCTAGATGACTTAAGTGGAGTTAAATGACTTTTTGAAAATTAAAGGGAAGGGTCTCAAGATTAAAACAAAGTGTGAAAACATTTGACCAAAATACAATTTTAAAATACACGAAGGACTAAAAATGAAGCTAAGAAGTGAGCAGAAGTCAGATCTTTTGTTTGAATATATTAATCAAATTCCTATTATTTTAGTGACTTGTGTCCTTCCCATGTTAAACAGACTTGCCACTTACAAAGCTGAAGAGAAAACAGTAAATTTAATGTAATAATGTAGGTGTCCTAGTGAGAACCAAATAATGCAGCAGCCCTTACCTATAACACAAAAGACTTTGAGAAAGATTAAGGAATATATGTATGAGAATTGCAATGCAGATGATAAAGATATTGGTGAGAAATAGGATTAAGAACTGGAGAAAGAAATGAACACATAAAACAACCTAGTTCCCATGTTATCAACTTCAGCACTTTGCAAATTGCTAAGCTACAAAATTACTTCAGAAATATCTAAAGGACATCTAAGAAACCTAAGATCACTAAATTATAAAGAAATAAGAAAATGGACCAAATTTTATGCATCTCATTAAAAGACCAGTAAGTGAGCAGCTGTTCCTTCATTCTCATTTTTCTCATTTAAATACATTGGTCATTATATCTAGACTTGCTCATAATAATCTTCTGCCCTGATGAGCAAGTGAATGTTGCAATGTATCTAGAGGTTTTTCTTGCCTAAATAGGTATCTGCTGTCTTCATATTTATCTTATATTACAGATTACACATTAATATGCATATGTAAAGTCTGAGTATAAATAATGGGATAATCATTATGGAGTTTAATCATGACTCAGAAATTAATACAAACATTTACATGTGCCAAGCAGTGCTGTAAACACCGGGGATACAGCAATGAACAAGATCCCTGAAGTCCCTACCCTCATGAAGTGGAGATAGGAATACAATAAACAAACCAATTAGTACATCCCTTGTAATCTTGTTGAAAATCATCTCAGTTTGCTCTCTATAAAACTGAAACTAATATTACTTGCATAATATTACTTGCATAAAACTGAAACTAATATTACTTGCTCTCTATAAAACTGAAACTAATATTACTTGCATAAGCATTATATCCTACCCAAATAAAAATTATGACAAAGACCTATAAGCCAGTAAATCTTGTACTCCAATTTTCTCTCATCTATCCCTGTCTCCAGTGGCACATACATAACAGAATGCAGGCCAGAGTTTGAGGTGTAAGCCATGCCATGAAATAGAAAAAAAAATAATTGGATCATGATAGGGCTCAATACAGGCCTGTGTTCTATATCAAAACTAACTAACTCAATCAACTATGGTTTCTCAAGTAAGATTATCATGACAAATATGTGCCATTTAGAGCATAATTTGTCTGCCTTAGTTTCAGTACCAGTGTCCAGATAAGTCATTTTTATTTCAAATATCATGACTGTCAGTTTAAAAACCTTTATTATCAAATGGACTGTTAATCAGATTATAAATTGTAAGTCAAATTTTAACATAATTTTTTTCTCTAGTTGAAGAAACAATTTTTGACATGATGAATGCATACTTTTGCAAAACTGCATCAAACGGGCATAATTTAATGTTAGATTCTTGTATTTAAGACAACAAACTAGTTATGAATGAGCAAATAAAATTAAAGTTCTAACCAAGCTACTTTTCATCAGAAAACAAGACATACTCTCAGTAATTCTGAAATATTAATGTATAGGACAATAAATCAAAACAAAAAAAATATATTCAGATTGCCAACATAAAATGTAAGTTAGCTAATGGTCTGAATAAATCAATCACCTCAGTCTCTCAGTGTTTCTCTTTCTTTCACTCTCTCTCCTCCCTAATCAAAGACATATGAACACATAAGGGGAAAAAAAAGACCTACATTGATAAAACTAAGGCTTAAACTTGGGCGCAAACCAAAAAATTGGAAGAAGTGTTTATCAACAATTTTCTTGATAAACATAGAGGCAATCAAATGAGACCTTCCACACCCTCCCACCACCAAAGCTACTGACCTCTGGCACCAAAGCCTACATTCTTTCTAGAAAATGTACACCCTTTCAAGAACAGTAACCTTCATCCCCACTATTCCCCTTCCTCTCTCATCATCCTCCAAAAGAAAGAGAGGCATAGGCATTTCTTACATAGACCCATGAAGAAGCTCAGAACATAACTAATATTTTCATGGTTTTATGAAGACTATTCAATAAGCTACACGACGGATCTATGAAGAAAACTCAGGAATTTTTTGTTAGTCTTTCTTGGCTAGGTGCTCTCAATCGGCAGTCTCAGGCTTGTGATAGAAATTATTTGGCCAAACATTATAAGCTAAGCTCAACAGCAATTATCTATGAATCTGAAAGTCATGTGCTCCAAAATCAGATGTGCAAATGTAAAAATGTTTTGTCATTAAAAAGAAAAAAAGACTAACTGGTATTCTTGCCTTCATGGAAGGCTATGCCACACCCATCAGCAGTGTGGGGCACAGAAGTCTCAATGTGCAGGAGCAACAATTTCTCAAAAACTGGATCTGGATGCATTTAAATTGCCAAACAATTATGGCAACAAAGTTCTGTACATGAAGCTTTCATGAATACTCCCAAATTTGTCTTTTCATAACAAATATGAATCACTTAAATATGTCATCTAGTATAGTCATTCACATAAATATGAAGCATCCAAGATCAATACTAACACTTACTGGGTGGTTTGAAGGCCTTGGGTTCTATGAACATGCTTTAGGCATGATCTCCATATAAGAGGAAGATTTGTCTAGTGATGGCCATCAGAGTGAAGTAAAGCCAAATACCCATGAAGCTACAAGTAAGGTATCTGATCTCCTTCAAAAACTACTCATCCTAAGTTTTTCTTTCCTAATCAATTTTATAGGTGCTATCACATGTTAAAAGCTATTCTAGTTCAGTTAAGTAAGAAAGTTCCTGAATATGATTTCAACTTCCTGAATGATTCAGCAGTATTATCCTTGCCTAAAGGCCTATCCACAATACTCAAGTTACAATATAGTTAGAAAAGATTTTTAAAAGATACCTTCACCTTGTATTTTAAAAACCAAAGCTCTCTGAAGAACTTGCAAACTTGTTCTCTTCCGAAAAACCTAACTATAGCAACAATTCAATTTCATCCTGGGTAATTAAAGAATGATTAAACTTTCTGATACGTTTCTGTTGAAAAATTATTTCTAAAATTGATCCCCAAAAAACTTAGTACAATGTAAAGGCACCTAGGAAAACATCAAATTCATAAAGACAATAATTTGTGTCACTTAGCGCATATACATACATGTTCACTCATAATCCATGCTTTATTAGATTCTTTGAACACAGAAACTGTATATCCAAAATCAGTGCTATCCCATACACAAGGATGCTGAATGCAGTATTATTTTTAATAATGAAAACTAGGATCAAATTTCAGTGTCACTTAATGAGATAATGATTAAGTAAATTATTGTCACGCAATACTATGAAATACTAGTAAGCCAATAAACAGAATGAGATATATTTATATGCACTGATCACAATATATTATTAAGTGACAAAAAGCAGGTTGCTAAACTATATGACTACTATCACTTCACTACTAAGGGAGAAAACTATACTGGGGTAAACACACATACATGTATGTGCCTAGGAAAAGTCTGGGACAATGCTTACTAAGCAATTATGAGTTATTACTCCAAATGGTGAGAGTGGGCAAGGCCAGGGGTGGGAAGCCTTCACTCTTTTACTTTGTATATTTCTGTACTGAGGCTGCTTTATTTTCTTTGTAATTAAAAAATTGAAAAGCATTGACCTAATCTACACAGAAAATTAGCCAGACATGGTGGCATGCACCTACTTGGGAGGCTGAGGTGGGAGAAACACTTGAGCCCAGGAGTTGGAGAGTTGGAGGTTGCAATGAGCTACGATCGTGCCACTGCACTCCAGAATGGGCAACAGTGTGAGACTCATCTCTACAAAAAAAAAAATTCAAAAGCGTTATCTTCTTAAATATTGTAAGCTTGAAAGGCTATATACATCACTTAATGGTGTTATGGCCACTGAAAATATTTTTCACACATCTCTTTTAAAACTACTTTCAAAGTATAATATTTCAAATATCTTGGTCACCAACCTTATTTCTATGAGAATGGATTTGAATTTTAAAATGTAAAAAGTAAGATGGGTATCATGGTTCATCCGTGTCATCCCAGCTACTCAGCAGGCTGCGGTGGGAGGACGATTTGAGCCAAGGAGCTTGAGTGTGCCATAACCACATCACTGCACTCCAGCCTGGGCAACAGAGTAAGACCCTAGCTCTAAATACATACATACATACATACATACATACATACATACATACAGTAAAATGTAAAAAGTAGATGGAGTCATATCTGGTAAATAGGCAATACTGTAAACTGTAATATTTTGAATCAATATAAGATACAATAGCCAAGATATGGAATCAGCCTAAGTGTCTATCAATGGATAACAAAAATGTGGTACATATACACAATGGAATACTAATCAGCCTGAAAAAGGGAAGGACATCCTGTCATTTGTGACAACATGGATGAATCTAGGAGGCATTATGTTAAGTGAAATAAGTCAGCCACAAAAAGACAAACACTGCATGATCTCACATGTGAAACTCATAGAAGGAATAGAATGGCGGTTACAGGGGCTAAGGGGGTTGAGTGGAAGAATGGGGAGATGTTGGTCAAAGTACACAAAATTACAGTTAGGCCAGGTGCAGTGGCTCATGCCTGTAATCCAACACTTTGGGAGGCTGAGGTGGGTGGACTGCTTGAGCCCAGGAGTTTGACACCAGACTGGTAATGTGGAAAACCCCATCTCTATAAAAAATACAAAAATTATCCAGGAGTGGTGGTACACACCTGTAGCCCCAGTTACTCAGGAGGCTAAGGTGGGAGGATCTCTTGAGCCCAGGGAAGTCATGGCTGCAGTGAGCCATGATTGTGCCACTGCACTCCAGCCTGGGTGACAAAGTAACATGCTGTCTCCTCTCTCTCTTTCTCTTTCTCTCTCTCTCTCTCTCACACACACACACACTACAGTTAGAAGTAATAAGTTCAGGAGATCTATTGTATAACGTGGTGACTACAGTCAACAACAATATATTATATAGAGATGCTTCTCAACTTGCAATGGGGTTATGTCTCAATAAACCCACACTAAGTTGAAAATAATGTGAGTCAAAAATGCATTCAATACAACTAATCTACTAAACATCATAGCTTAGCCTTCCCTTCTTTAAACATGCTCAGAATACTTATATTGGCCTACAGTTGTACAAAATCATCTAACACAAAGGCTATTATATAATAAAGTGTTGAACATCTCATATAATGTAGTATACTGTATTCATATAATGAATACCATACTGAAAGCGAGCAACAGAATGGCTTGCTGCTCTTGCCAGCACACAAGGTACAAGAGAATATTTATTATACTACATATCATTAGCTCAGGAAAATATCAAAATTCAAAGTACAGTTTCTACTAGATGAACATTGCTTTCACACCATGGTAAAGTTGAAAAATCATAAGTCAAATCATTGCAAGTTGGACACCATGTGTAGTTGAAAATTACTATGAGAATAGGTTTTAAATGTTCTCTCCACAAAAAAATGCTAAGTATATGAGGTAATTAATTAGCTTTATATAGCTATTCCACAATGTCTACATATATTAAAACATCATGTTCTACACCATAAATACGTACAATATTTGTCAAATAAAAATAAATTAATTTTAAAATCAATAAATATAAAAATTTTATCTTCCATTAGAAAAAAAATACGACTATGTGCAGCATATATGTAACTGACTCATTCTAAAGGCATTCCAAAAGAGAAGTTCCAAAAATAAAATTATCAAAGGCAACTCTGTATTATCCCCTATAATCTCATAGTGTTTTCTATATGACAAGCCACAATAAAGCTGTATTAAATAAAGAAAAAAAAACAAAGAAATTTAAAAAAGAATAAACAAATTACAAAATCGTCTCAGAATAAAAACTCTCCTGGCAAGGAGCCAAATTTGAATAATTTTTCTAGATCTATAGCACTTTGGACTTAGGAGACAGTTTGGAAGGAAAAAAAAGTAGATAGCAGGTTTCTGGTGGAAAGGCTATGTTCTAAGACCCCTATGTGCCATACATGCAGGATGGTAAGAGGAACCGCCCTGGCTATGGTAAAATGAGCCTAAGTCTTCATCTCCTGTTGTGCCATGGAGGAAAAGCTTCTCTTCTCTAACACTCAGGTGAAGGGAACCCACCAGTTTTTGCATCCTATATGAATCTGCAGTACTAAACAGTAGAATGAAAAATTACTTCATTAGTAAAACATATCATTTTATTCAATAACCATTATGGACAACTTCCCTCAGTAGTTATTTTGAATGACAAAATAGTATTTCATGTATTTTTTAAAAAAAGAGTAGGTCTCATAATTTTATGGTCTCATCTCTTCTATGCAATAAGGTGTTTCTCAGTTCCTTTTTGATGGCAGATATAATTGAAAATATTTCATAATTATTCACAAGCCAAGAACTGTTAGCCAATTTTCATATCACACATAAACACACATAAAACTTAACCTCTGCTTATCTGGATATAAAAAACAGCTTTAAACAAGACATGACATTAATTACCCAAAATGCAGGTATTTTAAAATAAATGCTAAGAGAAAATTTGACATTTTGTGAATTTTCAAAATTTTTCTGAAGCTTTGCTAAGAGCTAATTTTCCCACACATGAGCCTTTGAAAACATTAATAATGAAAATGCCAACTGAATTTTAAATACTTCTGCCAGGCAATTGTACTATATATTGCTGATATTATATATTAAAAGATTAATCATGTCTTATAATTACAGCTTTGTGAACTATTAACTGATTCACTCAATAAACACTGAGTACCATATTTGCCAAGTATTTGTTTGAAGTGCTGCAAAGTTAACAGTGAACAAGATAGTCAAGAAGACAGCATCACAACCATGGAACTTATGCTCTAATGGGTGGAAACCATCAATAAACAAATATAAAAGGAGACATCAAATCATGATAAATGTTTTGAGGAAAATAAGATGATAGTGATGGTGACAGCCAGCTCTTCTGAGATGACATTTAAGATAAGACCTGAATATCAAGAGATAAGCACTAATGTTCTAAAGGGTACAGTTTCCAGATGGAGAGAATAGCCGTAAGTTCAAGGGCCCTAAAGTGTTAATGAAATTGGTATATCTGGAAAAAAGGGAAGAAAATAAATGTACTCTGACATGGGTAAGCATGGTAGAGATGAGGTAAGTACAGGTCAGACTAGGTTGAACCTCAAGGCTAAAAAAAGAGTTTGAGTTATGATCTAAGCACATGGCTTTTGTTTTGTTTTACATTTAATTACAGGAAATATAAACACATGAAGAAAAAAAGCAAAAAGAATAAACAGTACATGAACCTCCATGTACTATTTACCACTTAGTTTCAAGAATTATCAGTTCAAGGTCAGTCTTATTTAATCTATATCTTTACTCATTCCACATTTACCCTTCAGATATATCATTTCATCTACATGTATTTTAGCAATGTAACTCTAAAATATAGGGACTCTTCTTGTAAAGAGAAAATCTTCTTTACATAATCAATTTAAAAACCATAATATTTTAAATCTATAGATTATCTTTCTTTTAATTTTTCTTACAATTTATTTGTTGAAAAACTGGGTTGTTTCTCCTACAGGATTTTCCATACTCTAGATTTACTTATTGCATTCTCATAGTTTCACTTACCATGTTTCTCTGTTTCATGTATTTCCTACAAATTAGTAGTTAGACCTGGAGATTTAATCAGATTCTGGTCTGAATTTTTGGCATGACTACTCCATAACTTATGCTAACTACTTAGATTATTTTCTGTGTGTGATATCAGAAGTCGGTGATAATTGCTGCCTAGATCTTATAATATTTCATTAAGGGTTAAAAAATGATGATACAATAATTCTATTACTCATTCTTGTCAGTTCAAATACATCTATTGTGAAAAATTTCTCTCACCAACTATTTAGCTAAGAGGACAGGCGTCATCAAGATGGTGGACTACACGTGCCCAACACTCATGTCCTTTACGAAGAAGGACAGGGAGTACAACATGATGTTTTAATATATGCAGACATTGTGGAATGGCTATATCAAGCTAATTAATATATCTATTACCTCTCATACTTACCATTTTTTGTAGAGAGAACATTTAAAATCTACTCTCTTAGCATTTTTCAACTATATATGGTCTCTGACTTACAACGATTTAACTTATGATTTTTCAGCTTTACCATGGCATGAAGGCAAAAACAAATAAATAACTGCACTTCAAGAAGAGGGTCCAAAGAATAACACTGAAATTCAGCAAGGAAGTGACAAAAACCCTGTGAAGCACAGAAACTCAGGATGGCAGCCCCACAGTTGTCACAGGCCTTGAGCCCAGGATAGGAAGCTGCCTTTAGTCCACACAGCTGCACTGCTCCAGATAAAAAATTCACACTGGCAATCCCGACTCCCCACGACCCAAGGTGTACTAGCACAGCACCATTTTGGGAACAGTGCCACTTCCACATTTCATCCTGACCTGGGACCAAGAGTCCCCGCATTGCCACATCCATGGGGCTCCACTGTCATTTCACCATGCCCATATACTTGCAATGCTATGACTTCAGCTAGACCCACGGGACAGCCATGATCCTGGCACCAGGTACCACACTGTGTACTATACCCCTGGTGGTCTAGCACAGAAAGCAGGCTAGGGAAGCCAACACACATGCCTCCCAGGGTGTGAGGAATGGTGGTCCAGCACTCACTGCCACCAGCAACCCCACTTCTTTGATCAACAGGGCCATCACAGGCTGCATACACCTCCCAGATCTGAGGCCTGGATCACCTGCCACCTTCTGCCACTGGCAACCATGCCCCTGTGACCAGTGGAGCCACTGGACACTACAGGTACCTACTCACGGCCTGAGAACCAGCCCACTCAGTTGGCTTCACAGTGAGAAAAGCCACACCACTCCTTCCGTAAACCACTAGGCTACTGAGTCATTTGCAGACATCACTGATGCTGTGATATGGTTTGGTTCTGTGTCACTACCCAAATCTCATCTCGAAATGTAATTGCCACCCATTGGGAGATGATTGTACCATGGGGGCAATTCCCCCACGCTGTTCTCGTGATAGTGAGTAAGCTCTCACGAGATCTGATGGTTTAAAAGTGGCACTTCCCCCTTCTCTCTCTCTGTTTACTGCCACCATATGAAGAAAGTCCTTGTTTCCACTTCCGCCATAATTGTAAGTTTCCTGATGCCTCCCCAGCCATGTGGAACTGTGAGTTCATTAAACCTTTTTTCTTCATTAATTACCCAGTCTTAGGTAGTTCTTTTTAGTAGTACGAAAATGGACTAATACAGGAAATTGGTACCAGGACACTGGGGTACTGCTATAAAGATAACCTGACAATGTGGGAGCAACGTTGTAGCTGGGTAACAGGCAGAAGTTGGAATAGTTTGGAGGGTGCAGAAGAAGACAGGAAGATGTGGAACATCCTAGAGACTTGTTGAATGGTTTTGACCAAAACACTGATAGTAATATGGACAATGATTAAGGTATTCTCAGATAGAGATGAGGAACTTTTTGGGAACTGGAGTAAAGGTCACTCTTGCTACGCTTTAGCAAAGAGACTGGTGGCATTTTGCCTCTGCCCCAGAGATCTGTGGAACTCTAAACTTGAGAGACATGACTTAGGGTATCTGGTAGAAGAAATTTCTAAGCAGCAAAGCATTCAAAATTCAACCTGGCTTTTTCTGAAAGTATACAATCATATGTGTTCACAAAGAGATGATCTGCATTGGAACTTATGTTTAACAGGGAAACAGGGCAAAAGAGTTTAGAAAATTTGCAGTCTGATGATGTGATAGAAAAGAAAAACCCATTTTTTAGGGAGAAATTCAAGCAGGCTGCAGAAATTTGCACAATGAGGAGCAAAATGTTAATTACCAAGACAATGGGGAGAATGTCTCCAGGGCATTTCAGAAATTCAGCCCCTTCCATCACAGGCCAGAGGCCTAGGAGGAAAAAATGGTTGTGGGTGGGGCCTAGAACCCTGCTTCTCCATGTAGCCTTGGGACATGGCACCCTGTGTCCCAGCTGCTCCAGGCTCCAGCCATGGCTAAAAGAGGCCAAGGTACAATTCAGGCCATTACTTCAGAGAATGCAAGCCCCAAGCCTTGGTGGCCTTCATGTGGTGTTGGGCCTGTAGGTGCACAGAAGGCAAGAGTTGAGCTTTGGGAACCTCCTCCTAAGTTTCAGAGGATGTATGGAAGTCAGCTGCCAGGGTGGAGGCCTCATGGAAAACCTCTACTAGGGCAATGCAGAGGGAAAATGTGGGGTTGAAACCCCCACACAGAGTCCCCACTGGGACACTGCCTAGTGGAGCTGGGAGAAGAGGGCCACTATTCTCCAGACTCCCACATAGTAGATCCACCAACAGCTTGCATTGTGAACTTGGAAAAGCCACAGGCACTCAACACCAACCTGTGAAGGCAGCCACAGAGGCTGTACTTGCAAAGCCACAGAGGCAGAGCCAGCCAAAGCCTTTGAAACCCACCCCTTGCATCGGCATGCCCTAAATGTGAGACATGGAGTCAAAGGAGATTATTTTGGAACTTTAAGATTTAATGGGTGTCCTGCCAGGTTTCAGACTTGCATGGGGCCTGTGGCCCCTTTGTTTTGGTCAATTTCTCCCATTTCAAACAGAAATATTTACCCAATGCCTATACTCTCATTGTATCTTGGAAGTAACTAACTTGTTTTTGTTTTTACAAGCTCATAGGTGGAAGGGACTTGACTTGTCTCAGATGAGACTTTGGACTTGGACTTTTGAGTTAATGCTGGAATGAGTTAAGACTCTGGGGAACTGTTGGGAAGGCATGATTGCATTTCAAAATGTGAAAAGGACATGAGATTTGGGAGGGGCCAGGGGCTGAATGATATGGTTTGGCTCTGGGTCCCCATCCAAATCTCATCTTGAATTGTAATCCCTACCTGTCAAGGGAGGGACCTGGTGGGAGGTGATTGAATCATGTGGGTGGTTTCCCCCATGCTGTTCTCATGATAGTGAGTGAGTTCTCATGAAATCTGATGGTTTAAAAGTAGCACCCCCCCTTCACTCTCTCTCTCTCTCCTGCCACCATGTGAAGAAGGTCTATTCTTCTGTGTCGCCTTCTACCATGATTATAAGTTTCCTGAGGCCTCCCAAGTCATGTGGAATTGTAAATCAATTAAACCTTTTTTCTTCATAAATTACCCAGTCTGAGGTAGTTCTTTATAGCAGTAAGAGAATGGACTAATACATGCTGATTACAGTCAAAAATATCACACAGAGACCACATTACTACATACAACCAGAACTAAAGCCAAATTACCCTATACACCCAACATGATAGGAAACAACTACAAGAAAAAGTCTTGCCCTACAAAGCTACTATATAAAATTAGTAGAGGTGACTGTTCCACTAATGTGCAGATATCAATATGGGGACAAAAGAAGAATGATAAAGCAAAGAAACATGATACCTCCAAAAGAACATGGTAATTATCCCATAAGAGACTTCAAAGAAAAGGAAATCTACAAAATGCATGAAAAATAATTGAACATAAAGATTGTAAGAAAATGTAATGAACTACGAAAGAATAAAGACAGATAATAAAAAGAAATCAGGAAAAAAAAATGTTATGTGAGTGAAAACCCAACAAAGAGACAGATATCATAGAAGAGGTCCAAACAGAAATCTTGGGGCTGAAGAATTCAATAAATGAAATGATAAATGAAATCAATAGCTGCAACAATAGAATAGATCATCAGAAGAAAGAATTTCTGAACTTGTAAACAGGTCTTTTGAAACAACTCAGTAGGAGGAACAAAAAGGAGAATAAAAAAGGATGAAGAACACCTACAGGACTTATGAGACACCACTAAGCAAACAAATTTGTGCATTATGGGAATACTGGAGGGAGAAGAGATGAAAAAAGGCACGAAAAACATATTTAATCAAATTGTAGCCATAAGTTTCCTAAGTCATGGGAGAGTTATGAACATTCAAACAAAGAAGCTCAAAAGTCCCCAAATAGAATCAAGCCAAAAAGGTAGTCTCCAAGCCACATTATAATCAAAATATCAAAAATAAAAGAAAAAAAAAAAGAATTTGAAAAGCAGGGGAAAAAGAAACTGCCAAGTCACGTATAAGGAAATCGCCGTTAACCCACCAGAAGATTTCTCAGAAGAAAGTTCACCCACCAGAAGAGAATAGGATGATACATCTAAACTGTGAAAAGAAAATAAACTGCCAAACAAGAATACTATACCCAGCAAAAATCAGAAATGAAGATGAAATAAAGTATTTCCTAGGCAAGCAAAAACTGAGAGAATTCATCACCGTAAGACCAGCTTTACAACAAATGCTTAAAGGCATCCTTCATCCAGAAGCAAAAGAACAATAACTGCCTCATGAAAACAATATAAAGTATAAAATTCAGGTAGAACAGATACACAGCTGAAAAAGAGAGAGAAATCAAACCTTATCACTACAGAAATCGACCAAACTGCAAAGATAAACAAGAGAGGAAAAAAAGAGAACAAAGGAAATTCAAAACAATCAAAAAACAATGAACAATATAACAGGAGTAAGTCCTCAATGTATCAACAATAATCTTGACTGTTATTAGATTAAATTTCCAAATTAAAGATATAGAGTGATTGAACAGATTTCTTTTTAAAAGTCCCAACTATATTTTGCCTACAAGAAACTCACTTTACATGTAAAGACAGACACACTGAAAGGTACAGGATGAAAAAGATTCCAAGACAGACTCAAAGGTATGGTATGCAAAAAAGATTCCATGCAAATGGAAATAAAACAAAGCAGGGGTGGGGTATGGTGGCTCACACCTGTAATTCCAGCACTTTGGGAGGCCGGGTGGGTAGATCACCTGAGGTCAGGAGTTCAAGACCAGCCTGGCCATCATGGTGAAACCCCATCTCTACTAAAAATACAAAAATTAGCCAGGTGTGGTGGTGCACACTTGTAATCCCAGATACTCAGGAGGTTGAGACAGGAGAATCACTTGAGCCTGGGAGGCAGAGGCTGCAGTGAGCCAAGATCGCTCCACTGCACACCAACCTAGGCAACAAAGAAAGACTCTGTCTCAAATAAAGAAATAAATAAATAACAAAGCAGAAAGAACTAGACTTATATAAGGTTAAATGGACTTTTTTAAAAAGACCAAAAAAGGTCATTATATAATCATGAAGGAATCAGTGCAGGAAGACGATATAACATTTGTAAATATCTACGTACCCACACCAAAGCATCAAAATGTACAAAGCAAATATTCAGTCTAAGGGAAGAGACAGAATCCAATACAATAATAGTTGAGGATTTCAACACCCAGTTCTCAGCAACGAACAAAAAGTTTCAACAACAACAACAAAAAAAAAAAAACAACAGAGAAACATCAGACTTAAACTGCACTATAGACCAAATGGACCTAACAAACATTAACAGAACATTTCATTCAACAGCTGTAGAATAAACATTCTTCTCATCAGCACATGGACCATTCTCCAGGATAGGCCATATGTTAGGCCACAAAACAAATTCCAACAAATTTTAAAAACTGAAAAAACATATACTAGCTCCTCTGACCACAATGGAATAAAACTAAAAATCAATACCAAGCGGAACTTTGGAAACAGTACAAGTACAGGTAAATTAAACAACATGCCCCTGAATGACCAATAGGTCAAGGAAAAAATTAAAAAGGAAATTTAAAAAAGTTATGAAACAAATACAAAAAATACAACTATCAAAACCAGTGAAATACAGCAAAAGCAGTTCTAAGGGGAAAGTTTACCATCAAGAAACACCTGTATAAAAAAAGTAGAAAGATTTCAAATACATAACTTATTGATGCACCACAAGGAACGAAAAAAGAACAAAACCAAAATTACTAGAAGGAAAGAAAGAATAAAGATTAGAGCGAAAGTAAATGAAATGGAGACTTTAAAAAACACAAAAGATCAATGAAACAAACTTTTTTAAAGATAAGCAAATTTGACAAACCATTAGCTATACTAGGAAAAATGAGAGAAGACTCAGATAAATAAAATCAGAAGTGAAAATAGAGGAATTACAACCAAGACCACATAAATACAACGGATTATTAAAGACTATTATAAGCAAATATATGCCAAAACATTGGAAAACCAAGAAGAAATGGATAAATTCCTGGAAAAATACAACCTACCAAGATTGAACCAGAAAGAAATAGCAAACCTGAGCAGGTCAATAATGAGTAATAAGATGGGATCAGTAATAAAAAGTCCTGCATCAAAGAAAAGCCCAGGACTGAATTGCTTTACTGCTGAATTCTATCTCTTTTTTCTTTCCTTTTTTTCTTTTTTTTTTGGATACAGGTTCTCACTCTGTATCATCCAGGCTGAAGTACAGTGGCACAGTCTCAGCTCACTGCAATCTGCCTCCTAAGCTCAGATGATCCTCTGGCCTCAGCCCCTAAGTAGCTGCAACTATAGGCACAAGCTACCACATCTGGTAATTTTTGTATTTTTTGTAGGACAGTGTTACACACCATATTGCCCAGCCTGGTCTCAAGCTCCTGAGGTCAAACAATCCACCCACCTTGGCCTCCCAAAGTGCTAGGATTACAGGTGTTAGCCACCATGCTCGGCCTCAAACTCTTAAAGAAGAACTAATACCAGTTCTTCTCAAAGTATGTCAAAAAACTGAAGTGGAGGAATGCTTCCAAACTCATTCTATGAGTCTGGTATCAGCACTACCCTGAAAACAAAATCAAACAAGAACACAACGAAAAAAGCAAAACTACAGGCCAATATCCCTGATGAGCATAAATGTAAAAATCTTCAACAAAACATTCGGAAACCAAATCTAACAGTGCATTCAAAAGATGATACACCATGATCAAGTAGAATTCATCCCAGGAATGCAAGGATGGTTTACCATATGTATCAAATTGTGATACATCACATTGACAGAAAGAACAAAAACTATATGATCATCTCAAGAAATACAGAAAAAGCATTTAACAAAATTTGCCAGCCATTCATGATAAAAATTCTCAATAAATTAGGTACAGACGTTATGTATCTAAACACAATAAAGGCAATAAATGACAAAACCACAGTTAACATCTTACTGAATGAGGAAAAGTTGAAATCTTTTCCTCTAAGAACTGGAACAAGACAAGGATGCCCACTCTCGCCACTCTTATTCCACACAGTACTAGAAGTCCTAGCCAGAGCAATTAGGCAAGATAAATAAAATAAAGGGAAACCAAATTAGAAGAGAAGAAATCAAATTGCCCCTGTTTGCAGATCATATGACTTTCTATACAGAAAACCTTTAACTCTGCAGAGTTTATAGCTTGCAGTGAATGCCAAGAATGAGTTTTTAGACAATTTCAGCTGAGTGGGGTGGGGGGCAGCTTTTCTGAGAGAGTCTACCCCAGCATCCGTCTGCCAAGTATTTATTGAAAGGGTTTGCTAAACCACAAACATCCACTAGATGGCTTTTTTGAGGCTGGGTCGTGAGACACCTGTGGCCTTGCAAAAACACTTAACCCGCATTATTAGGAGGCTGTTTTCAGCGTTCCTTATCATACCACACACTTAACTTCCTGTCCTGTTTTCAGGGTCAAGAAGTTTTATTCTCATGCACAAATAACATACACACAGTGCCTCAGTATTTTTCCATGCCCCGACCTCAAATGCCTTGTACATAAGCTTAAATATGTTGCCATGCACCCCCACGAACTCCATCAAAAAACTCTTATAATTACTAAACAAATTCAGTAAAGTAACAGGATACAAAACCGACATACAAAAATCAGTAGCATTTACATACAGCAATAACAAACTAGCTGAAAAAGAAATCAAGAAAGCAGTCTCATTTACAATAGTCACCAAAAAAAAAAAAAAAAAAAAAAAAACAAGGAATAAATTGCACAAAGGAGGTAAAATATCTTGATAATGAAAACTACAAAACACTGGTGAAAGAAACTGAAGAGGACACAATACAGAAAATGTAAAGATATATATATATATATGAATACAATTCGGTCATAAAAAAAGAATGAAATCCTGTAATTCATGGCAACATGGGTGAACCTGGGGGACATTATGTTAAGTGAAATAAGCCAGACAGAAAGACAAATATGGCACTCACATGTTCTCACTCATATGTGGATGCTTAAAAAGTCCATCCCATAGAAGCAGAGAGTAGAATGGTAGTTATTAGCAGCTGAGAAGGGTAGTGGGTGAAGGGAATACTAAGAGGTCGGTTAATGGATACAAAATTACAGCTAGCAAGGAGGTATAATTTCTAGTGTTCTACAGTACTGTAGGGTGCTAATAGGTAACAACAATTTATCGGATATTTTAAATAGCTACTAGAGAGGATTTTGAATGTTCCCAAAAAGAAATGTTTGAGGCGATGGACATGCTAACTGCCCTCATTTGATCATTACACATTGCATATATGTATTGAAATATCGCACTGTACCCCATAAATACATATAATTATTATGGCCAATTAAAGTAATAATTTTTTTAAAGAGTAGAGAAAAAGCACAATACATACTTGATTCTCTTTATTTTCAAGTTTTTCAAAGAATGAGTTGGTTGCCTGACACACTCATCGGAACGACACATCCAAAGAATGAACTGGTTCCCTGATAGAATACCTAGAATGATCTTTAAAGACAACCTGCAGCAGGAAGTCTTTAAAGATCATTCTAGATACTGCTTGGACAAAGAATGACAAGTAAGAAAGCAAAAGTGATCATTAGTGGGGCTCTTGGAGTATTCTAAACAAGATATGATGGTGGCTTTTATTAGAATGGTAGAAAAGATGAAGAGAAGTAGACAGATTTAAAATATATTTGGAAGGTAAAGTCTAGAAGACTTGCTAGCAGATTGTACATATACAATAAGAGAAAGAAAGAAATCAAGAATGAGTCCTAGGCATTTTGCCTCAGCAATTTGATTAAAGGGACACACTTAGAGAGGTGCAGATTTAGGAAATAAAATCATCTACTTATCATATGGATTAAATTAAACCAATATTTACCAATCATTATTATTGTGTTTGTCTTTATCTTGACCAAAAAATAATATTTTCAGAAAGTAAAACTAAAATATAATTTTATGACATTTTTCTATAAACAGTAATTTTTGCTAAGATAAAAATAGGACCCCATAGGATAAATGTTCCTTTTTTCTCAGATAATTTTCTCACCATTTCCCCATATATATATATATTTTATATATATATATTTATATATATTTTTTTTATATATACATATTTTATATATATATAATATATATATATAAAAGACATGCAGGGTAAAAAATTTTTAAGGATAGTAATAAATATTATTTAACCTAGATTGATTATCAGTCCCTCACATCAGCTAGTAGACTCACCACAGATAGGAGAGATATACAAACAGCCAGAATACAGAACAAAGGAGAAATAAAATTCAAAAATATTAACCTACTAATTACCCACCAATTAATCTTAAGAGAAGATGGTAACTTCATTTTTCCAAAGCTAATTTTACAGTGTCCCATTTCTAAGTGAGTACTAATAATTCAAATTACCCTGTAGAGTTCCCTTACCTTTCCCTACAAAAAAGGAGAATGTTTAAGAGAGACGGGAAAGTAAAAAGCCCAGTTTCAACATATCAACAACAAAGGTAATTTATATTGCTTTCTAAACGATGAGATTTCTAAAGATACATTATCTAAATATTCACACAGAAAAGGAATATATTTGTCACAAATCATTTATACAAGGCGGGCAGATCACAAGGTCAGGAGTTCAAGACCAGCCTGACCAATGTGGTGAAACCTCATCTCTACTAAAAGTACAAAAATTAGCTAGGCGTGGTGGTGGGTGCCTGTAGTCCCAGCTACTTGGGAGGCTGAGGCAGGAGAATCACTTGAACCTGGGAGGCGGAGGTTGCAGTGAGCCGAGACTGCGCCACTATGCTCCAGCCTGGGTAACACAGTGAAACTCCGTCTCAAAAAAAAAGATTCTACAAGATCTTTCAATATAATGTATACATTAAAATACACATTCTCTTATCCTGTGTACAGTTACAAAATAATTTAAATTCTGAGATATAGTTGTTCTCTACATACTATATTTTATTTTTAAATGCTTTTCGTGGCATTTATTTTTAAAGAAACATAATTAAGTGCTTCGTTCTTCTGTGTATTTTTCCTACTCAGAATCATCATGAATGCAAATTCATTTCATCAAATATCTTCATAGATGACAAATGGTATTCTGAATATCAATTATTATTCAAAAATGCATAGTCAGAAGATTTCCAAACTGCCTGTTTAAATACAAAATGTAAAAACCCACATGATATATCTATTAACAGTATTTGTAACACAAAATAAGTTCTTCATATTCATGTCTACAACATAAGGCTGAGTGACTTAGCCTCAAATTCCTTTGATAATCTACCTTCTCTCACCTAAGAAGTCATATTTTTTTCCCCATTTTCACTTCATTCCTATTATCTCTCTCGGTAAAAACTGTCCTTATATCTCTTTTTCCTCATCCTCTCTCTATCTAGATGTTAAGCCAAATAACTAACACTTTCTTCAGCATTCATCTAATAAATTATCCTTAACCTGTGTAAGATGAGAAACAGACAGTTATGGCTTAACCTGACAATAGCAAGAGACATAGCAAGAGCCACTTGAAGAGCTGGGCTCTTTCATTTGTTCACTGCTATGAAACACTAAACAGCATTTTCTATTTTCCAGAATACTTTGTCCTTATTTCTACATGGGCACTCACACACACACAAAACTCTAGTTTCTCAAAAGTGTTTTCTCTCTAGTGGTAAACTTTCCAGATGCATGCAAAAGAATGCCTTCTTCATTCAGGAAAGTTTGGGGTCAAAAAACAGCAGCATTAAGAGCTCAACCAGCCAGGCGCAGTGGCTCACTCCCAGCACTTTGGGAGGCCAAGGCGGGCGGATCACCTGACGTCAGGAGTTCGAGACCAGCCTAGCCAACATGGCGAAATCCCACCTCTACTAAAAATACAAAAATTAGCTGGGTGTGGTGGCACATGCTTGTTATCCCAGCTACTTGGGAGGCTGAGGCAGAAGAATTGCTTGAACCCGGGAGGCAGAGGTTGCAGTGAGCCGAGACTGCACCACTGCACTCCAGCCTGGGCGACATAGCAAGACTCTGTCTCAATTTAAAACAAAACAAAACAAAACAAAAATACAAGAGCCCAACCGAGAATGAATACCATAAATTAGTAATGGCACCAATCTGGAGAATATAATTTTCTGTCAGATATATTCAGCAACCTAGCTAAAGAAACGGAGAAGCTGAACTGCAATTCTGATACAGGGATGGGTAACCAAAACACAAGAAGGATGAAGGTATGAAAGTCATTTAAAGGGTAGAGGTGAACTTCAGGTTCAGCAAAGAATACACTGTAAGAAGGAGCCTGTTAGGCTCAGGTAAAATAAGGATGTCAGGATCTGAAAATCTCACTGAGGTTAGAGACCCAGCTCCCTATAAGTAAGGTATTAAGAAAGCTAGAAGGTTAAAATCAAAGTAGTACCCTGAAATATAGGATTTAGAGGTGGGAGAGTTCTAATGATAAAATCTAGGTAAGATTATGGCTGAAAAATGTAGTGAAAATAGAATTTATAGAAGTTGAAATGCAAGAATTAAAAGAGATGGCAGGCATGGTGGCTCACGCCTATAATCCCAGCACTTTGGGAGGCTGAGGCAGGTATATCACTTGAGGTCAGGAGTTCAACAGAAGCCTGGCCAACATGGTGAAACCCCAGCTCTACCAAAAATATAAAAAAATTAGCTGGGCATGGTGGCACACACCTGTAATCCCAACTACTCAGAGGGCTGAGGCAAGAGGATCACTTGAACCCAGGAAGTGGAGGTTGCAGTGAGCTGAACTCACGTCACTGTACTCTAGCCTGGGTGACAGAGTGAGTAAGACTCCATCTCAATAAATAAAAGAGATAACCTAGGATTATGACACAGGTCAATGTGAAAAGACTACAGGCCAGATGGTAAAGTTCTTAGTAAATATTGGTGGCTGCTTTAGAACCTTCATGGTACTAATAGTGTGGTCCAATAGCATCATCTAGAGGCTTGTTAATAATGCAAAATCTAAGACTCCACTTCGGGCCTGCTGAATCAGAATCTGCATCTTAACAAGAATCCCAGGTAATTCATGCATAGAGTCAAGTTTGAAAGTCGCTCACATACAACTTAACAGATAACATAAAAGACAAAGATAAGGCTAATGGCATGAACCTTGGAAGGGAAGGGGTGTGTCTGTGTGTGTGTGTGTGTGTGTGTGTGTGTGTGTGTACACAATAGTTAAAATTTGTTTCATAAAGCCAGTGGAGAATTAGGCAAATTCTAACAGTATCTCTGTTTGCCATGATCTCTGGAGCCTGAGAATTCCGGGTAAATTACGGTCTTATCTATTGTTTGGATACTTTAATATGGGTTTCCTATCCCCTTCCTCTGCATTTATTGAAGTGTATCTTCTGTCTTAGGCTTTTTTAGGGGGAGGGAGAAGATTTTATATTTTTATTTTAGGTTGCCTTCTATTACTTTTATAAAGATATGGAATATTTTAAAAAATCAATTTGGGGATGGTTTCATGTCCGGTATGGAAGGAGCTTATAAGTTGCAACTCTGTCCCAACAAGTAAAAAATTGAACAAACTGAAAAACCAACAACTTTTCTTAGATCTGTAAGAGAGGTGAGGTCACAGGGCAAACCAGTGCCCCAAAAATTAGACAGATAGACAGGCAGATATGAAGAACCACAATTTATCCATGTAGAAACCTACAAGCAGAAATCTCCCTGGGAATGAGTGCCATGGTAGGAAAACCTAAACTGTAAATGACAAATTGATGGAGACTCAGTGTTGACAAGTCTGAGGGTCAAAAACTCCAGCAGGACTCAGTAACATGGGTGTCCCCACACTGTTGTGAGTTTTACCTCCATGAACTAAACCAGGTTCTCACGGTGAATGTCAGAGAAAAAGTTGGTGCTTCTGGCAGGAGGAGGGGGGAAGTCGTTATTTTGAAATACGCATTATGTGCCTCTGGATGTGACAGACATTCTGAAGACACAACCTCACTAATGAAGTATTCCAGTGGATAATGTATAACCAGAATCTAACCATGAAGAAGCAGCACACAAACTCAAATTGAAGAACATTCTGTAAAATAACTGGGCTGTGTTCTTCAAAAATGCCAATAACATGAAAGAAAAGGCCAGGCTAAAGAACTATTCAGATTAAAGGAGATGAAAGAGGCATGAAAATTAAATGTAATATAGATTCCTGAACTGAGTCTTGTACTAGAGAGGAAATAACAAATGCTATTAGGGACATTACTGGAGAAATCTTACATCTTACACCTGTAAGATTAGATAAAAATCATCTTATGAATGTTAAATACTCTGATATTGATAGTTGTGCTGTGGTTATATAAGAGACTATTCTTGTCCTTAGGAAATACACATCGATGTATTAAGGTTTAGGTAGAGGCATGATATATGTAACCTACTCTAAAATGTTTCAAAAAAATAAATACTAATGAGGGCAGAGGGAACGGAAAGAGAAAAAAATGATAAGGCAAATGTGGCAAAATGCTAAGCACTGGTGAACCTAGTGTACAATTATACTATTCTTGCAACTTTTCTTTTTTTTTTTTTTTTTTTTTTTGTTTGTTTGTTTGTTTTGAGACGGAGTCTCGCTCTGTCGCCCAGGCTGGAGTGCAGTGGCCGGATCTCAGCTCACTGCAAGCTCCGCCCCCCGGGTTTACGCCATTCTCCTGCCTCAGCCTCCCGAGTAGCTGGGACTACAGGCGCCCGCCACCTCGCCCTGCTAGTTTTTTGTATTTTTAGTAGAGACGGGGTTTCACCGTGTTAGCCAGGATGTTCTCGATCTCCTGACCTCGTGATCCGCCCGACTCGGCCTCCCAAAGTGCTGGGATTACAGGCTTGAGCCACCGCGCCCGGCCTAATCATTTTAAAATAAATATTTGAACATCAGAAAAATCTCATATAGTAAACTTGTATCTTATTTTTATAGAATCATTTCGGACAAAGCCTTTTTTTAAACAACATTTTTCTGAAGAAATGGAAACTTGTTTTAATAAAGCTATAATTTAATTGTTTAAAAAAAAAAAAAAGCATGCAGGAGTACTCTATTCTTACAAAGATCTACTCTCAGAAGCAACTAGTTTACCAGAACCCAGCCTGCTGGGTTTATATCAGAGCTGAACATACCAGAGGGAAGGGAAATACCTAACTCCAGCCCCCCTCTAGTCATTCTGTCCCACCTAAAGAGGGAGGAGGGCAGCGAGCAGGGGTCTGAGAAGCACTGGTGAACTTTGCATTCCAGAGGCAAAGGCTCATTAAAAAAACTGAGATGTACTCATAGAACTACAGAATATTCCCCCTGCCCCCACACTTGCCCATATATTACTAAAAAGCTATTTAAAGCAATTCCTTTTACCCATACATCATGCCTGGCTATGAAGAAAAAAGTACAGGGAATCCTAAGAGGTGAAAAACATAGTTTGAAGATACAGCATAAGTATCAGAACCAGACTCTGACATGGCAATAATACTGGAATTATCAGACCAGACTTTTTAAAACTATGATTAATACGCTAAGGGCTCTAATGGACAAAGTAAACAGCATGCAAAAACCAACAGATAACATAAACAGATGGAAATTCTAGGAAATAATCAAAAAGAAATGCTAGAGAAGAAAAACGCTTCAATAGAAATAAACAATGCCTTTGATGGACACATTAGCAGACTGGAAATGGCTGAAGAAAGAGTCTCTGAGCTTGAGTATATCTCAGTTGAAAGTTCTAAAACTGAAAGCAAAGAGAAAAAAGACTGGGGGAATGAGGGGAACCAGAACAGAATCTCCAAGAATTGTGATACAACTATAAAAGATGAAACCTGGGAGAAAATCTAGATGACTTTGGGGTTTGGCAATGACTTTTTAGATATAACACCAAATGAGAGAACATATTGATAAGCTAGACCTTATCAAAAATAAAATTTCTGCTCTGCAGAAGACACTGTCAAAAGAATGAGAAGACAAGCCAAAAACCGGGAGAAAATATTTCCAAAAGACACATCTGATAAAGAATTGTTATTCACAATATACAAAGAACTCTTAAAACTCAACAACAAGAAAACAAACAACCCAATTTAAAAATTGGCCAGAGACCTTAAATACACCTCACCAAATAAGATATATGGATGGCAAATAAACATATGAAAAGATGTTTCATATTATATGTCATCATGGAAACGCAAATTAAAACAACAATAAGATATCACTACATACCTATAAGAATGACCAAAATCCAGAATACTGACACCACCAAATGATAGTGAGGATGTGGTGCAAAAGAAATGCTCATTCCTTGCTGGTGGGGATGCAAATTGGTACAGCCACTTTGGAAGACAGGCGGTTTCTTACAAAATTAAACATTTTGTATCATGTTTCTTGGTATTTACTCAAAATAGATGAAAATTTATATCCACGCAGAAACCCACACACAAATGTTTATGGTGGCCTTATTCATAACTGCCAAAACTTGTAAGAAACAAGATGTTTTTCAGTGGGTGAATAGATAAATTGTGATATACACAAACAATGAAATATTATTCAGTACTGAAAAGAAATAAGCCATAAAGTCATAAAAAGACATGGAGGAAACTTAAATGCTACTACGAAGTGAAAGAAGCAAATCAGAAAACGCTGTAAACAGTATGAGTCCAACTATGACTTTCTGGAGAAGACACAACTGTGGGGGGATAAAAAGATTGGTGCATATCAGGGGTCAGAGGGAGAGAAGGATCAACAGGCAGGACAGAGGATTTTGAGGATAGTGAAACTATTCTGTATGACACTATTACATTTGATATATGTCATTATATATTGTCAAAACCCATAAAATGTACAGCACCAAGAGTGAACTCTAATGTAAACTACAGATTCAAGGTGATAAAGAAAGATGTGTCAATGTAGGTTCATCAAGTATAACAAATAGACCACTCTGGTGGAGGATGTTGAACATAGGAAAGGCTATGTATGTGTTGGGGCATGGGATATATGGACAATCTGTATACCTTCTGCTCAATTTTGCTGTGAACCTAAAACTGCTCTGAAAGGTCTATTAAAAATCAATTTTAGAAGTATTTCTATATGCATATACACATATACCCACACTCACATGCATTCTATTTTCTAGCCTAATTAACTGACCAACATATTTTCAAAAACTCTACACTTGGCCGGGTGCGGAGGCTCACGCCTGTAATCCCAGCACTTTGGGAGGCTAAGGTGAACGGATCATCCGAGGTCAAGAGTTCAAGACCAGGCTGGCCAACGTGGTGAAACCCTGTCTCTACTGGAAAAAAAAAAAAAAAAAATTAGCCAGGTGTGGTGGTGGGCATCTATAATCCCAGCTACTCGGGAGGCTGAGGCAGGAGAATTGCTTGAACCCAGGAGGCAGAGGTTGCAGTGAGCCAAGATAGCGCCATTGCACTCCAGCCTGGGTGACAAGAATGAGACTCCATCTCAAAACAAACAAACAAAAACCAAAAAAACAAAAAAAACCCCTACATATGTCAATTATACTTAACATATACTTAACATATAATTATACTTAACATATCAGTTTCATATATAATAGACATATTCTTCAAGCCTCTAAAATTTTGAAGCTGACTATAAATGATCAGATACTATATAACAGACTTTTCCCCCATTTTCTCTCTGAAACTTTGTGAGACAGGGAATGGATATACCTATTCAATACAATGTAATTTTTAAAAATACCAATTTATAAATCACTACTAGAAGAACTCTAAGGAAACAGAAAGGTCAGAAAGCTTAGTTCATTTTAGAAACAGTTTTCCATATGGGAAAATGTTTAAATTATCATTCCTAATCAATTAAAAAACACGATAGTTACTACCCGAGATGTCAAAACCTTTTGTTTTATGTTAGAATTTAAAGTTAATTCCTCTCCTTGAGCATTAGGTAACATATTCCTGCCTTGGGCTGTCCAGATAATCATTGCCTTTTGGGTATAAAAAAATTTATAAAGAGATAATGTTTAAATCTATTTCTCAAAGTACCTGGGAGCATACCAAATAATAAAGTATAAAATAAAACAGCTGGAAGAAAAGGAACTGTCAAGAGTCCCCAGTCATATGTATCTGAGATCTAGGTTCACAAAGTTTAGTTTGCAAAAAGGAAAAACTCACATAACATAACCACTGATCACAGCTCTGTAAGGTTGTAGCCTCCAGTAAAGAGAATCCTAATAAAACCCATATAACTGGCAACCTCTTATCTCTGCCCTCCAAATAGCTTCACTTTCAAATTATTCTCTTTCCTGCGTAATTTCCAGAGCTCCCACAATATTTTTTATATGGCCTGAAGGTAAAACAAGTTGACTTAATGTAAGCAAAACTAAACATATTAAATACTTTGTGCAGAATATGTTGAGTTATAATATAAGCAGTGACAACCACTATTTTAAAAGTTTATTATTGAAAATGTAAAAGCCTTTAAATTCTCAAGTGTTATATATAAATACAAAAGTTATCATGCAAAATTTGTAAAAGGCCAGCACTGAGCCATTACTTTTATTTGTTAAGTTAAAAGTGTGCTTACAAATAAAAAATGAAAACCATTTCCAAAGAAAGAATAAATAAAACAAAAAAATTCAGAAATAGAAGGATTATTGGTTCAAATTGTCTATACTCTTATATATGGGAAGGAAGGAGAGATTCAACTGTTAAGTAAGTGCAATTACCATGAACAGAATTAATTTTTTATTATTATTATCATTATTATTATGAGACAGAGTCTCGCTCTGTCACCCAGGCTAGAGTGAAGTGGCATGATCTCAGCTCACTGTAACCTCCGCCTCCCAGGTGCAAGCGATTCTTGTGCCTCTGCCTCCCAGGCAGATGAAACAATAGGTGCCTGCCACCATGCCTGGCTAATTTTTTTGTATCTTTAGTGGATGGGGTTTTACCATGTTGGCAGGGTGGTCTCGAGCCCCTGACCTCGAGTGATCTGCCCACTTTGGCCTCCCAAAGTGCTGGAATTACAGGTATAAGCCACTGTGCCAAGCTAGAATTATTTAAACATTGTTATAATAAGTATATACAAGTAGGATGCTTAGGGAGATGGCTATCGAAGGTTAAGAGTGGTGATCACACACATGGTCACTTGATTTATAACCAAGATAC
Source organism: Macaca nemestrina (assembly GCF_043159975.1). Taxonomy (NCBI): domain Eukaryota; kingdom Metazoa; phylum Chordata; class Mammalia; order Primates; family Cercopithecidae; genus Macaca; species Macaca nemestrina. The sequence continues at coordinate 76,458,172 of NC_092131.1, forward strand.
CATTGTAATTAAGTGCTGGAACAAATAGACATCCATATGGAAAATACAATTAACCTTGACCCTTATTTCACACTATTCAAAAAATTGACTGTGATCATAGACCTAAATGTAAAAGCTGAAACAATCAAGCTTCTAGAAGTAAACAGAATTTTTTATAAGGTAGAAAAGACTTCTTAAATAAAATACAAATAAATCTGAATAGAAAAATTTGATAACTGAGCTAAATTAGAAGAACTTTTTACAGCAAAAGACTCCATTAAGTAAGTGAAATTACAAGCCATGGATTGAAATAAGATATCCGCAACACATCTGACAAAGCGCTTATATCCAAAATATATCATGAATTCCTATAAATCAATAAGAAAAAACAAACAATGCAATTTTAAATGAACAAAAAACATGAACAACCATTTCACAAAGATGGATATCCAAGTAAACAAAAGCAGTTCTCAACAAGGAAATGCATTTTTAAAACACAAAGAGATACCAAAACACACCTGCAAGAATCACAGAAACAGACAAACCAAGTGTTAATAAGGATGTAGAACAACTGGAATTCTCATATTAATGGTTAGAGATTTAATCAGTACAATTACCTTAGAAAACTGCTTGACAGAACCAACTAAAACTAAACATATCCTTAATCTAAAATCCAGCAGTCACACTTCTAGGTATATACACAGAAGAAATTAGTGCAACTGAATCCCATAAAACATATGCATGGATGTTTATGGCAGCTTATTCATAATACAGCCAAGTTAGAAATAACTCAGATATCAACAGGAGAATGGACATTTTGTAGTACATAATACAGTGTAATACTATATAACAACAAAAAAGAATACACTGAGGATTCATGCAAAAACATGGATGGATCTCAGCATTATACTGCAAAAGAGATGACATTAAAAGATTTTATCTGCATGAAGTTTAAGGGCAGGCAAAACTAATAAAAATTTAAAGAAATCATACACTAGTTACCACTGAGAGTGAATATTGAGTATAAAGACACAAGAGGAAACCTACATATTAAAAATGTTCTAGATCTTGATCTTCAAAGTAGTTATTCAGGTGTGCATATTTTAAGATTAGCACACCTTACACACTTTAATTTTAAATGATTTTAGTGTTTTTTTAAGTTAGGGTGGCAGGGAAAAAACAATGTCAAGAAAACTTTGGAGGTTGCCTAATCCTTTTGGGAAGCAATTTGGCTTTATATATTTTAAAAATTCTACGCACAGAATACTTTTCAGACAAACATTTATTTATAATGGAGAGGAAACTGGCCAAAAGGAAAACCCCACTGTATTTCTAACAATGAGGAAAAGTTAGAAAGACTGAGTAATATATAATCCCTCTGAAATATATACCTATTATAACAAGTTACCATTTATTTATAATGTTTTATGGGCCACCACCATAGCAGTTTGTGAAGCACACTTCAGACATTTGTCATACAAATGATAAACAAGAAATATGTCTTTCTGTCCAAGATGATGAATTTATATTAACTCTGATTTTTTTTTTCTTTTGTTATACGGAGTCTCGTTCTGTCGCCCAGGCTAGAGTATAGTGGTGCAATCTCAACTCACTGCAACTTCTGCCTCCCAGGTTCAAGCAATTCTCCTGCCTCAGCCTCCCGAGTAGCTGGGATTACAGGCATGTGCCACCACGCCTGCCTAATTTTTGTATTTTTAGTAAAGACAGAGTTTAACCATGTTGGCCAGTCTGGTCTCGAATTCCTGACCTTATGATCCGCCCACCTTGGCTTCCCAAAGTGCTGGGATTACAGGTGTGAGCCACTGCGCCCAGCCATTCACTCTGATTTTAAAGATTTTTTAAATGTATTTCACCCTGATTAATAGACGAATTAGTGGGAAACATCTAAGAAGCAGACACAGAATAGACATACACCATTCCCCTATACTTTTCGGCTATTTGAACCATATAGTGTTTGGTTCCACATATGTTTAGTCCCTATATGTTTAGTCCTTGGTTCAGATACTACTTCTGATACCAAATAAGGTAGAAGTGACAATATCCAATCCATAATTTTCCTACTGTTTGAAGCAGCTAACAGTTGACTTTGCCATGTTCTTCCTGGTTTGCTATTAATTGAAAAGGTAATTTAATATATATGCAAATTACATAGAAATCTACTCAGTCTACATAAATGACAAAAAGAAATCAACCTAGAGCAGTGGTTGCCATCTAGGTGCAATTCTGGCCTCATCCAACTCCAGGACATTTGGTAATGTCTACAGACATTTTTAATTGTCACAAGTAAGGCTGCTATGGACAGCTACAAGACAGAAGCCAAAGATGCTACTAAACACTTTCTAGTACACAGGACAATCTTCTTTCCCTGCCAGTACAGGTTAACTGCTCCAAAATGTCAGTAGTAAAATCAACAAATTTGGCCCTAGAGTTAGCATGGTAGGGACTATAAAACTTAATGTCATCTGATCATCACTGACTTGTCTTCTTGGAGGTTGAAGGCCAGATCTACAAAGACCATACAGTATTCACAGAAGAGGAATGGCTAGCAGAAACCCTGAATATCTACAGACCCATTACTGCAACCTTATCTGTGACTGAGGTATATAGTATTCCTGCTATAACATTTCATGTCCTTGATTATAAATACTATACAATATTTATTTACTTACGTAGGGGAAAACTCATAGACTTAAGCATATTTATAATTCAAAAACTTCAACTAAAAAGCAGAAAATAATTATCATAAACCTTGAGAAAGTAGACGAAACTTAAAATGAAGAAATTTATGAAATGCGAAACTAAAAAGCTAGAGTCTTAAGTTTAACAATAAACTGTTAGAAAGATATTATGTGAAAAAAATTATAGAACATCACCCATGAACACAGAGAGAAAATCCTTAAAATAACAGAAAAATAATTTTAGCAAAATATAAATAATACATCATGACAAAATGATTTAATTTCAGGAATATAAGGTTGATTGAATGTAATTTATCACATTAGCAGAATAAAGGAGAAAAGCTAGCTGATCACTTCAATAAATGCAGAAAAATCATTAGACAAAACTCAATAGCCATTAATAATAACAACTCTCAGCAAACTAGGAACAGAACTATCTGAAGCTGATGGATGATGTCCATGAAATAACTACAGCTAACATTATTTACTTAGTGGTGGAACATTAAATGCTTTTCCTAAGAGATCAAAACAAGACGAGTAAATACATTCTCACCACTTCTATTCTACATTGTACTGAAAATCCTAGTCAGTGTACTAAGGCAAGAAAAGGAAAAGCCATAAATACTGAAAAGTGAAAGCTTTCCTATTCCTAGATGACATGATTACATATGCAGAAAATCCTATGGAACCTACAGAAATTACTAGAATAAGTGATTCCAGAAATGTAGTATGATAGGTCAATATACTAAACTCAATTATGTTTCTTTCTACTAGAAACACATAACTAAAAATAAAATTTTTAAAAAACTAGAAATAAAACCCACAAAATATGTATAAGACCTTAACCTATAAAATACTACTGAGAGAATATTTTAAATACCTAAATAAATGACAAGATATATAATGTTCATGGATCAGAAGACTCAATACTGTTAGGATGGCAATTCTCTCAAAATTGAGCAATAGAGTCAATATTATCCCTAGCAAAATCCTGGCAGAAATTAACAGACTACTTCTAAAATTGCTATGGAAAGACACATGATCTAAAATGCCCAAAATAATCTTTACAAACAAATCCAGAAGCCTTACTCTGCAGCAATCAAGAACATGTAGTATGAGGCAGGTAACGGCATAGAGAATTCAAAACCAGCCACTCCATACAGAGTGATATCTATCTACCTACCTACCTATCTATCTATATATATAAACATTTTTTTTCAACCAAGGCTTTAAGTCAATTAAATGGGAGAAAGCATCTTTACATTTAGTTCTGAAAAACTGGACATCTGTATAGGAAAAAGTGAACCTCAACTTCTGTCTCACACCATACACAAAAATTAATTTAAGATGAATCACAGGCTTAGACCAGAATCAAAAAGCTTCTAGATGAAAACATAGAATTTCCTCATGCTTGGGACAGGTAAAATTGTCTTAGGTTGCAAAAAAGTACTAACCATAAAAGAACAGGCCGGGCACAGTGGCTCACACCTGTAATCCCAGCACTCTGGGAGGCTTGAGGTCAGGAGTTCGACCAGCCTGGCCAACATGGTGAAACCCTGTCTCTACTAAAAATACAAAAATTAGCTGGGCATGGTGGCGCACACCTGAAGTGCCAGTTGCTTGGGAGGCTGAGGCAGGAGAACTGCTGGAACCCGGGAGGCAGAGGTTGCAGTGAGCCAAGATTGTACCACTGCACTCCAGCCTGGACTATTGAGCCAGACTCCATCTCAAAAAAAAAAAATGAATAAATAAATAAAAAGAACAGGCCAGGCATGGTGGCTCACGCCTGTAATCCCAGCACTTTGGGAGGCCGAGGAGGGAGGATCACAAGGTCAGGAGATCGAGACCATCCTAGCTAACATGGTGAAACCCCGTCTCTACTAAAAATACAAAAAATTAGCCAGGCGTGGTGGCGGGCGCTTGTAGTCCCAGCTATTTGGGAGGCTGAGGCAGGAGAATGGCGTGAATCCAGGAGGCAGAGTTTGCAGTGAGCCGAGATCGCGCCACTGCACTCCAACCTGGGCGACAAAGCGAGACACTGTCTCAGAAAAAAAAAAAAAAATTGATAAGCCGGACTTACAAAGTTAAAAACAATCTACCCATTAAATGACATAATTTTAAAAATAAGTAGGCAAGCCAGAAACTGAGAAACTCTCTCATATACAGAATATAAAGAACTCCCACAAATCAACAATTTTTAAAACTCATTCCTGATTTTTTAGAATTCAGAATATATTTTAATTCACATTTTTAAACACAATAAATCTTTGACAGTGCATTTAAAAGGTGCTTTAAAAAAAAAAAAAGAATCTGAAATACAGACTAGCTAAATGATTTGCCCAGAGTCTGATCTAACTAATTACTTTAGAAATTGCCAAAGTTAAAACAGTGAAGAAGGACAGTGAGGTCAGCATAAGTAGTAGCAGATCTAAAACCTGGGTCTTCCAGTTCCCTTTTTTTTTTCTTTTTTTTTTTTTTTTTTGAGACGGAGTCTTGCTCTGTCCCCCAGGCCGGAGTACAGTAGTGCGATCTCAGCTCACTGCAAGCTCCGCCTCCCGGGTTCACACCATTCTCCTGCCTCCACCTCCCCAGTAACTGGGACTACAGGCGCCCGCCACCACACCCGATTTTTTTGTATTTTTAGTAGAGACGGGGTTTCACTGTTCTAACCAGGATGGTCTAGATCTCCTGACCTCGTGATCTGCCTGCCTCAGCCTCCCAAAGTGTTGGAATTACAGGCGTGAGCCACTGCTCCTGGCCTCCAGTTCCCTTTTCAAAGCAAAGAACTAGAAATCTAGAGAGCTAGCTTGAATTCCAAATTCCATCCTTTGTGTATGCTATACATTTGACCAAGTTGAGAGTTTCAGAATATCTTCTGGTGATACTCTTTTCTGAGGAAGTCTAGAAAAGGAGGCTGTGTTATTCCTGAATGTAAGTCATAAAAATGGATAGTTCTCAAAATGCTATTTGACTGGGCTTTCAGAATACAGGGCATTTCCAGGAATTCAACCTCATCTCCCCAGCTGTATAAGCTGACACTTGACAGTGTTTGAGTTTCTAATGAACAAACCAAACTGTTCTTTGTATCCATTGCTGGCATCTATCTTAGGATCTGGCAAATATTAGATACTTAGCAAATGTTTTCATTAAATGGTTAAATGGAAAAAATGAGAAGTTATAGTAGAAAACTTAAGCAATCTTTGGACTATGCTACTTAAGAAAAATTGCATTAACAGCAATGCCCACTGAGAAGTGATGATGAAACCCAGAGGCATAAAAAAGTTATGTGTCTCAAATGTATTGTATAAGCTAATGATGGAATTTGGAATTCAGGCTGGCTCTCTGGATTTCTGGTTCTTTGCATTGAATATCTGTATCTCTTACCATCTTCTTTGGAGTTTCCCTTTTTATCATTCAACATTGCATTGTGAACTGTTTATTCTGACCTATCTCCCAGTTCACTAACTCTCTTTACATCTGTATCTAATCTCATGTACAACCTAATGATTAAGTTTTAAATAGTGTGTTTTTCAGTTTTACTATTATCTTACTGCTTTCATATCTGCTGGATAATTTTTATTTTTGGCCTTATTTCTTTGAACACAGCAAATTTAGTTGTTTTATAGTCTATGTCTAACAATTCCAGTATATCATTTTCACTGAGTCTATTTCTATTGTCCATTGTATCTACTAGGTTTTACTCAAAATGTCTTTTATCCTTCCATGCCTGATTATCTTTGCCTGTGCACTGAATAATGTATTTGAAAAAAAATAAACATACATTAGCTGACAAAATCCAAAGAGAACTTTCTTTTGTCTCTGCTATGGCTTGGAAAAGCTACTAATCCAGGACCATCTTAATCTAAATTCTAGATTTAAGATTACCTGATCTGGGCCAGGTGCGGTGGCTCACGTCTGTAATCCCAGCACTTTCGGAGGCCAAGGTGGATGGATCATGAGATCAGGACATCAAGACCACCCTGGCTAACACAGTGAAATGCCATCTCTACTAAAAATACAAAAACTAGCTGGGCATGGTGGCAGGCACCTATAGTCCCAGCTACTCGGGAGGCTGAGGCAGAAGAATGGCGTAAACCCGGGAGGCGGAGCTTGCAGTGAGCCGAGATCATGCCACTGCACTTCAGCCTGGGTGACAGTGCAAGACTCCCTCTCAAAAAGAAAAAAAAAAAAAAAAGATTACCTGATCCAGCAGATGACGATGGAAAGTTGTCTTGCAAGTTCTTGGGAGAGCCAAGTTAGCATTAGTTCACTGCTACCCTGAAAGCTCAGCCTTCTGTAGTTCAAGCAAAGTACAGGGCAGAATTCTCAACCTTGGCTGACTCCAGATTTTGACTTATACCCCTTAGTCTTGTGAAGCATATGAAGGCAGAACTTGGCTTCAAAACTGGTAAGCTATTATCAACAAACATCCTTAAAACAAAATTGATTTTGAGAGAATATGCTTATTTCTATGGGTTCTCATCTTCTCCCAAAAATAAGTAAGAATCTATTTTTCATATTTTCTCCAATTTTTAAATTGTCCTTAGCATGAATATTGGTCCAAATTGCCGTAACTGCCATGATATAAACAGAACCTTACTTGTTCTAAATCATTAAATCTCTGTAAACTGGGAACAAAGGAAACACTTTAACTTGATAAAAAGGATCTACTAGAAATCTACAGCATACATCACTCTGAATAGTGAAAGAGGAGAAATACTGCCATCATTATCATATATGAGACAAAGATGACCACTATCACTGCTACTATTCAAAGTTCAACTGGTGATGCTAGACAATGCAATAAGAAAAGGAAAACAATTAAGAGATATAAACACTGTCAAAGAGAACATCATCTACTTAGGAATTCTATTTAAAAGTTACTAGGCTGGTGCAAAAGTAACTGTGGTTTTGCCATTTTAAAAAAATGGCAAAAAACACAATTACTTTTACACCAACCTAATATTAGAATAAATAACAGTGTTAAGATGGCTGAATGCAAGAAAAATACATAAAATCAAGCTCCTAGGCAAAAGCAATAACAAAATACATATAAAGGCAAAAAGATTCTATTAATGTGGAAATAAGAGTTTACATATGACAAGTAATATGTTTTAATCTTTATATTCCAATAAACATTAAAACTTTGTACATTCAAATGTAGGTTTCTGCATTGTGGATTATCTATAAAAGGGTAAGCCTTTAGAATACTATTAAACTTGACCAAAATAAATAAGAACTATTTATTCTATGTTTGTTTATTTATATGTCATCTATGAGGGTAGGGGCCACGCCCATTTTGTTCATCATATATTCTGCATATGGTGTCTGGTACATAGGGGTAAGATATACATATTTATTGAATGACTTTTTTAAATTTTTTTTGAGATGGAGTCTCACTCTGTCATCCAGGCTGGAGTGCAGTGGTGCGATCTTGGTTCATTGCAACCTCTGCCTCCCAGGTTCAAGTGATTCTCTTGCCTCAGCCTCCCAAGTATGGAATTACAGGCACGTGCCAAAACGCCCAGCTAATTTTTGTATTTTTAGTAAAGATGGGGTTTCTCTATGTTGGCCAGGCTGGTCTTAAACTCCTGAACTCAAGTGATCCACCCACCTCGGCCTTCCAAAGTGCTGGGATTACAGGTGTGAGCTACCGTGCCCAGCCATATTTATTGAATAATTGTAAATGAGTACACTCTTTCAATTTCAGGCACTTAAACTCCTTAATTCTTTCAAGTTTGTTTGAGGTTCTATAGTAACTAATGTTAACCTTCTATATAAGTAGTTTCATAAGAAGATCCCACAATCTCAGGTTCAAAATTAGATAGTAACTTTGGCTTTCAAGAGTTTTTAAAAGCAATTTGAAAGAATCACCTATTACAGTAACAGCAAAGACATCTCACAAAAAGGTGGAAGAGGTAGCAATCAACCAGGTTAGTGATGTGCAAAAGTATCAGCTATAATGAGATTGCAGAGACAGCTCTTATGGTTGAGAAAGTGAATAGCTGTCTAGTGATCAATAGTAGAGGTTCTTATTTCTCTTTGACCCTTCTAAAGTGATATTACTTTGCAGTCATTAAGTGAGTATCTCTGCTCACAGTAAGCCTGGATCTAGCTACCTACAAGCTTTATACAGATACTATCATGTTACAGGGTGGTTCTAACAAAATACTTAATGCATCTACTTGGTAAATACTTTTCAAATAAATCTATCAAAAATTTTACATGGCCAGGTGCAGTAGCTCACGCCTGTAATCCCAGCACTTTGGGAAGCTGAGGTAGGAAGGTGGAGACCAGCTTGGGAAATGTAGCAAGATCCTGTCTCTATTTTAACAATAATAATAATAATAAATAAATCTATAATACAACACAAGAAAATAAATAAGTACATTTGAGTGGCTCTCAGTTTCCATTTCCTCACTTGGGTTTGTGGGAAATAAATAAATATCAAGTAAAAAGCACCTGAATCTATGAAAAAATATGAATGTTTTTAATGTAGTGACAAAAAGTAGTTAAAAAAATAGCTTCAATTCTGCCCTCTATAAATAACAAAATTTAGATTTCAGTTGACAGCTTCTATACAGGTTTTATCCCAAAGCAATTTAGAAACAGACAAGTCAGAAGCTCCTTAAAATTTTTTTATTTCATAATAGAAATGCTGACAGATGCTCCTTTTATAATAATGCCTGGTAAGACTACTATATTTTATAAATGACTATATCATAATATATATGCAAATGTTGTATATTAAAATGCAACAGTTTCCAGCTTATACTTAAATCAGGACCATGAATAGTTTAGTAAAATATGTTATAAGTAAAGCGTGATGTGACAAGAAAACATACTGAATTAAAATATAATGCAAGCAGGGATTTATTAGAGCTTGCTATTTGTATTTAAACAAAAGGAAATATCAGTGTAAATACTAGGAAGGGGAGTCAAGACATACAAACTAAGTGTGGCCTAAAAATAATTTATTTCCAATATGCCTAGCATATACCGTAACTGCTTATGAAACCATATCCATCATGAGACGATCATACTTCTACACTAAGACCAAAATATAAATTTTAAAATATGCATAACTTTAAAAAAATCCTTAGGTCTCCTGCTTCTAGAATCTTTGATCACCTGCTCAGCTTTCTGCTGCTGCTATCCTTTTCTGCTATTGTACCTCATGCTGTCTTTGACTTTGGCAGTTACAAACCACTAATTCCACCAGCCCCTCCTTTTGAACTCTCCACATCTGTATTTCAACATAAAATGGTTGTCAAGGCAATTGGGGCTGAAAAAACAATATAAGAGAAATATGGTAACCCTTCATTACTGAGAACCTAAAGCTAAATAATCAACTTGAATTCATAATATTTCAAAACAAATTAGGAATACATAACAGCATTCTACAATTTCTTCATTATAAAGCTATATGCATACCTCAACACACAGCTCATACTAGTATGCAGTTCATCTTAAAATAAATAATTTACAATGAGCTTTCCTTAAATGACACCATTTTCTTTAATTTTATCTAATGAAAATATTGGATTCATCTATTAGCATGGGTGTGTTCTGGTGGGTTATTCACTAACTCAACAAGAGGTGATTTGCCCCCAAAGGAACATTTGTGATGTCTGAAGATATTTTTTATTACTGTGACTGGTATGGAGGGGTGGGGGTTGCTACTGATATCTGTTGAGTATTTAGCAGCCAGAGATGCTGCTAAAATCCTATAATGTACAGGACAACCCCCTCAAAACAAAGCATCATCAGCTCAAAACATTGATAGTGCCACTGTTGAAAAGCCCTGCACTGATGCTTTTGACTTCCTAGAAAGCAATTCCCAATAGTTTCCCTTATTTTTAACTCAGGATAAACACTCAAGTCATCAATCAAAAATCAGAACTGAACTTTAGGCAAAGAGGAGGAATGTAGTATCCAGATGACCTGTGAGAATAATTAACTCATTCATTCATTCATTCATTCATTCATTCATTCATTCAACAAGTGTATGAAGTAGGGTGCTCTCTAGACACTGAGGAGACTGCAGTCCCCAAGACAGACAAGATCTCTGCTTTCATATAGCTTATATTTCAGTGAATCTCAGATTGAAGAAATTTGCAAACTAAACAAAAAACCCTGAATGCCTGAGACATTCCAGAACAATGATATTGCTACATGCAAACAGTTCCACTGATAGAGCATTCATTCTATTTTTGAAATATATTTATTTTTATGAGCCAAAATAACCTGCCCAGTAGTTTTCACCCTTGGATCAGATTTCTGCTCTCTTGGGTCATAAAAAGCAAATCCCTGTTTCACATGACAGCCCTTTATACTTTAAGATAGCTAATATCAAATATCTCTGAATTTTGTCTCCTAAAGGCTAAAACAATTGTATCAGTGCTTTGGACAGACCTTTATAAGACATAATCCTTAAGATTGGAAGGAAAGGAGTACAAATACCAAGGTTCTATATGACTTTAGGCCATTAATTAGTAATTGCTATATAAATTTTCTTGAACTGTCCTTCTCAAACTTGCAATATTTATTTTTATGAGAAAGGCTGTAACATTTACCAACTCCTATGTACAAAGCAATGTTTGACACTTCTAGATAAAATACATCTTTAATTCAAAAATCTGAAATCGGACCAGGTGCAGTGGCTCACACCTGTAATGCCAGGACTTTGGGGGGCTGGGGCAGGTGGATCATTTGAGGTCAGGAGTTTGAGACCATCCTGTCCAACATGATGAAATCCCGTCTCTACTAAAAATACAAAAATTATCTGGGCTTGGTGGCGGGCGCCTATAATCCCAGCTACTTTGGAGCCTGAGGCAGGAGAATCGCTTAAACCCGGGAGGCAGAGATTGTAGTGAGCCAAGATTGCACCACTCCACAGCCTGGGCAACAGAGTGAGACTCAAGTCAAAAAAAAAAAAAATCTGAAATCTGAAATCTAAAATGTTCCAAAATCTGAAACTTTTTGAGCAGTGACATGACCCCACAAGTGGAAAATTCCACACCTGACTTCATGTGATAAGTTGCAGTCAAATGCAGTCAAAGATTTGTTTCATGCACAAAATTATTTAAAATGTATAAAATTGCCTTCAGGCTATGTGTATAAAATGTATATGAAACATAAGTAAATTTCATGTTTAGACTTGGATCCTATCCGCAAGGTATTTCATTGTGTATATGAAAATATTCCAAATTCCAAAAAAAATCTGATATCCAAAACACTTCTGGTACCCAGCATTTTGGATAAAAGATACTCAGCCTGTATCTCATTGAGTTATCACAACAATCCCATGAAGTAATGGACAGCGATTAACAAGACAAACTGGATTTGTAGCACTGAATCAGCCTGTTGATCTCACTGCCTCTGCGTTCTAACCAAAAAATGGAGACAATAATAGAACCTATCTCACAGCGTTGTTTGAGTACTCTTAATTGGTCTACCTACTTTCATTCTTCTCCTAACCTCTACCTTTCAATCCCACTCAGTTCAATTCTTTACACAAGCCACCAAAGTGATCCTTTTAAAACAAAACCAAATCATGTCACTTCTGCTACCCCAAACTTCCAATTGCTTTTATCATATCTGGAATAAAGTTCAAAATCTTTACTATAAGATTCTACATGATATACCCCCTGGCTTCCTTGCTCACTTGACACTTGTGCACTTGTTCCCTTCACTTTGTATGTTCTTCCTCCAAGTACCTGGATGGCTCACTCCCTTTACTTCCATTCAAGTCTCTGCTTAAATGTCACCTTCTCAGATAAGCCTTCCTTGATCATTCTCAATTGTCTTATCTTGCCTTTTTTTTCCAAAGCATTGATCACTAATCAATGTTATATTATATGGTTTTCATTTATGTTTGTTTCTGTCTCTACCACCAAAATGTATGATCCACAAGACAAAGGTCTTTGTTTCATCACTGTATCTCCAGCCCTAGCATGGTAACTAACACATTATAGGTGCTCAATAAATTGTCAATCAGTGAGTGAAATGAAATAATTCAATTAAAAAGCAGAGCAAAATTCTTGGCAAATAGAATGCAAATGCTAGCTATTATACTACCAATAGCAGTGTCTCTTATTTTTCAAAAATTCATTAAACAAACATTACTGAATACTACCTCCATGCTGGGCACTGTACTGTAGAACTTTATGATACTGATGCTAGGTTTTAGGAAGTTTTTTAAAACCTGCTAAAGAGCCAGTGGCATAAGATTATAATTATAATCAATAAAAATGCCTTCAAAAGGCTTTGAGAATTCCACTCCTCATAGAACTTATGGTTTTTTCCTTTAAAGTGATTTGATTTGATCTCATTAGCCCAACCAAGCACAGTACCAGGCCATAGCAGTTGATCACAAAATGTTAACAGTGAGGTATTATAATTTCCTTCTTCAAAATTTTTTCTGGCTGTTAGTTTCTCTTAAATCCAAAAGCCAAGACATGCACTAGTCATGAACAACTGAAGAATATCACTAAAGATACCGAGTGGCATTAAATGTATTAAACAATTCAAATAAAGTTATACAGAGCTCAAAATAATAAGAGCCATTTGTGAGAAACCCCTAGACAACCTCATATTGAATGGGCAAAAGCTGGAAGCATTCCCCTTGAAAACTGGCACAACGATGCCCTCTCTCACCACTCCTATTCAACATAGTATTGGCAGTCCTGACCAGAGCAATCAGGAATGAGAAAGAAACAAAGGGCATCCCAATAGAACAAGAGGTAGTCAAACTATCCCTGTTGGCAGACGACATGAATCTACATCTAGAAAACCCTATAGTCTCAGCTGATAAACAACTTCAGCAACATTTCAGGAGACAAAACCAATGTACAGAAATTGCTAGTATTCCTATACACCAACAACTGTCAAACCGACAGCCAAATCAGGAACACAATCTCATTCATGACTGACACAAAAAGAGTAAAGCCTACAAGTATAGCAAACCAGGGAAGTGAAAGATCTCTACAATGAAAACTACAAAACACTGCTCAAAGAAATCAGAGATGACACAAACAAGTGGAAAAACATTCCATGCTTTTGGATGCATAGGAAGAATCAATATCATTTAAATGGTCATACCACTCAAAGCAATTTACAGATTTAATGGCAGTCTTATCAAACTACCAATTACATTCTTCACAGAACTAGAAAAAACTATTTTAAAATTCATGTGAAACCTTTTAAAAAAGAACCTGAACAGCCAAGGCAATCCTAAGCAAAAAGAACAAATCCAGAGGCATCATGCTACCTGACTTCAAACTATACCATAGGGCTACAGTAACCAAAACAACATGGTACTGGTACAAAAACAGGTGCATAGACCAATGGAACAGAATAAATAACCCAGAAATAAGGCCACACACCTACAGCCATCTGATCTTTGACAAGCTGACAAAACAAGCAATGAGGAAAAGACTCCCTATTCAATAAATAGTGCTGGGATAACTGGCTAGCCATATGCAGAAGATTCACACTGGACCCCTTCCTTACACCATATACAAAAATCAATTCAAGATGGATTAAAGAATTAAATGTAACACCAAAAACTATAAAAATTCTGGAAGACAACCTAGGCAATACCATTCAGGATACAGGAACAAGCAAAGATTTCATGACAAAGACACCAACAGCAATTGCAACAAAAGCAAAAATTGACAAATCAACGTAATTAAACTTAAAAGCTTCTGCACAGAAAAAAAAAAAAAAAAAAAACTATCATCAGAGTAAACAGTCAACCTACAGAATGAGAGAAAATTTCACAACTCTGCATCTGACAAAGACCTAATTCCAGCATCTATAAAGGAACTTTAACAAATTTACAAGAAAAAAAAAAAAAAAACCTTAAAAGGTGGGCAAAGGACATGAACAGACACTTTTCAAAGGAAGACATATGTGCAGCCAACAAACTTATGAAAACAAGCTCAGTATCACTGATCATTAGAGAAATGTAAATCAAAACCACAATGAGATACCATCTCACATCAATCAGAATGATATTAAAATGTCAAAAAGTAACAGATATTGGCGAGGTAGTGGAGAAAAGGGAACACTTACACACTGTTGATGGGAGTGTAAATTTGTTCAACCATTGTGGAAAGCAATGTGGCGATTCCTCAAAGAACTAAATACAGAAGCACCATTTGACCCAGCAATCCCAATACTGGGATTACCCAAAGTAATATCAATCATTCTACCATAAAAACACACACACACATATGTTCATTACAGTACTATTCACAACAGCAAAGACATAGAATCAACCTAAATGCTCATCCATGACAGGCTGAATAAAGAAATTGTGGTACATATACACCATGGAATGCTACGCATCTATAAAAAAGAATGAGGTCATGTATTTTGCAGGAACATGGATGGAGCTAGAGGCCATTACCCTTAGCAAACTAACACAAGAACAGAAAACCAAATACCACATGTTCTCACTTATAAGTGAGGGAGCTAAGAGATGAGAACACATGAACACAAAGAGGGCAACAAAAGACACTGAGGTCTACTTAAAGGTGGAGAATGGGAGGAGGGAGACAATTAAAAAAGAGAACTATTGGGTATTGGGCTTAGTACCTGTGTGACAAAATAATCTGTGCAACAAACCCCTGTGACACTAGTTCACCTATATAACAAACCTGCACATGTACCACAGAACCTAAAAGTTAAAAAAAAAAAGTTACATGAGAGGCACCTGAGGTGTAATAGAGTCCCTTCCCAACTATATGTGACCTTATGAAAGCTACTCAGCTTTTCTATGCTTCTGTTTCTCATCTGAAAAACAGAAAAACAATTACCCTACATAATATAATTATTATGAAAATGAAATAAAAGCAGTGAAAAATCCAGCTACCTCAATGTTTGCTCTCTCCATTCATGGAATATGAACTCTGGCAATAGCATGGAATCTACTGGAAATGCTTTATACTTTTGTGAAATGTCTAAAATATCTGGCACACACTCAGTAAATGTTGGCCTTATGTTAAACTCTATAAGGCAAACATACTTAATTCCCCAGTATTTAGATATTTAGATATCTAATATTTAGATAGTAAAATCATCAAAGAAATAGGGCAATTTGCCTAAGACTTTGTATTAATGAAGTAAAACTAATAGTTACACACTTTACAAAAGGGGATTAGCATTTCTTTAGAACTGAAAGCCTCCTAACATTGTCATGATCCCATATGACTCCCCAAGATTTGAGTCATTTTTTACTTATTTGTTCATCAGCCAACAAACACATCTTGAAATAGAACTACATGCCACATACTATTCTAGGCGCTAGTGATAAAAAGAAAAAGGCTTGGTGCTCCTCACCTACTATGAAGGAATTCAAGGGCTCTTTAAATGGTTAATTGTAAGGGTTATGAAAACTTTAAGGAGGAAACCAATTATCTGATAAAAGACTTTATAGCAGTGCTGTCCAATAGAACTTTCTGCAGTGATAAAAATTTTCTTTAATCTGTACTGTCCAACACAATAGCCACTAGCCACATGTGACTACTGAGCATGTGAAATATACTTACGACTGATGAACTGAATTTTTTAACTTTATTTTACTTTAATTTAAAAGCCACATATAGCTAGTAGTTACTGTATTGGACAGCACAATTTTAAAGGATAGGTAATATTTGAGCTGAAGCATTGAAGAAGAAAGTAAGAAACTAATGAAGTGAGAGGTAGTACATTCTAAGCAATGGAAAAGAAACAAAGTACACAAAGGACTCTAAGAACACCTCAGTGTTTTCAGGGAAGGCTACCTATGTGGAACGTGGAAAGAAGAGAATAATGAGACTAAAAGGGACAGATAGGACCAAAATATGAATGTCCTTGAAAACCAGGCAAAGGTTTTATGCCATAGACAATGAAAAACCATCAAAGGGATTATAAATCATGCTGCTATAAAGACACATGCACACGTATGTTTATTGCGGCACTATTCACAATAGCAAAGACTTGGAATCAACCCAAATGTCCATCAGTGACAGACTGGATTAAGAAAATGTGGCACATATACACCATGGAATACTATGCAGCCATAAAAAAGGATGAGTTCGTGTCCTTTGTAGGGACATGGATGCAGCTGGAAACCATCATTCTTAGCAAATTATCACAAGAACAGAAAACCAAACACCGCATGTTCTCACTCATAGGTGGGAACTGAACAATGAGATCACTTGGACTCGGGAAGGGGAACATCACACACCGGGGCCTATCATGGGGAGGGGGGAGGGGGGAGGGATGGCATTGGGAGTTATACCTGATGTAAATGACGAGTTGATGGGTGCTAACGAGTTGATGGGTGCAGCACACCAACATGGCACAAGTTTACATATGTAACAAACCTCCACGTTATGCACATGTACCCTAGAACTTAATAATAATAAAAAATAAATAAATAAAAAGAAAAAAAAAAGACTTTAAAACCAGGAAATATATGACTATATCCATGCTTTAGAAAGATAATTTTTAACCATAAGATGAGTAATACATTGAAAGAAGAGTCCAAATGTAGGAAGACTAGCTATGCATGTTATTATTGCAGTATTCCAAGTCAGATGATGAAGACAAACTACTGCAATCATAGTGAGAATGGAGATGAAGGAACAAATTTAAGAGATATTTCAAAGATAAAATTAGTGGGACTTACAGAACTATGAGATGTGGGTGATGAGAATAAATCAAAGCAAAAGTAATAAGGTACTAGCCAGGAAAATCATATAATCTAGGCACTTTCCACATTGGCTAAAGGGATTAAAGAAAGTTTATAGGCTCCTGCTCAATGTTGTATGTAACTAAACAATCTAAATATCCAATAAGCTCTCAAGAGTTAAATAAATTGTAAAATCAGTCAAGATGGCATACTATATCATTATTTAAATCATTTTTAAAAGAATATTAATAGCAGGGTAAAATGTTCATGATATGGCATAATGAAGTAAGTTGACTAAAAAGCAGCATGTATAGCATTATCATGATCTCATTATATGCACTGGTAGATTTTTTTAATTGAAGGAATATGCCAAAAAATTAATAGTGGCTTACTTTGATCGTGGGGTAATGGGCCATTATAATTTCTTTCTTGAATATTTTTTCTTATTGTCTAATTATACCACAAGTATAAGACATTTTTTATTTACAAAAATAAACTTTTGCTTTAATGCAATGCACCTAAAAGCACTGGGGCCTATGGTGAATCTACTGATGCCTGCAACTGTCTCACAAACTGTGGGAAGTGACAGGACCAGACTCCAAGTCTAGTGCGGTTCTTTATGGGAGACTAAATTCACAGCAAATTAAATAAGGTAGTTTTTTTCCTTTAGGAATATCTACTTCAACTACAAAGTATAAAATGGATTATTTCCCATTTAATTTATTTATAATGCCTTAACCTGTATAACTTACATCGATGTACTTACAATTACAAGTGAGAGTTCAGTATAAACCTATACAGATTGTCCCACACATACAATAGCTCAACTTATGATTTTTTGACTTTATGATGGTATGAAAGCAATATGTATTCAGTAGAAATTATACTTCAAATTTTGAATCTTTATCTTTTCCTGGACTGGTGACATGCATGCAGTATGACACACTCTGGCTATGCAGGGCAGCAGCAACAAGCCAGTTCCCAGTTATTCAGTCATGAGGGTAAACAACACATATTCTTTAGTGTACTGTGCTGCCAGCACTTTTTGGATATGATTTTGCCCAAATGTAGACTAATGTATGTGTTCAGACCATGTTTAATGGAGGCCAGGCTAAGCTGTGATGTTTGGTAGGTTAGGTGTATTAAATGCATTTTTGACTTACGGTATTTTCAGCTTACGATGGGTTAATCAAGACATAACTTCATCATAAATTGAGATGCATATCTGTATTTTATTCTGTGTAGTCATGCAAAAAAGAGATTTAGTCTGTTCACACTCAATTTCAATTACTCAGGTTCATTTGATATACAGCAGACACTACATGCTGAAGAAGCAGCTCAGCAAACACTAATCTTTTTTATATGTACAAGCCAGTCCCTTTTTGCACTTAACAAAACCTGGCTTTCCAAGTTCTAAATTTAGATTTATGAAGAAATCCTGACCTGGTAAAGATAAGCCTAACACAAAGGTATATGACTGTGGCAAATCCTCATACATCCTGGATGTGAATAAAATACAAATTATGTAAGTAATGTAATAACTCCCCTCACTAAATAGAAAATTAATATAATTTTTGACTATAATTTTAATCACTTTGCTGTAAGATAGGCTGTACTTGTCTTAGGAAACCACATGTATATTAAAAATATAATCTTACACCAACATTTCTGGCCATATGACCGAATCTTATTCTGATCATTTTACAGAAGGCAAAAGTAAAGGCCTGAGATTAAAAACATTTTTCCATTACGATGTTTAGAAACTTGGTTTGATTTTCTTAACTAAAATTAGTTATATATCTTATTTCTAGGTTTGCTATTAAAGCACACTGTCAGAAAGGCAGTCTTTTCCCTGGGACACTTGTAAATAGCCCCAAGTCTAAGTAGCAGCAATTGTTCATTCAATAAATATAACAAAATTGACAGAGGTCAAACAGTGAGATAGCAGCAGATCTGGCACTAGAGCCGGATCTCCTGGCTTGAAATCTAATGTTCTCTGACAAGATAACAGTTCTTAAAATATGTTTTCCGTGAAAGATAAAAAAAGAGAGTATATTTTAGGATACCAGTTAGTGACTCTTAGAAAGCATCTTCTAGCTCTCAAACCCAGAAACTGCCTTAGATGTTTTGGCTAACTACCACATACTACACAGTGGGTAAGAGTCACCAAAATAATCACTCTGCAAACAAAAAGAATTTTGAATTCTGCAACAGCAATTAGCCACCAGTATCTTACTAGGTTTCCGTGATCTGATGTCCATTTCCATGGAAACAGAAAAAAAAGTGAGAGGCAGCCAAGAGAAGAGATGTCAGAACTTGTCAGGTTCAGTAGTCGGGGCTGAAAGCTGAAAATACCTTTTTTTTTTTTTTAAACAAACACCATCAGCTGACTTCTGGCACGTAATCGATTCTCGAGTTAGGCAACGGCAGCTTGTTTGGAGAAGCATAAAGCTAAAGAACAGGCTTGGGGTTGTTTTGGAGGTGGTGTTTCTTTTTAAGGTTTAGATTAAGAGTGAAGGAGAGACAAATTAAAAGCAACCTTCAAAATTCTGAATTTCTCAAACACAGGAAAGCAATAAAAACTGTTTGAAATGTCACAAAGTGAACAGAAGCATTTCTTGCTATGATAGGGGAAAATGAGGGTCTACCACAGAGCACTGTGTGGAATGAAGAGCAACCGGGCAGAGGTAGGGAAAAGAAGGCACAGGAAGCAGCATGTGTAAAGGCCCTGAGACAAGAGAATGTGTGGCCCTTTTAAGATGCTGCAGAACACAAGAGCACTTAATATGAGGTGAGAAGTTATCACACAAGGCTTTCCCAAAGGAGTAACATCTAAGCTAATACATGAAGGATGAGATGGAGTTAGTTAAGAAGAGGGTATCCCAGCAAGACAGGAAAGCAGGAGGGAAGGCCCAGAAGCAAGAGAGAGCAAAGTGAATTCAGGAATAACAAACTGCCTAAGACAGCTAGAACAGAGTAGAAGTAGGAAAATGTGTCCTGATTAGATAAAAAGGACGTTTTTCCAAGGTTAGATTTTGAACTTTTGTCCAAAAACCAAGGTGCCACAGAAGGGTATAAATCAGGAAAGTAACTTGATGAGATCTGAATTTTGGAAAGATTAGTCAGAATATCTCAGATTATATAGGTATAAAGGTATAGAGTCTGTTACAGCTTTCCCAGAAAACAGAAAAGGGTGGACATTGTAGGGAAGGATAGCAGCAGAGATGGGAGAAAAGACCACCACAAGTACAAGCAGTGGGAAAGAAAGAAAGATGAGTCAAGGGTGACACTCAGGATTTTAGCCTGAGCAGGTAGGTGGTTGGTAGTGCCAATCATTAAGTCTCTGTCACAAGAAAAGAAGGAAGACTTTTAGGTATACGAGTGATGGATTCTAATCTGGACTTTAGGACTTTAAGGTATCCATAGGACAGTCAAGCAGAGCTTTCCATTAGGCACTGCCCAGAATGATCACAAAATCAGAAAAGGTTCTTAGAGATGAATTGCAGAGGTTTTAGACTCTGTTCAGATTTTGGCTGCACCATTTGCTAATTACAGTCATATGCACAGAAGGACATTTTGGTCAATAATGGGCCACATAGGCAATGGTCCCTTAAGATTATAATGGAGCTGCTGAAAAATTCCTATCACCTAGTGACATCATATCTGTTGTAAAGTCATAACTGTCTTAACATCATAGCACAACAAATTACTCATATATGTGGTTATGCTGGTATAAACAAACCTACTGTACTGCCAGTCATATAAAAGTATAGCATATACACTTAGGTACAGTACATAATACTGGATAATGATGATGATGATAATAAAGGACTATGTCACTGGTTTATGTATTTACTATAGTATGCTTTTCATCATTACTATAGAGTGTATTACTTCCCTTATTAAAAAAACAAAGTTACCTGTCAAACAGACTCAGGCAGGTCCTTCAAAAGGCATTCCAGAAGAAGGCATTGTTATCATAGGAAATGACAGCTTCATGCATGTTATTGTCCCTGAAGACCTTTCAATGGGACAAGATGTGGAGGTGGAAGACAATGATACTGATAATCCTGACCCATGTAGGCCTAGCCTAATATGAGTGCTTGTGTCTAAGTTTTTGATCAAAAAAAATTTTTAATAGAAAAAAAAGCTTATAGAAAAAAAAGGATGTAAAGAAAGAAAATATTTCCGTACAGATGTATAATGTGTTTGTGGTATAAATGTTATAAGAGTCAAAAAGCTTTTTACAAATTAAAAAGTTTATAAAGTAATAAAGTTACAGTAAGCTAAGGTAGATTTATAATTGAGAGAAGGAAATTTTTTTTTTATAAATTGAGTGTAGCCTAAGTGCACAATGTTTATAAAGTCTACAGTAGTGGACAGCAACGTCCTAGGCAATCACATTCACTCACCACTCACTTACTGACTCACCCACAGCAACTTTCAGTCCTGCAAGCTCCATTCACGGTAAGTGCACTACACAGGGGTACCATTTTTCATATTTTACACTGCATTTTTATTGTACCTTTTCTCTCAAAGTGCTGGGATAACAGGTGTGAGCCACTGCTCCCAGTCTATTGTACCATTTCTATGTTTAGTTATGTTCAGATACACAAATATTTACCATTGTGATGCAATTCCCTATAGTATTCAGTACAATAACATGCTGTTCAATTCTGTAGCCTAGGAGTAATAGGCTATGCCATATAGAGCCTGGGTGTGTGGTAGGCTATACTATCCAGGTTTGTGTAAGTATACTCTCTGACGTTCGTACAATGACAAAATTGCCTATGGACACATTTCTCAGAAAATATCCACATTGTTAAGCAAAGCATGACTGTACATGACCTTAGGTTATTTAGTTTCTAAGCATATAAAAGTGGAATAATTATACCTATGTTAAGGACTGATATTTAAGAAATGAGCAGAGAAAAGGGAAACTATAGAGCAGAATGAGAAAGAGAGGATAAAAGGTAGACACCACCAGAGAATATAGTATTAGGGAAACTTTAAGATCAATAGATCAAATAGTATAAACAGATCGATTAAAATAAGAATTGAAAAGTATATATAGGAATTTTTAAAGGCATCTCTGGTGACCCAACCCTGACTAAAGCATGGTAGAGCTGAATATAGACAGAAGTATATAGTAGATGAGGGAGTGAGAGGCTGATTCAGTAAATTCTTTCGAAGAGTT
The DNA here is from genome assembly GCF_043159975.1 of Macaca nemestrina. Classification (NCBI taxonomy): domain Eukaryota; kingdom Metazoa; phylum Chordata; class Mammalia; order Primates; family Cercopithecidae; genus Macaca; species Macaca nemestrina. The sequence continues at coordinate 76,480,730 of NC_092131.1, forward strand.
TGGCTGAAGCGAGAAGAAAGTTTAGGCTGGTATCTAGTGGAAGTCATAGAGTCAAGATACTTATTTCTGGTTTGTTGTTTTTTAAAACTGGGAAAAACTTACACATCATAAGTTAAGATGAATTCAGCTGCAAGTAACAGAAAACCTAACAATGCTTAAACCATTAAGGCATTTATTGTTTACTTTTTTAAAAAGTCTGAAATTAGACAACTCTGGGACTTTTTGTGGTATGGTGTGGATGTTTATCCCCTCCAAATCTCATGCTGAAATGTGATTCCCAATGTCGGAAGTGAGGCCTGATGGGAAGTGAATGGATCACGCCAGCGGTTCCCTCATGACTCAGTACCATCCGCTTGGTGGTAAATGAGTTCTCGCTCAGTTAGTTCATGCCAGATCTGGTTGTTTAGAAGAGTCTGGGACCTCCCACCTGTCTCTCTTCCTCCTGCTCTCACCATGTGCTGTGCCTGCTCCCCACCTTGGCCTTCCACCACGATTGTAAGCTTCCTGAGGTCCTCACCAGAAGCAGATGCTGGCACCATGCTTCTTTGTATGCCCTGCAGAATTATCAGCCACTTAAACCTCTTTGCTTAAGAAATTACCCAGTTTCAGCTATTCCTTCACAGTGATGCAAAAAGACTAAGTTGTTTTTTGTTTTTTTTTTTTCAAAGTCTCAGAGATGTCATCAAAGACCAAGGCTTTGGTCTTTCTTCTTGTTCTGCCACAAAATGGCGACCACTGCCAGGTTGATCATGTCTTTATATTCCCTACAAAGAAAGAGGAAGAACAAAACCTGCCTTTCTATTAGGAAGCAAAACATCTTAGACAGAAGCTCTTATCAGACTCTTCCTTCTGTCTCATTGGTTAGAACTGGCTCACATGGCCACACTCAGCTCTAAAAGCAGCTAGATTATCTTCTGACTTTCTAGACCTACTTTTAAGCAGTAAAGAGACAAGGGCTGGGAATAATTTCTACATGGCCAGTCAGAAATGTCATCCACATGCATGTTTAAATGCTGATGGAAGACTAAGAACTAGAAACAGAAGGGAAGAGGGCAAGAATGAATTCAGATACAGATACATTTTTAAGGAGGCTGGTAATTAAGAAAGTTTGCACCATATAAATTTAATTTTCTTTGTGAAACAGAAAATGGAATCATGCATTAAAAGTGAAGGGAGAGGCCGGGCATGGTGGCTCACACATGTAATCCCAGCACTTTGGGAGGCTGAGGCGGGCGGATCACGAGGTCAGGAAATCAAGACCATCCTGGCTAACATGATGAAACCCCACCTCTACTAAAAAATACAAAAAAATTAGCCAGGCGTGGTGGTGGGCGCCTGTAGTCCCAGCTACTGGGGAGGCTGAGGCAGGAGAATGGTGAGAACCTGGGAGGCAGAGCTTGCAGTGAGCCGAGATGGTGCCACTGCACTCCAGCCTGGGCAACAAAGCGAGACTCCATTTAAAAAAAAAAAAAAAAGGTGAAGGGAGAGGTAAAACGACAGAGGTCTTCAGAATAACAACGCAGATTTTAAATAGTTCCTATGGAGAATAAGAGAGGGCTGCCTAGAATAACAGGTTTCTAAGCAAGAGACAAAAAAAAAGAACAGAAGAAAAATTTCCTAAGCGTTGTTGGGCAAGGCTAGGCTAGAAATCATTAACTCATACTGCAATCCACATGCCACTTAAAAGGACATCTCTAGCAGCACCCAGCAACCCGAGAGTAAGAATAGAGAAAGTTGAATGCAGAATCCATTCTAAACTGGAGTTTATGGGTTTAGAGTAAAAGGAATGTACCAATGGGTTTGCGGCACAATTGAAAGGAAAAGATACAAAGGAGTTGAAATTATCAGCAAGTCAGTGGCATAATGTGCCATATATAAACATGTTAGGGAAAAAATGAAAGGTACAGAAAGTGAAACAGTCAAGGAATCTGACATATAATGGCCTTAATAAAATAACTCAAAGGATGAAAAACTACGGTAAGATAATTAAGATGAATACTTCCAGGAGATAAAATACATGGTGTGCCATGAGAGTGGAGGTCTAGGGCACTCAAGTAGAGAAAGGGAAAAAATTGAAAGGCTAGTGAAACCAACCCAGTAGTCCCAAAGACAGTTTTTTAAAATAAATATAGAAATTGACCCTTCTGGTCTTAAAGCTTAAAACTAACATTTGTCTTATTTGTCTTTCTCAGGAAATGATCCTCAGTCTTCTCAAAAAGTATCAAAGAACTGAAACTCACCAGATCACCACATCCAATGAGATGGCAGACCCTTCATCCATCAGGATTGCTTCCTTACCCTCCCTAATTCCTATTTTCCTAAGTGACCACCTACTTCTCATTAACTAATTCCTCTTCCTTACCCCTCCCTAGTTCCTTTTTTCCCACACATAGTTACATTTCTTCCCTGATACAATAACCCCCCAATTTTAGTTGGTCAAGGAGATGGATTTGAAACTGATCTCCCATTGCCTCAGCTGCTGCACGTGATTAAAGCCTTCTTCCCCAGCAATATTAATTGTCTCAGTGACTGGTTTTCTGTGTAGTGGGCCACAGGACCTAGACCAAACCCCTGATGTTTTGATAACACTGGGATGTTAAAGTTTATTGTCTATGTGAACTCTGAAGTTATCCAAGATGGTGGGTAGAACTAGAGGCAATTTAGAAAGTGCCAACATCTTTAACAAGTGAGAAAAAAAAGTGACCAGAGAAGAGAATGAGAGAAGGATTATCCTTTCTTTTTTTTTTTTTTTAGATGGAGTTTTGCTCTTGTTGACTAGAGCTGGAGTGCAATGGCACGATCTCGGCTCACAGCAACCTCCACCTCCTGGTTTCAAGCGATTCTACTGTCTCAGCCTCCCGAGTAGCTGGGATTACAGGCATGCACCACCATGCCCAGCTAATTTTGTATTTTTAGTAGAGACAGGGTTTCTCCACGTTGGTCAGGCTGGTCTCAAACTCCCCACCTCAGGTGATCCACCCGCCTTGGTCTCCCAATGTGCTGAAATTACAGGCGCGGGCCACCACTCCTGGCCGATTATACTTTTAATAACTATGACTATCAGAAAGAATGTAAGTATAAAGATCCTCAGTGAGGGATACTGTTCTCTCAATACCCAAGAGGCACCCTTCTACAGGGGACCCCTAGAATGTCCATCAGTGGGACAGGAAGGAGGCAAAATCCTGCCCCTGTCTCCCTTGGACCTGGCTAGATACCGCTTTTACCACCCACAGAGTCACCCTCCTGCCCTGAGAGCTAGCAAGAGGCCAAGACTCACAGAACCAACACCACCCCTCTGTCAGCAGAAAGCAGTTACAAAAGACTGACCTTCATCCATTTTTCCTCAAAGATTTGTGTTCTTGGGCTGTTGAGGAGGTAAATGTTAAAGGTAGTCAGACGGGCATAAGCGGGGCAGGAGAGGGCACTTCTCCCCCACCCACTAGGAATGTCAGGTGATGGCTGGACAATTATCACACTGCCTCTCTATAAATGATAATTCAGCAGCTGTGCCAGGCAGAGACAATCTCCTGTTGATCCACAGCTGTTAAAGTGTTAATTAAATGCAGGCACCAAGGAGAAGCAAAAAAGGCTTCCAATGAAATCTCAGGTATTGGGCGATTGAGTCCAGGCATGCACATTGATATGGTTTGGCTCTGTGTCCCTGCCCAAATCTCATCTTGTAGCTCCCATAATTCCCACATGTTGTGGGAAAGACTCAGTGGGAGATAACTGAATCATGGGGGTGGGTCTTTCCCATGCTGTTCTCAAGATAGTGAATAAGTCTCACAAGATCTGATGGTTTTAAAATTGGGAGTTTCCCTGCATAAGCTCTCTCTGTCTGCCACCACCCATGTAAGAGGTGACTTGCTCCTCATTGCCTTCTGCCATGATTGTGAGGCCTCCCCAGCCATGTGGATCTGTAAGTCCATTAAACCTCTGTTTCTTCCCAGTCTCAGGTTATGTCTTTATCAGCAGTGTGAAAACAGACTAATACACACATTAAGAGACAAAATGGTGGAGTATGACATTACTGGGGCACTCCACTGGAAAAGGGAAGAAAGCCTCATATGGGCATGTGTACAACTTCCCAAACACACTATGTGTGCTCAATTCCCAAGGGTAAGAAAGGCACTGTGCATGCAGGGGAAAGGGGCACAAGATGACGATTTGTAAAGTCCTAGGATCACGGTTAAACAGGGCACTTATTCTTCAAGTTGCCCACTTGGATCTCTTCCAAATGCACTTTCCTTTCTTTCCTCCTGCTCTAACGTTTTTTAATAAACTTCTCCTCCTGCAAAAAGAATATAAGAATATAAGTATTGGAGTAGAAGCTGCCCTAGCAAATAAGGAATATGCCAAATCTTACCCTAAATCTCTAGTAGACACTGAGTCAAAAAACAAGCTCTACTTATGACTTCACTAAAAGCATTGTCTGCAGGGAATCAGTTTTTAGTTAAAGATATTAAGGAGAATTTATGTAATATAAAATTGGACACCAGAAGCACCAAACAAAAATTGGGGAAGAAAAGGAAATGTTTAGGTTTAGGAGAAAGGAAGTCCTAAACAGCATAAAGATGAAAATGTTTCTTTTTAATAACCAGAGAGGCTTATTTTGGGGCACTTACCAAGAGTAACAGGAATGTGGGGTATAATAGAATTAGTAGACCTCAAAAGTATTTTTTACAAAACCATCCTAGTAGACTCTCTGGCTGGAGAATATTATAGTTGAAACCAATTGTACTTTCAAGGAATTCCGAGTTTTAATAAATGGACAATTTCAGTAGCAATATGTCATACCTACTAGGTTAATATCCAAATTTAGCTTTCAACATACATTCATTCTGGAAACCAGTATTATTCACATTATTTCTGTAAAGAATTTAACCTTGCCCCCAAAGGCCCCAAGATAATTTGTCTTTGACCTCAGCTTCTAGGATGTAATCTCTAAGGTCTCTGCTCATGGGCCTTGAACTAGCCATGTAGTAATAATGTGATTTAGAGTGGGTTTGGGTCATGCCTGAAGGGACAGGAGAACCAAAGAATGAGATCAGTCATATGGACAATCAATCATGCCCCTATCACAGAGCACCAACAAAAACTTTGAACATCAAGGCTCACATGAGCTTCCCTGGTTGTCAATGCTACACCCATATTGTCATACATCAATGCCAGGAGACTAACAGACTGAGTCTGAGGGGAAAAGACAACAGAAGCTCTGCATTTGATAACTCCCTAGACTCCACCTTATGCACTTCTTCCCTTGGCTGATTTGAATATGTACTCTTTTCCTGTAATAAACTATAAGTGTGAGTATAACATCTTTCAGTGAGTTCTTGGAGTCCTTCTAACAAATTATTGAACCTAAGGATGATCTTGGGAACCCCTACGCTTGCAGTCAATGTCAAAAGTGAGGGCAGTCTCATGGGGACTATGCTCTTTAACACCATTATTTGACCTAAACTCTTCACATATTGCGAAAGGTTCTCTCTAAATCTATTTGTTCACAGGGAATAAAAATGATTTGAAAAGAATCCAATACTTGACATTAGCTGAAACTATTACTGAATAGTAACTAGTCTACTGACTACTAATGGCCATCTGCTTCCACAAATCCCTCTGAACAGTGTACAAGTACCAACAATTAACCACTAAGAAAAGCGCTGTTGGGTTTTAATCTGGATAACATAGACATTTACTGTGTCACTGGACAGAAACTTATTTCCCTTTATTGAATAATAGCTTGTTCTGGGTAACTGGAAAATGCCACTGTACCTCAGTGAAATGTAATTAAGCCCAAATAATGAATACTGTATAACAATTTTAATTCAATTTTTAAGTTTTATCTTATTTTAATTGACAAAGAATAACTGCACAGTATATTTATGTGGTGCAATGTGATGTTTAGATACATGCTGACATTGTGGAATGATGAAATCAAGCAACTAATGTACTCAATCACCTCACATAGTTAACATTTTAAAATTTTTTTATGGTAAAAACATTTAAAATCTAATCCTACAGTTACTATACTTAACAAATGAATTCTACTACTGCAGTTATTGACATCACAACATAGAAGAGTATCAAACTTCTCACTGCCAAACACTACTAAAAAGACTTTATAACAGGTCTCCATATAAACTGCACCAAAATATATTTCAGAGTAAAGATATTTACAGATGCATTCTCTCAGAAATGTCTTATAAAATACAAAGTATAAAATACAAAACTTGTAGCTGAATGAGAACTTGGGAAGCAAAGGAATACTCTTAATATTTTGTCAATTAGCGTTTCAGGGATGACATTAAAAAGAGTGTTTTCAATCTTTCAAGCAAAAAATTAAAACTTTTAAAACTTCAGTTGTACAGTTTAGTTAAAAGGTGAGCTTAAAGAACCAGAGAGATTACAAGTAGCACCCTGCCCAAGTTATTTAACCTCATTGTGCCTCAGTTTCATCATTTGTAAAAATAATAATAATAGTAATAGTACATTACACAGAATTGTGTGATTTAAATGTGAATGCAGATAAATAATATAAGGCTTAGCAGATAGTAAATACCTAATAATAGGTAGCTATTTTTAGTAAAATATAATTGTCTAGGGATAATACATCAATTCAACCTATTTAATTTGATGCTTTCTGCATTCAGATAATTAATACACCAGATTTAGATGCTACCAACATAAACTAACTATAAAGGTCTAATATATTTGTTTCTACAGACATATAGGCTTATCATAAACAAAAAAAAAATATTTTTAAAAGATGTTTAAGTCATTATGGGCCAGGCGCAGTGGCTCATGCCTGTAATCCCAGCACTTTGGGAGGCCAAGACGGGTGGATTGCTTGAGATCAGGAGTTCAAGACCAGCCCGACCAACATGGCAAAATGCCATCTCAACTAAAAACACAAAAATTAGCCACACATGGTGGTGCATGCCTGTAGTCCCAGCTACCCGGGATGCTGAGGCAGGAGAATTGCTTGAACCCAGGAGACGGAGGTTGCAGTGAGCCAAGATCGCGCCACTGCACTACAGCCTGGGTGACAAAGCGAGATTCCATCTCAAAAACAAAAAATATGTTTAAGTCACTATTGAGTCACTTCTTTTGGTGGACTTTCCATCAACACCAAATTAATAATAATACCTAAAATAAGTGGTAAACACAGACACATGCCTATGAAGGCAAATAGTATAGAATTTTTTTTCAAACTATGAATGATCACATAGCACTGGCTTAAAAAAAAATCAGTAAGTAAAGGTTCACAGTAGCCAAAAGAATCTACAGGGCAGGTTTCGTGTCTTTTTTATTTATAACAATATCCCTAACATCTAACTACTGAAAAAATGAATAAAGCCAGAGTGTAACTTCTTTCAAAAGTAGGAAGGAGACACTGATAGTCTCTGAAATTACTGACATGAGAGCTATGCTTTGGGAAGAATCATCTGGCAATCTCTGGTAAGCAATGGGGGGAAAATAAAGTCAGTGATGAGGGCACAAAAGAGGATGTTACTAAAACAAGTTACCAAAACTGCCACCATCAGTTTAAAACAGTCTTTCAACACTTAAAAAACAAAGACCAAAATGAATGACATATAATCACTCTGCAGCAATTATGGCAAAGATGGGAATACAATCCAATCAGTATTAAAATAATTATGAGAAAAACATTGACTATATCTCATCATATCTAAAACACCATAGATTGGAAGATACACCATTATTTTATATACAACCAAGAAAGAAAACAATGCTAAATATTAAACTGACACAATGCCAAGATGTTACTGATTATAAAATACACTACAATTTCAGAGACATTAAAATTTGAAAAATATATATCTTAAAGTCAATGAAATATAGTAACTACCTAAACAGTAAAAAGAGGTCATAATCCCCAGTACTGGAAGTCCCCAATAATTCTTATTGCTCTCCTCATCGCCTGGTTGGGATCTGTTCAAGTCTTCTTGGAGCTTAAATAGCCCCAGCAGGCTTTTGACATCTGACTCTGACCCCATGATCCCCAACTGCACCAAAAGATAAAGGGTAAGCCCTTACCTGTCCAACAGGGGCCACTACTCTAAGAAGCTCTCCTAAAGGCTCAGCAAGTAATCTCACGTGATCTTTATTAAGGCTTCTCAATTACCACTGCAGAAGACAAGACTCTATGTTTTATAATTACCCTCATCTTAACTCAGTTCAAATCACTGTAGGTTATTCTTCAAAGTCTGCATGACGGAAAATGGAGAGATTTTTCTCTTTAACTCGGCTGGTCACAGATGAAGTCATGCCTTTCCTTTTTTCAATGCTGTGTATTTAATCTGCAACAAAAATCTTAAGCCCTAACAGCCTTTTCATATTTTAGTTTGTCACCTTGGCATTGAAGAATAAATACTGATTTAAAAAAAATTGTTTAAGTCTGCATTAACAAGAGAAAGAGTAAAAAAGTAAGGCGTTCTTCTGGAAGTGTTTAAGGTAGAAATAGGATATTGTAAGGGTGGGAATTAGCCTCCTTTTAATTTATTTATTTTCAAAGGCAAATTACTTCAGCCTCACTATTTCTTGTTCCTAATAAATTGTGTCTGATATCTTTCATCCCCCTTTGATCAATATATTTCACTGGCTTGGCACATTTTTCTAATAGTGTTTCTTTTTGCTCTAATTTTGATTGTTGGCTTTCAATTGAATAAGACTGTGCCATTTTATCTCTTATAAACAAGCCAGCTTTCTGCATGCTTCCGACTTTTGTCAGAGCTACAGTTAGAGCCTAACCTTAACATGAACTAACTGTTTCAGGACCTCTATTTCATTACTTTCCTCTGGTAGATACACAAAGAAGGACATGAGAAAAGTTTATGTCTGGTCAGAACAAAAGACTACCCAAATATCTTTGCTTTATATTTGAAACACTGGTCAAATTTAAACTACAATGATGGCTTCAATTTCATAGTACCTTTATGTCCTTTCTCTTTCTTGTTACTTCCTTTCCTGATCTCTTTTCAGATTCAGGCCTGGAGTTAGACAAGACACTCTGTTTTTCTCTTATATTTTTACTTCTTTATTTAGAAGCTAGAAAAATCAGAAATGAAATCTGTTGTTACACTTTTTTTTTTTTAATTATTATACTTTAAGTTCTAGGGTACATGTGCATAACATGCAGGTTTGTTACATATGTATACTTGTGCCATGTTGGTGTGCTGCACCCATCAACTCGTCATTTACATCAGGTATAACTCCCAATGCAATCCCTCCCCCCGGGCCCCCTCCCCGTGATAGGCCCCGGTGTGTGATGTTCCCCTTCCCGAGTCCAAGTGATCTCATTGTTCAGTTCCCACCTATGAGTGAGAACATGCGGTGTTTGGTTTTCTGTTCTTGCGATAGTTTGCTGAGAATGATGGTTTCCAGCTGCATCCATGTCCCTACAAAGGACACGAACTCATCCTTTTTTATGGCTGCATAGTATTCCATGGTGTATATGTGCCACATTTTCTTAATCCAGTCTGTCACTGGTGGACATTTGGGTTGATTCCAAGTCTTTGCTATTGTGAATAGTGCCGCAGTAAACATACGTGTGCATGTGTCTTTATAGCAGCATGATTTAGAATCCTTTGGGTATATACCCAGTAATGGGATGGCTGGGTCATATGGTACTTCTAGTTCTAGATCCTTGAGGAATCGCCATACTGTTTTCCATAATGGTTGAACTAGTTTACAATCCCACCAACAGTGTAAAAGTGTTCCTATTTCTCCACATCCTCTCCAGCACCTGTTGTTTCCTGACTTTTTAATGATCGCCATTCTAACTGGTGTGAGATGGTATCTCATTTTGGTTTTGATTTGCATTTCTCTGATGGCCAGTGATGATGAGCATTTTTTCATGTGTCTGTTGGCTGTATGAATGTCTTCTTTTGAGAAATGTCTATTCATATCCTTTGCCCACTTTTTGATGGGGTTGTTTTTTTCTTGTAAATTTGTTTGAGTTCTTTGTAGGTTCTGGATATTAGCCCTTTGTCTGATGAGTAGATTGCAAAAATTTTCTCCCATTCTGTAGGTTGCCTGTTCACTCTGATGGTAGTTTCTTTTGCTGTGCAGAAGCTCTTTAGTTTAATTAGATCCCATTTGTCAATTTTGGCTTTTGTTGCCGTTGCTTTTGGTGTTTTAGACATGAAGTCCTTGCCCATGCCTATGTCCTGAATGGTTTTACCTAGGTTTTCTTCTAGGGTTTTTATGGTATTAGGTCTAACATTTAAGTCCCTAATCCATCTTGAATTAATTTTCGTATAAGGAGTAAGGAAAGGATTCAGTTTCAGCTTTCTACTTATGGCTAGCCAATTTTCCCAGCACCATTTATTAAATAGGGAATCCTTTCCCCATTTCTTGTTTTTCTCAGGTTTATCAAAGATCAGATGGCTGTAGATGTGTGGTATTATTTCTGAGGGCTCTGTTCTGTTCCATTGGTCTATATCTCTGTTTTGGTACCAGTACCATGCTGTTTTGGTTACTGTAGCCTTGTAGTATAGTTTGAAGTCAGGTAATGTGATGCCTCCAGCTTTGTTCTTTTGACTTGGGATTGTCTTGGAGATGCGGGCTCTTTTTTGGTTCCATATGAACTTTAAAGTATTTTTTCCAATTCTGTGAAGAAACTCATTGGTAGCTTAATGGGGATGGCACTGAATCTATAAATTACCTTGGGCAGTATGGCCATTTTCACGATATTGATTCTTCCTATCCATGAGCATGGTATGTTCTTCCATTTGTTTATGTCCTCTTTTATTTCACTGAGCATTGGTTTATAGTTCTCCTTGAAGAGGACCTTTACATCCCTTGTAAGTTGGATTCCTAGGTATTTTATTCTCTTTGAAGCAATTGTGAATGGAAGTTCATTCATGATTTGGCTCTCTGTTTGTCTGTTACTGGTGTATAAGAATGCTTGTGATTTTTGCACATTAATTTTGTATCCTGAGACTTTGCTGAAGTTTCTCATCAGCTTAAGGAGATTTTGGGCTGAGACAATGGGGTTTTCTAAATGTACAATCATGTCATCTGCAAACAGGGACAATTTGACTTCTTCTTTTCCTAACTGAATACCCTTGATTTCTTTCTCTTGCCTGATTGCCCTAGCCAGAACTTCCAACACTATGTTGAATAGGAGTGGTGAGAGAGGGCATCCCCATCTTGTGCCAGTTTTCAAAGGGAATTTTTCCAGTTTTTGCCCATTCAGTATGATATTGGCTGTGGGTTTGTCATAAATAGCTCTTATTATTTTGAGATACGTTCCATCAATACCGAATTTATTAAGAATTTTTAGCATGAAGGGCTGTTGAATTTTGTCAAAGGCCTTTTCTGCATCTATTGAGATAATCATGTGGTTTTTGTCTTTGATTCTGTTTATATGCTGGATTACGTTTATTGATTTGCGTATGTTGAACCAGCCTTGCATCCCAGGGATGAAGCCCACTTGATCATGGTGGATAAGCTTTTTGATGTGCTGCTGGATCTGGTTTGCCAGTATTTTATTGAGGATTTTTGCATCGATGTTCATCAGGGATATTGGTCTAAAATTCTCTTTTTTTGTTGTGTCTCTACCAGGCTTTGGTATCAGGATGATGTTGGCCTCATAAAATGAGTTAGGGAGGATTCCCTCTTTTTCTATTGATTGGAATAGTTTCAGAAGGAATGGTACCAGCTCCTCCTTGTACCTCTGGTAGAATTCAGCTGTGAATCCATCTGGTCCTGGACTTTTTTGGTTGGTAGGCTATTAATTATTACCTCAATTTCAGAGCCTGCTATTGGTCTATTCAGGGATTCAGTTTCTTCCTGGTTTAGACTTGGGAGAGTGTAAGTGTCCAGGAAATTATCCATTTCTTCTACATTTTCTAGTTTGTTTGTGTAGAGGTGTTTATAGTATTCTCTGATGGTAGTTTGTATTTCTGTGGGGTCGGTGGTGATATCCCCTTTATTATTTTTTATTGCGTCTATTTGATTCTTCTCTCTTTTCTTCTTTATTAGTCTTGCTAGCGGTCTATCAATTTTGTTGATCTTTTCAAAAAACCAACTCCTGGATTCATTGATTTTTTGGAGGGTTTTTTGTGTCTCTATCTCCTATGTTTGTATTCAAATGGTCAAATTATACACCCAATTCTATGTTCTGAAAGTTTCTAATTCTCTAATGTTCACTTAGTGAGAATGAGAAAGTAATATGAATGGACAGAATCAGGGAAAGATCTACCTCTCTCTTTAGGGAGCATTTGACTCAATGACAGGAAAGTAAAATTGGTAACATGAGCCCACACCTTCAATTATTTCTAGAGCCTGAGTTAGCCTACAAATGGGTTGAGAACATGTTTTTTTCACTCAGGTGAAAAGTCATATCCAAAGTAAACAAAGACTTTAAACTGGGAATTAAGGGGAAAATCAGGGATGAGGAAGTTAATGCCATACTGAAAAGTTCTAAGGAAGAAGGCCATGTAACTAGATAAAGAAGCATAACCTTGCCAAAGGAGAAAGCCAGTGTGAAGAAATAGCTAGTGATATAACAAATGGGAGAACAAGAGATGACATGCTAGCATCCAGAACAGTGTAAGACCTGTCTGAAAGACCTAAAGCCTAAAGAAGGAATTCATGGCCAAGAACAGTAAAGTACCTTCCTCTTCCAAAGATGACAGAACTAGAGTTGACCCAAGAAGGCCGATCAATAATATAGAGCAGAATATAATCTAGCTCAGCTATATATAACCAGAAGGCTGCAACAGGAGGTCTTCCCTGGGTGTTGGGTTAGAAAAATACTCCAACAGCCAGGTCCCTCCCGCCCAGCTTTCCAAACTGCTACAATTCAAAACTACACAGCACAAGCAGTGAAATATCAGTGGCTGATACTTTAAAACAATGACTCCCCTTCTTACTTTATACTTTGGTTACTTTGTTTTATTTCTATTGCTTTCTTGATAAAATTACCCATTTAAAGCATCAGATCACTAAGTAATTTTATCAAGTGAAAAGTGTCTCTATACCTGCATTACTAGAAATCAAAAGATAAAAGTAAATTAGTAAAGTAATAACATTGACCAAATCTACTCTAGCACTTGAGAAATTTGGCATAAAATGACTCAGGTGGTGTTTTAGTCTGTTTTCTGTTGCTATAACTGAATACCATAGACTGGGTAATTTATAAAGAATAAAGTTTTACTTAGCTCATGGTTCTGGAGGCTAGGAAGTCCAAGGTCAAGATACCAGCATGTTGTGAGGGCCTCTGTGCTGCATGCTTCCATCAAGAAAGGACAAGTAAGCAATGCAAAAGAGAAAGCACAGGCGGCCAGGCTCACCATATAACAATACACTCTTGTAATAACTAACCCATTCCCAAGATAACATTAATTCATTCACGAGGACTCAGCCCTTCACAACCCCATCACCTGTCATTAGGCCCCACCTCCCAACACTGCCTGGTTGGGGACCAAGTTTCAACATGAGATTTGGAGGTGACCAACACCCAAACCATAGTGAGTGGGAAACAGGGAACAGTTGGTGCCAATCTAAAAAGTTACAGTAACTTTTTGACCAACACCCAAACCATAGTGAGTGGGAAACGGGGAACAGTTGGTGCCAATCTAAAAAGTTACAGTAACTTTTAGTCTTAGATAGCTCCAGTAGCAACCTTTAAAATAAATTTTTAAAAAAAAAGGAACACTACAATATTCAAAAACTGCATATATAAGTACTCGTCATCACAGGGAGTTGGAGGTACACATGTAAGTCATCTGACAACAGAAAAAGAAGGACATTTTAAGTAGGAGGAAATAACCAGCAATTAATATTCATAGGCTGTTTCTAACTCCTTCTAACAACTTGTTCTCTTTAAATGCTGACTACAGGGTTTGCTCTATGACATGGACCTTAAATGAGACTGCAAACTTTTATACTATGTAACACTATTACCAACCTGATGGTCAACACTACGTAACACTTAGCCTTGTTCTCTAAATTCCAACTCTGATTGCCTTAAATAAAACATTGTACAATAGTATTTTTAAATCATCAAAACGTCTAGCATATCTATATTTCTTGCTTATTATTACAAGTCAAAAGTAGATCTGTAACTAAAGGCTTTATTTTACATTTTGAACTCTGGATCTATGTCTTACACAACTGTGTGACCTCAACATCCAAGCAATGGCCCAAACACAGTGAATAGCCAATAAATGTCTGTAGCTGGCTGGGCACGGTGGCTCACGCCTGTAATCCCAACACTTTGAAAGGCCAAGGTGGGCGGATCATGAGGTCACGAGTTCCAGACCAGCCTGACCAATATGGTGAAACCCTGTCTCTGCAAAAAATACAAAAATTAGCCAGGCATAGTGGCTTATGCCTGTAATCCCAGCTACTCAGGAGGTTGAGGCAGGAGAATCACTTGAACCCAGGAGGTGGAGGTTTCAGTGAGCTGAGATCATGTCACTGCACTCCAGTCTGGGCAACAGAGCGAGACTCCATCATAAATAAATAAATGTATGTATGTATGGATGTATGTATGTATGTATGTATGTTGCTGTAAGATGACAAAAAGCCCAATGACATTTTTAAAGTACAATAATATCTGCTATCAGCTCAATAAATAATTATTAAATAAGTGAAAAAAAGTTCAAAAAGAACTTCTGTTAGATTAATCAAACTAAGTTACTCACCAGATAATACTGCCTTATAAAAATATTTCAAAGAACTGGACTTTAGTTATATATCTATTTCCTTGTTCACTGATCTATAATTTTAAAACAGAAAAGAGAATTCAAAATGTGGATTAATGTACCTGATCCCTTAGCTTCAGATTAAGCTCCCAAATAAATCTAAGAACAATAACTGGACTATATTATATAGAAAGTCTACCTCATGTTGGCCGGGCGTGACGGCTCACACCTGTAATCCCAGCACTCTGGGAGGCCAAGGTGGGTGGATCACAAGGTCAGGAGATTGAGACCATCCTGGCTAACACAGTGAAACCCTGTCTCTACTAAAAACACAAAAAATTAGCTGGGCATGGTGGCGGGAGCCTGTAATCCCAGTTACTGGGGAGGCTGAGGCAGGAGAACAGTGTGAACCCAGGAGGCGGAGCTTGCAGTGAGGTGACATGTGCCACTGCACTCCAGCCTGGGCAACAGAGCGAGACTCCATCACAAAAAAAACAAAAAGAAAGTCTACTTCATGCTTAAAGGTTTTGTTGTTGTTGTTGTTGTTGTTGTTGTTTTTAAATTATGTCTTAGGTGCCTGAAAGGCTACCGCCCTGTCCAACTGAATTAATTAATGTTTCTCATTCCTTAATGTTTAAAGCATTTTAAAAATATGAGGCCTGCTAGAGTACCTGATGATGCAAAAATCATAAAAAGAAATTAATAAGGTCACATGCCCCAAACTGACAATAACGATATTCAATGACTTCACCTGTAGTTAATGCATAGTCTATGAACCTTTTCCATGCAAGGTAATAAATTTCTTTGGTATATTTAGATATGGCTAACTTAATTATCTTAAGAACATCATTTAATATTTTCTCTAACACTTAGGCATAACTTAATATATCATACCATAAATCTGGATGAGGTGGATGAGGATGGTAACTTATATTAGTTTTATAATGTCAAAGGAAGAAAGACAGATCATTTCCTTAGAAACTATTTAAACTATGAATGACTACAAAGAAGGTCGTCTGAAGTATTTTTCTCATGCCTCCAAATATCTTAAGAGCCTGAATATATCCAGATCTATTACTACCATAAAATTAGATGTATTTAGATATGATTCAGTTAATTACGGACACCTTATAACTACCAATATTTAAACACTGAATTGTTTCACAATTTACCTTAAAGTGAACTATTTTAAGAGCCTTTAAAATCATTGGGTATAAGAATAATTTCTGATATAGAATACTGTTTGAAATCAAATGGGTTATAGACTTTAAATTAATGTTTTCATTATACTGACTTTATATCAAAATGGCACCTGTAATAAAAACTTACAATATTTATTTCCACAATACATTGGCCATTACCTAAGAAACCTCTACTGCTGCAAATAATAAGCAGGGAAAAAAAAAAAAAAAAAAGAATGTGGTCATTAATTATTCTGTTAAACACTGAGAAAATACACCTATTACAGCTTCTTGTATAATCACTTGCCATTTAAGAAACTATGTATCAAACTCCTTTGGCTCTTCCCCTGAGAGGTACTTAAGGGGCTCAATTTTTTTTTTTTTCATTTTATACAGGATTAAACAGAGCTTAGCCCAACTCAGAATCAAAATTATTTAGGAAACCAAAAGCTGAGAATATTCCTTATTCAAAAGTGAAATTCCATTGTCAGAGAAATCACCAATACCAACTATCAAGGGAAAATGTCTCATTTCTATTGCAGGATCAGCTAAAGTGAAACTGCTTCTTTAGTTGCTAGGAAACAACCAACTCATTATATGCCATTATCAGAACCCTAGAGAAGAAAACTGGCATCTGCTTCACATTTGGGGATACTGAAGATTGAACTAAAAGCACTGAAACTGCTGCCAAAATCCCTGGTCTCCAGGGTTTACACTATGACCACAGCAGGTGCTGACATCAGACTAGCCTTTGAAGTTTTTCTTTCTGTGGCTCTTTTTCTAATAACTAAAATTGTTTTCTTCAATATCACATATTTTAAAACGCAAAGATTCTAAGAAAACACTTTTCTCATTTGCGTTAAACTAATTATATCTATATTCAGGAGCACAATTCAGGAGGAAAAAAATACTAATCAGGAATCTTAACAAATAACAGAAAAATTTAAAATTATCAGTCATTGAGTGAAATGTATTAGATGTTTATGCCTACAATTATTAAAGTCAAAATAGAAAATAAAAGGAAATTGTTTCAAATATCAGGAGAATAAAAAGGAATACATACTGATAAATCTAATGCTCAAAATAACATCCTAGCATATATCTGCCTATTTTTCCTAATACATCCTAAAGTTTAACTTTAAAAAACTATATATCCTGGCACGCTTTTTTCCCAAGGCATCACAAAATGCATTCATGAACATATACTATATTTATTCATCAATCTTTTCCCTTCCTTCTAGCAGATGAGGTTAGAAGGACATATGGTGAAATTATGCAGATTACTGAACAGTGGCCAGCTGAAACCAAGAGACTCCCTATACTACTGCTTATGTATCCTGAAAAATAAGTTATCCTTCAGAAGAAGCTGCAGAGATTGGTAAAGGCATTGACAAACCATCTTCTTTCATGAAATTACAAGGAACAATCCTGGCAAGACTGCCCCGTCCTGGTATAATTCTTCACCCCACCTCCTACTCTAATGTTCGCCTCATTTCCATTACTCATGAGCCTGCCACTCTGGGCTAAATATATTCCCTTAATATTACCTCAAACTCTTATTCTCAAGCAATTCAGCTCCACTGCATCATTATGTCTGCCTAACCTGACTCTTACCCACCTTCCTGTGTCTTTTACGAAACATCACTTCCATCTAGGGTTACCAGATTTAGCAAATAATAGTACAATTGACCCTTGAACAACACAGAGCTTAGAAATACTGATCCCCTCACAGTCAAAAATCTGCATATAACTTTTGACTCCCAAAAAACTTTACTAATATCCTGCTGTTGATCAGAAGCCTTACCAATAGCATAGTCAGTCATTACCACATATTTTGTCTTATATTATATTCTGTATTCTTACAATAAAACAAGAGAAAAGAAAATATTATTAAGGAAGAGAAAATATATTTACTCTTCATTAAGTGGCAGTGGATCACCAGAAAAGTCTTCATCCTTGTGATCTTCACATTAAGTAGCCTGAGGAAAAGGAGGAAGAGGTGGGACGGGTCTTGCTATCTTAGGGGTGGCAGTGGCAAACTTCTTTGGCTCTTCCCATGAGAAGTACTTTAGGGGTTCAGTATTAGTGTATGGAAATACATCGTAATTTCTGTCTGACTTTTTTTTCTCTAAAAATGTTTCTATATGGTACCAATCCTTCCTCTGTTTGCTTTAGTTTCAGTGCCCCCATCATAGAAGTGTCCATGTCATAAAAGCCAAAAGCAACCTTGAATACTCAAAACCCTTATGCCATGTTGTCTAATGTCAATTTGTTTTCTGGCACAGTTTCTTCTACTAATTCTTCCTCATCATCTGGCACTGGTTCAGAAGCAGTCATCTCCAACAAGTTGTTTTCTGTTAATTCCTCTGGTGTGGTGTCTACGAGGTCTTGAATTTCTCTGAGGTTTCTATCTTGAAACTCTTCATCCCTCATCTTTTTTGCCATATCCACAATCTCTTTCATGATTTTCCTGATTGACACTGTCATAAATTCTGTGAAGTCATGAACAACATTTGGACACAGTTTTTCTCCAGCAGGAATTTATTTTGGGCTTGAAGGCTTTAACAGCTTTTTCATGATTTTTTCTCTACCAGGGTTCTCTTCCATAGCACTGACAATCCTTTCCATAGAGTATCCTGCATGATGAGCCTTAAAGGTCCTCATGAACCCCTGATCTAGAGGATAAATAAAGATGTTGTGTTTGAGGGCTAGAAGACCACTTCAGCACCTTTCTTTTGAACTCATGAGGTTCTGGGTGGCCAGGGACATTGTCCAATATCGAGAGAACTTTGAAAGGCAGTCCCTCATTGGTAAGGTACTTACTGACTTCAAGGAAAACACATCAGTGGACCCAATCCAGAAAAGGGGTTATCACTAAATTTTATTGTTGTACAACCCAAAGACTGGCAGCTGATGTTTATCTTTTCCCTTTGAGGCTCACAGGTTAGCAGTTTTATAGATAAGAGCAGCCCTGATCATAAACCTAACTGCACTGGCACAAAATAGTGGGGTTAGCCTATCCCTTCCTGTCTTAAATCTTGGTGCTCACTTCTCTTCCTTACAAATAAATGTCCTCTGTGGCATTCTTTTTTTTCCAGAATGGGTCAATTCCACCTTCATTAAAAACCTGTTCAAAGCATGGCACTGGTACAAAAATAGACACATAAACCAATGAAACAGAATAGAGAGCCCAGAAATAAGGCCGCACACCTACAATCATCTGATTTTTAACAATGCTGACAAAAAAAGACAATGGGGAAAGGACTCCCTATTCAATTAGTGAGGCTAAGATAACCGGCTAGCCATATGCAGAAGATTGAGACTGGACCCCTTCCTTATACGATATATAAAAATCAACTCAAGATGGATTAAAGACTTAAATGTAAAACCCAAAACTATCAAAACCCTGGAAGACAACCTAGGCAATATCATCCTGGACATATGAATGGCAAAGATTTCATGACGAAGATGTCAACAGCATTTGCAACAAAAGCAAAAACTGACAGGTGGATCTAATTAAACTTAAATGCTTCTGCACAGCAAAAGAAGCTATCAACACAGTAGACAGACAACCTACAGAATGAGAGAAAATATTCACAAACTATGCATCCGACAAAGGTCTAATATCCAGCATCTGTAAGGAACTTAAACAAATTTACAAGAAAAAAACAACTCCATTAAAAAGTGGGCAAAGGACATGAACAGACATTTTTCAAAAGAAGACATATGCGTAGCCCACAAGCACATGAATAAAAGTTCAACATCACTGATCATTAGAGAAACGAAAATCAAAACCACAATGAGACACTAACTCACATTAGTCAGAATGGCTATTATTAAAATGTCAAAAAATAACTGATGCTAGCAAGGTTGGGGAGAAAAGGGAACACTTATACACTGTTGATGGGAGTGTAAATTAGCTCAACTATTGTGGAAAGCAGTGTGATGATTCCTCAAAGAGCTAAACAGAACTACCATTCAACCCAACAATCCCATGACTGGGTATATACCCAAAGGAATACAAATCATTCTACCACAAAAACACATGCACATGTATGTTCCTTGCAGCACTACTCACAATAGCAAAGGCACGAAATCTACCTAAGACTGAATAAAGAAAAGATGGTACATATACACTACAGAATACAATGCAGCCATTAAAAAAAAATGAGATCAGATCTCTTGCAGGAACATGGATCAAGCTGTAGGCCACAGATTAGAAGACTCAACGTTGTCAGGATCTCAATTCATCCAAAGTTGTTCTATATATTGAATCCCATCCTAATAAAAGTATCAACATGCTTTTCTGCACAAACTGAATCTAAAATATACAGAAACGTAAAAGAAACTAGAGCAGCCAAAACAATCTTGAAAAAATGCAGATGGAAAATGCACATTTCCTAATTTTAAGCCTTCTATAAAGCTATAATAATCAAGACAATGTGGTTTTAGAGTAAGGATTAAACAAACAGATCAATGGAGCACAAATGAGTATCCAGAACAGATGATACACATATGGTTAATTGATTTTTATCTAATATATAAATCAATTCAGGGAAAGGGAAGTCTTTCAAACAAATGATGCTAACATAACTGTATAAACTATAAAAAATTATAAACATTGAACCTTATTTCATTTCACACATAAAAATTAATTCAAGATGTACAAGACAGAACTATAAAGCTTTGAGATTAAAATACATGAGCGAGAGACAGCAAAGCAAGATGGTGGAATAGAAAGCTGCAAAAAGTGCCCCCCTCCACGCAGGAACACCAAATTTAACAACTCTCTACACACATACACAAAACTTACCTAAGAACCAAAAATCAGTTGAGCACTCAAAAGTACCTGGTTTCAATTTTGTATTACTGGAAGACACAATGAAAAGGGCAGGAAAGACAGTCTTGAATTGTGATCTCCACCCTTCCTCCATTGCCCAAGAGCTGTGTGGCACAGAGAATCTGTGTGCTTGGGGAGAGGGAATGCAGCAATGTGAGACTTTGCACTGAACTTTGTGCTGCCCCATCAGAGCAAAAAGCAGAACCGGACTACACCTACCTGACGCGTGTCCATAGAGGAAGCATTTGGACTGGTCCTCAACAGAGGGGAATCGCCCATCCCAGCAGTCGGAACCTGAGTTCCAGCAAGCCTCATCAGGAGCTGGAGCGCTCTGGGATTCTAATAAACTTCAAAGGGAGTCTAGGCTACAAGGAATGCAGCTCCTAGGTGAGTCCTTCAGCTGAGCTGTGCTCAGAGCCAGTGGACCAGGGGAGCACACAACCTACTAAGACACCAGCCAGGGGCCAGGTGCGGTGGCTCACGCCTGTAATCCCAACACTTTGGGAGGCCGAGGCAGGTGAATCACGAGGTCAGGAGATCAAGACCATCCTGGATAACACGGTGAAACCCCGTCTCTACCAAAAAAAAAAACATACAAAAAATTAGCCAGGCATGGTGGCAGGCACCTGTAGTCCCAGCTACTTGGGAGGCTGAGGCAGGAGAATGGCATGAACCTGGGCGGCGGAGCTAGCAGTGAGCTGAGATCGCGCCACTGCACTCCAGTCTGGGCAACAGAGCGAGATTCCATCTCAAAAAAAAAAAAGACAGACACCATCCAGGGCGGCTAATGGAGTACATGCACCAACACTCCCCCAACCCCAGGCTACACAGGTCGTGGCTTCACAAGACACCCTTTCTTCACTTCAGGACAGGAGAGGGAAGAACAAAGAGAACTTTGTCTTGCATCTTGGATACCAGCTTAGCCACAGGGCAGGGCACAGCACAGATCTGTGAGGACCCCATTTCCAGGCTCCTGGATGACATTTCTAGACACACCCTGGGCCAGAAAGTAACCTGATACCTTGAAGAGAAGGACCCAGTCATGACAGGACCAACACCTGCTGAATAAAGGGCCGCTGGGCCATGAATAACCAGCAGCAATACCCAGAAACTATGCCATGGGCCTCTGGGTGAGACTCTGAGATGTGCTGGCTTAAGGTAAGATACAGCACATTCCCCACTGTGGTAGCTACAATGACAGACTTCATCTACTTGATAAAAGCAAAGGGAAAAGTAAAGGAGATTTTGCCTGGCACCTTAGGTACCAGCTCAGCCACAGGGGGTGGAGCACCATGAGGGGTCCTAGGTCCCTTGGCTCTTGGATGTCATTTCTGGACCTGCTCTGGGACTGCCCTGAAGAGTGAGTCTCAGGCCCGGCAACCTTCACCATGAGCTGACTGAAGAGCCCTGGGGACTTAAGTGAACATCAGTGGAAACCTAGAAGTATGTCCTGTGGGTCTGTAGTGCTGGTGGCCACAGATTGAGGCTCCTCTGCCTGTGGAAAGTGGAGGGAAGAATGGGAAGAACTGCACCTCATGCTTTGACTGCCAACTCACAGCTGTATAACAGAACACCAGGTAGACTTCTAAGGTTTCTCACTCCAGTCTGTGGCTCCTAGATGGCATCTCTGGACCCATCTGGGGTCTGGAGAACTCGCTGCCCTGAGGAAAAGACACAAGCCTATCTTGCTTTGCTACCTGCTGATTGTACAGCTACAGGGCCTTGGGCAAACATAGTCAGTAGCCAGATAGTGGTAACAGCAGGACAAGACCTAGTGCTGTGCAGGCTTCAGGTCTGACTAGCACAGTCACAGTGGTAGAGGACACAGGGGTGCTTGTGTCACTCTATTCCCAGCTTTAGGTAGCTCAGAACAGACAGAGAGAGATTCTGTTTGTTTGGGAGAAAGTAAGGGAAGAGAACAAGAGCCTCTGTATGGTAATCCAGAGAATTCACCCACATCTTGTCCAAGACCATCAAGGCAGTACCTCTGCAGGTCTGCAAGAACCAAGTATTACTAGGTTTAGGGTGCCCCCTAAAGCAGATATAGCTTAGATCGCAACACTCAAGTCTTTCAAATATCTGAAATAAGCCAAGCATAGAAAGATAAACATCACTTGTTCTCACTTATCAGTGGTACCTAAAAATTAAAAGAATTTAACTCATGGAGATAGAGCGTAATCTGAGGGTGTGAAGGGTGGTGGGGGTGGAAGGAATGGGAATGGTTGATGGGTACAAACAAACAGAAAGAATGAATAATACCTAATATTTGCTAGCACAACATGGTGACTGTAGTTACAGTAAAAAATAATTTGATGGTACATTTTAAAATAGCTAAAAGAGTACAATTGAATTGTTTGAAACGCAAAGGATAAATGCTTGAGGGGATGAATACCCCATTTACCCTGATGCGATTATTACTCAATGCCTGTTGGTATCAAAATATCTCATGTACCCTATAAATATACTAACCTACAAGATACCCATAAAATTTTTAAATTAAGAATTTTTAAAAATAATAAAAAATAAATACATTGTTATCATTACAATCTTGGGGTAGGCAGGCAAAGATTACTTAAAGAGGATACAAAAGGCACTAAGCATAAAAAAATAAGAAATTGGAATTCATTAAAATTTCAAACTTCAGCATAAAAAGACAAGTCACAGACAAGGATAAATACTCCCAATATCTATTATCTGACAATGGACTCATAGCCAAAATACGCACAAATTCCTACAACTCAATTACTAAAAAAAAAAAAATTAAAAAATGAGTAGAAGACTTGAACAGACATGCAACGAAAGAAAATATGAGATCTAATACACATGTGGAAAAGGGCTCAATATTATTGATCATCAGGGAAATACAAATTAAAATCATAACAAGACACCATTTTATATTTATCAGAATGGTTAAAAGTGATGAGACTGACAACACCAAATGTCAACAAAAATGTGAAGCAACTGGAAAACTTATGAACTGTAAAAGTATTATAGAGGTATTATTTACAATAGCCCAAAACTGGAGACCACCCAAATATTCATCAACAGAAAAAAAAACACATTTTATTATATTCATACAATGGAATCCTACTTAGCAATAAAGAAGACCCAACTACTGTTATATGCAACAATAAACATGAATTTCAAAAGGCGAAGCGAAACCATATACAAAAAAGCTACATCCTGGCCAGTTGCGGTGGCTCACGTCTGTAATCTCAGCACTTTGGGAGGCCAAGACGGGCAGATCACCTGAGGTTGGGAGTTCAAGACCAGCCTGGCCAACCTGGAGAAATCCCATCTCTACTAAAAGTACAAAATTAGCCAGGCATGGTGGCGCATGCCTGTAGTCCCAGCTACTCAGGAGGCTGAGGCAGAAGAATCGCTTGAACCTGGGAGCGGGAGGGTGCAGTGAGCTGAGATCGCACTATTGCACTCCAGCCTGGGCAACAAGAGTGAAACTCTGTCTCCAAAAAAAAAAAAAACAGCTACATCCTGTATAATGCTATTCATTTGAAATTTAAAAACATGTAAAACTCATTATGGTGACAGAAATCACAAAGATTGTCTATGGGTATGGGATGAATCAGAAGGGGGCCCAAGGAAACTCTCTTGGAGGATGGAAATGCTATTTAGTTTGATTGGGTTACGATTACATAGGTATATATATTTATCAAAAATCACTGAACTATATACTGAAAATCTATGCATCTCATTGTATGCATAATTTTAGCTCAACAAAGTATTGTCAGGGAGAAAAAGAAAAAACAAAACAACTTAACCAGACTTCTAGTTCAGGATGTCAGAATGACCACAGTATTTTTCTTCTCCCCATAAATGGGTACTAGGAGGGAAAATGAGAGGATGTTCTGGATCACTGGTATTGTTCTAGTTATCTTGTCCTGAATGATGATTATATAGGTGTTTCAACTTTGGGATAATTTATCTATTTATACTCATGATTTGTACATTCTTCTATATATATGTTATATCCAATTGTTTAAAATGAGCTGATGAATCAGGTACCCCCTACAATCCACCGCTGTACAAAAGTTCTATCTAGCTACTGAATTTTCGCTAAGGATGTTAAATTTACCAAATAACGGTTTGGTTTCTAAATCAAAACAAAAGTGAAAACACTCCTTAGCTCTGATGATCTGCACTAGTCCCACTGTAGGCCTAAAATAACAGCTTTTCAGCTCCCAATAAAATGCACACATGAAAGTGACTTCACAAAAGACTGTAAGATAGATACACTCTAGGTAACCACTAAGCACCCCAATAATATATGAACACATTTTCTTATCCTATCGTTACCCTGATATTCTATAGTATGTGGCTGAAAATGTATCCACCAGGCTTCTCAAAATAAACTGTAACTTTTTTTTGAGACGGATTCTTGCTCTGTCACTCAGGCTGGGGTGCAGTGGCGCCATCTCAGCTCACTGCAAGCTCTGCCTCCCAGGTTCCGGGTTTACACCATTCTCCTGCCTCAGCCTCCCGAGTAGCTGGGACTACAGGCGCTGGCCACCACGTGGGGCTAATCTTTTTGTATTTTTAGTAGAGACGGGGTTTCACCGTGTTAGCCAGGATGGTCTCAATCTTCTGACCTTGTGATTCGCCCATCTCAGACTTCCAAAGTGCTGGGATTACAGGCGTGAGACACTGCACCTGGCCAATAAACTGTAACTTCTATACAATTTATGTGTCAGAGAGCTTGTTTTTGCCAAACCTTCATTTGGACCTCTGCTAGACTACCAAATTCTCTGAATATTTTTTGAGAATAACAACATGTAAAATCTGATGCTGAAGTGTTGTGGAGGTAGCTAAATTTAAAAATCAAATATATATAATGCAGGCAATTTACACAACTATTCTATATTATCTGATGGTATTTAGCATTAGAGAAAACAGGTTGGTTAATCAAGACAAATAAAGGTCAAGGTCACAAAGGAATTGGTGGGGATGGGGTGGTTTGGTGAGTTTAAGTGAAATGACTAACTATGGGATCTGAAAGTAAAAGAGGAGAAAATGAAACCAAGAGACTTAAATTACTAGGACCAAAAATCAAACAGCACACTTATCACAATTCAAGCAGCAAAAGTGGTAGAAAGGCAAGATGTTATAGTGAAAAAAGAAGAGTTTCAGAGTTCAAGACATATTTCATCTAAATTGTATACCTGAAAATGAATATAGGAGTATCTACCATTAGAATTATCAACCTATTGTATGGTTCCTGACCCAAAGTAGAATCTGAATAAATAAAAGGTAACTGTTATAAGTTGATGAAATAAATGCAAATTACTTTTAACTTTTACCTAGAAGACAATTACAAACTCACATCTACTGAGAAAAAAAATAAAACTTATTCCAAGCCAACTATAAATAACATATAGCCCAAATGATATTTTTAGATTATCCAATCAAATGTTCTCTTCTTTTCTTAAGGCTAAATTAAAGTTGATTGGACAGATATTACACATGCAAATATATAACTATATATACTCAAAACAAAATTTCACTTTTTTCTGGAGCAATTTTAAATCACAAGTACCATGGTTTATATAATTTTTTTCTACATCTGACAATTTCTACACTGTCCTTATAACTCAATATTGACTACAATGAGATTAACCACAAATCTAAAGGTGGCAGATTACTTGTAAAAATAGATTTGCTCTTCTTACTGCAGACACAGCCAAAGCAAGAAAACAGTATTCAGTAAGACAATAGAATTTTTAGTACTCACAAACAATGGGAAAGATTAAATCATGTTAACAGTGAAGTTTGGTTGGCACCACATTAACTCATTAGGT
The DNA here is from genome assembly GCF_043159975.1 of Macaca nemestrina. Taxonomy (NCBI): domain Eukaryota; kingdom Metazoa; phylum Chordata; class Mammalia; order Primates; family Cercopithecidae; genus Macaca; species Macaca nemestrina. Next base: position 76,507,242 of record NC_092131.1, read on the forward strand.
GCCATATTACACATTATACATTCATAGCATCAACTGATTCCTGAATGCAAATTTTAACAATTCTCCAATCAGCAAATGTATTAACCGCAGCTCTGCCAATGATAAAATGATATTTAAGGCAATATTCTTACCTGCCTCAACAGTTTCTCAATGGCCGACATTACCATAAGGCCTCTCCAAACTACTGGTTCATTTTCTTCAACCAGAAAGCCCATAGACATACTGCAACAGTAATACAAAAATACAACTAATTTGTATAAATTAATCAATATTATTCAGAAAAGAAACATTAAAAAAAAAATATGCTCACCAAGCAATACCATAATTCAAGAGAGGCCTCATTAGGTTGCCTGGAAAAAAAAAAAAAAAAAAATCCTCTCTTTTAGAAGAATAAAACACAATACGTAAACATTCTGGGTTTTTTTCCCCATCTTTTTAGAAATATTATTTTTTCAATTAACAGAAATTGCATATGTTTATGGGGTACAATGTAATGTTATGATACATGTCTACATTGTGGTAGAATAATAAAAATAAATAATAAAACCATGCCAATTAGCATTCCACATCACCTCACTTACTTCTTTCTTTGCAGTAAAAACATTTAAAGTCTACTCTTGTAACAATGCTGAAATATACAAAAAATGATTGTTAACAATAGTCAGCATGCTGTGCAACAGATCACTGGAACTTATTCCCCCGTCTAACTGAAACTTCGCACCACTTAACTAACATCTCCCCTTTGCCCATCCATCCTTCCAGGATCAAAGAATACCAAACTGGAAATACAAATAGGCTGCTCATATTGTGCAATTTAACTTTCAACTAAATATACCTCAATTTGCAACAGTTTAAACATTATACCAAGCATACTACTAATATTCCCAATAGACACAACATTGATAAATAGTTGAGACATAATTTTATTAAGAAATAATTCAAATAAAATTTTAAATATGTTTCTAAGAAACAGCCTCAATATCAGGCACAATTGCTCACACCTGTAATCCCAGCACTTTGGGAGGCTGAGGTGGGTGGATTACTTGAGGTCAGGAGTTCGAGACCAGCCTAGCCAACATGGTGAAATCCTGTCTTTACTAAAAATACAAAAATTAGCTGGGCATCGTGGTACACGCCTATAGTCCCAGCTATTCAGGAGGCTAATATGAAAGAATCGCTTGGACCTGGGAGGCAGACATTGCAGTGAGCCCACATTGTGCCACTGCACTCCAGCTGGGTGACAGAGCAAGGCTCTGTCTCAAAAAAAAAATAAATATCCTCAATAAAATAACTCAAATACAATTTTACAATTTTTCTAAAAAATAGCCTCAGTAACTAATTTTGCCCACCAATTTTATTCATATACAAAGATACATAAATAGAAAAATTTTATATATATGCTAATCTAATATGTGCATACATATATGTGTATATTTGCACACACACATACACATCTAATCAGTCCTTCCTACACTGGAGTGTTACTAGTTATTTGTTCCTTTACTTAGCTTAAAAAGTGTAAAAATCCACAAAAGTAGACAAACTCAATTTTGAAATCTGAGATGAAAAATTGCATTAATCTGTAGAGAAAAGCAATCTACTGCTTATGGTGAAATAAAAAAAAATTATATAGGCAACAAATGGTTACAATAAAATATAATTTGTTTTATCAAACTATGCAATCACCTTCACACCCACTCTTGCTTTCATATCCTACTTCTCTACCATAACAAACTACCACAGAAGCCATCTTAATTAATATGATTTGGACAAGTACTGAGCAAAAAGTTTAGAACAAAGTCATAAAACCTAGTAGTATCCTGTTTTCAGATTTCAAGATACGTTCTTCAGGGTTTTTCTCCTCTGTAAAGAGACTGAGACTGAAAACTGTATAAAGCATATATGCATGGATTATATAAGAAATCCTCGGCCGGGCGCGTTGGCTGATGCCTGTAATCCCAGTGCTTTGGGAGGCCGAGGAGGGCGGATCACGAGGTCAGGAGATTGGGACCATCCTGGCTAACACGGTGAAACCCCGTCTCTACTAAAAATACAAAAACTTAGCCAGGTGTGGTGGCAGGCACCTGTAGTCCCAGCTACTCAGGAGGCTGAGGCAGGAGAATGGCATGAACCTGGAACCTGGAAGGCGGATATTACAGTGAGCCAAGATCGTGCCACTGCACTCCAGCCTGGGCAACAGAGCAAGACTCCGACTCAAAAAAATAAAAAAAGAAAGAAATCCTCTGCCATACTTCATTCATTGAATCCCTACTCATAGAAAAAGCCATGGTCCTTCATTAAAGGAATATGCAAAGAGTATATGTTTATAGTTTTCTTCTTTAATTTCTGACTAAACTAACTAGTTCAATCTCCCCATACCTAATTTGAAAGCAATATATTTCTTCTATGTAATTTTCTCAATTCTTTCCAAAGCATCCAATTATAACCTTTCACTATCAGGGTTGGCAATATTTTCTGCCATTTTCTTCAATTACCATATGAATACAGATTAAAGAATCTGAATTATCACATGGTTTTTCACTTTTGATCTGCTAAAACCGTGAGTTACACTAAGAGATTTTTCCTAATTTGGAACCAAACTTGCTTTCCTGGATTAAACCCAATTTAATTTTAATGTAGTTATTTTATACAATGCTGAATTTGGTCTGCTAATATTTGCTTAACATGATACCAGTATGTCAAAGAGATATCTGCACTCCTATGTTTACTGCAGCACTATTCACAACAGTCAAGATATGAAATCAACCTAAATGTCCAACAATAGATGAATGGATAAAGAAAAGTTGGTATATAGACACAACAGAATACTACGCATCCACTAAAAAGAATGAAATCCAACTAACTAGGGAGGTGAAAAATCTCTACAATGAGAATTACAAAACACTGCTCAAAGAACACAGAGATGAGACAAATAAATGGAGAAGCATCCCATGCTCATGGATAGGAAGAATCAATAACATTAAAATGGCTATACTCCCCAAGGCAATTTACAGATTCAATGCTATTCCTATCAATCTACCAATGACATTCTTCGCAGAACTAGAAAAAACTATTTTAAAATTCACAGGCAACCAAAAAATAGCCCAAATAGCCAAGGCAATCCTAAGCAAGAAAACAAAGCTGGAGGAATCATGCTACCCAACTTCAAACTATACTACAGGGCTACCATAACCAAAACAGCATGCTATTGGTACAAAAGCAGGCACATGGACCAATGGAACAGAATAAAGAGCCCAGAAATAAGGCCACACAACTACAACCATCTGATTCTCAATAAAGCTGACAAAAACAAGCAATGGGGAAAAGATTCCATAAAAGGTGCTGGGATAAGTGGCTAGTCATAAGTAGAAGATTGAAGCTGGAACCCTTTCTTATACCACATATAAAAATCAACTCAAGATGGATTAAAGACTTAAATGTAAAAGCCAAAACTATAAAAATCCTGGAAGACAACCTAGGTATTACCATCCTGGACATAGGAATGGGCAAAAATTTCATGACAAAGGAAGCAAAAGCAATCACAACAAAAGCAAAAATTGAAAAGTGGGATCTAATTAAACTTAAGAGATTCTGCACAGCAAAAGGAACTATCAACAGAGTAAACAAACAACCTATAAAACGGTAGAAAACCTTTGTAAATTATACATCTGACAAAGGTCTAATATCAAGCCTCTATAAGGAAGTTAAATTTACCGGAGAAAAACAAACAACCCCATTAAAAGTGGGCAAAGGACATGAACAGATATTTCTCAAAAGAAGACATACATGCAGCCAACACACATATGAAAAAAAAATCAGTATCACTGATCATGAGAGAAATGTAAATAAAGATCACAATGAGATACCAATTCACACCAGTCAGAATGGCTATTATTAAAATACCAAAAAATTACAGATGTTGGCAAGGTTACGGGGAAAAGGCAACACCTACACACTAGTGATGGAAGTGTAAATTAGCTCAACCATTCTGGAAAGCATATGGTGATTCCTCAAAGAGCTAAACACAGAATTACCATTCAACCCAGCAATTCCATTACTGGGCATATACCCAGAGGAATATAAATCATTCTACCATAAAGACACATGCACACGAATGTTCACTGCAGCACTATTCACGATACCAAAGACATTAAATCAACCTAAATACCCATCAATGACAGATTGGATAAAGAAAATGTGGTACATATATACCATGGAATACTAGGCAGTCACAAAAAAAAAAAAAAAAAGATCATGTCTTTTGCAGGAAGATGGATGGAGCTGGAGGCCATCATCCTTAGCAAACTAATGCAGGAACAGAAACCCAAATACCTCGTGTTCTCACTTACAAGTGGAAGCTAAATGATAAGAACTTACAGACACAACGAAGGAAACAACAGACAGTGGGGTCTACCTGACAGGGGAAAATGGGAGAGGGAAGAGAGCAAAAAATATAACTATTGAGTACTAGGTTTAATATCTGGGAAATGAAATAATATGTACAACAAACCCCTGTGATATATTTAGCTAAGTAACAAACCTTCATATGAACTTGCAAACATAAAATAAAAGTTAAAAAAAAAAAAAAAGGAATGAAATTCTGTCATTTTCACAAACATGAATAAGCCTGGAGGACATTAAGTGAAATAAGCCAGACACAGAAATTCAAATCCTACATGCATTAACAATAATGTATTATGTATCTCAAAATAGCTTATAATATTTTAAATGTTCCCACAACAAGGAAATAATGTTTGAAGTGATTAATCTCCTCATTACCTTGATTTAATTATGTTACAATGCAATATACATACCAACACATAAAATTGTGCACCATAAATATATACAATTATGTGTCAATTAAAAATAAAACTAAGGCCAGGCACAGTGGTACATGCCTGTAGTCTTGGCTACTCAGGAGGCTGAGGTGCGAGAGTCAATTGAGCCCAGGAGTTTGAGTCCAGCCTGAATAACATAGTGAGACCCCATCTCTAAAAATAAAATAAATAAAAATCATTTTAAAATTTAATAAATAAGGAGCAGGGCAAAATGGTGAAATAGGAACAGTTCTGGTCCGCAGCTCCCAGCGAGACCAATGCAGAAGGCAGGGGTGATTTCTGCATTTCCAACTGAGGTACCCAGTTCATCTCACTGGAACTGGTTAGACAGTGAGGGCAGCCCACTGAGGGTAGGCAGAAGCAGGGTGGGGCATCGCCTCACCTGGGAAGTGCAAGGGGCTGGGGACCTCCCTCCCCTAGCCAAAGGAAGCCCTGAGGGACTGTGCTATCCAGCTCAGCTACTAGGCTTTTCCCACGGTTTTTGTAACCTGTAGACCAGGAAATTCCCTTGAGTGCCTACACCACCAGGGCCCTGGGTTTCAAGCACAAAACTGGGCAGCTGCTTGGGCAGACACAGAGTTAGTTGCAGGAGTGTTTCTTCATACCCCAGTGGCACCTGGCACCCCAGTGAGACAGAACCGTTCACTCCCCTGGAAAGGGGCTGAAGCCAGGAGCCAAGTGGTCTTAGTGAGTCCCACCCCCACACAGCCCCGCAAGCTAAGATCCACTGGCTTGAAATTCTCGCTGCCAGCACGGCAGTCTGAAGTTGACCTGGGACAACAGAGCTTAGCGCAGAGAGGGGCGACAAGGAATACTGAGGCTAGAGTAGGTGATTTTCCCCTCACCATATTAAGGAAGCCGCCAGGAAGTTCAGACTGAGATTCCTCCTCACTGGGCAGGGGATCTCTGAAAGAAAGGCAGCAGCCCCATTCAGGGGCTTATAGATAAAACCCCCATCTCCCTGGGACAGAGCACCTGGGGGAAGGAGTGGCTATGGGCACTGCTTCAACAGACTTAAACATTCCTGCCTCCTGGCTCTGAGGAAAGCAGGAATCTCTTAGCACAGCATTCGAGCTCTGCTAAGGGACAGACTACCTCCTCAAGTGGGTCCCTGACACCTGTGTCTCCTGACTGGGAGATACCTCCCAGCAGGAGTTGATAGACACCTCATACAGGAGAGCTCCAGCTGGTAACTGGCGGGTGCCCCTCTGGGACGAAGCTTCCAGAGGAAGTAGCAGGCAGCAATCTTTGCTGTTCTGCAGCCTCCACTGGTGATACCCAGGCAAACAGGGTCTGGAGTGGACCTCCAGCAAACTCCAGCAGAAGTGCAGAATAGGGGCCTGACTGTTAGAAGGAAAACTAACAAACAGAAAGCAATAACATCAACATTAACAAAAAGCACGCCTATGCAAAAAACCTATCCTAAGGTCATCAGCATCAAAGATCAAAGATAGATAAATCCACAAAGATGAGGAAAACCCAGCACAAAAATGCAGAAAATTCCAAAACCAGAATGCCTCTTCTCCTCCAAGTGATCACAACTCCTCTCCAGAAAGTGCACAAAACTGAACGGAGAAAAGAGTATGATGAATTGACAGAAGTAGGCAGAAGGTGGGTAATAATAACAAATTCCGGCGCACTAAAGGAGCATTTTCTAAGTCAATGGAAGGAAGCTAAGAACCTTGATAAAAGGTTACAGGAAATGCTAACTAGAATAACCAGTTTAGAGAAGAAGACAAATGACCTGATGGTGCTGAAAAACAAAGCACGAGAACTTCATGAAGCATATACAAGTATTAATACCTGCATCGATCAAGTGGAAGAAAGGACATCAGAGATTGAAGATCAACTTAATGAAATAAAGCATGAAGACAAGATTACAGAAAAATGAATGAAATGGAAAGGACAAAGCCTTCAAGAAATATGGGACTATGTGTAAAGACTAAACCTATGACTGATTGGTGTACATGAAAGTGATGGGGAGAATGGAACCAAGTTGGAAAACACTCTTCAGGATACTATCCAGGAGAACTTCCCCAACCCAGCAAGAAACGCAAACATTCAAATTCAGGAAATACAAACACCACTAACATAACCCTCGATAAGAATAACCCCAAGACACAGAATCGTCAGATTCACCAAGGTTGAAATGAAGGATAAAATGTTAAGGGAAACCAGAGAGAAAGGTCAGATTACCTACAAAAGGAAGCCCACCAGACTAATAGTAGATCTCTCTGCAGAAGCCCTACAAGCCAGAAGAGAATGGGGGCCAACATTGAACAGTCTTAAAGAAAAGAATTTTCAACCCAGAATTTCATATACAGCCAAACTAAGCTTCATAAGTGAAAGAGAAATAAAATCCTCTAGAGACAAGTAAATACTGAAGGATTTTGTCACCACCAGGCCTCTGTACAAGAGCTCCTGAAGGAAGCATTAAATATGGAAAGGAAAAACCAGTACTAGCCACTGCAAAAACATACCAAAATATAAAGACCAATGGCACTATAAAGAAACCACATCAACTAATATGCGAAATAACCAGCCAGCATCATGATCAAATTCACACATAACAATATTAACCTTGGCTGGGAGCAGTGGCTCACGCCTGTAATCCCAGCACTTTGGGAGGCCAAGGCAGGCTGATCACAAGGTCAGGAGTTCAAGACCAGCCTGACCAATATGGAGAAACCACACCTCTACTAGGAATACAAAACTTAGCTGAGTGTGGTGATGCACACCTGTAGTCCCAGCTTCTAAGGAGACTGAGGCAGAAGAATTATTTGAATCCGGGAGGCGGAGGTTGCAGTGAGCCAAGATTGCACTACTGCACTCCAGCCTGGACTGAAGTTTTGTCTCGAAAAACAAAACAAAACAAATACACACACACACACACACACACACAAACACACACATATATATACACACACACACATATATATAACCTTAAATATAAATGGGTTAAATGCCCCAATTAAAAGACACAGACTGGCAAATTGGATAAAGAGTCAAGACCCATCAGTGTGCTGTATTCAGGAGACCCATCTCATGCAAAGACACACATAGGCTCAAAATAAAGGGATGGAGGAATATTTACCAGGCAAATGGAAAGCAAAAAAAAAAAAAAAAAAAAAAAAAAGCAGGGGTACAATCCTAGTCTCTGATAAAACAGACTTTAAACCAACAAAGATCAAAAAAGACAAATAAGGGCATTACATAATGGTAAATGGATCAATGCAACAAAAAGCACTATCTTAAATAAATATACACCCAATACACGAGCACCCAGATTCATAAAGCTAGTTCTTAGAGACCTACAAAGAGACTTAGACTCCCACACAGTAATAGTGGGAGATGTTAACACCGCACTGTCCATATTAGACACATCAATAAGACAGAAAATTAACAAGGAGATTCAGGACTTGAACTCAGCTCTGGATCAAGTAGACCTAATAGACATCTACAGAACTCTCCACCCCAACTCAACAGAATATACATTCTTCTCAGAACCACATCGCATTGATTCTAAAATTGACCATATACTTTGAAGTAAAACACTCCTCAGCAAATGCAAAAGAACAGAAATCATAACAAACGGTCTCTGCAACTACGGTGCAATCAAATTAGAACTCAGGATTAAGAAACTCTCTGTTTTCAGATGACATGATTGTATCTTTAAAAAAAAAAAAAAACCCATCGTCTGAGTACAAAAGCTCCTTAAGCTGATAAGCAACTTCAGCAAAGTCTCAGGATATAAAATTAATGTGCAAAAATCACAAGCATTCCTATACACCAATAACAGACAAACAAGAGAGCTAAATCATGAGTGAACTCCCATTCACAATTACTTCAAAGAGAATAAAATACCTAGGAATCCAACATACAAGGGATGTGAAGGACCTCTTCAAGGAGAACTACAAACCACTGCTCAAGGAAATAAGAGAGGACACAAACAAATGGAAAAATAGTCCATGTTCATGGATATGAAGACTTAATATCGTGAAAATGGCCATACTGCCCTAAGTAATTTACAGATTGAATGCTATTCCCATCAAGCTACCATTGACTTTCTTCACAAAATTAGAAAAAGGTACTTTATATTTCATATGGAACCAAAAAAGAACCCACATAGACAAGACAATCCTAAGCAAAAAGAACAAAGCTGGAGGCATCATGCTACCTGACTTCAAACTATACTACAAGGCTACAGTAACCAACACAGCATGGTACTGGTACCAAAACAGATATATGGAACAATGGAACAGAACAGAGGCCTCAGAAATAACACCACACATCTACAACCATCTGACCCTTGACAATGACACAAGCAATGGGAAAAGGATTCCCTATTTAATAAACAGTGTTGGGAAAACTGGCTAGCCGTATGCAGAAAACCGAAACTGGACCCCTTCCTTACACCTTATACAAAAAATTAACTCAAGATGGACTAAAGACTTAAATATAAGACCTAAGACCATAAAAACCCCAGAAAAAAACCTAGGCAATACCATTCAGGACATAGGCATGGGCAAAGACTTCCTGACTAAAACACCAAAAGCAATGGCAACAAAAGCCAAAATTGACAAATGGGATCTAATTAAACTAAAGAGCTTCTACATAGCAAAAGAAAACTATCATCAGAGTGAACAGGCAACCTACAGAATGGGAGAAAATTTTTGCAATCTACCCATCTGACAAAGGTCTAATAAACAGAATCTACAAGGAACTTAAACAAATTTACAAGAAAAAAACAACCCCATCAAAAAGTGGGTGAAGGATATGAACAGACACTTCTCAAAAGAAGACATTAATGTAGCCAACGAACATATGAAAAAATACTCAGCATCACTGGTCATTAGAGAAATGCAAATCAAAACCACAATGAGATAGCATCTCAAGCCAGTTAAAATGGTGATCACTGAAAAGTCAAGAAACAACAGATGCTGGAGAGGATGTGGGGAAACAGGAACGTTTTTACACTGTTGGTGTACCATTTGACCCAGCAATCCCATTACTAGGTATATACCCAAAGGATTATAAATCATTCTACTATAAAGACACATGGACATGTATGTTTACTGCAGCACTATCTACAATAGCAAAGACTTGGAACCAACCCAAATGCTCATCAATGATGGACTGGATAAAGAAAATGTGGCACATATACACCACAGAATACTATGCAGCCATAAAAAATGATGAGTTCATGTCCTTTGCAGGGACATGGACAAAGCTGGAAACCATCATTCTCAGCAAACTAACACAGGAACAAAAAAACCAAACACTGCATGTTCTCAATTATAAATGGTAGTTGAACAATGAGAACAGATGGACACAGGGAGGGAAACATCACATACCAGGGCCTGTAGGCAGGTGGGGGGCAAGGAGAGGGATAACATTAGAACACATAACCTAATGCATGCGGGGCTTAAAACCTAGATGACAGGTTGACAGATGCAGCAAACCACCATGGCACACGTATACGTATGTAACAAACCTGCACATTCTGCACGTGTATCTCAGAACTTAAAGTATAATAAATAAAATAAACATAAATATAAAAAATTAATAATTTGTAATGCATATTTTAATTCTTGTAGTTAATAAATGACAAATTATAAATTGAAAGCTCAGAAATGTGAGCAGATTCATCACTGTATTAAATGTGTTTCTTTAAAATTTAACAGGTACTCACTTTGGCAGCACATAAACTGAAACTGGAATGATACAGAAGATTAGCATGGCCCCTGCAGAAGGATGATATGGAAAATTTAACAAAGAAAAAGCACACTGAACTAAAAATGTACAGCATATACATTAAAGAGAAAGTCATACGCAAAGATATTAGAAAAGATAGAACTTTGTTGTACTAGAGTGAGAAGGATGCAGCATTGTGGCAACTGAAATAGTTATCTTTTCTTATGTATCAGTAAATAAAATTAACATTGCCTAAAAGCATTTTGCTTTAGTTATAAAAATTACCAGAAATGGGCCAGATGCAGTGGCTCACACCTGTAATCCCAGAACTTTGGGAGGCCGAAGCAGGTAGATCATGAGGTCAGGAGATCGAGACCATCTTGGCTAATACTGCAAAACCCCGTCTCTACTAAAAATACAAAAAATTAGCCGGGCGTGGTGGCAAGCACCTGTAGTCCCAGCTGCTTGGGAAGCTGAGGCAGGAGAGTGGTGTGAACCTGGGAGGCAGAGGCTGCAGTGAGCCAAGATCGCGCCACTGCACTCCAGCCTGGGCGACAGAATGAGACTCCATCTCAGAGGAAAAAAAAAAAATTACCAGAAATGAAAAGTTGGCATAGTCTGAAGCCATATTTTTTAGTTAAATAAGAAAGACTCTAAGCAACAACTCATGATTACAGGTACAAATAAGTTTCTTTGCCTTAGAATTTTATTTTTTAAAAATGTGTACAGCAACTCCTCCACATTAACTTAATAGAAAAACGTACAACGTAGTAACGAGTGAAAGTTAACAAAGAAACTTTGGAATCCACTGCCCTGTGAATAACAGCTTTTTGAAGAGGCCATTATTAGCTGAACTTATGATACAGATCATTATTTCCTACCTCCTCATATTTTCATGAGAGCTCATGCACTGAAGCATAAAAGATTCCTAATGTAAGTCAAACTATTTCAGTTGTCACAATGCTGCATCCTTCTCACTCTGCTACAACGAAGTTCTATCTTTTCTAATAGGTGTGAATTTAATTAATCTTTTGTATGTAACCAGTTGGTTTCAAACAAATCTAGGGACAGCTTTTATATCATAAGTTAATTGTTAAGCTAGAATAAATGCCACTGCGACCACATCAAACTAAAGAGCTAGGAAATAGGCATAAGAACAGCTGCCTTACATCTTCCTCCTAAAGTTGACATCTTTACATGTTCCAGGGATAACTCTGATCTAGAAGCAGATCTTCTTTTTATAGGAATCCCATTGTTCATGAATCAACTATGTAGTAGATGTTACCATGTACTTGGTATCAGCAATAAGCCTTAGAAACCTTTGTACTTTCTACTCTGTTCCCTGGCTCCAAAAATAGTTCTAAATGTAGCTGAACACCATGGTTCAGGATTATATGTCTAAAACAACATTATAACTTGAAATCATTTAACTAGAGGCATTAAATCCATTTTTTAAAATGGTGACAGAGAGTATAATCAAGAATATACAACTTCACGTTATAAATTTTAAATAATATTCAAACACAGGGCAAAGTAAAAGAAAAAAATATTTATTTTTAAAGTTTTATAAAAAAATAAGCCTTTATTCGTATCTTAAAGACAAGACATGCAAGAATATTCAGAAAGGAAAGGGCATCCAGTACAAAGTTTGCAATTTCACTTCTCACCAGCTACTTCTCTAGTCCTTCCTTTCTGAAACCAAGGTCCTTTCTAATGAGAAATCAGATGCAAGAAAAGGAGTCAGACGCATAATTGTTCTCGCAGAAGAACTTTATGTGTCTGTGTGAGACAAAGTGATTCCACCAAAAAATACTAGTACCAGAAGAGGTTTACAATGTTCTACCTATTTACCCAGAAGAAAAGAAGGATTTAAAGAGAGAAAGTAAGTAAAGACTAGAAAGTGGAATGGGTCAAAACTCAAAACTGGAACCATCAACCTGGATAGCCAAAAGGCAATAAAACAATGCTGCATCTAAAAGTGGAAATGAAGGAGGATGTAGAAAATTTGAGAAAGGAGCAGAAAATAAGACTATGAAGAAAATCATGTTTTTGTAATGTTATGGCTTCTGTTACTCTTAATATTAAAATTCCATTTATCTTCAGCATACTGTCCCCTTTTGTACCATCTTGGAACCCTACTATCCCCATCTCAGGCATCCTACCATCTAAAACCTGAAAGCCATTCAGGCATATCTTTCTTTTAATCTAACCTATTTTTCAGTTTTTAAAAAATGTCCCTCTTTTCCAATTCATCCTTTCTACAATCAAAAGTCTCATTTTCTCAAGTGGATAGACTTCATTAGGAAAATAATCTGGCTCAAGTAGATCACACTGAGAACTTCAGTTTTTCAGAGGATCTAAGTATTTTTTAAATAGAAACTGTTAGCTCACTAGAATATAAATGGGAAAGAATGCACAAGGGATATTTTGGAACAGGGGTGATACATCAGATTCTTTTCTATTCTGGGGCTAATTCACTGAGTACAGATATAAACTTGGTATCTCACTTCTAAAACTTGCTATCTTATATTAGAAAGCTTAACAGGATGAAGTAAAAGGAAGGCTAGAAACAAGACAGACATACTAGGACTTAAAGCTAAGATAATAAACACAGTTTACATACTGTTACTCCAACAACCCATACACAACCATTTCCTGCCTCCAACCTATTTTATATGTGCCTTGTCACCAGTAATTGATCATAGCATTCTTCCCTACTAAAACCAGGTACATTCTGAGAATCTTTTCAACATTATGTTCCAGGTAGTCAGTTGGTATTTAAGATGAAAACTATACGTCATCTCCAAGTTATCAGGCATCTGGGAGAGAAAAATTTTAAAGATGACAGAAAGAACCACTTATATTAAGTCCAGAAAAAAAAAACACAATAGTAGCAGTTACATTACATAGTCACAAAGCACTACATTTATTTTAGATACTTTAGACATTTTATTTCATTGAATCCTTACAACAGCCTTATGGGGCAAGTAATATCTCCATTTTACAGTGGGGGAAAGTCAAGGTTATCCTCAGCCTTCTCTCTGCTTATCTAATCCCCTTCTTCCATGGCAGCCTCCAAAACAGCTCTCCATAACTATTCCCTCTTTTAATCTCCTATAGCATCTGATACTTAATAAATGTTACCCTCTATGATTATTTATCTTTTTATGCCTTTATCCTGCCTCACCATCTAAATACTACATTCCCCTTCATTAGTATAGCAAGTGCTCATAAACATGCTCATATAATGTCCAAAACAATTCTGTAAATAGCTAGAAAGTCCACAGTAAATAGCTATTAAAGGAGGCACGGTGGCTCACGCCTGTAATCCCAGCACTTTGGGAGGCCAAGGCAGGTAGATCACTTGAAGTCAGCAGTTTAAGATCAGCCTGGTCAACATGGCGAAACCCCGTCCCTACTAAAAATACCAAGATTAGCTGGGCATGGTAGCACTTGCCTGCAGTCCCAGCTACTCAGGAATCTGAGGCGGGAGAATCACTTGAACCCAGAAGGTGGAGGTTGCAGTGAGCTGAGATCGTGCCACAGAACTCCAGCCTGGGTGACAGAGCAAGACTCCCTCTCAAAAAAAAAAAAAGCTATTAAAGAAAACTTCTATAACCTATATTTGATCATCAGGCATTTTTAGTGCAGTGAACTATTATTTATTATCATAAATTAATCACTATCTGTCTTCATATGGACAAACTGTCTTCATATGGCAAATGAAGACTTTATATGACATACTTCATATGGAATAGCTGAAGATCAGAAAATTAAACTAACCTGCCCAAAGGTAAAAAGCTAGCAACAGAAACATTAAGTATTTCAGGTAAGGCCTGTTTCCTCATAAGTGCCATATACTTTTCACACACATATCCAAGAAGTGGGAGGTTTACAGTTATTCCAACATATATGACATTAATAGATAACACACACTTGAAAGGTTGGCTAATATGAAAATAGTTTCTTTCTATTGCTTGATGATGCCCAATTTCCCTGAAATGATTTAACAGGGCTCTGATATATCAAGTTACTCTATAATTAATATGAATCATCTTTTAAACAGTAATTGAATTTTTTGTTTGTTCTGACATATCTTTTAGGTAGATTTCTGTTATTCTCAATCTTTCTGTTTATAGGGGACATTTCCAACTTTATCAAATTCATATGATGTATAAGACTCTTTTTCTTCTATTAGTTCTGACTTCTAAAGTTCTCAAGTTTTTGGAGCAGCAAATTCTCAAGTTTTTGAAGTAGCATTTTTAAGTAGCAATAGTAAGCTATAAGTACAAGGAACTCAGGAGCTGGAATTTAAAACTCACTAGCAATACATACCCATGGCAAGTAACAAAAGAAGAGTTAGAAAAATAGGAGTGACATATTAAGATGAGAAAAAGATATCTATGACAAGGGCTAAACACAATATTACACCTGTTATAGTGACCAAAATGCCTGTTAATGTGTATATTATGAAGCAAGAAAGGCTTTAACCTGTAAAAACATTTTTAAAAGACAAAATTATGACTGCCTGCATAAAAAGACCCAATGAAGAACAAAAATAGAATACAATAGAAAATAAATAGAGGTACAGCCAAAGACAAGGCACTGGCTTCAGTGTGGCCTTTATAACATTGTGGCTGTAAGAATTATGTAAACCAAATTTGTTTTGAAAGATAATACACTTACAAATACTTACAGGCAAACTCTTTTCAATAAACATTGTTTAGATAATAAAAGCCTTACTATATTACCCATTTAGTTACACTAGAGATTTGAAAGCTTATATGAATGGCCCATATATCAGAGTATGTAGATAAGAAATGATAGTAAAGAAGTAATAAGAAGCATAGTCATCAATGACTCCCATACCACATTAAATTGGAGGCTGCCCACACAGGTAATAATACTTTGGAAGTTGGGGGTCTGGTGATTTTGGTTGCTGGCTACATTTGAAGCATTTCTAGAACAGTGACTACATTAAAGATTTCATTCTGTGCCATTTAATATTTAGGCAATTATCAATATACATAATAGCTGTACCACTACAAAAGACTGCATAAAAATTACATTTCTTCAAAAAGGAATTTGATTTTAAAGGCTTACCACATAAGAGAATTCTTTCTCCTCACTCACTCATTCAACATATTTTTTAGTGCCTTCTACAGGCATACTTTGTTTTATTTTGCTTTGCCTTCTTGCACTTTGCAGTTATTGCATTTTTTACAAATCAAAGGTTTGTGGCAAGCCTGCATTCAGCAAGTCTATTGGTGCCATTTTTCCAGTAGCATGTGCTCACTTCATTTCTATATGTCACATTTTGGCAATTCTGATAATATTTCACATTTGTTTATTATTATTATGTCTACTATGGCGATCTTTGATGTTACTACTGTAATTGTTGTGGGCACCATAAACTGCACCCATACAAGATGCAAACCTAATCAATATATGTTGTGTGTGTTCTGACTGCTCGAACACCCAGCCCATCCCCCATCTCTCTCTCTCTCTCTCTCTCTCTCTCTCTCTCTCTCTCTCTCTCCCCCTCTCCCCCCTCAGGCCCCCCTATTCCTTGAGACATAACAATATTGAAATTAGGCCAATTAATAATGCTATAATGGCTTCTAAGTGTTCAAGTGAAACAAAGAGTTATAGTCTCTCACTTTAAATGATTATGCTTGGTAAGGAAATTGTGTCAAAAACCAAGATAGGTCAAGAGCTAGGCCTCTTGAACCAAACAGCCAGGTTGTGAATGCAAAGGAAAAGTTCTTGTAAGAAATTAAAAGTGCTACTCTCATGAACACATAAATAAAAAGAAAGCAAAATAGTCTTATTGCTGAGACACAGAAACTTTTATTGATCTGGATAGAAGATCAAACCAGCCACAACATTCTCTTAACCAGTGTGTAATCTAGAATATGGCCCTAACTCTCTTCAATTCTATTAAAGCTGAGAGAGGTGAGGAAGATACAGAAGAAAAGTTGGAAGGTAGCAGATATTGGTTCATGAGGTTTAAGAAAAGAAGCCATCTCTACAACATAAAAGTACAAGGTGAAGAAGCAAGTGCTAATGTAGACGGTGCAGCAACTTATCCAGAAGATCTAGCTAAGATAATGGAAGGAAGTAGCTAAACAAAAGATCTTCAATGTAGACGAAATGGAAGAAGATATCAAGACTTTCACAGCTAGGGGAAAAAAGTCAATGCTTAGCTTCAAACAGCAGGCTTACTCTCTTAATAGGGGCTAATGCAGCTGATAACTTTAAGTTGAATCCAATATTCACTGACCATTTTGAAAATCGAAGGGCTCTCAAAAATTATGCTAAATCTACTCTGCCTGTGCTCTATAAATGGAACAATACAGCCTAGCTGACAGCACAGCATGGTTTACTAATATTTTAAGCCCACTGTTGAGACCTACTACTCAGAAAGATAGATTACTTTTCTTCTTTTTTTTTTTTTTTTTTTTTTTTGAGACAGGGTCTCACTTTTGTCACCCAGGCTGGAGTGCAGTGGCACCATCTTGGCTCACGGCAGCCTCAACCTCCTAGGTTCAAGTGATCCTCCTGCCTCAGCACCCTAAGTAGCTGAGACTACAGGAGCTCTCTACCATGCCTTGCTAATTTTTGTATTTATAGTAGAGACGGGGTTTTGCCATGTTGCCCAGTCTGGTCTCAAACTCCTGAACCCAAGTGATCCACCTGCATCAGCCTCCCAAAGTGCTAGGATTACAGGTGTGAGCCACCACGTCCGGCCAATTCCTTTCAAAATATTACTGCTCATTGGCAATGTACCTGGACACCCAAGAGCTCTAATGGAGATGTACAAGCAGATGAATGTTGTTTTCATGCCTGCTGACACAACAGCCATTCTGCAGCCTGTGGATCAAGAAGTAATTTTGACTTTCAAGTCTTATTATTTCAGAAATACACTTCATAAGGCTAAAGCTGCCATAGATAGTGATTCCTCCAATAGATCTGTCAATTGAAATTCTCCTGGAAAGGATTCATTATTCTAGGTGCCATTAAGCACATTCATGATTCATTGGAGGGGATCAAAATATCAAAATGAACAGGAGTTAGGAAGAAGTTGATTCCAACCCTCATAGATGACACTGAGACTAGAATTAGAAATGGAGCCTGAAGATGGGACTTAATTGCTGCAATCTCATGGTAAAACAAACAGATAAGGAGTTGTTTTTTATGATGAGCAAAGAATGTACTTTCTTGAGATGGAATCTACTCTGTGAATATGCTGTGAACTTTGTTGAAATGACAACAAAAAGTTTAGAATATTATATAAACTTGGTTGATAAAGCAGTGACAGGGCTTGAGAAAACTGACTCCAATTCTGAAAGAAGCTCTACTGTGGGTAAATACTATCAAACAGCATTACATGCTATAGAGAAATCATTCATGAAAAGAAGAGTCAATCAATGTGGCAAACACCATTTTTGTCTTAAGAAATTGCCATAGTCAACCCAATCTTCAGCAACTACCACCCTGATCAGTCAGCAGCAATTCATGTGCAGGCAAGACACTCCACAGGCAAAAAGATTACCATTCACTGAAGGCTACTGATCATTAGCATTTTTTTTTTTTTTTTTTTTTTTTTTTTGAGATGGAGTCTCACGCTGTTGCCCAGGTTGGAGTGCAGTGGCGCGATCTCGGCTCACTACAAGCTCCGCCTCCTGGGTTCACGCCATTCTCCTGCCTCAGCCTCCTGAGTAGCTAGGACTACAGGCGCCCGCCACCGCGCCCGGCTAATTTTTTGTATTTTTAGTAGAGACGGGGTTTCACTGTGGTCTCGATCTCCTGACCTTGTGATCCGCCCGCCTCGGCCTCCCAGAGTGCTGGGATTACAGGCTTGAGCCACCGCGCCCGGCCAGCATTTTTAAACAATAAAATATTTTTAATTAAGGTACATACATATTTTTAGACATAATGCTATTTCACACTTCATGGACTACAGTATAGTGTAGACATAACTTTTATATGCACTGGGAAACCAAAAAATTAATGTGGCTTACTTTATTGAGATACTTGCTTTATTGTGGTATCTGGAACAAGACCTGCAACATCTCTGAGATATACCTGTATATACCAAGTCTGAAGTTTGGTGTTAGTGCTATGGTAGCAAAGAAAAACAGACACAATATCTTTCCCCATGAAATATAAAGTCCATAGGAGAGATAGATACTAACCACACAATTACAATCACTAGACAAATGTAAATTTATAACCAAAACTAGTGCTATGGAGGAAATTATAGGATTTCACCTTGCCACAGGGTCTTTGGTACAAAGGAAAACCTCTCCGTAATTTAAAAATGCAATTCACAAACTTGATAGTTTTATAAATTTTGGTTTTTATATATTGATGTCTTTAAAATCAGGGCACACACATTAGAAAGGTTATTACTTTAGATAAATGCCATCATTGAAAGAAAAGGCAACTTTATTTTTTAATCATTTTAATTGACAAAATTTGTATATATTTATGATATACAAAGCAATATTCTCATATATGTATATACTATGGAATGATTTAATCAAGCTTATTAATATATCTGCCACGTCGCTTATCAATTTTTTGTGGTGAGAACATTTAAAATGTACTCTCTTAGCAATTTTCAAGTGCACAATGCATTATTATGAACTATAGTCCCCATGCTGTACAATGGCTCTCCTGAACTTATTTCTCCTATCTAACTGAAACTTTGTGTCCTTTGGCCAATATCTCCCCATTCTCCCATTTGCAACCCCTGGTAACCACCATTCAACTCTCTGATTCTCTGAGTTCCACTTTTTTAGATTCTACACATAAGTGAGATCACATGATATTTGTCTTTCTATGCCTGGCTATTTCATTAAGCTTAATGTCTTCCAGCTTTACTCATACAGTTGCAAATGACAGAACTTCCTTTATGAGGCTGAGTAGTATTACATTCTGTATATATACCACATTTTCTTTATCCATTCATTCAACCACATTTTCTTTATCCATTCATTCACTGATGTACCCTTAGTGATGTTGAGCATTTTTTCATGCACCTATGGGTCATTTGTATGTCTTCTTTTGAGAAATGTCTATTCAGATCTTTTACACATTTTTCAGTACAGTTATTTGTTTTCTTGCTATCAAGTTCCTTAAATATTTTGGATATTAACCTCTTATCAGATGTGTGGTTTGAAAATACCATCTCCCATTCCATAGGTTACAAGAGAAAGAAACTTTAAATTTGTATTATGCAATACCTGAGATAGCCCATCCTTAAAAAAAGTCATTCATGCTAAAATACCTAATTTAAAATTTGAGAATTAATTTCACATTTCAAAAAATATCCAAAGATCTGGGCTGGGTGTGGTGGTTCACGCCTGTAATGCCAGCACTTTGGGAGGTCAAGAAGTGTGCACTAGAGGGCTGGAATTTGAGACCAGCCTGGCCCTTAATCCCAGCTACTCAGTTGGCTGAGGCACAAGAATCGCTTGAACCCAGGCAGCGGAGGTTGCAGTGAGCTGAGGTCATGCCACTGCACTCTAGCATGGGCAACATAGCAAGACTCTGTCTCAAAAAAAAATAAAAAAATTAAAAAATCCAAAGATCTGGAATAGTATATGCTATAGTTTAGATACTGGCCCCTCCAAATCTCATGTTGAAATGTGATTCCCATTGTTAGAGGTAGGGCCTAATGAGAGGTATTTGGATTGTGGGACAGATCCCTCATGAATGGCTTGGTGCTATCCTCATGGTAATGAGTTAGCTCTATCTCCATCAGTTCCTATGAGTGCTAGTTGTTAAAAAGAGCCTGGCACCTTGCTGCCCTCCTTTATTCCACTCTCATGACATGATCTCGGCATATACTAGTTTCCCTTCCTCTGCCATGAGTAGAAGCAGCCTAAGGTTTTCAGTAGATGCCCAATCTTCCAGCCAGAAAAATCATGAGCCAAATACACCTTTTTTCTTTATATATTACCCAGCCTCAGGAATTCCTCTATAGCAACTTAAATGAACTAAGACAGTGTCAATAATTTAAAGCCGCTTTTAAACACAGGCATTTTAACAACATTTCTCCTTCAAAGAAGTAGCTAATAGACATTAAGTATGAAGACAGTATTTTTTCATGGAAACCCATTCCCAAAAAAAGCTTATTTCGTTAGGCTCTATCTTTACACACATATGCAATTACTTGAACTTACATCAATACAAACTAATTCATGTCTTATCAACTTTCTCTGTATATATGGCTAATATTTTTGACAACATGATTATCTCTGAAAAAGTAAATCTTGGGAGGCTGAGGAGGGTGGATCATCTGAGCTCGGGAGTTTGCAACCAGCCTGAACAACATAGTGAAACCCCATCTCTATTAAAAATACAAAATTAGTTGGGCATGGTGGCGCATGTCTGTAATCCCAGCTACTCGGGAGGCTGAGGCAGGAGAATCACTTGAACCCAGGAGGCCAAGGTTGCAGTGAGCCGAGATCCCACCATTGCACTCCAGCCTGGGCAACAAGAGCGAAACTCCGTCTCAAAAAAACAAAAAAAAGTGAATTTTTAATTTGAATCTCCTAAAAGCAAAGAGCTAAGGGTGTTAAAGTCTAATGGAAGACACTACGCAAATATTAAAAAGAGTATTTGCTCCTTCTTGACAACATAAAATGTATACTTAACATTTTTAAAAAATAACTTTAGCAGTCTCAACAGCATGTGCATAATACCTTATCTCCTTATATGTTTAATTTCTGGAATGTCAACTTAGGTGAGACTTTATTATACAAAAATGGTTACTTGTACTGAATATTTAAAGTTGTATGTTTTTAAACTTTTTGCAAACCTTAAAAGGTAAAAGTTCAAAACTCTAAAAGTACAAAATTTAAAAGTTCATTTCACAAATCTTGCTGTGTATATAATTTATAATTTTACTAGAAAAATAAAAACAATTACTTTTACATTTTATTTTCATGTTCAATCAATTTGTTACAGATTAAATTCTCCTAAACAATTATCTTCAATTATAAACCAGTGAAACTAAGTTGTCTAAAACATTTAAAACTAAATCTACAAATCAAATATATCTGATTTTTCTCAAACCTTTCAAATGAGCGACAGGGTAGCCTTGCAAATCCAACAACCAAAGTACATAAGCAACTCTTGTAAATTTAATAAGCCAAACTAATAAATGGAATAAATCCAATTATCTTAAAGGTTCTGACACTGTTTAGAAACTTAACCAAATTATTTTATATCTTTCATATTAAAATCCTCCTAAGTATGGTATAACAGTGAAGTAAAAAAAACAAAACTTGGGGCCAGGCAGAGTGGCTCATGCCTGTAATCCCAGTACTTCGGGAGGCCGAGGCAGGCAGATCATGAGGTCAAGAAATAGAGACCATCCTGTCCAACATAGTGAAACCCTGTCTCTGCGAAATATACAGAAATCAGCCAGGTGTGGTGGTGGGTGCCTGTAATCCCAGCTACTGGGGTGGCTGAGGCAGGAGAATCACTTAAACCCGGGAGGCGGAGGTTGCAGTAAGCCAAGATTGCACCACTGCACTCCAGCCTGGTGAAAAAGTGAGACTCCATCTCAAAACAAAAACAAAACTTGGATCCTGAGGACTTTGCAGAATAGAACTAACATATCAGTAGTGAACAGACTGCCTCACTCATGTGAAAGAGTAATAAACTATCTTGTTTAACCTACTAAATTTCACTGGGTTTTCCTTCGCTCACAACCAAGCATGATCATAGTTAATTTATAGTCTATGTTTAACTTGAATTAAATATTTCAAGTTAAAATAACAAAGCTAACAGGGCAGATTCTCTGATATGTCCCTCTTAAAGGTTTCAAAACACCTTGAACAACAAATACACACATGTAATATCACGATGACTATAAAACTTATTCCCAAACATAATGTTAAAAATGTTAGTACTAACGGATTTGCTTTACGTCATAAACATAGATAGTATGCTTACCAACATACGGTGTAGGGATATGGATTATCAGTCAGTGCATCAAGACACAGGACCTAGAGGCCTCTTCCAGGAGAGTTCTACCTGGCTAGTATGTGAATTTCCTTCTTATGGTATTAGGATTTTTCAAGTCCATGATTTTTCTTACAACCCAATATATCATACATACTTTTAATTTTTTTAAGTAACCTCTTAATACAACCTTTAATTGCCTGGTTTGAATTGATGATATTCTGTACACCATAGTCAGATTCCACTAAATCTTCTTACTGACTGATTGGACTCTGCCTCCTTTTCTTCTCTTTTTCATCTTGTTCAATATCACAATGCTAATTCATTTTGTTGACAGAAAAGATACAACAGAAAAATCAGTTTTTAGCCTATTGTTATTACTTTTACAAAATGACAACCAACAATTACTTATAATATAACTTATGGCTGTAAAACAGAATGTTTCATGTCCACCTTTATTTATTACTTGGCTTTAATGGATGGCTACATGTACAACCTTATTAACCATAAGAAATTAAAAGTAGCCTTTTCCAAAAGGTGACCAGATATCTTGGTAAGGCCAAGAAAACAGTCCACATTTTCAATGAGTACAAATAAGCTAGACAGCCAAAATGGCTGAAAAAAGAGAGTTCAAAGTGGACAATCAGCTTCCCCACCATCTTGGGTTCCCTGGCAGAAGATCTGTCCCAGCCTCAACCCACAGGAAGCATCATGAACTTCTAAAGGGAGAAATATCCCTGAGGACAGCTAAAGACAATGTGGGGAGGTGGGACCACAATCCCAAGCCCTGAAAACTCTGCTCTGTAACTCTGTCAAAGGAGATGCCAAACGAGATTGACTGTTCAGCAGCACCACATTGTAGGAGCTGTGTTACACAGGTCCCCTGAGTACAAACCCCTAGCCAGCCTTCCAACATTGCCAGAATATTCCATTTGAGACCTCCCTCATTTGAGATGGGTAGTGCTCTGATCAAAAACTGAATACCAGAGCTCAGGCAAACCTGGGCTTAAGGTGCCATTTAGTGCCAAAAAGAGGGCAGCAACCTTACAAGAAAAAAAAGAAAGAAATTTAAAAATACAAACTCTAAAGAAACATATCCAGCAAAAACCAAAGCAATTCAGAGAGAAGACTAGAATAAATAATCCTTCATTGCAAATACATAGATGTACATCCACAAGAAACAACAGCAAACAGGGAACTGACCTCCTCAAATGGACAAAGCAAGGAACCAATGACTGGCCCTAACAAGATGGCTAAATGTGAGCTTTCTGACCAAGAATTCAAAATAGCAGTTTTAAGGTAACTCAGTGATCTCCAAGGTAACATAGAAAAACAATTCAGAAATTTAACAAAGAGACTGAAATATTAAAAATAAATCAACCAGAAATTTTGGAACTGAGAAATATGTTTGCTGAAGTGAAAAATTCATTAGAAGTTCTCAGCAGCAGAATGGATCAAGCAAAGGAAAGAATCAGTGAGCTCAAAAACAGACTATCTGAAAACACACAAAGGAGAAAAAAGAAAAGGAGCAAAGATTGCCTATAAGATACAGAAAATTACCTCAAAAAAACAAATTTGAGAAGTATTGGTGCTCAAGAGGGAGCTGAGCAAGAGAAAGGGATACAAAGCTTATTTAAAAAGAAAAAAAAAAAACACTAAAACATTCCAAATGCTAGAAAGATATAAATATTCACGTTCAGGAAGATCAGAGAACACCAAATAGACTCAACCCAAAAAAGACTACCCTAAGGCATATAATAATCAAACTCTAAAAGATAAAGGACAAAGAAAGGATTCTAAAAGCAGCAAGAGAAAAGAGATAAATAACATATAAAGGAGCTCCAATTCATTTGGCAACACACTTCTCAACAGAAACCATACAGGCCAGAAGGGAGAAGAGTAACATTTTCAAAATGCTGAAATAAAGAAAAAGAACCTGATGGCCAGGCATGGTGGCTCACATCTGTAATCCCAGCACTTTGGGAGGCCAAGATTGAGTGGATCACCTGAGGTCAGGAGTGTGAGACCAGCCTGGCCAAAATGGTGACTCCCCATCTCTGCTAAAAATACTGCCCCTCTAGATTCCTCCTTTCTGGGCAGGGCATCTCTGAAAGAAAGGCAGCAGCCCCAGTCAGGGACTTATAGATAAAACCCCCATCTCCCTGGGACAGAGCACTTCAGGGAAGGCACAACTGTTGGCGCAGCTTCACCAGACTTAAATGTCCTTGCCTAACAGCTCTGAAGAGAGCAGCAGATCTCCCAGCACAGCATTCGAGCTCTGATAAGGGACAGACTGCCTCCTCAAGGGGGTCCCTGACCCCCGTGTATCGTGACTGGGAGACACCTCCCAGTAGGGGCACCTTATACAGGACAGCTCTGGCTGGCATCTGGTGGGTGCCTCTCTGGGATGAAGCTTCCACAGGAAGAAACAGGCAAGAATCTTTGCTGCTCTGCAGCCTCTGCTGGTGATACCCAGGCAAACAGGATCTGGAGTGGACCTGCAGCAAATTCCAACAGACCTGCAGCAGAGGGGACTGACTGTTAGAAGATAAAGTAACAAACAGAAAGGATTAGTATTAACATCAACAAAAAGGGTATCTACTCAGAGAACCCATGTGAAGGATACCAACATAAAAGATCAAAGGTAGATAAATCCACAAAGATGGGGAGAAATCAGCACAAAAAGGCTGAAAATTCCAAAAACCAGAATGCCTCTTCTCCTCCAAAGGATCACAACTCCTTGCAAGCATGGGAACAAAACTGGATGGAGAACAAGTTTGACAAATTGACAGAAGTAGGCTTCAGAAGGTGGATAATAACAAAAACTCCTCTGAGCTAAAGGAGTATGTTCTAAGCCAATGGAAGGAAGCTAAGAACCTTGAAAAAAAGGTTAGATGAATTGCTAACTAGAATAACCAGTTTAAAGAATATAAATGACATGATGGAGCTGAAAAACACAGCACAAGAACTTCATGAAGCATATACAAGTATCAATACCTGAATCGATCAAGTGGAAGAAAGGATATCACACATTGGAGATCAACTCAATGAAATAAAGCAAGAAGAGAAGATTAGTGAAACAAGAGTTAAAAGAAATGAACAAAGCCTCCAAGAAATATGAGACTATGTGAAAAGGCCAAATCTATATATGACTGGCATACTTGAATGTGACAGGGAAAACTGAACCAAGCTGGAAAACACTCTTCAGGATATCATCCAGGAGAACTTCCCCAATTGAGCAAGGCAGGCCAACATTCAAATTCAGGAAATACAAAAAACGCCAAAAATGTACTCCTCGAGAAGAGCAACCCTAAGGCACGTAATTGTAAGATTCGCCAAGGTTGAAATAAAGGAAAAAATGTTAAGGGCAGCCAGAGAGAAAGACCAGGTTACCCACAAAGGGAAGCCCATCAGACTAACAGCAGATCTCTCGGCAGAAACCCTACAAGCCAGAAGAGAGTGGAGGCCAATATTCAACACTCATAAAGAAAAGAATTTTCAACCCAGAATTTCATATCCAGCCAAACTAAGCTTCATAAGTGAAGGAGAAATAAAATCCTTTACAAATAGGCAAATGCTGAGAAATTTTGTCACCACCAGGCCTGCCTTACGAAAGCACCTGAAGGAAGCACAAAACATGGAAAGGAACCACTGGTAACAGCCACTGCAAAAACATACCAAATTATAAAGGCCATCAACACCACGAAGAAACTGCATCAACTAATGGGGAAAATAATCACCTAGCATCCTAATGACCAGATCAAATTCACACATAACAATATTAACCTTAAATATAAATGGGCTAAATGCCCCAATTAAAACACACAGACTGACAAACTGGATAAAGAGTCAAGACCCATCAGTGTGCTGTATTGAGGAGACCTGTCTCACATGCAAAGACACACAAAGGCTCAAAATAAAGGGATGGAGGAATACTTACCAAGCAAATGGAAGGCCAAAAAAAAGCATGTGTTGCAATTCTAGTCTCTCATAAAACAGACTTTAAACCAACAAAGATCAAAAGAGACAAAGACTGCCATTACATAATGGTAAAGGGATGAATTCAACAAGAAGAGCTAACCATCCTAAACATATATGCACCCAACACAGGAGCACCCAGATTCATAAAGCAAGTTCTTAGAGATCTACAAAGAGACTTAGACTCCCATGCAATAATAGTGGGAGACTTTACCAACCCACTGTCAATATTAGACAGATCAACGAGACAGAAAATTAACAAGGATATCCAGAACTTGAACCCAGCTCTGGACCAAGCAGACCTAACAGACATCTAGAGAACTCTCCACCCCAACTCAACAGAATATACATTCTTCTCAGAACCACATTGCACTGATTCTAAACTTGATCACATAATTTGAAGTAAAATACTCCTCAGCAAATGCAAAAGAATAGAAATCATAACAAACAGTCTCTGCAATCACAGTGCAATCAAATTAGAACTCAGGATTAAGAAACTCAATCAAAACTGCACAACTACATGGAAACTGAACAACCCGCTCCTGAATGACTACTGGGTAAATAATGAAATGAACACAGAAATAAAGATGTTCTTTGGCCGGGCGCGGTGGCTCACGCCTGTAATCCCAGCACTTTGGGAGGCCGAGGCGGGCGGATCACAAGGTCAGGAGATCGAGACCACGGTGAAACCCCGTCTCTACTAAAAATACAAAAAATTAGCCGGGCGCGGTTGTGGGCGCCTGTAGTCCCAGCTACTCGGGAGGCTGAGGCAGGAGAATGGCGTGAACCCGGGAGGCGGAGCTTGCAGTGAGCCGAGATCGCGCCACTGCACTCCAGCCTGGGCGACAGAGCGAGACTCCGTCTCAAAAAAAAAAAAAAAAGATGTTCTTTGAAACCAATGAATACAAAGACACAACATACCAGGATCTCTGGAACACATTTAAAGCAGTGTGTAGAGGGAAATTTATGGCACTAAATGCCCACAGGAGAAAGCAGGAAAGATCTAAAACTGACACCCTAACATGACAATTAAAAGAACTAGAGAAGCAAGAGCAAACAAATTCAAAAGTGAGCAGAAGACAACAAATAACTAGGATCAGAGCAGAACTGAAGGAGACAGAGACACAAAACACCCTTCAAAAAAAATCCAGGAGCTGGTATTTTGAAAAGATCAACAAACTAGATAGACCACTAGCCAGACTAATAAAGAAGAAAAGAAAGAAGAATCAAATAGACACAATAAAAAATGATAAAGGAAGTATCACTACTGATCCCACAGAAATACGAACTACCATGAGAGAATACTATAAACACTTCTACCCAAATAAACTAAAAAATCTAGAAGAAATTGATAAATTCCTGGACATATACCTTCCCAAGACTAAACCAGGAAGAAGTCAAACCCTGAATAGATCAATAACAAGTTCTGAAATTGAGACAGTAATTAATAGCCTACCAACAAAAAAATAGTCCAGACCCAGATGGATTCACAGCCGAATTCTACCAGAGGTACAAAGAGGAGCTGGTACCATTCCTTCTGAAACTAGTCCAATCAATAGAAAAAGAGGGACTCCTCCCTAATTCATTTTATGAGGCCCACATCATCCTGATACCAAAACCTAGCACAGACACAACAAAAAAAGAAAATTTCAAGCTTATATCCCTGATGAACGTCAATGTGAAAATCCTCAATAAAATATTGGCAAACCGAATGCAGCAGCATATCAAAAACTTATCAACCAAGATCAAGTCAGCTTCACCCCTGGGATGCAAGGCTGGTTCAACATATGCAAATCAATAAACTTAATCCATCACATAAACAGAACCAATGACAAAAACCACAAGACTATCTCAATAGATGCAGAAAAGGCCTTTGACAAAATTCAACAGCCCTTCATGCTAAAAACTCTCAATAAATTAGGTATTGATGGAACATATCTCAAAATAATAAGAGCTATTTATGACAAACCCATAGCCAATATCATATTGAATGGGCAAAAGCTGGAAGCATTCCCTTTGAAAACTGACACAAGACAAGGATGCCCTATCTCACCACTCCTATTCAACATAGTATTGGAAGTTCTGGCCAGGGCAATCAGGCAAGAGAAAGAAAGAAAGGGTATTCAATTAGGAAAAGAGGAAGTCAAACTGTCTCTGTTTGCAGATGACACGATTATGTATTTAGAAAACCCCATCGTCTCAGCCCAAAATCTCTTTAAGCTGGTAAGCAACTTCAGCAAAGTCTCAGGATAAAAAATCAATGTGCAAAAATCACAAGCATTCCTATACACCAATAACAGACAAACAGAGAACCAAATCATGAGTGAACTCCCATTCACAATTGCTACAAAGAACATAAAATACCTAGGAATACAACTTACAAGGGACGTGAAGGACCTCTTCACAGAGAACTACAAACCGCTGCTCAAGGAAGTAAGAGAGGACACAAACAAACGGAAAAAAAAAAAAATTTCATGCTCATGGATAGGAAGACAATATCGTGAAAATGGCCATACTGCCCAAAGTAATTTATAAATTGAATGCTATTCCCATCAAGCTACCATTGACTTTCTTCACAGAATTAGAAAAAAACTACTTTACATTTCATATGGAACCAAAAAAGAGCCCACATAGACAAGACAATCCTAAGCAAAAAAGAACAAAGCTGAAAGCATCAGGCAAACTGACTTCAAACTATATTACAAGTCTACAGCAACCAAAACAGCTTGGTACTGGTACCAAAACAGATATATACACCAATGGAACAGAACAGAGGCCTCAGAAATAACATCACACATCTACAACCATCTTATCTTTGACAAACCTGACAAAAACAAGCAATGGGGAAAGGATTCTCTATTTAATAAACAGTGTTAAAATAAATAAATAAATAAACTGGCTAGCCATATGCAGAAAGCTGAAACTGGATCCTTTTCTTACGCCTTTTAACTCAAGATTGATTAAAGACTTAAGCATAAGATCTAAAACCATAAAAACCCTAGAAGAAAACCTAGGCAATACCATTCAGGACATAGGCATGGGCAAAGACTTCATGACTAAACACCAAAAGCAATGGCAACAAAAGCCAAAATTGATAAATGGCATCTAATTAAACTAAAGAGCTTCTGCAGAGTAAAAGAAACTATCATCAGAGTGAACAGGCAACCTACAGAATTGGAGAAAATGTTTGCAATGTGACAAACGGCTAATATGCAAAATCTACAAAGAACTTAAACAAAAAGAAAAAAAAACATCAAAAAGTGGGCAAAGGATATGAACAGACACTTCTCAAAAGAAGACATTTATGTGGCCAACAAACACATGAAAAAATGCTCATCATTACTGGTCATTAGAGAAAAGCAAATTAAAACCACAATAAGATACCATCTCATGCCAGTTAGAATGGTGATCATTAAAAAGTCAGGAAACAACAGATGCTGGAGAGGATGTGGAGAAATAGGAACACTTTTACACTGTTGCTGGGAGTGTAAATTAGTTCAACCATTGTGGAAGACAGTGTGATGATTCCTCAAGGAATTAGAACCAGAAACACCATTTGACTCAGCAATCCCATTACTGGGTATACAACCAAATGATTATAAATCGTTCTACTATAAAGACACATGCACACATATGTTTATTGCAGCACTGTTCACAATAGCAAAGACTTGGAACCAATCCAAATGTCCATCAATGACGAACTGGATAAAGAAAATGTGGCACATATACACCATGAAATACCATGCACCCATAAAAAAGGATGCGTTCACGTCCTTTGCAGGAACATGGATGAAACTGAAAATCATCATTCTCAGCAAACTAACACAGGAACAGAAAACCAAACACCGTATGTTCTCACTCATAAGTGGGAGTTGAACCATGAGAACACATGCACACAGGGAGGGGAACATCACACACTGGGGCCTGTCAGGGGTGAGGGGCTAGGGGAGGGATAGCACTAGGAGAAATACCTAATGTAGATGACAGGTTGATGGGTGCAGCAATCCACCATGGCACATATATACCTATGTAACAAACCTGTACATTCTGCACATGTACCCCAGAACTTAACGTATAATAATAATAATAAAAGGTTTAATTGACTCACAGTACTGCATGGCTGGGGACGCCTCAGAAAACTTAACAATCACGGTAGAAGGCAAAGTGGAAGCAAGGCATGTCTTACATGGTGGCAGGAGAGATAGAGAGGGGAAGTGCCATACTTTTAAACCCCTCAGATTTTATGAGAACTCACTCACTATTATGAGGACAGCATGTGAGAAACCACCCCCATGATCCAGTCACCTCCCACCAGGTCCATCCCTTAACACATGAGGATTACAATTCAACATGAGATTGGGGTGGGGACACCGAGCCAAACCATATCACCATCCTCATTGTCAATCCTCGATACCTTCTTACAACAGACTCCTGGCTTATCTACTTTTCAAAGCTTAGCCCAAGAATCATCTCTTCCAAAAAATCTCAAAGCTCCAGTTTCATTTAGTTACCATCTCTAGGTTCACACACACACAAAAAAAACACTTATATTTCTATTACAGCATATACTGATGCTTATAATAGCTAGTATGTCTACTGTAAGTGCACAGAGAAGGACCAAATCTGATTTGATAACCATATAACCAAGTATTTATCATGCCTACTAACTACACAAAAGACAGTCATAAAGGTCTACTAAATAAACAGAAATAATGTCTCCTTTAATGTATTGCTTTTGACCCAACTGCAAATTTTAACATTAGGTTTAAAATAACCATAAATTTTTAAGAGCAACCATTTTTATTTCAAGCCAGTGCTAGTTAAGTTGCATGTAAAAAAATTAAAAATATGTTTTACTTAAATATATGCATGTATATGTGTCTGTGTATGTGTGTGTATGTGTGCACACCCTTTTCAGTCACAGAATCTGTGATAAACATTTATAAGAAAAAAGTCCTAAATGTTCCTCCAAAGGCTATGCTACTTACTAATATATCCAAACAGAGCTGTCTAAACTCTATACTTTCTGATCATTAAAACTGGTATCTCAATCTTTGGTTGCTATTCTTGCCCAACAATAGCAGTTTCAATCTGACAGTAAGAATAATCCTGCTATTGTGAGGCTTCTGTGTTAAATGTATTATACAATCATTTATTTGTCTGAAACCAAAAAACTGGCTTACAGAAGAACCAAATGATTATCAGTTAACACTTAGCCCCTTTATTAGAGTCCTAATCCCCACAATACTACTGTACTTAAAACTGACCAGCATTACATATCCCCCATAATCCCCATTCATAAAAGAAGTCAACATTTCAGTTCTGGACTTTGATACTACCAAATTATGTATTTTAAAAATCAAATATTATCAGATACATGGAATAAAACGAATACAAACATACACAAGCCATTTTACTTTCTCTATATATATATATTTTATCAAAGACATCTTTTAAAAATTTTTTTATATTCAATTTTTGTGGGTACATAGTAGGTGTATATTTATGGTGTACATGAGATGTTTTGATATAGGCATACGATGTGCAATAATCACAACATGGAGATAGGGTACCATCCCCTCAAGCATTTATCCTTTGTGTTGTAAACAATCCAATTAGGCCAGGCGCAGTGGCTGACACCTGTAATCCCAGCACTTTGGGAGGCTGAGATGGGAGGATCACAAGGTCAGGAGTTCCAGACCATCCTAGCCAACATGGCCCATCTCTACTAAAAATACAAAACTAGCTGGGCATGGTGGTGCATGCCTGTAATCCCAGCTATTCAGGAGACTGAGGCAGAAGAATTGCTTGAATGGGGACCCAAAAGGCTGAGGTTGCTGTGACCCGAGATCACACCACTGTACTCCAGCCTGGGCGACAGAGCAAGACTCTGTCTCAAAAAAAAAATAAAATAAAATAAAATCCAATTACACTCTTTTATTTTTAAATCTACAATAAGTTATTATGGACTATAGTTACCTTGCTGTGCTATCAAATAGTAGGTCTATTCATTCTTCCTAACCATCTTTTTGTACCCATTAACCATCCCCATGTCCCCCTAACTCCCCTACTACCCTTTCCAGCCTCCGGTAATGATCCTTCTACTCTCTCTGTCCATGAGTTCAATTGTTTTGATTTTTAGATCCCACAAAGAGGTGAGAATATGCAATGTTTATCCTTCTGTGCCTGGCTTATTTCATTTAACATAATGATCTCCAGTTCCATCCATGTTGTTGCAAACTGTCAGATTGAAACTGCTATCCATGTTGTTGCAAATAACATCCATGTTGTTGCAAATATGGCTGACTAGTACTCCATTGTGTATATGTACCACATTTTCTGTATCCATTCACCTGTTGATGGACACTTAGGTTGCCTTCAAATCTTAGCTATTGTGAACAGTGCAGCAACAAACACGGGAGTGTAGCATCTCTTCGATATACTAATTTCCCTCCTTTTGGGTATATACCCAACAGTGGGATTGCTAGGTCATATGGTAGTTCTATTTTTTGTTATTTGAGGAACTTCCAAACTGTTCTCCACAGTGGTACAACCACTATGTATACCAACGGTATACAAGGGTTCCCTTTTCTTCACATCCTTGCATTTGTTATTGCCTGTCTCTTGGATATAAGCCATTTTAACTAAAGGGAGATGATATCTCACTGGAGTTTTGATTTGCATTTATCTGATCAATAATGTTGAGCACCTTATTTATTTATTTATTTATTTTTCCTGAGATGGAGTCTCACTCTGTCGCCAGGCTGGAGTGCAGTGGCACGATCTTGGCTCACTGCAACCTCCGCCTCCCGGGTTCAAGCAATTCTCCTGCCTCAGCCTCCCGAGTAGCTGGGACTACAGGTATGCGCCACTATGCCCGGGTAATTTTTGTACTTTTAGTAGAGATGGGGTTTCACCATGTTGACCAGATGGTCTCTATCTCTTGACCTCGTGATCCGCCTGCCTTGGCCTCCCAAAGTGCTGGGATTATAGCCGTGAGCCAGTGCACCTTTTCATATGCCTGTTTGCTATTTGCATGTCTTTTGAGAAATGCCTATTCAAATCTTTTGTCCATTTCTTATCAGATTATTAGATTGTTTTCCTACAGATTTGTCTGAGCTCCTTATATCAGGTTGGTGCAAAAGTAATTTCGGTTTTTGCCATTAAAATTAATGTACAAAGTAATATATTTATTATTAACGTCTTGTCAGATATGTAGTTTGCAAATATTTTGTCTCATTTTGGGGGTTGTCTCTTTACTTTGTTGATTGTTTCCTTTGCTCTGCAGCAGGTTTTTAACTTGATGTTGGATCCCATTTGCCCATTTTTGCTTTAGTTGCCTGTGCTGGTTGGGTATCGCTCAAGAAATATTTGCTGAAGCCAACATCCTGGAGATCTTTCCCAATGTTTTCTTTTAGTAACTTCACAGTTGGAGATCTCAAAGTTTTTAATCCATTTTTATTTGATTTTTGCATATGGTGAGAGATAGGGGTCTAGTTTCATTATTTTGCATATAAATATTCAGTTTTCCCAGAACAATTTATTAAAGAGACTGTCTTTTCCCCCAATGTATGCTCTTGGAAGCTTTGTCAAAAATGAATTCACTGTAGGTGTGTATATTTGTTTCTGGGTTCTTTATTGGTCTGTGTGTCTGCTTTTATGCCAGTACCATCCTGTTTTGGTTACTACAGCTCTGCAGTATAATTTGAAGTTAGGTAATGTGATCTCTCCGGTTTTGTTCTTTTTGCTTAGAATAGCTTTGGCTATTCTGGGTCTTGTGTGGTTCCATACAAATATTAGAATTGTTTTTCTATTTCCATGAAGAATGATATTGGTATTTTGATAAGGATTGCACTGAATCTGTAGACTGCTTTGAATAGCATGGACAATTTAACAATATTGATTCTTCTAATCCACAAACATGGAAAATCTTTCCATTTTGTGTGTGTCCCATTCAGTTATTTGCATCAGTGTTTTATAGTTTTCATTATAGACATTTTGCTTTTTTGGTTAATTCCTAAGTATTTAATTTTATGTGTGGCTATTATAAATGGGATTACATTTTTCTTTCTTTTTCAGATTGTTCACTATTGGCGTATAAAAATGATACCAATTTCTGTATGTAGATTTTGTATCCTGCAGCTTTACTGAACTTGTTTGTCAGTTGTAACAGTTTTTCTGTGGAGTCTTTAGGTTTTTCCAAATATAACATTAAAGCAACTGCAAACAAGAATAATTTGACACCTTCCCTTCCAATTTGGATGCCCCTTATTTCATTCTCTTATCTGATTGCTCTAGCTACGACCTCCAGTACTATGTTGAATAACAGCGGTGAACATGGGCATCCTTGTCATGTTCCAGATATTACAAGGAAGGCTTTCAGTTTTTCTCCATTCATTATGATGCTAGCTGAGGGTCTGTCATATATGCCTTTTATTATGTCGAGGTATGTTCCTTCTACACCCAGTTTTTTGAGGGTTTTTATCATGAAGGGATGTTGAATTTTATAAAATGCTTTTTCACCATCAAGTGAAATGATCATATGGTTTTAGTCCTTCATTCTGTTGATATACTGCATCACATTAATTGATTTGCATGCACTGAACCATCCTTTCATCCCAGGGATAAATCCCACTTGGTCATGATGAATGGTCTAATGTATTACTGAATTTGGTTTGCTAGTATTTTGTTGAGGATTTATGCATCAGTGTTCATCAGAGAAGGTGGCCTGCAGTTTTCTTTTTTTGATGTATCTTTCTCTGGTTTTGATATCAGGGTAATACTGGCCCCACAGAATGAGTTTGGCAATATTCCCTCCTCTTCTGCTTTCTGCAACAGTTTGAGTAGGATTGGTATTGGTTCTTTAAATATTTGGTAGAATTCAGCAGTGAAGTCATTGGGTCATGGATTTTCTTTACTGGGAGACTTTTTATTACAGCATTGATCTTATTACTTATTGTTGGTCTGTTTAAGTTTTGGATTTCTTCCTAACTCAATCTTGGTAGGTTGTATGTGTATATGAATTTATCCATTTCTTCTAGATTTTCCAATTTATTGGCAAAAACTTACTCATAGTAGCCACTAATGATGCTTTGAATTTCTGCAGTATCAGTTGTAATATCTCCTTTTTCATTTCTGATTTTGTTTATTTTTAATCTTCTTTCTTTTTTTCTTAGCCTGGCTAAAGGTTTGTCTATCGGGAGAACCCAGCCCCCGATAATTCAGTGTTATTTCATGCAGGTTCTTTTGGTTCTTTTCTAATTCCCTAAGTGTCAGCCGGTCTGAGAAATAAAGGGAAAGAGCACAAAAGAGCGAAATTTTAAAGCTGGGTGTCTGGGGGAGACATCACATGTCGGCAGATTCTGTGGTGCCCCTCAAGCCACAAAACCAGCAAGTTTTTATTAGTGATTTTCAAAGGGGAGGGTGTGTATGAATAGGGTGTGGGTCAGAGATCATATGCTTCACAAGGTAATAAAATATTAAAAGGTAAATGGAGGCAGAGCGAGATCACAGGACCAGGGTGAAATTAAAATTGCTAATGAAGTTTCCGGCACACATTGTCATTGATAACAACTTATCAGGAGACAGGGTTTGAGAGCAGACAACCAGTCTGACTAAAATTTACTAGGCAGGAATTTCCTCATCCTAATAGGCCTGGGAGTGCTAAGGGAGACCAGGGCTTATTTCATCCCTTACCTGCAACCATAAAAGACAGACATTCCCAGAGCGGCCATTTTAGAGACCTACCCCTAGGAACACATTCTCTTTCTCAGGGCTGTTCCTTATTGAGAAAAATAATTCAACAATATTTCTCCTATTTGCTTTTGAAAGAAGAGAAATATGGTTCTGTTCAGCCCACCTCTCAGGCACTCAGACTTAATGATTATCTCCCTTGTTCCCTGAACATTGCTGTTATCCTGTTCTTTTTTCAAGGTGCCCAGATTTCATATAGCTTAATCACACATGCTTTACCAACAATTTGTGCAGTTAATGCATTATCACAGGGTCCTAAGGCAACACACATCCTCAGCTTACAAAGATGACGGGATTAAGAGATTAAAGACAGGCATAGGAAATCACAAGAGTATTGACTGGGGAAGTGATAAATGTCCATGAAATTATCACAATTTATGTTCAGAGACTGCAGTAAAGACAGGCGTAAGAATTATAAAAGTATTGATTTGGGGAACTAATAAATGTCCATGAAATCTTCACAATTTATGTTCTTCTGCCACGGCTTCAACCGGTCCCTCCATTTGGGGTCCCTGACTTCCTGGAACATTTGTCAACTCTGTCTATCTTTTTAAAAAGCAACTTGTTGTTTCATTGATCTTTTGTATTATTTTCTTCATTTCAATTTCATTTACTTCTTCTCTGATCTTTATTATGTCTTTTCTTCTACTAATTTTGGGTGTAGTTTGCT
This sequence comes from Macaca nemestrina, assembly GCF_043159975.1. Lineage (NCBI taxonomy): Eukaryota > Metazoa > Chordata > Mammalia > Primates > Cercopithecidae > Macaca > Macaca nemestrina. Next base: position 76,544,157 of record NC_092131.1, read on the forward strand.
CTTGCTTTTCTAATTCTTTAAGATGCATCAGTAGATTGTTACAGCTTCCAAAATTCTTGTTATTGATTTCTAGTTTTATTCCATTGTGGTCAGAGATGGTGCTTGATATTATTTCCATTTTTTTAATGTTTTAAGACTTGTTTTGTGACCTAACATGTGATATATACTTAAGAATGAGCCATGTGCTGAGGAAAAGAATGTGTATTCTGCATTCGTTGGATGAAATGCTCTGTAAACATCTATTAGATCCATTATGTCTATAGTGCAGATAAAGTCTGATGTTTCTTTGTTGATTTTCCATCTGGAAGATTCGTTCAATGCTGCCAGCGGGGTATTGAAGTCTCCAGGTATTATTGTATTGAGCCTTATCTCTTTCTTTAGCTCTGATAATATTTGCTTTATATATCTGGGTGCTCCACTGTTGGGTGCATATATATTTAAAATTGTTATATCCTCTTGCTGAATTGACCCTTTACCATTATATAGTGACCTTCTTTGTCTCTTCTTATAGATTTCTGTCTTAAAATCTATTTTGTCTGATGTAAGTATAGTAACTCCTGCTCTTTTTTGGTTTCCATTGGCATGGAATATCTTTTATATCCCTTTATTTTCAGTCTCTGTGTGTTTTTATAAGTGAAATGTATTTCTTGCAGGCTACAAATCAATGGGTCTTTTTTTTTTTTATCTATTCAGCCATTCCATCTTTTGATTGGAGAGTTTAGTACATTATCATTACTGATAAATAAGGACTTACTCCTGCCATATTGTTACTTGTTTTCTGGTTGTTTTCTGGTCTTCTCTTCCTTCTTTCCTTCCTGTCTTAAGTGAAGCTGATTTTCTCTGGTAATATAATTTACTTTCTTGCTTTTTATTTGTTGTGCATTCACTGAATGTTTTTTGGTTTGAGGTTACCATGAGGCTTGCAATTATATCTTATTATATAACCAGTACCAGTCTGTGGCCTGTTAGAAACTGGACCACACAGCAGGAGGTGAGCAGTAGGCAAGGGAACATTACTGCCTGAGTTCTGCCTCCTGTCAGATCAGTGGCAGCATTAGATTCTAAGTCTTTCTAGTTAGGATAAGAGTAGATTACACACCACAATTGTATGTTACAATAATCTTTCTTTCTTTTTCCCTGTGTACTTACTATTACAAGTGAGTTTTGCACTTTCAGGTGATTACCTACTGCTCATTCATGTCCTTTTCTTTTTTTTTTTTTTTTTTTTTTTTTTTTGAGACAGTCTCACTCTGTCACCCAGACTGGAGTGCAGTGGCATGATCTCGGCTCACTGCAACCTCCGCCTGCTGGGTTCAAGTGAGTCTCCTGCCTCAGCCTCCAAAGTAGCTAGGAGTACAGGCACCAGCCACCATGCCCAGATAATTTTTGTATGTTTAGTAGAGACAGGGTTTCACCATGTTGGCCAGGCTCGTCTCGAAATCCTGACCTCAGGTGATCTGCCCGCCTTGGCCTCCCAAAGTGCTGGGATTACAGCGGTGAGCCACCACGCTCAGCCTGTGTCCTTTTCCTTCTGATGAAGTATTCCCTTTAACATCTCCTGTAGCTCAAGTCTAGTGTTAAAAATCCCTCAGCTTTGGTTTGTCTGGGAAAGTCTTTATTTCTTCTTGATGCTTGAAGGATATTTTCACCAGATATACTATGTTAGGGTAAAAGTGTTTTCCGTCAGCACTTTAAATATGTCATGCCACTCTCTCTTGGCCTGTAAGGTTTCCACTGAAAAGTCTGCTGCCAGAGGTAATGGAGCTTCATTGTATATCATTTATTTCTTTTCTCTTGCTGCTTTTAGGATTGTTTCTTTATCCTTGATCTTTGGGAGTTTGATTATTAAATGCCTTGGGGCAGTTTTCTTTGGGTTAAATCTGTTTCACGTTTTATAACCTTATTGTTCTTTTGGATATTGATATCTTTCTCCAGGTTTTAGAAGTGATCTGTTGTTATCCTTTGAATGAACTTTCTACCTCCAGCTCTTTCTCTTCCCTCTTCTTTAAGGCCAATAACCCTTAGATTTACCCTTTTGAGGCTACTTCCTAGATCCTGTTGTTGTGCTTCACTGTTTTTTATAATTTTTTCTTTTGTCTCCTCTGACTGTATATTTTCAAATAGTCTGTCTTCAAGCTCACTAATTCTTTCTTCTGCTTGATCAATTCTATTAAAAGACTGATGCATTCTTCAGTATGCCAACTACATTTTTCAGCTCAAGAATTTCAGCTTGAATCTTTTTAATTATTTCAATCTCTTTCTTAAATTTATCTAATAGAATTCTGAATTCTTTCTTTTTGTTATCTTGATTTTCTTTGAGTTTCCTCACATAGCTATTTTGAATTCTTTGTTTGAAAGGTCACATACCAGCACTGGTCCCTGGTGTTTTGTTGTTGTTGTTGTTGTTGTTTTTTGAGATGGAGTCTCACTCTGTCACCCAGGCTGGAATACAGTGGCGTGATCTCAGCTCACTGCAACCTCCACCTCCCAGGTTCAAGCAATTTTCCTGCCTCAGCCTCCCGACTAGCTGGGACTACAGGCGCACACTGCCATGCCCAGCTAATTTTTTTTGTATTTCTGTAGAGACGGGGTTTCACCATGTTGCCCAGGCTGGTCTTGAACTCCTGAGCTCAGGCAATCTGCCCTGCTTGACCTCACAAAGTGCTAGGATTACAGGTGTGAGCCACCATGCCCGGCCAGCTATTTAAGTTTCTAAACTGAAATTAGAGAAGGTGAATAGCCAAGTTTTCCAGTGAAATATCACTATTCTTTTTTCTTCCATTTCTGTAATGATTGCCCCTTTAAAGAACAAGATAGAGTGATGTTAGCAAGACAGCTGACTAAGCCCCTGGCACTCATCCTCCTCACAAAGACAGCCAGAACAACAAACAAATAACTACATTTGGATACACCAACTCCACAACCCTATCCCGGCAACCAGGATCAGCCGGGAATCAGGAAGAATTTTTCCCTGTAGTGAAGAGGTAAGCAAGAATATTCCAACAACCCCCATCAAAACCTTGGACACCTACAGACCTCACCACTGTGGTCTCCTGCAGTCCTCACAAGCATTAAGACCAGCTGGGGGAGCCTCCTGCAGTCCACATATCTGTGATACCCCAAAGAGCCAACAATATGCCCTGCCCTCTGTGGCCCATGAGGCTACTGTACTAGTCATCTTAAAATTGGAAGTATCTGGGGAGCATCCCCAGAACCACCCTAACCTGGTGGGCTAACACCCACAAGCTGAGCAGCAAATAGCTGTGACACCCACTGGGAACTCCATGCTTTGGATAGGAATGTGATCTTGCATGTTAACAACTTCAGCAACACCCCCAGATCTGGAAGGAAACAACAGAGTGACTTCAGGAATCACAATGAGTTTACTCTCATTCTTTAAGCACTGAAGTTACCTTTAAGAAATCTCTGTTCCAGGCCAGGTTATGGTGGCTCAGCCCTGTAATCGCAGCACTTTGGGTGGCCAAAGCAGGAGGATTGCTTGAGTGCAGGAGCTCAAGACCAGCCTGGGCAACATAGCGAGACCCCATTTCTACAAAAAATTAAAAATTCGCCAGTATGGTGGCACATGCCTATGGTCCCAACTACTCGGGAGGCTGAGGTGGGACGATCACTCAAGCCCAGGAGTTTGAGGCTGCAGTGAGTTATGATGGCACCACTTTACTCCAGCCTGGGCAACAGAGTGATACTCTGTCTCAAAAAAAAAAAAAAAAAAGAAAAAGAAAAAGAAAGAAGAAGAAGGGAGGAGGAGGAGGGAGAAGAAGGAGGAAGAAGAAGGGAGAAGGGAGGAGGGAGGAGAAGAGGAAGGAAAAGGGAGGAGAAGAGGAGGAGGGAGAAGGGAGGAGAGGAGGAGGAGGAGGAAGGGAAGAGGAGAGGAGGAGAGAGACCGAAGGTGAAGACAGGGAGGGAGAAGGGAAGAGAACAGGGGGAGGAAGAAGGGAGGAGGAGAGGAGGAGGGAGGAGGGGAGGAGGAGGGAGAAGGGAGAAGGACAGGAGGAGGGAGGAGGGGAGGAGGAGGGAGAAGGGAGGAGGAGAGAAGGAGGGAGGATGAGAGGAGGAGGGAGGAGGAGAGAAGGAGGGAGGATGAGAGGAGGAGGGAGGAGGGGAGAAGGAGGGAGGAGGGGAGGAGGAGAGAGAAGGGAAGAGGAGAGGAGGAGGGAGGAGGGAGAAGAGAGGAGGGAGAAGGAGATGAGGAGGGAGAAGGGAGGAGGGTGAAGGGAGTAGATGAGGAGGAGGGAGAAGGTAGGAGACAAGGAGGGAGAAGGGAGGAGGGAGAAGGCAGGAGGAAGAGGAGGAAGGAAAAAAGAAGAGAAGAAGAAAGAGGAGAAGGAAGGAAGGAAGGAAGGGAGGGAGGGAGGGAGGAAGGGAGGGAGGGAGGGAGGAAAGATCTTAGTGCCTTCTTTGTAGTTGTTACCAGAGATTATAAAAGGTCATTTGCCGAAGCTGATTTTCCACACTTCTCTGTCTCACAAGCCTGCATACACATTCATTCCTAAACTCGAAAAAAGTTTACTAACTTTAAACAAATAGAGCAGAAAACTGTGCCATGAGTGCAAAACTACTATGCCACAATAGAAAAGACAAGTGGATCCTACTCAGAATCACTAATAAACACTATGTCATCCTCAATAAAATACTTAACATGTCCATTTTAGTAAACTCTTTCCACAGGTCTTGAAATTTTCTACCTTATTAGCTCATTACATTTAAAGACTCTTCAGTAAAACTAAGTAGTAATAAATTCATCAGTATTCTGAAAGTGATTTTTCATCACAAAACTATGAAACAAAGCAGATATTTCTATTAATATCTACTAAGAGAAAGATGTGTTATCGCTCTTGTGCAACAACCGTTTAATATTCATTTGCCATTTCAATTGAAAACCTACAATAATTTCTACGACTATAATTTGGCTATACTATACTATGAAATCTGAATTTGACACTATCTGGAAAGTTAAAATGGAGGAAAAAAATTGGTATTTGTTCTTTTTTTAAAGAAGGTTATATTCATGCTTAGATGCTAGTTTCTCCAAGGATGCTTAGGTTTTATTCTAAATCCCATTAGCTTCCCAAAGTAACTGGTCATCTTCAGTCATTATAATGTAAGCCTGTTGATGTTTTTGCATAATGCCCTTTCCACAAACTGGCTAGATTTTCCATTACCATAGTTTTGCATGGTAACATAGAAAAATCACTATTGTCATTTTAATCTGATCTGACAGAAACATTCTCAGCTTAAGAAACTCAAAACTATTATAAACTTAATCTTCTTCAATTACTGAATTCACTTTTTTAAAATCAAACAGAAAATTTCTCTTGGTAATGAAGGCTAAAATGACTTAAATGCAAAATGTTTTGTTTTTCTACAATTTCCTCCACCCTCCCAAAAAAAGGTATGAAGAGAATGTAGATAAATGTATGATCTGCCAACCCGAACATATCATTTTAAAATGAACAAATTGTCAAAAACTACATTGACAATTCAGCTATACATCTATTTAAATAATAAGGAGAAAGGTAATTCTGAAACTCCACTGCTTGCAAGGCTGTCCAGCTGAGTCTAAGAACAGAGGAACACCTATAAAGGTGGGATTCCATTCACTGGTCTATCTGCCCAAAACCTGAACTGCTGAAAACAAGTCTTTCATAGTTTTTCTTTATTGTTAATTAGGTAATTTTGTATTGTATTGTGTCTTCTGTAATAGAGAACAGAATAGGATAAATTAACATGAAAAATGTAGAAATGTCAGAATGATGCCAATTAGTAGAATGGTGGCAGGTTTTTCTAAGATTCAAAAATAATTTATAAGTTGGGTTTTCAAGATTCTACATTCTTTTAAGTGAACGCCTTAATCATTCAGTTTATTTCTTGGGGGACTTAAGATCAGCTTGTCAAAAAGAAATGGTTTGGTTTTTTGGTTGTTTTTTTTTTTTTTGTCTTTTTCTTTTTTCAGCCTTTCCAAGATTTCTAGTACCTCATTTTTACCCGAAAGCCTATTTACTGGCAGCCAATTTGCAAACATCAAATTTAAGATTACAGCTTCAGTAAAATGAGAAGAAAGAAATTAAAGTTGACTTCGAGTATTTATGTTGGCATATACCAAGCAGACTACTTAAGAAAAGAATGACACTGTGGGCTCCATTTTGCCATTCCTCATGTTCTGCAAGTACTAGTTTTCATATTACTTTAATCAAGAGACAAACATAACGAATTTATCATTTAAAGTATGCAAATTCATTACTCCTTCTTTGTGAAAGCTTGACACCTTGGCTCATGTCATATATTTGCAAACTAAGTATGTATTCCACTAAAAAGTTAAGAAAAAAGAAACCAGAATAACAGCTTTTTAAGTTTATGTTTCATCAAACAAGAAAATAATTAAGCGGGTACTTGCAATATACTACAGCTAGGGTCAATGTTAACATCACTAAAATCTGTAAGTTTTCTTCAAAATGTTAGGGATAATCTTTACTGTGTCATAAAGAATTATCCAAAACTTAACATTATAATTGGCTCCAACAACTAAACCACAAACAAAAGCCTCTGAAATGGTAAGCAATACTGAATTAACTTTTAATGACAACAAAAATAATACTTCTATTACCTACAGAGATAATTCAACAAATACCCAGCAGTAAATATAGTCATTTTCTCTAGAACAATGGAAAATAAAAAGCCCGATAAGAAACATAAAGAAATCATTCAATTTAATAGTCATTATAATTACAAATCAATAAACCAATTTCCCATAAAACCATTCTTTTAAAAAAACATCAGTTTTTCCAATTCCGTTTTCTTTTTTTTTTTTTTTTTTTTTTTTTTTTGAGATAGGATCTTGCTTTGTCATCCAGGCTGGAGTACAGTGGTGCAGTCATGGTCTACTGCAGCCTTGACTTCCTGGGCTCAAGTGATCCTCTTACCACAGTCCCATGAGTATCAGGGACTACAGGTGTGAACCACCATGCCCAGCTAATTTTTTTATTTTTGTCTCACTATATTGCCCAGGCATGTCTTGGACTCCCAGGCTCAAGCAATCCTCCCAGCTCAGTCTCCCAAAGTGCTGGGATTACAGTCATGTGAGCCACTAAGCCAAGCTAATTCATTTTTTGATAATAACATTTCCTTGTTCTTAAAGCTTTTGATAGCTTTATTTTTAAAATGCAATGACAACAGCAGTAAATATTAAAGAGGTATTAAAAAATTCTTTCTAGTAAAGAGGTGGGGAAAGAAGATGTTTTGGGGTTTTTTTTTCATCACTTTAAAACAAATCTGACCAAGAAATCTGATTAGAGAAAATAATTTTTATCTCTTCTAAACACAAATATATTTTCTATTCAAATAATCCCATATATCCACACATTTAATATAGACAATAATGACGATCTAGCATTTCTGATCACTTAGTATGTTCCAGGAACTCTGCTAAATGCATTATATTATTCCTCACAGTAGTTGCAACTATTTTACATATGGGGGTCTGAGGCACAAAGAGATTAAAATAATTTACTCAGGTCATACAGCTAGTAAATGGATAGAGCTGAGAATCAAACCCAGACAGTCTAGTACCATGTCTGATGTCTTTTTATATATATACTTTTTTTTATTTTATTTTATTAAAATTCGGTGCTCTACATGTTCAGAGAAACTTCTCTAGTAGCGAATTATAGAAGTGATTCCTGAAAGTATAGTCTTCCATGTCTGTTTTCTGAATCACTATACAGCAGGTCCTCCAATAAAATTGTTTTCTTTCAACATCAGTTTGTTGTAACAATAATAAAGAAAAAAAACAATTTCCAGCCATGACCACAGTCTTGTGTCGAGTTTGCATGTTCTCCCCAGGTCTACGTGGGTATTCTCTGGGTACTGTGGTTTCCTTCCACATCCCAAAGCTATGCACATTAGATGAACTGGCGTTGTCTATATGGTCCCAGTCTGAATGAGTGTGGGTGTGTGAGTGTACCCTGCAATGGAATGGCCTCCTGTCCAGGGATGATTCCTGCATTGTGCCCTGAGCTGCCAGGATAGCTCCAGCCACCCCCAACCCTGAACCAGAATAAGCGGGTTGGAAGATGAATGAATAGATACAAATGATTGCCAGATAAAAATTAGTGGGCCAGGTGTGGTAGCTCACATCTGTAATCCCAGCACTTTGGGAGGGTGAGGTGGGTGGATCACCTGAGGTCAGGAGTTCAAGACCAGCATGACCAACAGGGTGAAACCCCATCTCTACTAAAAATACAAAAATTAGTTGGGCGTGGTGGCATGCACCTGTAGTCCCAACTACTTGGGAGGCTGAGGCAGGAGAATCACTTGAACCCTGCAGGCAGAGGTTGCAGTGAGCCGAGATCATACAACTGCACTCCAGCCTGGGCAGCAGGGTGGGACTCCGTCTCAAAAAAAAAAAAAAAAAAAAAAAAAAACCAGTAAAGTATATGATAATTATACAAAAGCACAATAAATGATGCAGTAAGAAAATGCTCAATGATCTGCCATATTGGTTATTCTTGAACTGCATGATGGTAGGAGATGCTCCTTATAATTTTCACTTTGCAAACACTATTCCTTGATTTAACCCACCACCACTATGACTGCTTTCACTCACTGATTCACTAAAAATTGTGTAAATAATTATATTGTTTTTATTAATCTTTCTTAAATGTATTTACAACCCAAATTTATTTCTTTGTTTAATATTACAAGTGTTTTGGGTCTTTATTTAGAAGTTTGGTGAAGTTTTTGTGACCAGAAATATGCCATAGGAACTTAACTCTTGTTTAAATCAATTAACATATCATTCACTTAAAGTCACAGTTCCCAAGAATCTATTAACTTAAGTGAAGACTTACACTACATTGTGTATAAAGTATATATTGCATCTAGCATAAGGTCTGACACCCAGTAAGTATTAATAAAAGTGCAACTATTATAATAATATTAATCTCTTCTTTACTTACTCTGTGATAATTCCGGATTTCCTTTCAGATTCATCATCTTTGGAACTGAAGGTCCATACACATCCACATCTAGCAAACCAATGGCCTTGGACTGTAAAAAAATAAATAAAAATATAAAACAAAACAAAAACACTTTACCATAAGATTGTTCCCACTCTTCTCAAAGGTGAAGCACATAGCAACAGTAATCTGACTACAGAAAATAAAATTGGCAAAATATTACAAATCATAACCTAAACTTCCAAAGCAACAGTGAAGTAAAAGAGCATAAATTGCTTAGGGTCAACACTTTTTATGATTTACTAATATCATCCAGATACCTGACTAAAGAAATCCACCCTATATGCTTTACATATTGTAGTTCAGATCTCCCATATAGTCTCAAGCAGACTAAGACCTTTTTGATCTGAACATGAGTTTGAGAACAAATTACATGCGAACAATTTTAAAATAATGACTTGTGATGGCAAGCAAAACCCCAAAGACACAACATTAACTTTTGGAAAGCCTGTCTAACACACCAAAGAAGACAAAATAAAAAAAGATCATGGAAACAGGGCCATAATAAAGCAAGTGAGAAATTCTGATGCAGATCTGGCATAAATGAGATGGAAGCGCTAACAAAGATACTGGCACACCTAACACAGAGACAACCTCTTATATGCAAGTCACAATTAAATACAAAACGTCTTCTAGAGGATTCAGAAACAACTAAAACTGTTTTCTCTGATGATGCATCCAGCTGCTGAAGGACAGGATACCCTGTCTGGGCTCTTTGCTGGCTATCAATTAATCAGCAGCTTAGCCAAGGAAAGGAAAACAAAATTCACTATTAAAAAATATGTCTCTTTTTTTCTCCTCCCCCTCTCTTCTTTCTCCTTTGATAGATGAAATCAATCTGTTATTGGTTTTGCTCATCTACAAGTAAACAGAACGCTAACACAATATGTCTTAGAGTTATGTTTCATCAAGTCTTACAAGTTTCCTACTACTCTCCTCAAATCCTGCAGAATAAAACTCAACCCTTCAACAAAATTTTTTGAAAAACTGAAGCAATCACTCCTCTTCCATGTTACCTATTTCTAGACAAAAAAAAAAAACTTTTAAAATTGTTATCTGGTTCCTATGAATATACAAAATAAGGTAAATCTAACATTTGTGTTTCCAACTTTATACTGACTAAAACTGCAGTTTAAATATATATATATAATATCTCTGTATGACTCAGTGACCTCAGAGGAAAAAAATGGGATTAATATCTGCCTCTGTGAAAATCTCAGCTTTATGTAAAATAAATGAGAAAATACGAAGGATACTTGATTTTTAATAGAATGGTGATATATAAAATTTAAGCTTAATGCATTTAGGTATTAGATTTAAGAAGGGAGGAACAGTCAATAAGAAGTTTGACCAATTTAACTATTTTTTAAACCACAGACAGAAGAATTTAGCTAAATTAAAACAATTAAATTTACTATGGATAACAAGATTTTCAAATGAGGGGACCTAAATCTAGAAATATGGCTAATTGTTACTTCTATTATATAAAGTTCTGCTAATGCTATAACTATCATCCTAGAATTTTATCTCTTTTCTGTATTTTTATGACACCTACAAGAACTAAAAACTACCACTAAATAATAATAAATACCAATAAAAACAAAAGCTATTTTAAGATTCTCTTTCCTTGTTCTCTTATTTATATCAATGCTGATTTTACAATAACATGAAGGGGGTTAGGTCCTAAGTTTCAAATTGATCTTCTAACAATACCTGTCAAGTAAAATAACAGCTTTTTAAGTTTATGTTTACATGAAACAAGAACATAACTAAGTGTTCTAACAAATATAAGATTGCTAGGGTCAATTTTATCATCACTAGGTTTTCAAGTTTCCTTCAAAATGCTAGGAAAGATCTATCATCTATCCTGCTTCTAGAAGAAAACCAAGCTTGCTAAAGATGAACTCTTGGCACAATGGTCAAAAAAAAACCTGAAGATCTCCCTTAACATTTGCTCTGGTAAGAGTAGGTTTTACATATGCCTAGATTGCAACCAATATACGTTATGTAAAAATTAAGGAGGGGGAAATTACAAGATTTTCAAGTTCTTCTGATTCCTAGAGAATAGAAATAACAGTAACTGACAATATTCTACATATTAGGTTCTCTACATACTCTAAGAGACTAACCTAAATTTAGTACCAATGCTTGTATATATCAAAAAGGAAACAAAGGGAGGAAAATATAAAGATCAGGGGGAAAAAGAGAAAGAGAGGAAAGAGAAAGAGAGGGGCAAAGGGATTAAGGACTGAGGAAGAACAGGATAAAGGGACATTAGACAGCAAAGTCATATTAAGATGCCGGATAAACTAGGCCTCCACTGCTAGCCTTATGGATAAATCGGAACCTATAAAAACATACCATCTTAAATCACCCAGACACCAAGACTTTCCCTGATTGCATCTCCCCATTGCTTGAATTCCTTCTGGGTGCCAGGCACTTAACTAAGCATTCTATGTACATTTTTTCACTTATCCTCACAGCAACACTGCAAGGTGGTATTATCCATACTCATAATGAGAAAGCCAGAAACTTACATTCAAAATGACCATTTATTCTTTCTTAAAATGAAGTAGAATGGGAAATTAAACATGAAAATGCTAACCTCATAAACCTCCAACAGAACTTAAACAGGATCTAACTCCAAAAACTTAGATATAGAGGACACTTTTTCTTAAAAGGCCCACAGCAAACATTTTAGACGTTCAGGATCATATGATCTCTGTGGTAACCACTCAACATTACCATTGTAGTATCAAGGCAGCCATAAACAATATGTAAATAAATTAACATGGCTGTGTTCCGATAAAACTTCACAAAAACCGGCAGGATTTGGTCCACATGTCATAGTTAGTCAACATTCAATTTAGAGAGTAAAGTTTTTCATAATGAAGCTATTCAATCATCCAACAATGCAATTCTGTTAGCGCCAAGAGCAGGCAGGCCAGTCATCTCTTTCAGCATCAGAGTCAGAGGAGCTATCTCAGTAAAGATTTACTTTCTCATCCTTAATTGGCTAGATTTTAAAAATAAAAAGCACACTTTTCAGACTATTTTACTGGAACTAAATTAGGATGTCTTGCTTAGATTTTATTTATCATGAATAAAATCAGTGCCCATTAACAGAAACACCAAAGCATACATTAATTAAAGCATATTATACTTACAATTGGCACAGCTACTGGAGCAGTACAGTTACCATTGCTATAAAAATAAATTTAAACAGATTTTCAAGTCTAGAATTCAGTAATGTTCAAAAGGTGCCAAATAAACTTCATTTGTTTTTCATAATTTATTCCATTATTTTTAAATAGGTTCCTATTTTAAGTATGTAAATGGTCTTTCACTTTAAACTTCCAGTTTTATACTGTTAGGAAAATAAATGAGCAAGGTAAAAGCCTATAAATAAATGTATGCAGCTGGGTGTCTAACCAGCTAACTTTTATGAATCCTTTCCAACTTACTCCTCCTATAATAATTATATTTAGTCAATAAAGCTCCAATTAGGATTTTCTTCAATTTCAGCCAGATTCAAAGGAATATTCACTACAAAAGCTACCAAATACACAACAGATTAAAAAAATTACTATTAGCAAAAATAACTGTAAACTTACTATTGTAAAGTGTGATTGTCGTCTTTAATGTCACCATAAACTTAACCTAATGTTGGTATCTAACAATATACTCTTTTTCTGACTCTCCTACAGATCTCAAAACCTAGCAGATGACATAAAACAAGATAGATCAAACCCCAAGATAACAATTAGCTTTTTGGATTTGTTTATAATTTATAACACACTCTGGAAGTTGTAAAAGGTGGCAGAATTATTCAAGAGTGATTATACTGTTTTATTACTACTGTATGAAAGCTGCAATTTGAGAGCCTACATGCCCTATTTTTGTGTGTTGGATTTCAAACACATGAACCACAGTTTTGATACTGCTTTGTTCTTCCAACACAATTTATACTAAATAAGATTGTAAAGCTTCATGACATGTTCCTTTTATCCATGTCTTCTGCTAATAGAACCCATCAAAACAATATCTTAGAACGCTCCCACTCGATTATTTCTAAATAAGACCTACCTAAAAGTTGTACTTCCACAGAAGTACCCTGCTAAGACTCCCATGATTCCCTGTATATTATATTCAGTTTAATCTTGGACTGGCAGTTGGTGTTTATTCAATTTAGAAATTATTCAAACCTCTTCTTTCTTCCTTTCTGCCTAGCTTTACATCAAGCTGCCAATCATAAGAATTTCAATCTCTTAGTAGAGAAAAATACATGTTTCCAAATTCTATTAGCTGAGATTAAGTAAGAATCTGATTGTCAGAAGAGCTAATGGTTAACAAGGTGATAAGAGAAAAATTTCCTACTGTTTATCAAAGGACTGTCTAAATCTTCAAGTTCAATCAGGAAAAAAGAGAAACAAGAGCAGCATAAAAGAAAAAAAAAATCACCTGGTTCGTTGGAACACAACCTGAGAGGAGCTCAGGAAACGTACAGAAGAATCCCAAATGAAAAGTATTAATAACTGCTCTCAAAAGAGGTACAAAGTAGAAATGGAAGATAAATGACAGATTTCTTTTTGTTTGTTTTTTCAGACAGGGTCTTGCTCTGTCGCCCATTCTAGAGTGCAGTAGGGCTATAGGGGCATTGACCTCCCTGGCTCAAGCAACAATCCTCCCACCCCAATGTCTTGAGTAACTAGAACTACAGGCATGGGCCACCATATCCAGCTAATTTTTTTTTCATTTTTTGTAGGGACAGGTTTTCACCACGTTGCCCCAGCTGGTCTCAAACTCTGGGGCTCAAGTGATCCTCCTGCCTCGACCTCCCAAAGTGCTGGATTACAGGTGTAAGCCACCACACCTGGCCAATAATCAATTTCAAATTAAAGACTCTATTTTAGAGTAGGAAGAAACCTAAGAGATCATTTTTAGTCTCCTAATTTTTAGTGATGAAGAAACTAAGTCCCAGAGATAATGTCACTCCTGGGTCTAGGATCCCAAGTCTCTCTCCAATGTATCATGAAGCCTAACCACTAATCAACAACCACCAGCCACTTACCATACCTCTTTCACCTCATCTCCTACTCTCCCCTTTTCTAATCCACTCCATACATACTACCCTCTTGCAGCTTCTTAAACACACAAGGAACACCCCAGATCTAGGAGTTTTGCAGTTGCTATTCCTTCAGTCAGAAATCCTATTCCCCTGAGTATCCACCTGTCTCTTACTTCCTTTACGTCTTGATTTAAACATAACCATATAGTAAGGCATTCACTGACCACACTATCTAAAATTGCAACACTACACATTTCCTATTCCCCACCCTGCTTTTTCTTTCTTCTTAGTATCTATATTAGTATTCAACATATTATATACAGTTGTTTCTAGGTATCTGCACGGCTTTGGTTCCAGGACACCTCTGCCCCCATACCAAAATCCTCAGAATCCTTTTTTTTTTTTTGAGACTGAGTCTCGCTCTGTCGCCCAGGCTGGAGTGCAGTGGCGCCATCTCGGCTCACTGCAAGCTCCGCCTCCCGGGTTGACGCCATTCTCCTGCCTCAGTCGGCCGAGTAGCCAGGAGACTACAGGCGCCCGCCACCACGCCTGGTTAATTGTTTTGTATTTTTAGCAGAGATGGGGTTTCACTGTGCACTGTGTTAGCCAGGATAGTCTCGATCTCCTGACCTCATGATCCGCCTGCCTTGGCCTCCCAAAGTGCTGGGATACAGGCGTGAGCCACCACGCCTGGCCAATCTTCAGACTCTTATATAAAATGGCATAGTATTTGCACATAACCTGCGCACATCCTCCCATATATTTTAAATCATCTCTAGATTACTTATAATACCAAATACAATATAAATTTTATGTAAATGGTTATTATACTGTATTTTTATTTGTATTACTTTTTATTTTTGTATTGTTATTTTTATTGTGTTTTTAAAAATATTTTTGATCCACAGTTGGTTAAATACACAGATGCAAAACCAGCAGATATGGAGTGCAAATGTATTTACCTATTGTTTACTATCTCCCCTACTAGAATGTAAATCACATGAGGGTAAGGATTTTTGCATGCTTTGTTCACTACTATATACCCAGAACCTAGAAGAGTAGGTAGTTACAGAGATTCCCTATTACATCCCAGAAATTCTGATTCATTAGGTCCAGGCTGCCATCCAACAACCTATATATGTAGCACTCTAGGATATAAGATGACCACAACATGCAAAACCGAAATATAGATAATACAGGAAAGAAAGATGAAAATTTGCTACTAAGACTTGGGAACAGCAGGATCATAATAACAATAATCTACAGTAATCAACAATAACATTAAAGATGTCTTTTTCAAATGATTTTTTAAAAATATATAGTAAACATTCTGCCTTATGTGTGAATAATCAATAAATATTGCATGGGACATATACATTAAAAAATTGTTGTTTATCTGAAATTCAAATTTGTTATTTGCTAAATCTGACTTTACTCCAGCATTTCTTCTCAACAGGGTTGCAAGAATGATTCAGATGAAACGTAAGTCAGATTGTGTTATTACTCTGCTCAAAACCCTTCATTGCCATCACTCCTCCCATTTCATTCCTGTAAAAGCCGAAGTCCTTAAAATCATTCACCCCATATAACCCAGCCAGTTCCCCACCCACCTCCTGCCTCCCAAACCTAGTAATTTTCATCACCTATTACTCCATTCCACTCTTCCTCCAGAAATCACATTGGCCTTATTACTATTCTTTGCATGGTATACTAGGCTTGCTCCCACCTATTGGCCTTTGTCCCAGCTCTTCCTTCTCCCTGAGATACTCTTCCCTCAGATAGTCATACAGTCTACTCTCATTTTCTTCTCTTCTCTGCTCAAGTGTTATCTTTTCAATGGAGACTATCATATTTTAAAATGCAAACCAGCATTAACCCTTAAGCACTACCCCTCCCCCATCTTAGTTGTCTTGTATCACCTTCTAACATACTATTTAACTTACTTGTGATGTTTATTATCTATTTACTGTAAGCTTCATAAGGACAGGAATATCCCCAAGTATTCTGAATGGTAAAAATTAAATATTTGTTGAATGGGTAAGTAAATGAACTAATGAATGAATGAACAAACTTCCATCTGTTACTCTACAATTTCAGTATTGCTTACTATACAATCCCTAAGGTCTCTTATAAGCTTTAACATACTATGATTTCAAGAAAGTCCCTCTTCTAATACTTCTACACTAACATTTTAAGTTATAGGACTTAAAATTAAATAATATTATAATAATTATACAATAATATATAGCTTAAAAATATTCTGGTGTTAAAAAGGGGGTCATAAATTTCTTTGCAGTCTATTCCTAACAACAGTTTTCTCCCCAGAAAATCTAATATCATCTTCATTTCTCTATTGACCTCAACTCCAAAAAAAAATAGACTTCATGAAAGAAAATCTAGTACAAAGAATGGATATGGTTCTATGATGGCTTTATTAAAAAATATGGCTGGGCACAGTGGCTCACGCCTGTAATCCCAGCACTTTGGGAGGCTGAGGCGGGAGGATCATTTGAGGTCAGAAGTTCAACACCAGTCTGGCCAACATGATGAAACCCTGTCTCTACTAAAACTACAAAAATTATCCAGGCGTGGTGGCAGCACCTGTAATCCCAGCTACTTGAGAGGCTGAGGCAGGAGAATTGCTTGAACCCAAGAGACAGAGGTTGCAGTGAGCAGAGATCGCACCATTGCACTCCAGCCTGGGTGCCAGAGCGAGACTCCGTCTAAAAAAAATATATATATATGATAAAGTACACTGCATAACTCTTTGAAAACTAAAGCCACAACATGATATGAAAAAGTTAACCAAACAGAAGGTTATCTGCTTACTAGCAAGATTTAGTACAATAGGTTTCAAATATTAAAAAGCTGCAAATTTGGGTTTTTCTTTCCAGAACTAGAGAAGCAACTTCTTCTTTAACAGGAAAACAGTTGCCTTAAGTGCTACATTTTCATTTAGTATGGAGGGAAAAGTAAATCAGGAATAAAACACCTAAGATTAAGAGAAGAAAAACTTTAAATTCTTGGTCTGTATAATTTAAAAAACATAAAAATAAAAGCCCTTAGTAAGTAAAGTCTTCAAATACAGAGAAAATTAGAAAGCCTTCTACTACCATGTAGTGCTTATAAAAATGCAGAAGATGCTTATAGACACTAAGCTCTAAAAATCATAGTTATCTGTGATACCAACTAGTCATTTTGTTGCCAAAATCAAAGCCTGGAGACCTAGAAACCTAACTAAACAAGAACAAATAAAGTACTTCAGCAAAGATGCTGGAAAACTAACATCAATTCCTTAAGAATGTCCTTAACTAAACTGCAATGCAGGGAAGAGTATTTATAATTCTGAGAGCAGCTCTTCTAAAGAAAAGCAATTATAAGATCAGATATGAACAGAGCACTTGATCCACCCTTCCGACTCAAAATCAGAGCAGCCCAGCGGAGCTGGTTTTGAAACCCACAGTTCCATATGCTCTGCTCTCTTCTCCTCAATGGCCCTTCCAACACTGCTCCGCTAAAAATTAAAGGCCCTTCCTGTTCCTCAAGGAGATGGGATGGGGGAAAAAATTTCCTGATGGAAAAAAAAATGAGAGAGGAAAAATGAATTAGTGAAAGCCAAGTTAGAA
Organism: Macaca nemestrina; assembly: GCF_043159975.1. Lineage (NCBI taxonomy): Eukaryota > Metazoa > Chordata > Mammalia > Primates > Cercopithecidae > Macaca > Macaca nemestrina. The sequence continues at coordinate 76,561,886 of NC_092131.1, forward strand.
AGAAGTTTTGTAAATAATTTTTTAAAAAAGGATTGTTCTGGCCAGGCACGGTGGTTCACGCCTGTAATCCCAGCACTTTGGAAGGCTGAGGCGGGAGGATCACGAGGTCAGGAGATAGAGACCATCCTGGCTAACACAGTGAAACCCCATCTCTACTAAAAATAGAAAAATATTAGCCAGGCGTGGTGGCGGGCGCCTGTAGTCCGGGATACTCGGGAGGCTGAGACAGGAGAATGGCGTGAACCTGGGAGGCGGAGCTTGCAGTGAGCCGAGATCGCGCCACTGCACTCCAGCCTGGGCAACAAAGAGAGGCTCCGTCTCAAAAAATAAAATAAAATAAAATAAAAAATTTTAAAAAAGGATTGTTCTGCCTGAACCTGGGAGGTGGATGTTGCAGTGAGCTGAGATCACGACGCTGCACTCCTTCGTGGGCGACAGAGTGAGACTCCGACTCAAAAAAAAAAAAAAAAAAGAAAAAAGATTGTTCTATGAGAAAGATTTGGATAAATTCTTATTAGACAGAATCAGGTAATGAAATTCAAAGGATGTGGAGTAGTTTTGCCACCTATATGTTACACATAAAGGGAAACTATGGTACAATATACTAAATGTAAAATGAGGGTAAGGGTTGTCATTCTAACTCATAATCAAATTCTGCAACTTCCTTCAACAAAGTAAGGAGAATTAATTACTGACAGCAAGCTGCACTTTACTGAAAGAAATTTTTAAAAGGTAGGCCAAAGAGTACTGAGGAGGAAACATCCAGCCAACAGCTTCTTTAGAGCTACTGCTAACAATATTGCTACTGCTTCTAATGGGAAATTTCAAAGTATGTTGTACATAATGCTATGTGCCTAAAACCGTAACAGAAAATATGGCAGGGGTTGGAGGCAGAAGCAGTTTGGAGATTTTTACCTATCTGAAGATCATCTTAACACAGTGTTTTATTTAACTGTGTTGACTGAATGTGGTGTGTGTGTGCTTGTGGAGGAGGAGGAAAAGCAAACGGGTAAGGAAAAATACCTAATAGAAGATTGGCTTTAGGATCTAATCTAATACACTTTCACCCCTCTATTATACATTCAAATTTTTTAAAAAACACTTTATCTTTCATTTTAATATGTGATGTTAAGTTTCTTATTCTGTACACTGAATTATTCTTATAAAAGACACCATAGAGGTAGACACACAGGTTTCAAATCAATTAATATTAATATATATTACAGGTTTTCTATTAGCATAATTGCTTGTATTTTCTATAAAATGTATGAAACTTGAGGATTTAGATAACCTACTCCATCATAGACATCATCTAAATCATGAGTGAAATAAACAATTGTATTGTATTCACGTATAGACATTATTATACAACTCTATCAAATTAAAGTTCAAAAACTATGAAAAATTATCAAGGCACCACAATGATTATTACCTAGAAAATGATGCTATAAAAATGTTAGCACCTAAGCCCAGGTAAGTAATATATATGGAATTAATTTCATTTAAATTGTTATTACAATATGACTTGTTTTAATCTGTGAATACCTTGATGCAATATTTTAAATTAAGGGTCAATAACAGATCTTTTTAAAAATATTAACATCTCACTTGAAGTTCAAAAAGAGTTAATCTATTAATTCCACTGCCAAGTAGTAACAATTTTTGATAAATGAAAATGTTACTTAGTACCATATGAATCACATAGGTGATTACAATTTTTTTTTTTTTTTTTTTTTTTGCGACAGAGTCTCACTCTGTTGCCCAGGCTGGAGTGTAGTGGCACAATCTTGGCTCACTGCAACCTCCGCCTCCTGGGTTCAAGCAATTCTTCTGCCTCAAACTCCCGAGCAGCTGGGACTACAGGTGCGTGCCACCACGCCCCACTAATTTTTTTTTTTTTTTTTTTTTTTTTTTTTAGTAGAGAGAGTGTGTCACCATACTGACCAGGCTAGTCTCGAACTCCTGACCTCGTAATCTGCCTGCCTCGGCCTCCCAACATGCCAGGATTACAGGCGTGAGCCACCACACTCAGTCAGGTGATTACTATTTTTAAGGTTTTTTTTAACAAAATAACTAACATATTAAAGGCATAGGAGGATGCAGGAAAAAGCGAACTAGTATTTGTATCACTTAATAGATGGGTGATTATGGCTAAGTTATTAACCTCATCAAACCTCAATTTTCTTACCTGTAAAGATTAAGAAGGTCTACTTTTTAAAATACAATAAAGACATTTTAAGACCGAAATAAAAAGAGAGAGAGAGAGATCTAATTTATAGGATTTCTGTGAAGATTATAGAGCACTGCAAATTTGTGAAACTTAAAGAAAAGCTAACAGTACTATATGAACACAGTGCATATACTACTATCTATGTGCCAGGTACATCCTAAACACATTATATATTTTAAATTATTTAATCCTCATGACAACCCTATGAAGTAGGTATACAATAACCCTCAATGAAGAAACCAAGGCACACAAAGGTTAGTAACTTATCCAAGGTCAGGTAGTGCAAGTGCAGAAAATGGGATAAGAACCCAGGCAACAGGGCTTCAGAGTCTGCAGGTAACATTACAATATGCTGCCTCTTTCCAATACAACAAATTAAGTCAAATTCCTAGCAGAAAGTATGTATTCAATGTTAGCATCTTTCTCCTTTCTGTGCACCAAGACCTCTTTATGCACGGAAGCAGGAAAAACAAGCATTCACTCTCAGTGGGTATTTATTTCTCATACAAAACCACCATCAAAAATAATATTCTAATTATTAACCCAGGCAACTATAAAAGCTTTAAGAATAACAAAATGATCCTTAATGTGCACTTATTATTTTTATCTGAATTTATATTGTCTGGTTTTTGTTTAAGAGCAGGAACCATGTCTAGTTTAAGGTTTTACATGAGATCACTATGAAAAATAGCCTCTAGTAAATATTAAGTAGCATATTTCACAAAAATTAGAGTTTTTGGTATATTAGCCAATTTTTAAGTTATACAGATAACAGAGTACGGACATAGCCAAAAATGCAGTTAAGAAAATAAACACTCATGTGCTTTAGCCTAGAAAATAACAGATAGTAAGCAACAACAGAAGCAATTTATTATATTCTGCTTTTCTTTTTGTTGTAGTTGTACAGAAATTTGTGTTTCTATGCTAAATCAAATGCACATACTTACGATAAGCTAACACATAATAATAGCCAGATTTAATGAATGCTCACTACATGCCGGGTGTTATACTAGTGACATTACACATATGATAGCTCTACATTTCACAAAAGCTCTGTAAAGTAACCATTATCATCATTATTATTACTACACATTTAGCAGATGAGGGACCTGAGCTGTGACAGATCAAATGCCTGGCGTAAGTTCACACAGCTAGTAAGTGAAGAGTTGGAATCAAATTCAGTTTGCTTGAATCCATAGCCCATACTTTTTCTACCAAAAGTTCCCAAGCCTAGCCATGTATCAGAATCACCCGAGGAGCTTGTTAACAAAATTGATGGTCAAATCCCAGACCTAAAAATACCAATTCCCAGAGATTTTGATTTATTTAACAAGCTCCCAGGTGATTTTTATGCAGGAAGTTGGCACCAGTCCTAGGAGTAGCATTTAAAAACCACTGTACTACTTCCAGCTGCCTCCTCTATTTTCCATTAGGTTTCATGATCAGAAAGTGAGATTATAGAGTCCCAAACACTGAGGGTTAGATGCAGGTAAGTGACATTAATATAGTAAGGACCCAATTCAATTTTAGATTGAGAAATTCATTTTGGAAAATGGCATCACCATTTTTTTCATTCACTACCCAAACCTGGACTCAATCTCTCTCTTCCTTTGTTTTTTTACAACTAGAGGATATTATCATCTATAGACACTGTTGGTTGCTACCCAACAGTAACTCCTAACCCCACCCCTCCTTTTCATAGGCAGAACTCACCTCCCACTGGAAAGGTAGAAAGTCTTAGATTCTCCACATTCCCAGTCTTCCTTGCAGCTAAAAGATGTTTATGAGATCCAATCCTGATCAGTGAAGCTAGAAAATGTCTAGTAAGAGTTTTCTTTCCTTGTAAATAAAAAACAAGGGAACACACTCTTTTTCTTCCTCTTTATAATTCAGTGGGGCAGCCATCTTGTGACCATAAGAATTAAGCAAAGAGAAATGAAGAAATGCCACTCCACCGCACTACTTTCTAGTTGAGCTACTTTCTGTAGTTCTCATTCCAAATATCTTGTCATTTCTTGCTATGACTTTGCTTACATAGTTCCTTCAACATAGAATTATCTTCTGCTATTTTTCTACCTGCCAAAACTACACCTCACCTTCAAATTATTACCTTTGAAGGGTTGGAATTAATTTCTCCCTGTTCTCGTATTAATATACTATTTATACCCACTAACTGCTGCACTTGCCATATTCTTCCTTCTATGTAAATAAATATGTATTAATATATCTGTCTTCCTCACAAGGCTGGAGGCTTTGTGAGGTGGCACCATGGGTAAACACAGTGTCTAGTACAGATGGTTCTTGGATTGGTTCAACTGAATTTGTCCATAATCACTTAGATATTCTCAACTGTGTTGTATAGGGGCCAAAGGAATGACCATTGCAGTTTAAAGGGGAAAAACCCTGCAATAAAAGTGTTTGGGGGTTTAAGGAAAATTATTTTTCAAGTACTTCAAACCTTGTGCAACTTAAGATACAAAATATGTTTTAATTGTTAGTTGCTAAATGAGAATCATAAAGATAATGTTAAGCATTACAAAATGCTGAAAATACTTACTTGTATATGCCAATTCATCTGTACTCTCTAAGAATTAAAATGACTTCTTAAATTCTATGTCAGCCAGTAAACTTCCCAGCTTCAATGTCATTAACATTTTAGTCCAATAGAAACACAGTAAGGAAATGCAAATCAAACCACAAGATAACCCTTCATAACCATGAGAATGACTATAATCAAAAAGACAGAAAATAAGTATTGGTGAGGATATAGAGAAAATCAAATCCTCATACACTGCTAGTGGGAATGTGAAATGGAACAGAAATATGGACAGCAGTCTGGCAGTTCCTCAAACAGACAGTTACCATCTGATCACCAATTCCATTGCTAGGTATATATCTAAGAGAACTGAAACATACGTACACACAAAAATTTGCACACAAATGTTCATAGGAGCATGAGTCATAATAGCCAAAAAATGGAAACAACTCCAATGTCCATTGACTGATTAAATCGATAAACAGAATATGGTCTATCCATACAATGGAATATTATCCAGCAATAAAAAGAAATGAAGTACTAAATACACTATAACAAGTGTGTCCATCCCGCAACCCGAGAGCTGCATGTGGCCCAAAACAGCTTTGAATGCGGCCCAACACAAACTCGTAAACTTTCCTAAAGCATTGTAAGATTTTTTTGTCATTTGGTTAAGTTCATCAACTATCGCTAGTGTTAGTGTATTTTATATGTGGCCCAAGACAATTCTTCTTCCAATGTGGCCCAGGGAAGCCAAAAGATTGGACACCCCTGCACGACAACATGGATGAACCTTGAAAACATGCCGAGTGAAAGAAACCAGTCAGAAAAAGCACATATTGTATGACTCCTGTTGTGGACTGAATATCTGTGTCCCCCAAAATTGGTATGTTGAAATCTTAACCTCCAATGTGAAAGTACTGGGAGGTGGGGCCTTTGGGAGATAATCAGGCCATGAGGGTGGAGGCCTCATGAATGGGATTAGAGTCATTATAAAAGAGACCCCAAAGAGCTCCCTCACTCTCTTTCCACTATGTGATAATCCAATAAAACGAGAAGGTAATCTGCAAACCAGGAAGCAGACCCTCAACCAGATACTGGATCTGCCAGCACCTTGATCCTGGACTTCCCAACCTCCAGAACTGTGAGAAATAAGTTGTTGTTTAAGCCACACAGTCTATAGTAGTTTGTTACAGTAGCCCAACCTAAGACAATTCCATTTATACGAAATATCCCAAATAGGCAAATCTATAGAGACAAAAAGTAGATTAGTAGTTGCTTAGGGCTTGGGTACATGGGAGAATTAAGGAGTAACAGTTAAGGGTATGGGGTTTCTTTTGGGAGTAATGAAAATGTTCTAAAATTGGTGGTGGTGGATGTAAAACTCTGTGAATATACTAAAAGCCACTGAATTGTACACTTCAAATGGATAAACTGCACAATATGTGAACTACATCTCTAAAGCTGTTTTTAAAAAACTGCTGGGGGTCAGGTGCAATGGCTCATGCCTGTAACCCCAGCACTTTGGTAGGCCAAGGTAGGAGGATCACTTGAGCCCAAGAATTCAAGACCAACCTTGGCAATATAATAAGATCCCATCTCTACAAAAAAATTAAAAAATTAGCCAGGCGTGGTGGCACATGCCTGTAGTCCCAGCTCCTTGGGTGACTGAGGTAGGAGAATTGCTTGAGCCCAGAAGGCAGAGGTTGGGTGCCTCCAGCCTGGGCAACAGAGCAAGACCCTATCAGGGGGAAAAAAACAAAAAGAAAACTGCTGGAACTTCAGTCAGTTATGACAATTAGCAAGCCTTAATTAAATACATAGGCTACTTAATAGTAGGTGAAACAGTAAAGGCTGAAAAGTCTTGTGGTTTTGCATCTTGACCAAAGGATGACTGGAAAAATACAACACATTTGTGAATTTTCATAAGCAAGGGCAATTCTGTATACCAAACTTGAAAATATACATATTATTTTCAAATGCATTGGGAAAATATACCTAACATCAACTCAGTTGTACAGTCAAGAACCTGCAATAGCGGTCATCCTTGAGCCCTTCCTCTCCTCTCCCACATCCAATCTATAACCAAGACCTAGCAATTCTACCTCCTTCTCAATTTCCAATGTCAACACTCCAGTCTAAGATATCACCATGCTCCTTCCTGCTGAGGTTACTGTAATAGTCTAACCTGATCTCCAGTGTGCACTCTAACATCCCCTCCATTCTCCATACAACAGCAAAGTAATTTTTAAGAAAATCTGACCAGTTTTATGCCATGCTTAAAATTGTTCCTATTGCCCTTAGAGATAGGGAGTAGTAATGGTTGTAGGAAAGCAGATCTAATTAGTATTACTCCCTGGGGGAAGTCTTCTCTCAACCCTCACCTTAGGATCAGTATCCTGTTAACTGCTCTCCTGACAATAGGACTTCTTTGTGGCACTTATCACAGCTGTAAATAAATAACTCAAACTATCTTATTTACCCCTCTATCCAAAATTCCCACCACAGTGTCTAACATATAGCAGGTAGTTAATAAATGTGCTTTACAGAAATGCCTTGGGTTCTCTAAATCATAAAACCACATGCTGTGTGATGTAATGGGCTAACCTACCCAACTCTGCAAGAGCTAAAACCAACAGTCACCAAGAGAAACAAGAAGAGGTTATCTGCCCTATCCCTGCTCCATGAGTCTCAGCAATACCCTCTCTGCCACCTTTGATTTACTACAGCCTATGTTACATTTCCTGCAGCGTTTCATAAGACATGCATTTAAACAGCTGGCTTCCATCTTCCCTATCTAATCATGTATAAAAATAAAACATCATTTATATTATCACAATCATTTCCACGACAAATATGAAAATGTCAGTGCCCTAACTCAAGGACTACAAGGAAAAATAGCAGCCTTGCAGGGAATTTTGTCACAGGCAGATGTTAGCTACTCAAGTTCCATTTATAGGACATGTTTCCAAGCAAGTCTGTTCTTTCCTGACTTTAATTTTCTCCTTTAAAAATGACGTTTGGTAGACTCTCTAAATCTTCAAATTTTCCTTTTTCTTTTGATTAACTGTAACGTCCTTTAGTAACATAAAACCAAATCCTTTTTTATCTATTACAAAAACAATTTCTACTACCAGGCTACTTTTGCAAAGATATGATGCTCAAAACACGTATCATTTATAATAAGGAAATTTAAAAGAATTGGTATTCACAAGCTCTGTGGTATGACCATTGTAAAGACAAAACTGGGAGCTAATCAAGCTAAGCAATTCTCATTAAATGGAAAAAAAAAATAAGTAATACTAAGATTTGCCTCTGAAAGACTTGGTAAGATGCCTATGAACCACAGCGTCTAGGGAAAAGTTCTACTCCAGTATTGTTGCAAACATTCCTCTTGTTCCAAGTATTTCCTCCACCCCCATCTCACCCCACAAGAGTGGTCTCATCCTTCTTTTGAAACTTAATCCTTTGGAAAAGAAAAGAGAACAGTAGTCTAACTAAAAAGCCTCTCTGCTGTTAAAGAAAAAAAAAAAAGTACACAAATTTTCCCCAAAACATCCTTCCCCTGGATAGGTGCCACCCTTAGTCAGACACAGCTGACGTGTGCTCACTAAAATACTCCATTCATAAACAAGCCCTCTTTATCCTATTACCTATTAATTTTATATTTATATATAAATTAATTTTATATAATTAATCCTATTATCTATGGCATCTACTAATTTTCAAACTGTCCCTACTATGATAAAATTTGTACGTGTGACTTTTGAAAATAACTATTCTAGCCAGTACCCAATTCATCTTGACACAAATTTATTTTTTGAATTTATCAGAGAACTCCTAAAAAAACAAGGCTTACCACTATTTCAAGCCAAAGAAAGTAAAGGAATTGACTAACAAAATAACAAGCAAATAACTGCTTAAAACTAATGTGCTATATCAATTAAAACATTTAAAAATCAATGCCAACTTTTAAAATTCTATAAATTTAGCAACTTGGGTACATCTTAGAATATATGTATTCCTTTATCACAACTTTAAATTGTACTAGTTAAAAGGCCACTTTCTCAAGTCTACTCTTATTTCTGAGGTAAACTCAGCCAGTTTCATAGCTTTAAAAACCACCTATACTATGCTGACACCCAAATTTAAAACTCCAGCCCCAACCTCTCCTCCAAGCTCCAGACTTACTCAACATATCCACCTGGGTGTCTATTAAATTTAACATGTGTAAAGGAGAACTGATTTTAACCCCTAACCTCTCCTTCAAAAGTCTTCTCCATCCCAGGAAATTTCACTACTACTCACATAGTTGCTAAAAGCAAAACCAGAGAACCTAAAAAGAAGTGAAATTTGAATATATGCTACAACATGGATGAACCTTGATAACAATTTGCTAAGTCAAATAAGTCAGATATAAAAGGACAAATATTGTATGACTCCACTTACATGAGTTGGAACAGTCAAATTCAGAGACAGAAAGTAGATTAGTGGTGACTAGGGGCTAGGAACAGGGGAAAATGGGGAATTCTTATTTAATGAATAGAGTTTCCATTTGGAATGATAAGAAAGTGCTGGGGATGAACAGCGAGGATGGTTACACAACAATGTTAATGTACTTAAGGCCACTGAACTTCTCACTTTAAAATCATTAAAATGGTCAGTTTTATATTACGCATATTTCATATTATGCATATACAAAAAAAAAATCTCTTTCCTTCACCATCCATATCCAATTTATCAGCAAGTCCTCCTGCTCTATCTTCAAAATATCTTTGGAACCTATGTACTTATCACTACCTCTACCACCATAGTCCAAGCTATCAACTTTAGCTTACACAGTGGCATTAGCTACAAGGTAGTCGTCTTGTTCTATTTTTATTCTCCTATACTCTATTCTCTACATTACAGCCAGATCTTTTTAAGGAGTAAATTAGACTGTCACTGCCCTGGTGAAAAACCCACTACACTGTACCAGAAAAAAATCCAAATTTCCACCATGGCTTATGAGGCTCTGCATGACATGCCTCTATCTACCTTTCCCCTAGTCCACTCTAATCACATGGACCTTCTTCCTGTTTATTCTGTTCATGAAGCTTTCCTCCCATTTATAAAAACACTTCAAATAATCCAAGTTGATTCTACCTCAGGGCTTTTGCTCTTCCTGTGGTGCAATTACTCAATTCATTCAGACCTCTGCTCAAATGTCATGTCTTCAGAGATCTCTTCCCTGACATCCTTATCTAAAATTGCACTTTCTTTTTTTTTATCACTTTCTTTTTATTTTATTTTTTATATTTTAGAGATGGGGGTCTCACTCTGTTGCCCAGGCTGGAGCACAGTGGTGTGATCATAGCTCACTGCAGCCTCGAACTCCTGGGCTCAAGTGATCTGCCTCAGCCTTCTAAGTAGCTGGGACTACAACTGTACGCCACCATGCCCAGCTAATTGTTGTTGTAGAAACAGGGATCTCACTATGTTGCTCAAGCTGGTCTCAAAGTCCAGGCCTGAAGTAATTCTCCCAGTTCAGCCTCCTAAGTTGCTGGGATTAAAGGCGTGAGCCACAGCACCCAGAACTCCCATCACTTTCTACATCCTCACACTGTTTTATTAATCTTTGTAACCATTATAACTACCTAAAAGTATATGTTTATTATGTCCCTTCCAATACACTATAAACTCCTTAAGAATAGAAACTTACACATTTTACCACTATATCTTTAGGACTAAAAAGAGTACACAGCACATGTAAAGTACTCAGTAAAACACTGAATTAATTAATAAAATTTTATTTGTAGAAGCACTGAGTATTATATCCTTGATTTTCATTTCATATAAATAGCCTTTATCGGACATTAAAGGAAAGCATGTCATTTGAAACAACCAAGAGGCAAGCCTCAATCATCTTAAGTTCCCATTTTGCCTTTTCAATCAGGGTCAGACCTTGAAAATGGCACAAATCCTTCACAATGTAATCAGTGTGGCTCACAATCCAAAACTCTAATAATATGAATTTCACCACAATTTTTTAAATTAACTAATTATGAAATATTCTTCTATCAGCACCAGGTAACACCCTAGATATTAATAGTTTCTGCTCAGATCTTCCTCCTCTGTGCTCCACTAAGAGAATAGGAGGGACTGCCAAAATATGGACATCTAAAGATTACCATGAGACTTCTTTCCCCTAACTTTAGCTATGGATTGGTCATTTTGGAAGATGTACTATGAGATGTCTGCAAAATCAGAATAATTAATGCCTTAATTGCTCACAGATGCTTTTAAGTTTTATATCTGACACCACCACTGAAACCACATTTCACTTGGCAAAGACATACTAAAATACTACCCATGTCTTAATCTCTATGACAAGTTCCTTTCCATCACTAAGTAGGTAAATGGAAAATTAGCATTTGTTATTCTGTTGCATATATCAGCTTGGGGACTAACAGACAACATCAGAAACCAGTGGAATTATGCCTATCCAGAATGACAGTTTTCATTAACGTTTCTTGGCCAGGATACCCTTCAGCTGCACACAATGTTTTAAACAGCCTAATAGAAACACGATACAGAGATCCTATTCCTCCTTAAGTAAGCTGTATTTTTAATCATTTTTAAAGAAAATGCGTATGTGAAGAATAGGATTAGACACATTGGTCATCCTTTATTTAAGCCACCCCAAATAGCCCAAAGGACAGAACTAGAACCTTCATCAGTTTCCATGGTGACTGGCAAAGGGCCCCATCACACTCCAGATAACATGCCAGCACAAATTTGAGAGCAAAGGCTTTTCCAGGGTTTGGAGAAGGCTTACACTTCCTTATCTACTCAGAAAAAATTGAAACAGAGGGCAACCCTATAGCCATGCACAGAATCTAGACTTCCTTCAAAGACTACCTGAGTACTTTTCTCCGTTAATTCAAGAATATTACATTGTTTAAGAGCCACAGCAAGTAATCTAACTTGTCAGTTATTGCTCTGAGAAAATTCTAGCTTGTTATCTGTCCTGACAATAATAAAATCATATCTTAAAGCAACAGTAGGATACAGTTCTTCCCCCCAACTCAACTGAAAAATAGGCAGTTGTACTTTATCACTCACTGAAGTACAACAAGCTGCCTGCTCTCTTTAAGCGGCCATTTAAGATTTTCACAGAAGTACAAAGGAGACTTATGTCCTTTTGGAAGACAAGAGACAGAGACTTTCTGAAGACGCTTCTTCAGCAATTCATTTTCTGTAAAATTAGTTGATGTGGTTAATTTGGCAAAGCATTTGAGAGATGAAGGAGAAAGCAAGAACATGGTGAGAGTTTCAAGCTTATAATAAGTTTTGTCTTATTACATCAGCAATACACAAAGGCTCTTTAAAAGTGTTTTCCCTTTCATCTGAACGCTCATTGACCCTTTTCTGCACAGTGGTGCTGACCCAAGCCCTTTCACATAGTGCAACTGCCAAAAGTGAACCATCACACATTCCTGACCGGAAAGAAACAGGCTGGAACAAAATCTGTCATGTGAAATATTTCACAGCCAAAATTAAAGCTTTAAAATGCCACAACCGAAAACAAAACTGTTCTGATTCTCAGAGCCTTTAATCTTATCAAAGCTTGTTTTAAATCTAATACTTGCCCACTTTCCTAAATTTTCTGGCACATTAGAATAAGATTTCAAACAAGTTTTTGGGTTTTGCTGTATATGTTTAAACTGAAATAAAAATGTTGAAGCACAAGATATAAACTCCCTTACCTAAAACCTTCTCTAAACATAGTTCTCCCAAGTCAAAATGATTCCTTGGTAATCTTATGGACATTTTAGAAAACCCAGTAACGCATTCAAAACTTCGGAGAATTCCGCCAAAATGTAATCCGTTTTCAATCACTTAGCATTTACTGAGTATGTAACAATTGGCCAGGCAATAGTGGCAGATGATTTAAGACGCAGTCCCTGACCTTGTGAAAGTCATGCTCACTCTAATGGCATATGATAAACATAAGAACCAATAGAGGAGGAAATGACATTACTTGAAACCACTAAGGTGGCTCCACAGAGGAAGTGACATCCAATCCAAGACCTGAAGGATGGTAGGATCTAGGCAAAGAAGGCAAGGAAGACAGTGTAAAGGAGCAGTACCAACAAAATCAAGTACAGAGTGCAAAGTTAGGCAGAACCCAACCTTAAGAACTAAGCCAAGCAGCCAGGCGCGGTGGCTCACGCCTGTAATCCCAGCACTTTGAGAGGCCGAGGTGGGTGGATCACGAGGTCAGGAGTTTGAGACCAGCCTGGCCAACATGTCAAAACCTCGTCTTTACTAAAAAACACAAAAATTAGCTAGGTGTGGTGGCTGGCACCTGTAATCCCAGCCATTTGGGAAGATGAGGCAGGGGAATCGCTTGAAACTGGGAGGTGGAGGTTGCAGTGAGCCAAGAGCAGGCCACTGCACTCTAGCCTGGGCCACAGAGTAAGACTCCATCACAAAGAAAAAAAAAAAAAAGACCAAGCCAAGCAATCTCAGCAGAAGCCTGTAGGCCATAAGAACCACCCTACAATCAATATGAAGAACCATTATTTAATTCAAGATGGATGAGTTTAAACAGACCAATTAAGAGGTTATGGAAAACTCTTAAGTGAAAGATGATAAAATTCTTAGCTAGGTTCACGATAGTGGAGAGAAAGAGGTACTTCTCAAATAAAAAACCACTTAGTGGTTGATATATAGAAGTAGAGTGGGTGAGATGAAAGAGATGAAAGACAAAGATGATGTTAAGGTTTCAAGGCTTTTGATACCCCTCCCATCAAAAGGGAGGTCTGTCTCCTCCCCTTGAATGTGGGAAGGCACGTAACTACTCCAACCACTAATCCAGCCTGACTACCAAGGCAAGGTCACAAAAGGCCATACAGCTTCCTCCTTATTCACTGGGACACTAACTTTTAGGACTCTCAGTCACCAAGTAAGTCCAGTTATACTGAGGCTGCCATGCTAAGGAAGGCCATGCAACAAGGAACAGCCACGCAAAAGCACCATAATCAACAATCCTACCTGAACTAAGCCTTCACGTCATTTCAGGCCAGCTACCAAACCTGTGAGTGAAAAGCCTCCAGGTAAGTTACCAATGAAAAGTCCATTATTCACATGGAATAGTGAGAGGTGACAAAGTGCTAGCAGCCCTCACTCTCGGTACCTCCTCGGCCTCGACATCCACTCTGGCGGTGCTTGAGGAGCCCTTCAGCCCGCCACTGCACTGTGGGAGCCCCTCTCTGGGCTGGCCAAGGCCGGAGTTGGCTCCCTCTGCTTGCTCCCTCTGCTTGCTGGGGAGATGTGGAGGGAGAAGGGCGGGCAGGAACCGGGGCTGCGCACGGCACTCGCGAGCCAGCAAGACCATGAATCCACCAGAAAGAAGAAGCTCCAGAAACATCTGAACATGTGAAGGAACAAACTCCAGACACACCACCTTTAAGAACTGTAACACTCACCGCGAGGGTCCGCGGCTTGATTCTTGAAGTCAGCGAGACCAAGAACCCACCAATTCCAGACACATTTTGGCAAGCATGAAGGGACTTTCACCTATCACCACGCAGTGAGACTTTCACCTATTGCCAAGCAGTGGGACATCGACTATCGCCGAGCAGTGAGCACCAACGGACCCCTTTCGCTTGCTATTCTGACCTATTTTTCCTTAGAATTCAGGGACTAAATACCGGGCACCTGTCAGTCAGTTAAAAGCGACTAGCGTGGCCACTGGACTTGAGACACGGGTGTCAGGCTTTCTGGGAAAGGGCTCTCTAACAACCCCCAACTCTTCGGAGTTGGGAGCATTGGTTTGCCTAGAACCAGCTTCCACTTTTCCTGTACTTCTGGGCTGAGCTGAGGATCGACTGAGAGGAAAGTCATGCAGCTCCGGGGTCCCAACAACAAGTCTGTTGAACCTGTGGCCGTGAGTGGAACTCTCAAAGGCATGTCACCCAAGCAAGACTAGCCCATCTGTTCTATCTACCCTGACCCTTGCCCCCTGGGTCCTGATGCCTGCCAGACAAACTTCCTCTTACCTCTCTTCTCTCAGGTTAGTCCCACTTCTAAAAATCGCTCCCTGTCTCTGGTGCTTTTCTAGTTTCTCCTATAAAAATGACATCTAGTATAAACTTCAAGACTCTGTTACCTTCTTTAGGCACCCGGGCTCACCAATAAGAAAGACATATTTTTTGCCCAAAGCCCCGTCATAGTAGGGACTACCTGGAATTTTAGGATCCCTCCTCAGACTAATAGGACTAACAAAAGCTATTCCTGAAGCTAGGATATGGGGAGCCTCAGCAATTGCATCCTTCCTATTCACATAAGTGAGGACAAAAGGTGTCACTCTTCCACCTCTGGAGATCCCTTCCCTCCCTCAGGGTATGGCCCTACACTTCATTTTGGGGTATCTTTATAGGATGGGAGTAAAGTCCCAAAAAACCTGCTTAGGACTCTAACAAGTTTTTGAGAATGTGTCGGTAAGGGCCACTAAATCCAATTTTTCTGAGTCCAGTCCTCCATGTGGTCTGGGTGGACAGGCAAGGGTGCAGGTTTTCGAGAATGTGTCGGTAAGGGTCACTAAATCCGACCTTCCTCGGTCCTCCACGTGGACTGGGAGGAAAATTAGTGTTTCTGCTGCTGTGTCAGTGAGCACAACTATTCTGATCAGCAGGGTCCAGGGACCATTGCGGGTTCTTGGGCAGGGGGAGAAACAAAACAAACCAAAACCGTGGGCGGTTTTGTCTTTCAGATGGGAAACACTCAGGCATCAACAGGTTCACCCTTGAAATGCATCATAAGTCATTGGGACCACTTTGACCCACAAACCCTGAAAAAGAGGTGGCTCATTTTTTTCTGCACTACGGCTTGGCCCCAATATTCTCTCTCTGATGGGGAAAAATGGCCACCTGAGGGAAGTACAAATTACAATACTATCCTGCAGCTTGACTTTTTCTGTAAGAGGGAAGCCAAATGGAGTGAAACACCTTATGTCCAAGTTTTCTTTTCATTGAGGGAGAATACACATCTATGCAAACCTTGCAATTTACATCCCACAGGAGGACATCTCAGCTTACCCCCATATCCTAGCCTCCCTATAGCTCCCCTTCCTATTAATGATAATCCTCCTGTAATCTCCCCTGCCCAGAAAGAAATAAGCAAAGAAATCTCCAAAGGACCACAAAAACCCACAGATTATCAGTTATGTCCCCTTCAAGCTGTAGGGGGAGGGGAATTTGGCCCAACCTGGGTACATGTCCCTTTCTCCCTCTCTGAGTTAAAGCAGATCAAGGCAGACCTGGGGAAGTTTTCAGATGATTCTGATAGGTACACAGATGTCCTACAGGGTCTACGGCAAACCTTCGACCTCACTTGGAGGGATGTCATGCTATTGTTAGATCAAACCCTGGCCTTTAATGAAAAGAATGAGGCTTTGGCTGCAGCCCAAGAGTTTGGAGATACCTGGTATCTTAGTCAAGTAAATGACAGAATGACAGCTGAAGAAAGGGACAAATTTCCTACTGGTCAGCAAGCCATCCCCAGTATGGATCCCCACTGGGACCTTGACTCAGATCACGGGGACTGGAGTCGCAAACATCTGTTGACCTGTGTTCTAGAAGGACTAAGGAGAATTAGCAAAAAGCCCATGAATTATTCAATGATGTCCACCATAACTCAGGGAAAGGAAGAAAATCCTTCTGCCTTCCTCGAGCAGCTACGGGAGGCCTTAAGAAAATATACTCCCCTGTCACCCAAATCACTTGAGGATCAACTGATTCTAAAAGATAAGTTTATTACCCAATCAGCCGCAGATATCAGGATAAAGCTCCAAAAACAAGCCCTGGGCCCTGAACACAATTTGGAGGCATTATTAAACCTGGCAACCTCAGTGTTCTGTAATAGGGACCAAGAGGAACAGGCCCAAAAGGAAAAGCGACATCAGAGAAAGGCCACAGCCTTAATCATGGCCCTCAGACAAACAAACCTTGGTGGTTCATAGAGGACAGAAAATGGAGCAGGCCAGTCACCCAGTAGGCTTTGTCATCAGTGTGGTTTACTAGGACACTTTTAAAGACTGCCCAATGAGAAACAAGCTGCCCCCTTGTCCATGTCCCCTGTGCCGAGGCAGTCACTGGAAGGTGCACTGCCCCAGAGGATGAAGTTTCTCTGGGTCAGAAGCCCCCAACCAGATGATCTAACAATAGGACTGAGGGTGCCTGCGGCAAGTGCCAGCTCATGTCGTCACCCTCACTGAGCCCCGGGTACGCTGAACCATTGAGGACCAGGAAATTGACTTCCTCCTGGATATTGGTGCAGCCTTCTCAGTGTTAATCTCCTGTCCTGGACGACTGTCCTCAAGGTCCGTTACTGTCCAAGGAGTCCTGGGACAGCCTGTAACGAGGTATTTCTCCCACCTCTTCAGTTGTAATTGGGAGACTTTGCTCTTTTCACATGCCTTTCTTGTTATGCCTGAAAGTCCCACACCCTTATTAGGGCGGGATATATTAGCCAAGGCTGGAGCTATTATCTACATGAATATGGGGAACAAGTTACCCATTTGTTGTCCCCTACTTGAGGAAGGAATCAACCCTGAAGTCTGGGCATTGGAAGGACAATTTGGAAGGGCAAAAAATGCCCACCCAGTCCAAATTAGGTTAAAAGATCCCACCACTTTTCCTTATCAAAGGCAATATCCCTTAAAGGCCTGAAGCTTATAAAGGTTTACAGAATATTGTTAAACATTAAAAAGCTCAAGGTTTAGTAAGGAAATGCAGCAGTCCCTGCAACACCCCAATTCTAGAAGTACAAAAACCAAACGGTCAGTGGAGACTAGTGTAGGATCTTAGACTCATCAATGAGGCATTAATTCCTCTATATCCAGTTGTACCCAACCCCTATACCTTGCTCTCTCAAATACCACAGGAAGCAGAATGGTTCACTGTTCTGGACCTCAAGGATGCCTTTTTCTGTATTCCCCTGCACTCTGACTCCCAGTTTCTCTTTGCCTTTGAGGATCACACAGACCACACGTCCCAACTTACATGGACGGTCTTTCCCCAAGGGTTTAGGGATAGCCCTCATCTGTTTGGTCAGGCACTGGCCCAAGATCTAGGCCAATTCTGAAGTCCAGACACTCTGGTCCTTCAGCATGTGGATGATTTACTTTTGCCTACCAGTTCAGAAGCCTCATGCCAGCAGGTTACGCTAGATCTCTTGAACTTTCTAGCTAATCAAGGATACATGGTGTCTAGGTCGAAGGCCCAGCTTTGCCTACAACAGGTCAAATATTTAGGCCTAATCTTAGCTAGAGGGACCAGAGCCCTCAGCAAGGAACGAATACAGTCTATACTGGCTTATCCTCGCCCTAAGATATTAAAACAGTTGCAGGGGTTCCTGGAATTACCAGCTTTTGCCGACTATGGATTCCTGGATACAGCAAGATAGCCAGGCCCCTCTGTACTCTAATCAAAGAAACCCAGAGGGCAAATACTCATCTAATAGAAGGGGAAACAGAGGCAGAAACAGCCTTCAAAACTTTAAAGCAGGCCCTAGTACAAGCTCCAGCTTTAAGCCTTCCCACAGGACAAAACTTCTCTCTATATGTCACAGAGAGAGCAGGTATAGCTCTTAGAGTCCTTACTCAGACTCGTGGGAAAACCCAATAACCAGTGGCATACCTAAGTAAGGAAACTGATGTAGTAGCAACAGGCTGGCCTCACCGTTTACGGGTAGTTGCAGCAGTGGCGGTCTTAGTGTCAGAAGCTATCAAGATAATACAAGGAAAGGATCTCACTGTTTGGACTACTCATGATGTAAATGACAAACTAGGTCCCAAAGGAAATTTATGGCTATCAGACAACCACCTACTTAGATACCAGGCGCTACTTCTTGAGGGACTGTTGCTTCAAATGCATACGTGCATGGCCCTCAATCCTGTCACTTTTCTCCCAGAGGATGGGGAACCAATCGAGCATGACTGCCAACAAATTATAGTCCAGACTTATGCCACCCAAGATGATCTCTTAGAAGTCCTCTTAGCTAATCCTGACCTTAACCTATATACTGATGGAAGTTCATTTGTGGAGAATGGGATACGAAGGGCAGGTTATGCCACAGTTAGTAATCTAACCATACTTAAAAGTAAGCCTCTTCCCCCAGGGACCAATGCCCAGTTAGCAGAACTAGTGGCACTTACCCAAGCCTTAGAATGGGGAAAGAGAAAAAGAATAAATATGTATACAGATAGCAAGGATGCTTATCTAATCCTACATGCCCATGTTGCGATATGGAAAGAAAGGGAGTTCCTAACCTCTGGGGGAACACCCATTAAATATCACAAGGAAATTATAGAGTTACTGCACGCAGTACAAAAACCCAAGGAGGTGGCAGTCTTACACTGCCAAAGCCATCAGAAAGGTGAAGGAGAAAAGGCAGAAGGAAACCATCGGGCAGATGCTGAGGCCAAAATTGCTGCCAGGCGGAACCCCCCATTAGAAATACCTACAGAAGAACCCTTCATATGGAACAACCCCCTCCAAGAGATTAAGCTCCAGTATTCCCTGACTTTCACGGGGGCATAGTTTTCTCCCCTTGGGGTGGTTAATAACAGAAGAAGGAAAGAGAGAAAGAGACAGGAAGTCAGAGAAAGAGAGAAAGAAACAGGAGAGACAAAGAGAAGGAGACAGAGGAAGAGACAGAGAGACAAAGAAGGAAAGACAGAAAGAGAGTCAGAAAGAGAGACACAAAGAAGAAGTCGAAGAAAAAGAAAGATAGATGGAAGTAGTAAGAAAAAACAGTGTACCCTATTCCTTTAAAAGCCCCCAGGGTTAATTTCTAAATGTCTATCCAGCCAAGGCATAGTCTTCTTATGTGGAACGTCAACCTATATCTGCCTCCTCACTAACTGAACAGGCACCTACACCTTAGTCTTTCTAAGTCCCAACATTAATATTGCCCCAGGAAATCAGACCTTATCAGTACCCCTCAAAGCTCAAGTCTGTCAGTGCACAGCCATACAACTAATACCCCTACTTACAGGGTTAGGAATGGCTACTGCCACAGGAACTGGAATGGCTGGTTTATCTACTTCATTATCCTGCTACCACACACTTTCAAAGGATTTCTCAGACAGTTTGCAAGAAATAATGAAATCTATCCTTACTTTACAATCCCAAATAGACTCTTTAGCAGCAGTGACTCTCCAAAACCGCCAAGGCCTAGACCTCCTCACTGCTGAGAAAGGAGGACTCTGCACCTTCTTAGGGGAAGAGTGTTGTTTTTACACTAACCAGTCACGGATAGTACGAGATGCCACTCGGCATACAGGAAAAGGCTTCTGAAATCAGACACCAACCTCTGGAGTTGGGCAACATGGCTTCTCCCCTTTCTAGGTCCCGTGGCAGCCATCTTGCTGTTACTCACCTTTGGGCCCTGTATCTTTAACCTTCTTGTCAAATTTGTTTGCTCTAGAATCGAGGCCATCAAGCTACAGATAGTCTTACAAACGGAACCCGAAATGAGCTCAACTAACAACTTCTACCTAGGACCCCTGGACTGACCCGCTGGCACTTTCACTGACCTAGAGAGCTCCCCTCTGGAGGACACTACAACTGCAGGGCCCCTTCATCGCCCCCATCCAGCAGGAAGTAGCTAGAGCGGTCATAGGCCAAATTCCCAACAGCAGTTGGGGTGTCATGTTTCGAGGGGTGATTGAGAGGTGACAATGTGCTAGCAGCCCTCACTCTTGGCACCTCCTCGGCCTCGGCATCCACTCTGGCGGTGCTTGAGGAGCCCTTCAGCCCGCCACTGCACTGTGGGTGCCCCTCTCTGGGCTGGCCGAGGACAGAGCCAGCTCCCTCTGCTTGCTGGGGAGGTGTGGAGGGAGAGGCACCGGCAGGAACCAGGACTGCGCACTGCGCTCACAGGCCAGTGCAAGTTCCAGTGGGCCCCACACTCGGAATGGCCAGCCGGCAGTGAGGGGCTTAGCATCCGGGCCAGCAGCTGCAGAGGTTGCACCAGCTCCCCCAGCACTGCCTGCCCGCATACACCACACTTGAATTCTCGCCAAGCCTCAGCCGCCTCCCCGCGGGGCAGGGCTCGGGACCTGCAGCTCGCCATGCCCAAACCACCCCCCTGGCGGTGGGCTTCCGCGCAGCCCGAGCCTCCCCAACGAGCGCTGCTCCCTGCTCTGTGGCGCTTGGTCCCATCAGCCGCCCGGGCCTGAGGAGTACGGATGCATGGCGCGGGAATGGCAAGCAGCTCCACCCGTGGCCCCGGTGCAGGATCCACGTGAAGCCAACTGGGCTCCTGAGTCTAGTGGGGACTTGGAGAACCTTTATGTCTAGCTAAAGGATTGTAAACGCACCAATCAGCACTCTGTGTCTAGCTCAGGGTTTGTAAATACACCAATCAGTACTCTGGGTCTAGCTCAAGGTTTGTAAATACACCAATCAGTACTCTGTATCTAGCTAACCTAGTGGGGACTTGGAGAACTTTTCTGTCTAGCACTCTGTGTCTAGCTAAAGGATTGTAAACGTACCAATCAGAACTCTGTCAAAATGGACCAATCAGCAGGATGTGCGTGCGGTCAGATAAGGGAATAAAAGCAGGCTGCCCAAGCCAGGCAAGGGCAACCCGCTCGCGTCTCCTTCCACACTGTGGAAGCTTTATTCTTTCGCTCTTTACAATAAATCTTGCTGCTGCTCACTCTTTGGGTCCACACTGCCTTTAAGAGCTGTAACACTCACAGCAAAGGTCTGCAGCTTCACTCCTGAGGCCAGCGAGACCACGAACCCACCCACCGGGAGGAACGAACAACTCCAGACGCGCCGCCTTTAAGAGCTGTAACACTCACCGTGAAGATCTGCAGCTTCATTCCCGTCAGCGAGACCACGAACCCACCAGAAGGAAGAAGCTCCAAACACAACTGAACATCTGAAGGAACAAACTCCGGACACACCATCTTTAAGAACTGTAAACTCATCACAAGGGTCCGCGGCTTCATTCTTGAAGTCAGCGAGACCAAGAACCCACCAATTCTGGACACAATAGGAATCAAGACCATGTGCTAAGAATAAGGAAACTGGAATTGGATAGAGGACCTGATAAAAGTGGGAACTATTTGGAAGAGCATCTGTGGTAAATGACAAGTAGACTGGAGATAGTTAAGCAATCATTGAGTCATTTAGAGAGCCTGGAGCAAACTGGAAACAACAATCTCCCAAATAGTCTCTAGACTATACATCAACTAAGATAAAGCTAAGCCTGACGGCACATACCTGTAATCCCAGCACTTTGTGAGGCTAAGGCAGGAAGATGACTTAAGCCCAAGAGTTTCAGATCAGCCTGGGCAACATAGTGAGATCCTGTCTCTGCCAAAAATAAAAAATTAGCCAGGCATGGTGGCACATACCTATAGTCCCAGCTACTCAGGAGGCTGAAGCAGGAGGATTGCTTGAGCCCAAGGGTTCAAGGCTGCAGTGAGCTATAATCATGCCACTGCACTCCAGCCTGGCCACAGAACAAGACACTGTCTCTAAAAATAAATGAAGAAAAGGACAAGGGCAGGGCTCTTTCCATTTTATATCCCCCATGCCAATCAGAGCACCTCAGCAATGACAGGCCATTAGCAAACATTTGGTAAATGAATGTATGAAAGTGTGTGTGTAGATGTCACAATTATCAAATATTCACGAGAAACTTAATTATAATGAGTATTTCCACTTCTTATTCTGCAAATATTCTTAGTTTTAGTAAAGAGTTTTGCTTTATAATTATAAATATAGTTTCTGAGCCCCTCTCTCAGTGAATATGAAATGTGTGAATTCAAATGTACTTACAAATAGAAAACACATCTCTTACCAAGAATTACCTTTGAAATGACAAGCAAAAAGCAAAAACTAGGCTGGGAGCGGTGGCTCACGACTATAATCCCAGCACTTTGGGAGGCTGAGGCGGGCGGATCACAAGGTCAGGAGATCAAGACCATCCTGGCAAATACGGTGAAACCCCGTCTCTACTAAAAAATATAAAAAATTAGCCAGGTGTGGTGGCGGGCGCCTGTAGTCCCAGCTACTTGGGAGGCTGAGGCAAGAGAATGGTGTGAACCCAGGAGGCGGAGCTTGCAGTGGAGAGATCACGCCACCACACTCCAGCCTGGGCAACATAGTGAGACTCCGTCTCAAAAAAAAAAAAAAAAAGCAAAAAACAATGATTTTGCAATTGTTCCTTCTGAATCTGACCTTTTGCCCTAGTTTCTGCTCTAGCTTTAAAATAACTATACTTTAAAGAAAAATAGCATAGCTTTCCTCCAAAACGGCTAACCACAATACTGAAACAAAATTTTTTTCATAAGAAATGTTATGTATTGTATATACATCCAAGCTATAATAAAAGCATTAAGAATTGGTTAATTTAATATAGCATAATCCCTTTACAACACATGTATCAAAGAAAAGATGTACCCCCAACCTTATAAACTTGAACTAAGTAGTATACATCAGGATTTCCCATATGTAATTGTGAGAAACATATTTTCATTCATATTTACTCCAAATTCACATAACTAATATTCCAGATTATAATAACATGCAGCTAATAAGAACAACTCTTATTAGCATTTACTGTATGCCAGACACTGTGCTAAGTGCTTTACATGCGTTATTTCCTTTAATATTCACAACAACGTTATTAGGTAGGTACAGGCAAAAGTCGCAGAGTTTGCAAGAGGCAAAGCCAGAATCAAGCCCAGGTGTATCTCACACCAAAAGGCTGGACTATTAACTACAATATACATATTTATTAATGAAGAAAATCATAGTGTTATAAATGGTGTTGCAAAATACATTTTGACTTAAGACTGTTGAACTTTTCAAAAATCAAAACCTAAATCTTGAACTAAAATTTGTTAGTTTGTTCTAACATGATTACAGAACTTCAAAGGGCTAAAGATAAACTTAATTATGTTTAAATAACCACTCATAATAATTTGTGGAAAAAGTAGTACATCTAGGAAGAGTAAGTGCTAAGATATTATGTGATCATGAGAAAAAAATAAATACTTTGATATAAACCAATAAAAAAGAAATAACAGAAGAAACATAAACTCTTTGAAGATAAGACTGCTTTCTCTCCCATCTTTAAGTCCAATTAAAATTCTGGTTAATGATTCCTTGTAGCAATGGAAAATAAGTAAAAATGTAAAATAAGTTTTGCTAAAAGAATCGAGTAGGCCAGCCGAGCACAGTGGCTCACTCCTGTAATCCCAGCACTTTGAGAGGCCGAGGTAGGCGGATCACCTGAGGTCAGGAGTTCAAGAACCAGCCTGGCCAAGATGATGAAGCCCCATCTCACTAAAAATACAAAAATTAGCTGGGCATGTGCCTGTAATCCCATCTACTCAGAAGGCTAAGGCAGGAGAATCACCTAAACCCGGGAGGCAGAGATTGCAGTGAGCTAAGACCAGGCCACTGTACTCCAGCCTGGGCAACAGAGCAAGACTCTGTCTCTCAAAAAAAAAAAAAAAAAAAAAAGAATCGAGTAGGCCAGGCACAGTAGCTTACACCTGTAATCCCAGCACTTTGGGAGGCCAAGGCGGGCAGATTTCTTGATGCCAGGAGTTCAAGACCAGCCTGGCAAACATGGCAAAAGCTTGTCTCTAAAAAAATACAAAAAATTAGCCAAACGTGGTGGCACACACCTGCACTCCCAGCTTCTCAGGAGGCTGAGGCACGAGAATCGCCTGAACCCGGGAGACAGACGTTACAGTGAGTCAAGATCGTACTACTTGCACTCCAGCCTGGGCAACACAGTAAGACTCTGTCTCAAAAAAAAGAAAAAAGATTCGAGTACATAAGATGTGCACTGATTTATTTTGAAATATTACTTACAAAAAGCTTTTATTTAGCTAGCAATACTAAAAACTTATTTCAAACTGATAATAGGTCAGCCACTGTGCTAAGCACTTAATATACATTATCTCAGTTCGATTTTCATCACTTCCATCAGCTCTGGGGGAAAAAAAAAAAGCATAATATGTATTGAACAAACTATAGGCACCTTATCCAACACTTGGAATTTGCTGTGTATATTTTATTTATTTATTTACTCACTCATTCATTCATTTGTGGCCACTCTTCACTTAACATGCTCCACAGTCACTACCAACATTTATCAAGAACCTACTATGTTCCATTACTGGACAAAGCACCGAGGATAATAAAGGAATAAAACCAAAACTATTGTCCCCTAAAGGTTCACACACTAGCAGAGGAGATAGTAAACAAACTTTATACAATAATGTAGGAAGTGTTCATCTTTTCCTCAAGGCATCATAGCAGAGAAAATAGAGAACAAGAATAACCTAATGCTGGAATAATAGTAAGACAAGTCATCACAGAAGATCCACAATATGGATTCAAATAAAGCAGTAGCATTAGGGAACGAAATAAGAGGACACGGTGTATAAAACTTTAAGTGGCAGAAGCAACAGGAACAGGTAATTGATTTGGGAATGGAAGATAACTGTATGACTCTTTCAGCTATATTCCACTAACAAACATAGATAGGTAGACAGACTTCCATGAGACAAAGACAGTTACAGGGATGAAGAGTTTGGTTTTACACATGTTGAGTTTGAAATGCTTATAAAGCATTAAAATAGACATCTACAGTAGAAAACCAGACAGACCAGACTGGTGCCTAAGAGAAATTTGCAGGCTGGTGATGCATTTGGAGTAAAGGCACATGAGTAGTAACCAGAGCAGTAGGAAAAGCTGACATCACTAGGTAGAGTCTAAAACGAGAAGAGGGCCAAGTAGAATCATGCAATACAGACATATACCCCATAACAACATTTCAGTCAACAATGGACTGCATATACGACAGTGGTGACATAAGATTATAATGGAGCTAAAAGATACCCATTGCTTAGTGATGGCACAGCCACCATAACATCACAGCACAACACATGATTCACGTGTTTATGGTGATGTTGGTGTAAACAAACCTACTGTGCTGCTACTTGTACAAAAGTGTACAGTAATGCCCTAGGCCTTCATATTCACTCACCACTCACTCACTGACTCACCCAGAACAACTATCAGTCCTGCAAGCTCCAATCATGGTAAGTGCCCTATGTAGGGGCACCATTTTTTATCTTTTATACTGCATTTTTACTGTACCTTGTCTTTGTTTAGATATATAAATATTTACCATTGTGTTGCAAATGTCTACAGTATTCAGTACAGTAACATGCTATACAGGTTTATAGCCCAGGACAAATCGGTTATACCATATAGCTTAGGTATATAGTAGGCTATACTATCTCGCTTTGTTTAAGCACACTCTATGCAGTTCATACAAAAATGAAGTCGCCTAATGATGCATTTCTCAGAAGGTACCCCCATCATAAAGCATGACTGTACATCATCTTTTAAGAAGCAGGAAAAGAACAGTGTGTAGGCCACTAAGTCGCAACAAACGCCTCCTTCCCACACCACTTCTCACAAAAAATAAAGCAAAACGAAACTTTACACTTAATATTTCCAAATCTGCCTGTGCAATCATACGTATAGCAAATATTTACCATGTATTTCCTAAGTCATAAGGCATTGTGCTAGCTGCTGAGGGTAGCCAAGAATAAAGACAACCTAGTTCTTAATCATAAGAATCTAGCTAGGCCGGGCGTGGTGGCTCACGCCTGTAATCCCAACACTTTGGGAGGCTGACGCGGGCGGATCACGAGGTCAGGAGATCGAGACCATCCTGGCTAACACGGTGAAACCTTGTCTCTACTAAAAATACAAAAAATTAGACAGGTGTGGTGGCAGGTCCCTGTAGTCCCGGCTACTCGGGAGGCTGAGGCAGGAGAAAGGCGTGAACCCAGGAGGCGGAGCTTGCAGTGAGCTGAGATTGCGCCACTGCACTCCAGCCTGGGCGACAGAGCAAGATTCTCTCAAAAAAAAAAAAAAAAAAAAAGAATCTAGCTAAAATAGGAGCAATACACCAAGTACGTTAAGAGCACAGGATCTAGGTTGGCATTCGAACCTTAGCTCTGCCACTTGCTTTCTGGGTGACTTGAGGCAAATTACTTAACCTATAGGTGTTTCTGCTTCCTCAACTAAAGTGGGGATCACAATAGTACTTATTCCCACAAGGTTGCTAATGAAGAGTAAATGAACTAAGAACCATGTCATGAGGATTAAAATAGTCCATGGAAAGCACATATAACAGTGCTTGACACATAATGAATGCTCCATGAAAGTTAGTTATATTATTTCCTATTATAAAAATTATCAGAGTGGCTGCATGAATGCAATAATAATACAAATCAAAAGTGTTACTAGATTTCAAAAGATGAAGAAAGGGCCAGGCCAGGCGCAGTGGCTCACGCCTGCAATCCCAGCACTTTGGGAGGCTGAGGTGGGAAGATCACCTGAGATCAGAAGTTCGAGACCAGCCTGGCCAACATGATGAAACCCCATCTCTACAAAAAATACAAAAATTAGCTGGGCATGGTGGTATTTGCCTGTAGTCCCAGCTACTTGGGAGGCTGAGGCAGGATAATCACTTGAATTCAGGAGGCGGAGGTTGCAGTGAGCCGAGATCACGCCACTGCACTCTAGCCTGGGTAATAGAGTAAGGAAAAAAAAAAAAAGAAAAGACCCTCACTTGGCCAGAATTCAGGGAACACTTCAATGAGCTACCCTTCTGAGCAAGGCTAGCTCATACAGTGCCTTTGTGTGAATTACAAAGCAGCCCACGGGTGCACATCTTTTGTTTAGTTTTGTTTTTTTGACAGATCATAAACAAGAGAACAAGAGGTACACATCAAGAGGAGGGTAGCCTGCATTTCTATCATCACTCAATCCTCTCAACAAGCAACCTTGTACAGGATATAACCAGCACAGCCATATAAGGAAGCCTGAAAGATAGGACACATAAAGCTGGTGAAAGGTAACAAACATTCCAGTAGACAAGCAGAAGAATGACTGCAAGCTATCAAGAATAGTATATCCAGCCTAGACTGACTTTGGCAAGTAACCCAGATTAGCTAGAGCATAGAAGCCATTTAGAAGAATAGCTAAAGATAAACCCAGAAAGATAGATTGAAGCCAGATGGCAGAGGATATTGAATATCAGCAAAAGCATCCAGCTATGACTCTGAGCAAGGGAGTAATGTGATTTCAATAGTGAGAGAAGTCTGGCATTATGTACTAGAAGGATTTAAGTAAGTACAGGCAGGTAAAAGGTCACTGCAGTGGGATGCTAGTCTATGAGTTCCTCAAAGGCAGGGATTCTGTGTCTCATTCATTTTTGTATCTTCAGAACTAACACAGTACTTGCGACAGAGTAGGCACTCTATAATTGTTTCAGGCATAAATGAATGAATGACCAAAAACTAATGTGTGCCCTAATTAAAATAGGAACAGTGGAAATAGAGCAATACATACTGGAAAAATTTTGCAGAGATAGAAAAAGGGATATTTGTTTGCTGATGAAATGTGGCAAGGATATTAGGGGAGAATCAATAAAGACTGTAAAACTGATAACTACTACGTGGACTGCATTACAGGTTTCTGTGAGAATCAAATATAATTATGTTCATGGAAATGCTCTACTTAAAACAATACTGCTTTACTCTGGAATAAAAGCTACTCATCTTGGGCAGATTTACTACTATATGTGACACTGAATATATCTCATCATTTTAAAACATTCGTCTTCCTTTTGTCTTCATCAGATTATAAAACTTTTAAGAGCACACTGGTGTCTACTTTGTTATGAAGCAATCTTAATAAAACCTTATTAAATGTTGCTTTAATTAAACTTTCTTACTCACAAAAGAAACTATTAAACCAGTTTCAACTATATACCAAAAAAATATAGACACATACACACAGACATACGCTTATATAAATATACAACATATTTATATATACTAAACACTTTTGTGAATGTAATCTGAGCAGGCTATGAGCTTTCACAGTATATGTTTATTTTTCTTTATATTCCCCCAGTGTCTGGCAATGAGTGTTAGAGGTGCTCAATAAATGTTTGTTGAACTAAAATGAATTCAAATGAACTGACTTAGGAATCTCACAGAGCTTATCAATGGTTTCTGATGGTCTTCAAGTTTCCCTCTCCCAGTCTCAGTGCTCTTCCATACTGTGCATCAAATTTATGCCGTAAAAGAATGAGATCCATAATAAGGATGTTTTTAAGAAAGAGAAAAAAGAAAAATCAAAAAATAAGGCTGTCAATATGTACAATCAGTTGGTACCATTAAATGTCTAACAACTGGCTTGGGGTAGTGGGCATGATTTTCAGTGTTTGCCAAGTTCCATGGTTTAAATATTCCCATCATTGGCCTATTTCAAGCTAACAACATGAGTTGGTTTGCAAAATTCACCGAAAATTTAACAATCGGCTCTCACAAGCCAGTATGCACTGGCTCAGGCACACCATTGGTTGCAATATTTATATGCATAGTACACATGATCCCCAGATTTTGCTCTGCAATACTACCCATCCACATCCTCAAAGGAAAGTACAAAAGGCAAGGAAAAGGCAGGAAAAATCTACACCCTATTCCTATAATGCTTTTAAAACCTCACTGCAGGCCAGGCGCGGTGGCTCACGCCTGTAACTTCAACACTTTGGGAGGCAGAAGTGGGCAGATTGCTTGAGGTCAGGAGTCTGAGACCAGCCTGACCAACATGGTGAAACCCCATCTCTACTAAAAATACAAAAATTAGCTGGATATTGTGGGGGGCACCTGTAATCCCAGCTGCTCAGGAGGCTGAGGTGTGAGAATCACTTGAACCCGGGAGGCAGAGGTTGCAGTGAGCTGAGATCACACCACTGCACTCCAGCCTGGGCAACAGAGTGAGATCCTATCTCAAAAAAAAAAAAAAAAAAAAAAAAAAAACACCTCAATCCACGAGGTAGTCTTCTTTAGAACTGGGCATACAGTCCAGCCCAGAAACTCATTTAGCCTAGACCAGTGACATTCAAACTTTTCTGATCATGTACCCCAATCAGTTTTTTAAAAGGTATTTGGGCATACATCCTCAAAATGTTAATATATTTGTTTATACATTATATTAGAGCTACTATACTAATACCATATATAAGGTATATACACACAAAAATTAAGATAAAAATTAATTCAAATAGAAAAGAAAAATGTTCTGTCTACATCCCAATGGACTGTCTTGCAAATCTCCCTGGGGCTTACACAATCCACTTCAGATATTACTAAGTACAACATGAAAAGTAAAATGAATACTTCCTGGACCTGTTTCCCCTAGGCCTACAACCTTAACTTATAAGATCTTGTCACTCCATGAAACATCTTGCTTTTATTATTATTATTTTCATAGCATTCTAGTATATCAACTTTGGAAACAAAAGACATCATTCTATTTATAGCATTCTGTTTTTAGTAGTGGCATTTCAATTTACAAAATATAGTAATTCTCAATCACTGAAAATGTCAAATCCTAGAAAACGTACCATTCCTAAGTGTGATGTTAATATCATCCTCGAACAGTTGTTGGCCAAAGATTCATTTGATGAATCCAATTTTTCTAAAATAGACAATTCTGATGATTCAGACAATTCTAATGTTAGTTCTGTTTAGAAATAACTCCAAGAAGAGTTTTTCTGTTTTATTTTCACATTGAAAATCAGTCAGATTTGGTTCAGCCTCAAAGAGCATGTTTATGTAAAGATAAATGAGTGCTGGCAGCGAGCTGTACTTTTTTTCTCTAAACAGGAAATGAGTTAACTGTTTTTTTTCATCCTTTGATCCTTTATTACATAGTTACTTCACATTGTCTATAAGACTCAAAGCTTTGGCTGCAATGATAACCAAATTAAAAGAGGTCCGCACCTACAAATGTATCTACCTTCCTACCCATTGAATTTTCCCTGTTTCCTTCCTTAAGGAAGACAGGGTCCTTTTTCTAGGGTAACTAAGTGCCGTCATCAAAATTACTAGGGAAAAAAACATATTTCTGGCTCTTATCTCAATAAGATTGCCTAAACATATATGTTTATCTCCCTTCTCTTCCAAATTCCATTGAAATGACAAGGAAACAAAATAGTCTAAAACTAAATAAAACCATAACTACACTAGAAAACAAAAGAGGGTGACATTAGCAGATTAGAAGTTAAAAATTCTAGATCCATGGTTCTTAAACTTTGGCATGCATCAAAATCGCCTAGGGGGATGGTTAAACACAGATTGCAGATCTCTATCCCCACAGTTTCTGATTCAGTAAGTCTAGGGTGGGGCTCGAGATTTTATATGTCTAACAAGTTCCCAGGTAAAGCTGATCCTGCTGGTCAACAGCCACATTAGAAGAACCATCCTAAGTAAGTAGAGGTCACTAAGAAAAACACTTTTTATTAATTCCAATTAGCATCCTCAGAGAGATTCAAGAGAATGGCACAACCTTTTTTTTTCTTTTTTTAGGAACAGTAAGTGGAAAATAAGAAATAGTTCTGGAAAATTGGAAAAAAATATAATTGCCAAATGAAAAACAAAATCAGAAGAACCTAATAACAACTAAAGTCCAATACAGCAGTGTGAAAAATACTCAAGACATCTTTCAAAACACAGAGCAAAAGACAAAGAGATCAAAATATGACAGAAAAATTAACAAGCATAAAGGTCAGTAGCTACCTAATAGGTTTCTGGAGACAGAACAAACACATCACAAAACATAATCGATGAGCAGAAGAAATTTTTCCTATGCTGAAAAATACTCAAAGCTTGATACTGCAGGGCCAAATTCCACGCAGGTTAAGCCAATAACTAGACGCATGTTTGTGGCACTTTTAAACGTAAAAGACATAAAGAAAAGCTTAAAATCTTTGAGAGGGAAAACACTTGTTTTTTTTTTTTTGTTTTTTTTTTTTTTTGAGACGGAGTCTTGCTCTGTCGCCCAGGCTGGGGTGCAGTGGCCGGATCTCAGCTCACTGCAAGCTCCGCCTCCCAGGTTTACGCCATTCTCCTACCTCAGCCTCCCAAGTAGCTGGGACTACAGGCGCCCGCCAACCCGCCCGGCTAGTTTTTTTGCATTTTTTTTTAGTAGAGACGGGGTTTCACCGTGTTAGCCAGGATGGTCTCGATCTCCTGACCTTGTGATCCGCCCGTCTCGGCCTCCCAAAGTGCTGGGATTACAGGCTTGAGCCACCGCGCCCGGCCCACTTGTTATTACAAAGGAATATGAATCAGACTAGCATCAGACATTTCATTAGCATCCTAGAAGAAAATGGAATGTTGTTTTCAAAGTTCAGAGAGAAAATTATTTTGAACCTGGAATTCTATAGTTAACTAGAATCTAGTTAAACTATCAAATAACGAAGATAAAGACACCTTTGGAAATTAAAGAAACAAGCAAATTTAGTTCCTATATGTATTAGTTTCCTACTTCTATAAAATACTATCACAGAAGTCCAAATAGATCTCAAGGAGCTAAAATTAAGGTGTTGGCAGAATTACATACCTTCTGGAAGCTTTAAGGAAAAATCAGTTTCTTTGTCTTTTCTGGCTTCTAGAAGCTGGCTACATTCCTTGATTAGTGGTCCCCTTCTATCTTCAAGGCCAGCAATGGTGGATTGAATCCTTCTTTTATCAAGTCTGACCTACCTCCACCTTTCATTTGTAAGGATCTTTAAGTGGACCTAGCCAGATAATCCAGGATAATCTTCCCATCTCAAGATCTTTAATTTTGCTGGTGTGACTAACACCAGCAAAGTTCCTTTTGGCAGGAAAACTAACATATTTACAGGTTCCAGGAATTAGGATGTGGACATTTTTGGCAGGCCATTGTTCTGCCTACCAAACTATATAAGGACTCAAGGACGTCCTTCAGAAAAACAAAAAAAGAATTCAAGAAAGAGGACAAGATGGGATACATGAAAGTAGGTCCCCCATAAAAGGAAGCAAGTTGAAAAAAAAATTTTTAAGGAAAAATTTGATCTTGACATTGGAATCTTCTCTTTCTAGAAGTATAACTTTAGAGAAACATAATTACATTTTCTTCCCTAAAAGTCCTTTTATGCTACCTGTTTCTATGGTGAGTAAAATTTACATAACCAAAATATTATAAATCTTGTCTATTAGTTTCCAATTTTCAGAAATATACAGCCAAGCATCAGAAGACATGAATAACTATGTCTAGTTCCGGGGTCTGGCAGATTCTGGACTCCATATATTGATATCATACTTATAGAGGTACCACACATTATTTTTTCATATGTGCTATTTATTAGGAACTGAAGTTACATAGTAAGGGTAGAAAATAAGTTAGTAATATAGCCACAGTTAAACATATTAAATGATTCTTGCCTGCATTCTATAAAATAGGTATGGATTCTTGCCTGTGTTCTATAAAATAGGAAGGAGAAATTAAAATCAATTCTGAAATACGTGTGTGCCTTTTCATTAAGTAGCTGATAATTTATGGAGTTGCAAATAAGTTCAATGTTTTTATTTTTTTAATATTTAAAAAGATAACATCTAACAATAATGAGACTATGAAAAATGGATACTCCCATAGACTACAGCTGAATTTTTTTTTTCTTCTGACAAGGGAAAGAATGGAACTGAAATTTTTTACAAGCAAACTTTTAGGAGTAGAATTTAAAGTGGGAATATCTTTTGACCTAGTAGTTTTACTCCTAGGAGTCTATCCTACAAAAATGTCATCACTTAGTATATAAGAATACTATATAAGAACTCCACCATAGCATCATTTAGAGTAGGGAAAAAATGGGAACCAACCTAAATATTTCATCAAATGAGAACTGGTTAAATATATTACCATTGACCATTAATCCAGCAGCCATTAAGAATGAGGCACATCATGGAAAGATGTATGCACACACACATATATGTACACTTTTTTAGATTTTTATATGGAGAAAGGAAGAGCTGACAGGAGATACATAAAACTATAACCTAAGTTCATTCTCTGGAACTGAAAGGAACGCATAAACTTTCAGTTTTATATTACACATGTATTCCATTTGAATAGTTTTAACGGATATGCACTACTTTTAGAATATCTTTACCCTTAAAAAAACTTAATTCCTAACACTTAAAAACTGAACCCAGAATAATGCTTCTGTAAATCATAAAGGCAAAATTGGTTTAGGATATAAAGAACATCAAAGCCTCTTGTGGGATATATAACAAACAATATATGGTCAACACTTAAATACATTATTATTATTAAATGTAACCAGTAGTGATGGCAGCATTGAGCTCCTTAAAGATATGCAACTCACTACAACTACACTATAGCTTCTGACAAGAGTAAATAGAAAACACCAATATGCTCTTTATCATTGCCTTAAAAACATTTTAATAAATTAATATTTCTATTAATAAACACCTACCGAATCATTCGCTGCTAGTGCAAGTGCAAGATTCACTGTAAGAAACAAAAATAGTCATTGAATTTAGTAACTTTCTTTCTATTAAAATTCATTTTATCTTTTAATATTTTCATGTAATTTTTAATAATTTCATGTAATTTTAATATTTTCATGTAATAACCTAAGCATATAAATTTTTAACATATATCCCTTAATTGTAAAGAGCAAGCACATGGAGGAACACACAAAGTAAAAAGAAAAATAAAAAAGTAATTTTCCAATAAATGCAATAATAAATGCATGCCCCAAAACTAACATTTTTAAAAATCCATTTCTGTTACAATTTTGTTCAAATAATCCACTTAGTTTTTTTAAATCATGTTAACAGAATATATAATTCAATTATTTTCAAAAGCATATTTTATAGAAAAATTATCCTTTTATTTTTAAAAATGTACACAATCTCATTGCCTTACATTTATGATTAGTATACTCTGTCCCCCAGGTTGGAGTTGGGACCACAGGTGCACACCACCACACCCAGCTAATTTTTCTTTTGTACAGACAGGGTCTTGCCATGTTGCCCACACTGGTCTCGAACTCCCCAGCTCAAGCAATCCTCCCACCTCAGCCTCCCAAAGTGCTGGCATTACAAGCATAAGCCACCACATCTTGCCCCTACTGCCTTTTAAAAATAAATGCTGGTATTACAGGAATTCCAAGTATCTAATTCATAAATACTCATGTATATGAAAGGTTGGACTACTGTGCACAGAGGGAAGGGAAAAGTGTAAAACGTAAGAGAGTAAAATGTGTTCCCAAACTGCTTATGCCAATGAATCCCAGATGAATCCCATAAAGAAAGAAAGCAGTAGTCCCAAAACCAGCTTTAGCCCAGCAATAGGAATATGCTACATCTGAGAAGAGAATTCCAAAAGTAACACAATTCAAAAACTGATCAACAAATAGGCCCTCATAATGTGAATCACATTTCCCTACAGAACAACGGTATAAACTATGTCAGGGTTATTTTCTTCACACTAGTTAAGAGCATAAGTTTTTCAGGCAGACCTGGTTCAAATCCCAGCTCTGCCACCTTCTATTGTGTACTATTGAGTAGGTTATTTTACCCATAAGTCTGTTTTCTCTTCTCTAAAATGAAAACCATGCCTACTTCATAACTGTGATCCGGATTAAATGAAATATTGTACGTAAAATACTTAGCCTAGGGTATAGACTTGATAAATTCATTTTTATAAGTTATAAAATTCTGAATTTCAGGTACAAGATAGGTTACACATAATCCAACTTTAAGGCAGAAACTTTCAGAGGCTAATTCATTTTAGAGTTAGGTTCTTCCTACATTTAAACAACAGAATCACTGAGCATATTTGTATTAGTCAAATGTCATCATTCTAATCTGAAACAGCTCTAGCATGTATATTCAAATGGGAAGTATTTTGAAGTAGTTTGAGGCAGGAATAAATACATATAAGTAAAGGAAATATATTAATAATACCAATAGAGTTACATAAAAATAATCTATTTTTAAGATTTAGATATGTTCACTGAGCTGTTATGAAAAAGTATGGGCCAGCTGTTCGGGACAGATGGCATAATGTTAACAGAAAAAAGTGAGAAAGGGACATTTACTGAAGCACCCACTAAGTGTTACATGTACACTTTCTCATACATTTTCCTGTTTAAATGCTTTCACATTTCATGGCAACAGATCATCTTCCAACTAAAAATAATAAACAATCTTAAACAAGTGCCAGCCTACAGACCCAACAAATTACAAAACCCAAAGAACTTATGGCTACAATCATGAAAACACCTTCCATCCTTATCCAGTTCAAGTAATCACAGAGCATGTAAAAGGATTCAAACCACTGAAAACTGGAAAGTGTACTCCAAATTTTCAAGAAACTGGAATACGTAGGTTCTAGAACCAAAAACTAAGAGCTTCTAAATTTTAAAAGCAACTAGATCAATTGTAAATCTTTAGGAAAGAAAGGAAAAATGTGCAGGATAGCGCATGAATTCATTAAGAACAGATTATTAATCTTTTTTTAACAATATGGTGTCTATCAAATAGTAATGGATTAGGGATCTACCACAAATACAACATTTGGTAAATCTTAACTTTTTCAAAACATCTGACAAATTCTTCCACAATTCCCTTCTGATAAAAATGGGGAAAAAATGAGCTAATAGGCCAGGCGAGGTGGTTCACACCTGTAATCCCAGCACTTTAGGAGGCTGACACGGGCGGATCACGAGGTCAGGAGATGGAGACCATCCTGGGTAACACGGTGAAACTCTGTCTCTACTAAAAACACAAAAAAATTAGCCGGGCATGGTGGCGGGCGCCTGTAGTCCCAGCTACTTGGGAGGCTGAGGCAGGAGAATGGAGTGAACCCGGGAGGCGGAGCTTGCAGCGAGCAGAGATTGCGCCACTGCACTCCAGCCTGGGTGACAGAGGGAGACTCCATCTCAAAATAAAAAAAAAAAAAAAGTTACTAGATGTTTTAAAAATAACAGCAACCAATTATTGAACACTAGTAAACACTAAGCTAAGTGGTTAGCTTGTGCAATTTGAATAACCATCTTATGAAAGAAGTTATCATCTCCATTTTACAGTTAAGTGAACTGAAGATTTGCTGCACAATCTGGCAACTTTTTCCTGAGTTAAGGGGTAGGAGACCCAGCTAGTACCTAGTTTTGTCTAACTCCAAAATCTAAGCGTCTACCCGCTACCAACTCCTGAAACTAAGGAATCAGATGTTAGGAACTTCACAAATACATTTTTAAAACACAAAACTATAATTTTAATAGTGTGCACCTACCAGTTGGCATAAGTTCTGAATCAGGAATAGAATTAATATCCTATAGTACCTGCTGTAGTAGATTTTCCGACTCCACCCTTTCCAGAAGCCACAACTATAACTTGTTTAACACCTTCTATTGGTTTCTGCTTTGGAAGTCCTCGGGACATGATTTGTGTTCTTCTTTGTTTTAGGGTCTCACTCTCGGCGCCAGATAACTTTAAAAAATAATAATAATAATAAGCCGTTTTAAATAAGCCATCTCCATCATCACATTTTAAAAGTAAAAACAATCTGGGGTTTGCAATTAAGAGGGCTTTCTTTTCTAATTCTGCTCATCTCCACTTTGGAGACATTTACCTACTTCTACTGATAACAATTGTAAAGACATATGGCTTAAATTGAAATTTTTCTACAAGGATACGCTGAACGTTTAAAAATGCAAAAACGCTGCCTCTTTACGGAGATAAGGCTTCCACGTGTTTTGCTTTTCTTTTATCTATTTGCTTAAATAACCCAAAACCAAGAAAGCAATGTAGAATACCACATCTACGTTGTGTTTCAAGTCCCGCCACGCCTCAGCCTGGGTCTGCCTGAAAAGTAGGCACGTTCAGCACATTGGGGGTCTCAGGAACTGAGGCAGCCCTGCAGCCCAGCATCTCTGTCAGCCCGCTTCCCCCTGCCCTGCAGCACCACGGACCTGGCGCCGACAAACCATCGCTCGGCTTCCCCCAAGCGGGGCAGTGGCCCCGCCACCAGCCCGGAGCGACACCCCACCAAAAAGCAGCAGACGCCGCCAAATCCCCATGACTCGGAACGGGGCTGTGATCCCTGCCCGGAAACTGTCGCGGGTGGCGCGGGGTGATGACGTCACGCAGCAACGCTCGGCTTTCTCTTCCTAGCAACCGATCTTGGTTTGTTCGCTCAAGAACCCAATCTGCATCATCTTGTTTATAGCCAGCTACAAATATTTTGCAGCGTTTTACTAAACGTTTGTGAAGTGCTGTCATATACAACATCTCGTATGATCCTTACAGAAGTCCCGAGGTAGGCAGAAGACTTGCTAGTATACTCTTTATGGACAAGAAAACAGAGAAAGTTTAAAGAGACTTGACCCAGCTTAACAAAAGTAGGAAATGGGGGAACTTGAAAATGACTCCAGGATTTCTTATTAAGCAGTATATGGTCATTTAAATACTACCACTGTTAAGGATTTTATCTTTTTATTTTATTTTTTCCTGTGTGATCTACAGTGAGAGTCTGTTTTGCGTTGGTATTCACGGCTTGTGTTGCTGACAGTTCCCTGAAAGAGAGGGCAGGTTGCTTTACTAGACTTGAAAAAGTTTACCTAAATCAGAAAACAAATCTGATGAAGCAAGTTTTGCTCAAGAAGGAACTTGAGTAAGGAAGTGGAATTTATCTTGGTGGAAGAAAGCAAGTATCCCTACATACAATGCAGTTGAGAGAGAAAGCTCAAAAGGTGATGCCCAGACCTAGAAAAAGGATCCTTTGAGGTAAGGGATGGTTTACATTCACATATTCTTCCTAATACTCTCTAGGGTTGATTTTTATTTCTTTCATTTGCTTCTTAGATACGAGATCATTCAGCTTATTTTGCTCTAATCTGATCTTTAATTTCCTTATCTTTAATACAGGCATAATGTATCAACCAGAAAGAACGACTGTGAGGATTAAATGAGATTTACCAGCAAAGTACATTCTATTTAGTAAGCTCTGAAAAGACATTCAGTTCCTTGCTGTTGTCTCCTTCAGTCCATCCAGCAAAATTATTGTTTCAGTCAGCTTTCTTTGTCTTAGAATTTTAGCTTATTTTTATATCACTTTCTAATTATATTATTTTATGATATGTTTTCTCAAATATTAATTTTTATAAACTGAAGGCCAAAAGCATAGAGATAAGGTGAATAGCTGTCAGAATAATCTATTCACTAAACAAGAAATGATGAATATCTATTTCTTTCCAGATAGCTTTGCAAGTTCTTCCAGACTTAAGACTCATTTATTTAACAAATATTCGTTAAGCAATTACTATGTACCAAGTACTACAATAGATTTAAAGTATTCAGCATGGAGACAGACATAATTCCTCCACTAAAGGACTTTACAATCCAGTGCAAAAGACAGAATAAGTTAACAAAAAAAAAATTGCAGTATAGTATGGTAAGTACAGGAGAAAAGCATTGAGTGATACAGGAGAAAGGACAAAGTGATACAAAGACAGGGCACTCGATTAAATCAGGGGAAGCTTCTAAATAAGGTAACATCTAAGCTGAATCCTGAATGTGAATAATGTGTAGAAGTTAGCTGGGAGAATGGCAAAGAGATTGTTGTAAAGAGGTTAGAAATGGACTGCTAAGGCTAGGCATGGTGGCTTATGCCTGTAATTCCAACACTGGGAGGCCGAAGCAAGAGGATTGCTTGAGCCCAGGAGTTCAAGGATGTGATGCAGTGAAGTATGATTGCACCACTGCACTCCAGTGTGGGCAGCAGAGTGGCACCTTGTCAGAAGAAGAAGAAAGAAGGAAGGAGGAAGGAGGAGGAGGAAATAAAAAGGAAAAGAAAGAAGGAAGAAGAAAGAAGAAGAGAGTAGGAGGAAGAAAGATGAAAGAAGAAAGAAGAGAGAATACAAGAGGAGTAGAAAATGCATTTCTTTTCTGAACTGTTAAGAACTGTAAATGATCTGTGCAACTTAGGACAGAGTGACTGAAAGAGATGAGGATGGAGTGAAGGTTGGTTAGATGGAGGTTGCCTAAATCAAGAAAGGCTGTATATCTTGTAAAGAAATTTGGACTTTATCCTCAGGGAACTATAGAAGCTTTTTTTTTTTTTTTTTTTTTTTTTTTTTTTTTTGAGACAGAGTCTTGCTTTGTCGCTCAGGCTGGAGTGCAGTGGTGTGATCTTGGTTCACTACACACTCCGCCTCCCAGGTTCACGCCATTCTCCTGCCTCAGCCTCCTGAGTAGCTGGGACTACAGGCGCCCGCCACCACGCCTGGCTAAATTTTTGTACTTTTAGTAGAGACGGGGTTTCACCATGTTAGCCAGGATGGTCTCCATCTCCTGACCTCGTGATCCGCCCGCCTCGGCCTCCCAAAGTGCTGGGATTACAGGTGTGAGCCACCATGCCCAGCCCTAATTCTGAACTTTTCATATAAGACTAATATACTCCTACTTGTTTAAGACAATTGTAGAGTGCAGCCAAATG
This sequence comes from Macaca nemestrina, assembly GCF_043159975.1. Taxonomy (NCBI): domain Eukaryota; kingdom Metazoa; phylum Chordata; class Mammalia; order Primates; family Cercopithecidae; genus Macaca; species Macaca nemestrina. Next base: position 76,602,105 of record NC_092131.1, read on the forward strand.
TAATCCTAACTAATATAGGCAAGAAATCATGTTTTTATATCACTATATAGGTCTTCCAATCTATTGTCTTTTCCAGAGCTGTCTCTATTCTCCTAAAGGGCCCCAACTTCCAAAATTCAAAACCAAGAAAACAATCTCTTTTCTTTGACATTTTTATTGGGTCAGACATTTTGCTGTGTCAGAAAATGATTCCATATAATTTGTCCAAATGGGGAAGGGCTATGTGAGATACAAGGAATTATAGGGAGAAAATCCTTGACACATATTTAGAAATATATCTCAGCATAGTTACAAATACACAGAAACCCATCCAAATTAGGCTAAGACAGTAAATTTATTGGGTATATGTAAGTATATCTTATGGACCTAAGGATAAGAAGTCTGGTTGAACCTCATTATGAACTGGAACCAGGAACTGAAAAGTTATGAACCAGTGCAGCTCTTCTCCCTTTCCTCTGTGGTAACACGATCTCTTATGATCTACTTTCTTCTTCTCTCTTGCATTGGCTTTATCTGTTTCTGTGTGCACATAGTAGAAAACAGTAATTTCAACCTTATTCACTCAAAGACAAACTAAGACTGACTAATATCTGTTACTTTTATTTTCCAAACTTTCTGGAGAAATAATCTGATTGGTCCATTTTTTGGTTGTACATCAGTCTTTAGTCCAATTAGTGACCTTGGGAATGGAGTCAAATGACTTAGCAATTCTTAGGACCAAAGGAGAACACCCTTTTGAAAGGAGGCCATGGATGTGTATATGTGTGTCAGTGTCTTTTGGAGAAGAAACATCTCTACTATTCTCCTAAAATTTTAATCTGGGGAAAGGTAACCAAAGTAATGATTCAGCCATTATTCTCACTTGCTCCTCATGTTTTCTCTCAGGGAATTCATCCAGTTGCTCATGTCATAAACCTATACACAACCAATAATTACCACAATATCTAACAATTACTAACTATGTGACAGGTGTTCTACATGCATTATCTTAAGTCCAACCTCACAACAACCATACAAGTAGGTATTATCTATTTTATTGATAACAAAGTGAAATTTAGAGATGTTAAGTCAAGCCTTCAAGAGAGAGACCTCATGTCTCCTTGTCTCTGATCTTGCCCTGCTGATCGATTTCTTTTTTAACCCAGTAATCATAGTGGTATTTCTGAAACACAAATCTGATAATGTTCACTTGCAGTGAACCAAGATTGCACCACTGCACTCCAGCCTGGGCGACAGAGTGAGACTCTGTCTCAAAAAGAAAAGAAAAGAAAAGTTCAGAATTAGATCACACAGGTCCAATACGATGAATCCATAGTGCCATCTGTTCCAAATTAATTCTTTTTGTTCCACCAGCTTGGTATCCTCGGTATCCATTTTCATCTCCTCATAGTCATGAGATGTTTGTTGTACCTTCAGGTATCAAAGCTGTGTTCCATACAGGAAGAGAAGGGAATGACAAAGAGCATTTCCTAGTGAGCCTTTGCCTTTTTTATTCAGGAAAGGAAGACACACACACACATCCAATTGGCTAGAACCAGGTCACATGACCATCCTTAGAACCAAGAGAAACTGAGAAATTAAGCGTTTAGAGCTCTCTAACCTACACAGTAGAGGAAAGCAATGGAGAATGTGACTGTAAGCCAAGTCAGTATCTGTCCTAGACAGACTATATCAAGTTTCCTGGGATTATGAGGGATGAAGAGAATGCGAAGAAAACTGAGAACTTAAATATCCGTGAGTTCTTGTGCCAGTCATTTGTAGTTGGCTAACCCAATGTGGTAAAGGAAATTTTTCTGGGGAGTTTCTGAGAAAGTTTTCTTTTTCTGATTGAGTAGAACATGGTTGGTGCTACTCCTTTTTCCCACCTTGACCGTGGATGTGACATGGAGATGTGGCAGTCATCTTGTGAACATGAAAAGCACAATAGTGACAACCACAATAACAGAAGCCAAAAGCTGAGGAAGACAAAGAGGAAATAGGGCAGGAAGATTAATTCTTGGCAGTGTAACTAAGCTGCTATACCAGTCCTGGTCTGCATGTCCAGACCTCTGGTTGTGTGAGATATTTAACCCACTGTTGGCTAGGATTTCTGTTCTTTGAGCTACAATAATCTGTGCCTGTTACAGTGAGTAAGAAGGACTCCCATACTCTGAGACTACCTCTCTCCTGTTCACGCATGACTAATCTCTAGTCAGCAGGGGGGACAACAGAACCCCAAATCAGCTTGGGGAATGTGAAAACAACAGAATCAATGTCCCCATTACCAGGTGGAGCTTGGTGCAGTGGCAGAACCACAGAATAAGAATGGTTGAGTGTTATGTTTAGGCAGATAGATAGATCTGAGTGAGCCACAAAGTGGCTAAGAGAATGCTGATACTAAAGAGTCCTTAAGGTCAAGAATTAGGGAACACTTGGCAACAACCTGCACGGTTAGTTATTAGCATCTCCATGGAAGATGGTATGCATAGATAAATACCTTGAGGATGAAATTCATCTCAGCATGTGGATATTTGGACACTGCATAGGCTCTCTGTGACTTAGCTACAATCCTGATGGAATCTGTATTGAACAATATTTTTCCCCACCCTGACAGAAATTTACAAATAAATAAATACATACTGATCAAAATGAAGATTCTTTTGAATATCTCCTAATTATGTCTAGAGTAATACCTTGTATTGTTTTCTAAAAAGGAAGGATTTATACCTTGCCCCTCGTTCCTCACAAAAGACAACCCTTCTTAGGTGACTAAGGACTCACTGAAATTTCAGATTCCCTCACAGATAAGAAGCCTACCTCATTCCCTTTCAATAGGCCTCAGACTGTGTCAATGTCAGCTGAGAACATATGATCCACTCCCTTGCTCAACTCACTAAGGAAGAATAGGGTATCTTGGACCGTTTCCTGTCTCTGTTGAATATACTCAATAAAGCTCAGAAATTTATTTCAGTTCCTTAGTTTGAGGTTACTGTCCACAACCGACCTTCTCATATTATCCAAAGGCTTACCATAAAGAAAACCTTATCCCATCTATGGGACTTGTCTAAATGGCAACCCCCTTAATTGATCCTACTTTGCCTCACAGGGTGATTTCAAACCTCCCTGTTCATGGCTCCAAGCATGAAACTGTCTCTTAGCTACATTGAATACTAATTTGCACATTAAAATATAGAATAAATCTGTTTAAGTGAATAACTCCCACAATGAGCCACTCTCTCAATATGAAACATGATCTAGAAATTCATGGTCTTTCCCATATCAAAGACTTTGCTGACCTTTCAGCATCTTAACTCTCATAAACTGTCCTGTCAAAGAAGTTCCCCTTTCTTATAATTTAAAATTACATAAAGGAAATGTATGTATCTTTGTAGATGGGATAGACTTCAGAGAATATGCCTCAAACAACTAAAAATACACCTCTATACTTTGACAGAATGTGTTTCTAAATGCCCATATCCAAAGCTGAATAAATCATGAATGATTTGACATTTGAATTTCTGATTTACAAGACTGAACTGAATCCTTGGACAAAGGTCACAGGCTTGCTTTGTATCTGAATATAGTCTCTGTTTAATGTTTAAAGCTTCAAAGAGCCCATCCTGAAATAGGAGCCACACAATCAGAATTTGGAAAAAAAATCTGTCATCCAAGACAAATATTTGCTACACACGGGACCCCAGAATTCTCATGTTTTTGCTTTTTCATTTTCTCCAGTACCAAAAAGTATTCCTTTAGCCAAGCCCCTCCCACCTTTCAATTCTGTCTTAGAGACTAGAGAACATAAGTTTCTACAATACTTTGCTGTAACCTGACTTCATTAGGTATTCAGAAGAGGATTTTCCTGTTTTTACTTTAGAGGACATACCAAGGACAATGACAGAGATTCATCAAGATACCAAGCATTCATTTCAGCTCATGTGAAGTTCTGTTTTTTTCAGGGAAAATGTGATAATGTAGATGTTTGTCTGTTTTATGCTGCTACCAAAATGTGAGGATGTTCTCTATAATCATGTGGCTTGGATAATATCTTATCAACTTGGTGTTCTGGTACCCAATCTTGTTGATTCATTTATTAATCTCTTCTATTTAGAATGTATTAACCATACATAAAGATATGATACATGATATGTGATAAATACAACAGGTCCAGAATTCATTAAATCCATTTATTTATTTAGTTATTCATTCATTCATAGAGACAGGGTCTTCCCATGTTTCCCAGGCTGGTCTTGAACTCCTGAGCTCAGGCACTTCTCCCCACTCATCCTCCCAAAGTGCCAGGATTACAGGCGTGAACCACTGTGCCTGGCCCTGTTCAATCCATTTATGCAAGTGAGGAACTCCTACAATTTACTGTACTCTCAAAATACATCCTATATTCTCAGAGCAGTAGAGAAGAAATACAAACATCAAGGCTTGTAACATCAATTTATTCCAGGGTAGACTGGCAAACTTAAAAGTGTGATGTTTGTCTTCTGTCTTCCACACAGCTCTATCACTGCTTATAGTGCTCCAATTCATACCAACTACACTTATAGGCACTATTTGGGTCTATTTTCCACAGCATCTTCTGTGACTTAACTATACAATGTTTAGAAAGAGGATTTCCCTGACCATCTATGATACTAGCTTTGTAAATCCTATTAAAGACCATCCATTAACCATAACTCAATAATCCAAACACTGTTGAAGTGATAACTACTCATCTTTCTCATGCTTTTCCAGTCTTTGTTAGTCTTCAAAACAGACAAAATGTTTTTGCATATAAGATGTTAATTTGGGGCGTAATTGTTTAAAGGAGTGTAATAGCTAGTGTTCCGACCTGGTAGAAATTTGAACAGCTCTTTTAGATACCTGATAAAGTTTTGTCAGCTAATCAAAGGCTTTACTATATCAATGCCACATTTAATCTATTTTGCAAATTGCTAATCATGTGCAAGAATTTCTATTTTATTTAACCATGGCTGTTTTTGTGGGGGAACATGTTAGCAATGTGCTGTTGAGAATTTCATTTTCCATAGATATCTGTTACCAGTGTAACAAAATTGATAGCATTTGCTGATGAAATACATTACTCAAAAAAATTTTTTTAAGATTTGTATTCTTCTGCTATATTCTTCTGAAATACAGCTCTTTACATCTTTTCCAGGGTCTGATGGGAGGCTCTCTCATTTCATAGCTGACAGCACTGGAGACAGAGCAGAATCATAGAAGAAGAAAATAATGTACTTAGTACCTTGTGCTTATTAGTTTGTGATACTATATAGCTAACTAGAAATTCTATTAAGCCATTCCCACCAGTTGCTTCTGGATTATAGAATTAATTGGATATGAATTGTTAATGAGCATCTGAGTTTACCCTCTCTTTTTGCTCTGCAATATGTCTAATTAATCCATTCTTTTTCAACAGACTCTAAGATGGCCCCCAGTGATCCTAACCTCTTGGTATTCTCACCCTTGTGTAAGTCCCTCCCAAGAGTGAGCAGGACCTAGAACTTGCTTCTAATCAATAAAATACAACAAAACTGATAGATATCACTTCTATGATTATATTACATAACATGGTAATTTCTGTCTTTCTAGGAGACCCTCAACTGGCTCTGATAAAGCAAGCTATCATGTTGTGAAATGCCCTGTGGAAAAGCCCATGTGGCAAAGAACAGCCAATAGCCAACAGAGAGCTGATGCCCTCAGTCCAACAGCCTGCAAGAAACTGAATTCTGCCAGCAACCATGTGAGACTGGAAGCAGATTCTTCCCTGCAGTCTTGTGAGAGATCATGAAGCAAAGGACTCAAGTTGTGTCCAGATTCCTGACCCACAGATACTGTGTGATAATCAATGCATATTGTCTTAAACCACCAAGTTTGTGCAATCTTTTGTGCAGCAATAGATAACTAATACTCAATAACCTGGATTTTAATAAGTCTATAGTCAATGTATAGTTTCTTGTGAGCAATTCTTTTTTGCCATTTGTGGAAAAAATTGCACATTTTTTTGTTACAAAATTAAAGCCTTTGTGTATTTTGAATCTTTTTTGAGAGTTATTAAATGTTATTAACTATTAATAATTCATTTATTTTATAATATTAATTGCCAACCCCCATAAAATAATATTTTAATATTAGACACTAGAGAATAGAGACATTTGTGAAACAAAGAGATTCTTCAATCTGCTTTCAGTGAATTGAAAGATCTCTTTGTTTCACAAATCAAATTCTATTTGTGAAATAGATGGTTGAACCCACTCAAGTCATTTCCAAGTGAAAGAAAAATTAAACATGATTATAATTCTTATTCTGCTCTTCTCTCCATGACCAGTGTTCTCTTCAGTGGTTATATTAGAAATTAGTTTCATCTCCATTCTCTGTCTACATTAGCAGTTCATCATCATTCTTCAATTATGTAAGTAATCTGGATACAAGTATGAAGAAGGCAGTTTTTTGTACATAATGTATAAATAAAAGAATACAAGAATTTTCCAATGACACCCTAAATAACTGCTAACTGCATCATTTTAAATCAGTCTAGTTCATGAAAAAAGATTCAGTACATATGAAGCATTCAATTAATCATACTGCACACATACCATATAGTTATCTAAACCCAAGGAAAAATATGATTAATGCTATTATAATCTTTGAAGACAACCAAGTCAATGCTGCAGACAACACTGCAGATTTTGTCCCTAAAAATATCTTCATAGAATCTTCATTGAATCATAATCTGTACATTTCTCTTTTTCTCCAGCTTTATTGAGGTGTAATATAATTGATAAATAAAAATTGTATATATTCGTTTTCACAACTGCCATGAGATTGGCAGGGCAGTTATTATTAGTCCTATTACTGCATACAGAAATGAGGAATTAAAGAGTTTAGATTATTTGTTTTAGGGCAAATTGCTGAAAGCAATATGGAGATGGAGTTCTCTTATCACCTATACAGGACTACTGCATGCTACTGACAAAACAGTATTCCATTAGGACAAGCTACCTTAAGAGAGGTGCCTGGGGGAAATATCACTACTTCTGCAGAAAGAAATCTGAATGCCTACTTCACTACTTAATTTACATCTAAGCTTCTCATATAAATTTGTGTTTCATTAGTTTTAGTTAAAAGTAATTTATTTCAGAAGCCCATAAACATATGTAATGTCCCTGTCTTGAACTGCATTGAAATTGCATTTTAATTTATAAGGTATTCAAGTTTTTATTAACATATTCGTTGTGTCCCAATTATAATAGTTTATAATCCCTCTACCCTTCCTAATTCCATTATTCCTTGAAATTCTGTCTCAAATTTTTCTTTTTCCATAAAGATTTATCTGATAATTTCATCAAGTATTAAACTTCACCTTCCTTAACAGTTAACATTTTATTTAATAGAGCATGAATTTAAGGTGAAGTTTGATTGCTTTAATTTTACAAATTTAAGTTAGCAATGCTAGCCTATGTCAAGTCTCTGTTATACAATCTTTTTCCCTATCACAATTGAGTATTGTCATAACACATCTAGGTTTATTTAAAATGAGGCATAACATTACTTCTAAATTCCATCTATACCATTTTATCCTTAATTCTATCCAGTTTTGAACTTTAATACATATCACCTTTTACTATTTTTCTTTTCTTTTTTTTTTTTTTTTTTTTTTTTGAGACAGAGTCTTGCTCTGTCACCCACGCTGAAGTGCAATGGCATGATCTCGGCTCACTGCAACCTCTGCCTCCCCGGCTCAAGCGATTCTCCTGCCTCAACCTCCTGAGTGGCTGGGATTACAGGCACCTGCCACCATATCTAGCTAATTTTTTGTATTTTTAGTAGAGATGGGGTTTCACCATGTTGTCCAGGCTGGTCTCAAACTCCTGACCTCAGATGATCTGCCCACCTCAGCCTCCCAAAGTGCTGGGATTATAGACGTGAGCCACCGCACCCGGCCCCTTTTACTGTTTTCATATGTCTGCTATTACATAGAACTATGTGGTATTTGAGGAACAAAAGTATATCATAATGATAATTTATATCACCTATATGTAGCACAGCACCAGACACATTGTAGGGGGTCAGGAGTTAGTGAGTGGTTAGCTATTATACAAGCAAAGAATACTGTAAATATCAGTGGAGATAGAAAAGTCTGGGATGTTGTCAGAATTCTGCTACTAACTAGCTACATGGCCTCAGACAAACTATTTAAGTCTAAATCTATTTACTTTATACACCATGAAGGGATTAAATGAAATAGTCTGTAGATTCTTCTTCCAAGTTCATATTGAATTAAAATAAGAACTGAAGAGAACAAAGTTGTGTAACTTCACTGTTCCTAAAATAATTTTGAGAAAATAAAGGCAAATAGTTTAGAGATGCTGCAGACCAGAAAAAGCACAAGGTATATTTTCTTCCTTAAAGGACACAAATTGAAGGGTTATAAATGGATTTTTCACCTTTACCATCATTTTCACCTTTACCTCTTTTCCCATCATTTGTTCATCTTGGGAATAGTTTCTTGTCTGCCTTTTGGGAACTAGATTATTGACTTTTCATATTCCAGGGGGTCTGCAACTCTGACCCCAGGTTCAGTCAAAGAAATTGTTGTCCAAGTCCTTCTAATCAAACAACACAAGATAGAAGTGTTTTGGAGACTATTATAGGCTCTCTTCTTACCTAAAACACAGAAGACTGATCAGACCCTGTTTTCCTTTTGACAAAGTATTAAAATACATCGACCAACATAGACATCCATTCCTGAAAATCTCAAATTAAAAATATCAAAGTCTAATATAAGGGTGTTATTTTAGAGATTAACCAGATGAAACGGCTTTCTATGTGGGTGACCTGGGGACTGACAACAAAATGAAGAGAAGAAATACAGGACAAAGATCTGTAGAGAAGATGCTTTAGGAAGAGAAGCTTATAAAATAAAGTAAAGGTGATGGACATTTGGATCACATGTGGAGAAGCACTATACAGTGAACTTGGAAAATGTGGTAGAGTGATTAAATAATTCTGAAGATATTCATTAGCTTACTTCAATGGTCAGTCTGGAGAAATACACAAGGAAGAACAAAAGGGAGGTGGCAGGATAAAGAAACTGGCTATTAAATTTAATTTTTTTTGTCTGCCCTAAATTTCCTTAATATCTACAAGATTTTTTAAATTTTGCTTTGGAACAGAGAGTACTTTAACATTTTACCAATAGAAATTTGAAATTAATACCATAAAATAATTCCAATTCTTCAACCACATGGTCACAGGATTACTCATCAGATGTCCTTAAGGAGATAATTCCATCACATTTACACAAGGGTAGAAATATTTCTCCCAGAATAAAAAGTTTAATTTGTCAGTTGATTACCTGAAATTAAAACAAAATGTCTAGCTTCCTTCATAAACTCCGTGTCAACACAACACATGGTTCCATCTCTAGACTTTTGATAAAAGACTCAAAGAGCTCTGCAAAGCTGTGGTAGTTTCTTCATGTGGAAAGATGCATAGTACCACAATGAGGAAGGCTATTTGCCTTTCTTTTATTTCAAATTTGACATAATTTGTGAACTTCTATAGTCAAAGGGACTGGAACAAATTATTTTTTTTTATTTTTTATTTTTATTTTTATTTTATTTATTTATTTATTTATTTATTTATTTATTTTTTGATACGGAGTCTCGCTCTGTTGCCCAGGCTGGAGTGCAGTGGCCGGATCTCAGTTCACTGCAAGTTCCGCCTCCCGGGTTTACGCCATTCTCCTGCCTCAGCCTCCCCAGTAGCTGGGACTACAGGCGCCCGCCACCTCGCCTGGCTAGTTTTTTTGGAACAAATTATTTTTAAGGTTCTTGGCTAATATTTTAGAATTCCCCAAAGAAAAATGTCTTCAATATTTTCTGAGTCACCTTGTTAAGTGATTATCTCTTAAGACCATTAGCAATATAATCACATGTGTTATCTGTAGGGAGGAAACAACTGTTTCCAACATAGGTCCAGAACACATTCTGAAATACATTGTTAAGGACATGACTCAGTCTTTTAGCAGAAAAATAATAAAGTACTCAAATATTCCCTTAATTCTACTTATCATAGAGTTATAGGCTATAGAACAGTGATAACCAAACTATGTAATATACTGTATAATAATCATTTGAGCACTTCGCTAAAAATGAAGACTCCTGAAACATACAACAAGCCAACATAACACAGCTGAAGATTTGCTTATAGCTCTGTTCCCCTTTAGACTAAGAGTTTATATTAAGCCTATGGTTAAGTTACTTAGAATGGTTTCTTTTTATTTTCTTTTGAACATGGTTATGTTTTTCATTCGAAGTATAGTTATTTCATTTGATTTGGTTTGCATTTAATTTTAAAGTTTTTTGTCCTTTACTTTTGTTTACAGTTTTTATGTGTAAAAAATCAATATGCTTCTCCAAAGTAAAAATACACACAAAAACCCCACAGAATACTATTCTCAATGAAATGTCATTCTCTATCCTTTCCACCCCATTGCTCGAGATCTACAGAAAAGCAATTTCAGGGTTTACTGGTTTATTGGTCAGTCACATGTTTCAATTTTACAAAAAAAGATTTGTTCATGTTTTCTTGTTATTTATAGCATGCGAAGTATACTCCCTTACATTTGATTATTTAATGTAATAAATGTTGGCAAACATTAGATACAGTTTAAGGAAACTGCCTTCGTTATCATTATTTTTTAATGGTGGAAATATAGGTAATAGTTTATTCAACAATTACTATATGTTTTGGTATTTACTTTTCAAAATTTTGTGGTTATAAACAAAGCTGCCAAATAAATAAATAAACATATATATATATATATATATATATCTCAAAGTCAATGTTACTTGCATGCTATCTATAGATTCAACAAAACCCCAATCATAATCCCAGCAATTAATGATCTGATTCTAAAATTTCTTCAGGAAGGGCAAAATGAGAGCATTTACTCCTGACAGGAGTGATCAAAAGTTTCTTAGATGTGTTACAGAACACAAAAGCCATTTTTAAAAATGTACAGGTTAGGCGTGATCAAAATTTAAAACTTCTACACATCAAAAGATCCCATTAAGAAAATGAATAGCCAATTTGCAATAGTCACAAATAAAATAAAACACCTAGGAATAAACTTAAACAAATAAGTGAAAGATCTCAGCTGGCCACAATAGCTCACACTTTTTGAGGGTGAGGCAGGTGGATCACTTGAGCCCAGGAGTTTGAGACCAGCCTGGACAACATGGCAAAATCTCCTCTACTGAAATACAAAAAATTAGCCAGGCATGATGGTGTGCACCTGTAGTCCCAGTTACTCGGAGGTTGAGGTGGGAAGATCACCTGAGTCTGGGAAGTTGAGGCTACAGTGAGCCAAGACTGCACCGCTGTATGCCAGCCTGGGCAATGGAAGTGAGACTGTCAAAAAAAAAAAAAAAAAAAAAAAAAAAAACAGAGGGAGAAGGAGGGGGGGAGGAGGAGGAGGAGGAGGAGGAGAAAGAGGAGAGGAAGAAGAGGAATAAGAAGAAGAAGAAGGAGAGGGAGAAGGAGAAGTTGATATGGTTTGGATCTGTGTATCCACCCAAATCTCATGCTGAGTTGTAATCCCCAGTGTTGGAGGTGGGGCCTGATAGGAGATGATTGGATCATGGGGGCAGATTTCCTCCTTTGGTGCTGTTCTACTGATAGAGTTCTTATAAAATCTGGTTTTTTAAAAGTGTCTGGCATCTTCCCCATCTCAGTCTTCCTCCTGCTTTGGCCATGTGAAGATGTGTCTACTTCCTCTTCACTTTCCACAATGATCACTTTCCACAATGATTGCAAGTTTCCTGAGGCCTCCCCAGTCACACTTCCTATACAGCCCGCAGAACCATGAGCCAATTAAACCTCTTTTCTTTATAAATTACCCAGTCTCAGATACTTCTTTATAGCAGCGTGAGAATGGACTAATACAGATCTCTAAAATGAGGCTGTAAAACATTGATGAAAAAATAAAGCAAAAAGATATTCCATGTTCATGGATTGGAAAAATCAATATTGTTAAAACGTCCATACTACCCAAAGCAATCTACAGATTCAATGCAAACCCTATCAAAACACCAATAACATTCTTCACAGAAATAGAAAAAACAATCCTAAAATTTATATGGAACCACAAAGGAACCAGAATAGCCAAAGCAATCATAAGCAAAAAGAACAAAGCTAGAGGCATCAAATTATATCACAAAGCTACCTGACTTCAAATCATACTACAAAGCTATAGTAACGAAAACAACATGGTACTGGCATAAAAACAGACACATACACTGATGGAACAGAATAGAGAACCCAGAAATAAATTCATGCATTTACAGTCAACACATTTTCAATAAAGGGACCAAGAACATACATTAGGAAAAGAACAGTCTCTTCAATAAATGTGCTGGGGAAACTAGATATCCATGTGAGAAAGAATGAAACTAGACCCCTCTCACTGTACACAAAAGTCAAATCAAAATAAAAACTTAAATCTAAGAGCTGAAACTTGAAACCACTAAAAGAAAACATTGAGGAGATGCTCCAGGACCTTGGTTCAGGCAAAGATTTCTTGAGTAAGTACTCGAAAGCATAGGCAACCAAAGTAAAAGTGGGCAAATGAGATCATATCACACTAAAAAGCTTCTACATGGCTAAGGAAACAATCGAAGTGAAGAGACAACCCACAGAATGGGAGAAAATACTTGAAAACTACCCATCTGACAAGGGATTAATAACCAGAATACATAAGGAGTTCAAACGCCTCAATAGCAAAAAAAAAAAAAAAAAAAAAAAAAAAAAAAAAAAAAAAAAGTCTGATTTTTAAGTAGGAAAAAGATCTGAATAGGCATTTCTCAAAAGAAGATGTACAAATAACAAATATACACAGGTATTCAGGGTTTTTTTAATGTTCAACATCACTAATCATCAGATCAAATCAAAACCATAATGAGATATCATCTCACCCCAGTCAAAATGGCTTTTGTCAAAAAGACAGGCAATTAACAGATGCTGGTGAGGATGTGGAGAAAGGGGAACCCTTCTACACTGTTGGTGGGAATATAAATTAGTACAGCCACTATGGAAAATAGTATGGAGTTTCTTCAAAAAACTAAAACTGGCCATGTGCAGTGAGTCACGCCTGTAATCCCAGCACTTTGGGAGGCCGAGGCAGGCAGATCACAAGGTTAGGAGTTCAAGACCAGCCTGGGCAATATGGTGAAACCCCGTTTCTACTAAAAATACAAAAATTAGCTGGGCGTGGTGGCAGGTGCCTGTAGTCCCAGCTACTTGGGAGGCTGAGGTAGACTTGCTTGAACCGGGGAGGCGGAGGTAGCAGTGAACCAAGATCACGCCACTGCACTCCAGCCTGGGCAACAGAGGGAGACTCTGTCTCAAAAAAAAAAAACCCCTAGAAACACCATTTGATCCAGCAATTCCACTGCTGGGTATATAACCAAAAAGAAAGTCAACATATCAAAGAGATATCTGCACTCCCATGTTTATTGCACCACAATTCACAATAGCCAAAATATGGAATCAACCTAAGTGCCCATCCATCAACAGATGAATGGATAAAGAAAATGTGGTATATATACAGGATATTATTCAGCCATAAAAAAAGAATGAAATCTTGTCATTTGCAACAACATGAATAGAACTGGAGGATATTATGTTAAGTGAAATAAGCCAGGCATAGAAAGACAAATATCATATGTTCTCATGCATATGTGAAAAACTTGACCTCATGAAGATAGAGAATACACTGATGGTTATCAGAGGCTGGGAAGGGCAGTGTGGAAGGGCGATAAATATGAGTTGGTTAATAGGTACAAAAATACAGTTAGATAGAAGGAATAAGCTCTAGTGTTCAGTAGCAACATAGGGTGACTACAGTTAACAATAATTCATTGTATATTTTAAAATAAATATAAGAGTGGAATTGGAGTCTTCCTAACTCCCCCCCAAAAAATGGTTGAGGTGATGGTTATCCCAATCACCCTGATTTGATCATTACACATTATATGCTTGTATCAAACTCTCACATGTACCCCATAAATATATACAACAATCATACTTCCATCAAACTTAAACATTTTGTTTTTAATTTTTTTAAAAAAAGAAAATGAATAGCCAAGCCCCAGACTGGGAGAAAATATTCACAAAACATGTATCCAAAAAGGAGTTGTATCTATAACTACACTATTTGATATGGTAGTCATCAGTCCATGTAGCTATATCAATGTAAATTGATCAAAGTTAAATACAGTTTTTCTCATTTACACTAGACACATTTTACAATGAACATTTTGAACAAATGTAGGAAATTCTACTGGACAGCATTGATCTAAAATATAAAGAAATACCAGAACTCATACACACACAAAAAATCCAACTGAAAAATAGACTAAAGATTTGAAAAGATGCTTCATAAAAGTGAAGCTACATGAATAGCCACGAGCACATGAAAAAGTGCTCAATATCATTAGTCAACAGGGAAATACAAATTAAAACTACAATGATGTATCACTACATATTCACTAGAATCTCAAATATATAAAGAACTGGCAAAACCAAACACTGACAACGTTGTGAGGAAATTTGGAACTTTCATACACTTTGTTAGAGGAAATGTTAAGTGGTGCAACCATCTTGGAAAGTGGTCTGGCATTATGAGGCTTAAATATACACCTGTTCTATGACCTAGCAATTGCACTGCTAAGCATTTACCCAAGAGAAATGAAAACATATAGCCCACAAGACTTAATCGGAAATGGTCATAACAGTTCTTTTCGTAGTAGCCCCAAGTAGGAAAATGCCCAATCAATAAAATAATGGATTTTAAACTCGTGGTATTTTCATAAATAAAAGGCAATTAAGGCTGGGTACAGCAGCTCACTCCTATAATCCCAGCACTTTGGGATGCTGAGGCGGGCAGATCACCTGAGGTCAAGAGTTTGAGACCAGCCTGGCCAACATGGCTCCACTTCTATTCATGTTGTTGCAAATGACAACATTTTATTCATTTTTATGGCTGAATAATATCCTATTGTGTATATATACCACATTTTCTTTATATATTCATCTGTTGATGAATGGACACTTTGCACATTTCATTGTATATAAATTTTACATTTTAAAAACTGTAAATAAATATTGAACTCTAGTGATTGACACACATGCTGAAGTATTAGGGCGAAGTATACTGATGTCTGCAATTAAAATGCATCAAAAATAAGAAGATCAATAGATGGATAGAGGGATGAATAGATATATGACAGAGCAAGGGTGTAAACAATGATAAAATCAAGGTGATATCAGTAGATTTCACTGTAAAATTATTTCATGCTAAAATTATTTCGACTTTGTTATATGTTTAAATTATTCATAACATAAAATGTTGGTGAGAAAACAGATATCCCAGGCCTCACAGAGATGAATTTCCAGCGCTAAATCTCCAAAATAAAAATCAAGACAAAAATCATGAAGTCAAAATCATGTTTTCTCTGGCTATTTCCAGAGTCTCATGCAACAACTTCCTGAACTGTGCTTCTCTTTTTCATTTTAGACAGTTCCATCCCTTCTGGGATTATGGGGATTGTCAATAAGAAAACACTCCGGGTCTTTGCAACCACAATTTTTACTTAAAATGCTGTTTTTGTCTCCTGTGCAAGAGGAAAGACAGACCCTGATTTACAGTTTCTGTATCTCAGTAATCCCACCCAAAATGAGAATGAGCACTGACTAGCTATATTGTTCCCCAAAATAAAGTTTAAACAAAAGTCAGAAAGAAAAGAAAATTATTAAAAAGAATGTAGATAAAACTTATTCTCCAATTTTAAAAAACCAGTCAGTGCTCTCTAGAGAAATGGCTGGTTCTAGGACTGGGGCAGGAAATAGAAGACGAGCTTAGAGCATCTTGTAGTACAAGAAAGGAAGTGCTAAAAACAAAAACAAAACAATTCACAGTGACAGGAGGATGTCAAAGGAACACAAGATGCCACTACAAGACTTCCCAACAACCAAGGCTAGAACAGCGTGAGAAGTAAAATAAAGCTCCATTAGATTATAACCCAAAGTATAAAATATTCATGAGCCCATACTGATATAAAGTAAATAATAAATAGGAGGAAAATATAAATATCTCTTGTCAAAGTATTCCAATTAATTTAATGTAAATATTTACCCTCAAGGAGGTTGAGCATAACTTTTTATACCTCAAGTGCCCATAGCGACTTCCTTCCAAAGAGTAGAGTATGGAAAAGGTGTGGGGAGAGAGTAACTTTACAGTGTAGAAACCTGACAAACACTACCTCAGCCTGGTGATCAAGGTCACCATCATCATTGATAAGTCATGTTGATAGTATGCTATATAGTAAAGAATTTGACTGGCCTTCATTCATCCCTGGTTCCTGGGAGGAAGATGCCAAATCCTTGGAATTTCCCAAGTAATAAGAGTGACTGTTATTCATGAGTCCCTCAGATCATAGAATTTATGCTAATAAGATAGTTCAGGATGGACGCTGGCATGCCAGAAAGACCAACCATGTGATTAGAGAGTTGTAGATTTTGAGCCAGGTGATATCAACACAGCTCAATCAACTCCATGGAGGGGAGGGGTCCTGGAGACTGAGTTCAAACATATGGCCAATAATTCAATCAATCATGCCTGTGTAATGAAATCCTAATTCAAAACTCCAGACATCACAGCTCAGAAGAGCTTTCCAGTTGTGAACACACTGATGTGCCAGGAGCGTGACACATTCTGATTCCACGGGGAGAGGACATGAAAGTTTGTGTTTGAGGCTCTCCCTGGCCTATTCCTATGTGTTTCTTCATTTGGCTGTTCCTGATTTGTATGCTTTATAATAAAGTTGTAATCATAAGTATAGATCTTCCCTGAGTTCCATGAGTCATCCTAGGGAATTATCAAAGCTGAAGGGCTTGTGGGAACCCCTGAATGTGTAGTTAGTTGGGCAGAAGTGTGGGTGGTCTGGGAACCCCCAAACGTATGGCTGGCATCTGAAGTGACAGCAGTCTTGCTGGGGATTGTGACCTTAACTTGGAGTCTGTGCTATTCCAAGTGGTTACCATCAGAATTGCATTAAGTATTGCAGACTCTTAATACGATATGATATTTAAAATGACATTTAACCTCTGTAGTCCTCCTCCCCAAAACCCATAACTTTGGTTTAATGATGAGAAAAACAAATCCAAGTTGAGGGACATTCTATAATATACCTAATCAGTACTCTCCAAAATTGTCAAAGTCATCAAAAACAAGGAAGGTCTGTAAAAACATAAAAACCCTAGAAGAAAACCTAGGTAATACCATTCAGGACATAGGCATGGGGAAGGACTTCATGTCTAAAACACCAAAAGCAGTGGCAACAAAAGCCAAAATTGACAAATGGGATCTAATTAAACTAAAGAGCTTCTGCACAGCAAAAGAAACTACCATCAGAGTGAACAGGCAACCTACAGAATGGGAGAAAATTTTTGCAATCTACTCATCTGACAAAGGGCTAATATCCAGAACCTATAAAGAACTCAAACAAATTTACAAGAAAAAAACAAACAATCCCATCAAAAAGTAGGCAAAGGATATGAACAGACACTTCTCAAAAGAAGACATTCATACAGCCAACAGACACATGAAAAAATGCTCATCATCACTCGCCATCAGAGAAATACAAATCAAAACCACAATGAGATACTATCTCACACCAGTTAGAATGGCAGTCATTAAAAACTCAGGAAACAACAGGTGCTGGAGAGGATGTGGAGAAACAGGAACACTTTTACACTGTTGATGGAACTGTAAATTAGTTCAACCATTGTGGAAAACAGTGTGGCAATTCCTCAAGGATCTAGAACTAGAAATACCATTTGACCCAGCCATCCCATTACTGGGTATATACCCAAAGGAATATAAATCATGCTGCTATAAAGACACATACACACATATGTTTATTGTGGCACTATTCACAATAGCAAAGACTTGGAATCAACCCAAATGTCCATCAGTGACAGACTGGATTAAAAACAATGTGGCACATATACACCATGGAATATTATGCAGCCATAAAAAAGGATGAGTTCGTGTCCTTTGTGGGGACATGGATGCAGCTGGAAACCATCATTCTCAGCAAACTATCTCAAGAACACAAAACCAAACACCGCATGTTCTCACTCATAGGTGGGAACTGAATAATGAGATCACTTGGACACGGAAGGGGAACATCACACACTGGGGCCTATTGTGGGGAGAGGGGAGGGGGGAGGTATACCATTAGGAGATATATCTAATGTAAACAATGAGTTAATGGGTGCAGCACACCAACATAGCACAAGTATACATATGTAACAAACCTGCACATTGTGCACATGTACCCTAGAACTTAAAATATAATAAAAAATAAATAAATAAACAAATAAATAAATAAATAAAACAAGGAAGGTCTGAAAACTGTCACAGCCAAGACTTGCCTAAGGAGATAGGTTGATTAAATGTAATGTGGTATCCTGAAGAGGATCCTGGAGCAGAAAAGGACATTATGTAAAAATTAGGGAGACCTGAATAAAGTATGGATTTTAATTAATAATAGTGTATCAATATTGATTCATTAATTGTGACAAATATAACATACTAAGGAAAGATATTTGTAATAGGGAAAATTGGGTGAGGGCATATGAGAACATTCTGTATAATCTTTGTAACTTTTCTATAAATCTAAAACTACTCTAAAATAAAAAGTTCAGTTTAAGGGAAGAATAGAGGAAAAATCAAAGTGGGTATGTAATAGCCTAGAATGCAATAATACACTAAATAAATCAGTAGTTAGTGAGTTCCTGCTAATTGACAGAGTTTAGTTGCTGCTACAACAACTCCAGGAATCTTAAGTCAATTCAACAAATTTTAAATGCAATACTTATTGAGCTATTCTTCCAGTTAAACAAACCTAATTGAATACACTTATTTATCTGCCGCCACTAAAATGTAGAAAGGAAATATAAAAGGTATAAACCCAAAGGACAAAGAGAAAGGGAGAAAAGTTAATAACCAACAAGTGATGTCAACATCTTAGGAGACCAAGCAGGTAGAACAGCAGCACCTGACTCAGGAAGGCAGAGGCACTGCTTTTCAGTGTCTGCAGAGAAGCTTCTTTTACTGGCAGAGACAAAGACAGCTTAGGACTCTGTGGTGCTAGGCACTGTGGGAGGCAAGCGCTTAGGTAGGTGGTGGAAAATATAGGGATTTGTCAAAGGCCTATAGAATAAGCTGTAGATTCCTAGGTTTACTCAGTCACAACCCATACGTTTAGGCCATAACTCTTTATCCTTTATCCTTCACCACCACACCTTGCAGGCTACCAGAACTATATTCTCAGGAGAAAATCAGCAATACAGGCTCCAGAATCAGGAAGGCCAGACACAGTAAATGGTGAGGGTTGGGCCTAGGACTGGAAACAGCAGTGATGCTCTGGAACTAGTTTGTACCAGCTCACAAGAACTGACTGCTAAATTTTCAGGAATTTTGCAAGCCAGTTGTTAAACAGTACCATTTAAAAATTTAAATTATATAAGCTTACAACTAAATAAATTGTATTAAAAACAGACATAATCAATACTCAAAGCTTATAACTGCCTAATTGTTTTTACTATATTTTACTATCTGTTTCCTCAAGGTTATTTACACCTATTGTATCTGTATGGTAGAAATACTATGTGATGATGGCAAGCTACTATGTGTATCTTCCCAACTCCATATTAAGTGACATCACGTTGGTAGGCTGAAATCAGCCATGTTGAGAATAATGACACCACAGATACTGGCAAATGCTACAAATCAGGTCTTTTTTTTCCCTTTCACATAACTAGTTGTTAATATTTAGCAGTACATCACTGAGAAGGATTAAGTGAAAGTCTAGGTAGTAAACTGTGGGGGCACATAATCACTTTCACCCACCTACTCCTAGAATGCTTGCATATATCGGTATACCCCTTTGACGATTTTCTTTGAAGAAATTTAAAATCCTGAAAGACCTATAGAAACTGCTATTTGGGGGTCTCAAAAACAAAAAAGCTTGCTTGCTGCCTCATCACCTATACGGAAGTCCATCCATATATGTAAAGCTCCCAATCAACTTTTAAGAACCTTTTGCAAATATAAAAAGACAACCTAGTATCACCCGACAATTTTGGAATACCTTTACCCTAAAGACAAGAAAGTGGAAAAGGAATTCAGGAGAAATAAAGACAATGCACGTAGCAGAAGAAAACTTTTCAAAATAATAATTACTAGCCTCTAATTTTTTTAAATGTTACATTTATGAGACAAGATACATTTCTTAAGAACTATCAGAGAAGAAATCTTGTAAATTAAAAAGCTCTCCAGGCTGGGAGACACAGCGAGACTCCGTCTCAAAAAAAAAATAAAAAAAAAAAATAATAATAAAATAAAATAAAATAAAAATAAAAACCTGATGGCTTAGATCAATAATTTAGTAGAATGGTTGGGGCTAAAATTCAGGACATTTCCCAGGAAATTAGAATAGTGAGAAAGGGGATAGGGGAAAAGGAAGGGGGGAAAAGGTAAAGAAATGAATCCAGGGGCTCCAAGTAATAGAAGTTCCAGAAAGAGACAGGAAAAACGAAGAGAAAAACTTACCAAAGGTCTGTGCTCCAATCAGAAGGCATTTGCCTGCCCCTGACAAAATGCCCAAACAAAAATGGCTGAAATAATAAAAGTGTTCCATTATCTTAGATGAAGTCTGGAGGAATTGTGTCCAGTTTGATGTACTGAGTCAATAAACTCTGACAGTCTCAGTATTTTGGCATTTTGTCCTTAGGCTTGTCCCCACCTGACAGTAAGATGGCTATTACAATTTTAAGGTGACAATATGCTCTCTCACAGTCAAATCCAAAGAAGAGAAAAGAGGTAACACAATAAGCTCTTGCCATGCTTGTGGCTTATATTGGAAAATAAAACCATTCCTTGAAGCCTCGCCTCCCCCGAGAATACTTCTTTTATCATATTGACCAGAAGAAATGTATTACATAGCCACCCTTAGTTACAAGGTAAGCTGGAAAAGTAAATGCTGTATCTGGCAACCAGAAATGGGATTACCATGATTTGTTTTAACAATCATGATGTATCTATCTTGTGGGTCTGGACATATTGTTGCCTGGATAAAAACGGATTCTGTTAGCAAAAAATATGAAGAGAATGTCTGTTGAACAGGCAGCTAAGAATGTATTCTATAATACTGCAAGAAAAAAAAATGTTAAGAACTTAAGGACACAGATATCCAGAGTGAAAGGATGTATCACAGGTCAATCACAGTGAAAAAAATCAAAAGGCTAACGCAAAGATTCATCTTCTAAACACTTCTTAAAATCACATTCAAAAGTTAGAAAAGCTGGGCGCAGTGGCTCACGCCTGTAATCCCAGCACTTTGGGAGGCTGAGGCGGGCGGATCATGAGGTCAGGAGTTTGAGACCAGCCTGGCCAACATGGTGAAACCCCGTCTCTACTAAAACATACAAAAATTAGCCGAGTGTGGTGGCGGGCACCTGTAATCCCAGCTACTTGGGAGACTGAGGCAGGAGAACTGCTTGAACCCAGGAGGTGGAGGTTGCAGTGAGCCAAGATCACGCCACTGCACTCCAGCCTTGGTTACAGACCAAGACTCTGTCCCCCAAAAAAATAGTTAGAAAATTAGAATGGTGTTGCACTTCTCATCAAAAACACGAGATAATGAAAGATAATAAAGCAATGTCTTTAAAATCCTGAGGCCATTTTCAACATAGTATTCTGTACCCAACCAAATTATCAATAACTTTTTCAAGAGTCAAGACCTCAAAGAGTTTGCCTCTCACTTCTTAGGAAACTACTATTATATATTTTTCAGTAAATCAAAGGAGTAAACCAAGAAAAAGTCATAGGATTCCACAGATATTGAAAACAAGCCTAGACGATTCCTAAGCATGATTAAAAAAAAAAAAAAAAAAAAGATGGTAGGACTCAAGAGAGAAATTTCCAGAAAAAATAGAACGTCTAATATGATCAACTGTCTTCCTAGGAAGAAGTGGCAAAAGTTACACATAGGCCGGGTGCAGTGGCTCACTCCTGTAATCCCAAACACTTCGGGAGGCCAGGGCGGGCGGATCACTGGAGCTCAGGGGTACGAGACCAGCCTGACCAACATGGTGAAATTCCATCTCTACAAAAAAACAAAACTTAGCCAGGCGTGGTGCCATGCGCCTGTAGTCCCAGCTATTCGGGAGGCTGAGGCAGGAGAATGGCATGAACCCAAGAGGCGGAGGTTGCAGTGAGCCGAGGTCGCACCACTGCACTCCAGCCTGGGTGACAGAGGAGACTGTATCTAAAAAAAAAAAAAAAAAAAAAAAGTTACACATAAACTAAGCAAATAAGTTAATAACCAATTTGTGAAAAAACAAAAGGCTGTATCAGAAAGGAAATTTACTAGGGGAACACTATGATATTTATAATGTCATATTATTATAGATAATATTGATTTTGGGCAAGTGTGGTGGCTCACGCCTGTAATCCCAGCACTTTGGTAGGTCGGGACGGGCGGATCACTAGAGCTCAGAAGTTCGAGACCAGCCTGGCCAACATGGTGAAATCCCGTCTCTACAAAAAAACAAAAATTAGCCAGATGTGGCGACGCGCACTTGTAGTTCCAGTTACTCAGGAGGCTGAGGCAGGAGAATCACTTGAATCCGGGAGGCAGAGGCTGCAGTGAGCTGAGATCACCCCACTGCACTCCAGCCTGGGTGACAGTGGGAGATTCTATCTCAAAAAAAATAACAATAATAATAATATTGATTTAACAAAAATTTTAATATAACTAAATTGGGAGGATGGAGGGAGAACACATATGTCAGCCAAATCCCTACAGAAAGCAGAGGGTGCACTCAGATTAGGATTGACCAGAAGGGTTTCTTTATAAAACTATTATCTCCAAAAATGTGGGCAGCAAGTGAGGAAATCACAGGGATAGTTAATAACCCAGGGTTTGGTCCCCTAGGTCCAAAGAAAGAGGGAGGGAGGTGACCAAAATCCAAAAGAAGACTGTGAGAAGGAGGCCATCTTGAATGGAACAATGACCTTTGAGGGACAGTGGAAGAGGGCTGGGGTAATAAACACCCTCACCTCCCTCACCTCCCTCCCTTGTACATCCCACTGTCCAAACCCAGCAAGGAGCCCGAGGCACAGAAGCTGTTGATGTGGCCCGTATAGGTGAGAATCGTGGGACAGAGGAATGGGAGGGAAAATCAGAAGCTGTGTAACACAGAGGTGAAATGTGATAGTATAAAAGAGCTAAATCCTCGTCTGACCACAATGTCAGTTTTTTAAATGGATAAATTTAAAAATAGTCGTCTATGAATATTATTAGCTATACAAAAGCAAATACCAACAGAAACAGCTGGAAATGGGCATTCCTGAGCAAAGTAACTGAATGGGAAAAGTACAGAAGTAGGAAAGTTCAAGAAATATTCAAAGAACAAGCAGCCCAATTTGGTTCTACTATAAGGCATCTGTAAAGGAATCACAGGAAAGAAAATTGAAGTGACAGATTGGGGTCATATTGTGGTAGCTCCAAATGCCTGGCTGAAGATCCTATATTTAAACAGTATTGAGCTACAAGTAAGGGAGTGACATAATGAGAGATAAGTTCCAAGTAGGATTAATCTGGCAGTGATGCACAGGATTAAAATAACAAAAACCTAGATTATATGAGACTTGGTAGATTCTGTTTCATAGTCTAACGTAATGGTGTCAATAAGAAGGGAAAAGACATTAACCTAAAAGATATTTTAAAACAAGACTGAAAGGACTCCATTCACCCAGCAAATATCCATTGAATACACACTGCATGTTAGGCACTATTGTCGGTAGTGGGAATACAGCAATGAACAAAACATACACAAACTCCTGTCTCATGGAGCTTATATTGTGGTGGAGGGAAACAAACAATGGATAAAACGAGTAAGTGCTATGTAAGCTAGAGGTCCTCTGAAGAAATCCAAAGCAGGGACGATACCGGATTGGAAGTTTGAGGTTAGTAATTTGCATTTAGGAATGAGTTTGAGGCCAGGTGAGGTGGCTTACACCTGTAATCCCATCACTTTGGGAAGCCAAGGTGAGAGGATCACTTGAGCTCAGGAGGGTCTCTGGTCTCAGTCTGAGACCAGCCTGGGCAACACAGGGAAACCCTATCTCTACAAAAAATAAAAACATGGTCTCAGCCACTCAGGAAGCTGAGATGGAAGGATCGCTTGAACCTGGGAGGTGCAGACTGCAGTGAAGCATGATCGCACCACTGTACTCCAGCCTGGGTGACCGAGTGAGACCCTGTCACCAAAACAAACAAACAAACAAACAAATAAAAAAAAAAAAAAGAGTTTGAGATGGGCCTGGGATATGAAGGTGGAGATGCCCAGATGACTGGAACTCAAGAGAAGTTAGAGCAAGAGATATGAAATAGGAATTTCAGAGGTAGAAAAGGAAAGCCAGACATGTTGTCTCAGGGGTCAGCTTGCTGTTTCACAGAGTGTTGTCTCCTTGATGTAGCCACTACATTCTTCCAGTTTTGCAGGTCAAAAGAAAAATTCCATTTTGTCAGTGCATCCAGAGATGCCTGGGCTTGGGACAACTAAAGCATGCTACAGCTACAGACTAACATAAAGTCACAACTTTACATTGAGAAACATTCACTGTCAACTCAACTGTAGAGCTCACATTGCTTAGTTTGTGCCTGCGGAAAAGTCTGTGTTGGTTGCTACAACATAATCTGACTCCTGCTTGCTGATCACAAAATCAGAATACAATTAGGTGAACAATCTCCATTGGCTAGCTTAGCCTCACACACTCGTTAGCCCCACCGAGAGACATTTGCCAAGGTACAGTAAAGCATCTGCTAGTGATCTGTCTACCAACTTTCTAAACAGAAGACAGTTGATGTCCGAGTCTTCCCCTTTGACTCTCTTTCTTCCAGGCTCCTTACAGACCATTTCCCTGCTTTCCTTTTTACTTAGAGTACAGTGTAGTTATTTTGGGACTGGGATACAGTTACACAGTGTTGTTATCATTTATGGAAACTTGAGGTTCAATGGAAATTGGGATGGGAATAGCTTTATCTTTAAAGTATCTAGATCCATCCGGAAACTTTTCCAGGGCTTCTAGGTAAATACTATATGTCACAAATTACTGAGAGAACTTAACAGAACACTCAGGCCAAACCCCTTCATCTGCAATCAGGCCTTTCCCATCTCCCTCTACTAATTTTGGCATGTGACTGAGAATGGTGTAAGAAAGGCTGAACTGACAAACAACAGAAAATGTGTTGCTATTGAAGATGCACAGCTCCTTATTTATTTATTAACACCTATATGTACCAGGCACTTTGCTAAATGCTAGGGAGACAATACAGAGTTTTTCTTGGGGTTTGCAATTTATTGAGGCAGGAAATATGAGCCTTTGTCAAAGTTAACCCCTGTGAATTTATCCTGATGTGTCACATTACGTTTCTGCCCCCTATAATATCAGGACTCACTATGAAGACAATAAAGTTTTCTAAGATTTTGCAAGCAGGTGCATATCTCTTCTGTTTCCCCATTAGGGCCATCGATAATGAGAAGGAGAGGCTGTCCTGGTCATGATAACAGCTACTGACAATAGGAATCGATGCAGAAAGGAATCAGGTGAAATCATAAGCATATATAGGCAAGAAAAGAGAGCCAAGAACAGAACCATGAAAAATACCTACACCTAGACAACAGAAAGAAATGGAGCTAACAAAGGCAATGGCAATGGTTCAAGGAGAGTAGGAAACACACTCTAATACTATGCCACAGAAAGCAAGAAAAAAGGGGTAGAGGGATCAGCAGAAGACACTGGTGAGTCACTGGATTTGGTGATTACAAAGTCATTGGTCATCTCCAAGAGGGTAATTTCAATGAGGTGGTGGAGTTTGAAGTCAAAGGACAAGGCGATCATGAGTGAGTATGCAGTAAAGAAGTAGCAACAATGACTGTCTTAGAGAAGGGCAAGAGGCTAGAACCACCTCTGTTTCTCCTCAAATAACCCTCACCAAGAAGGAAAAAATGTTCTTTTCTATCTAGAAAAGCCATTTCTTCCATACTATAGGGTGACCACCTCTCCCAGTTTGCCCAGGATTTTCCCAGTTTTTTAGCGCTGCAAGTGCCTTGTGTGAGGAAACCTCTCGATCCTGGGGAAGCTGGTCCTGTTGGCACCTGATAGTCATATGGGTGAGACACTTTATGTCGGTGAGGCTTTAAATACCTGTTGGTGATTATTGTTTTATACAATTTTACTGAGGTGTAATTTACATACCATAAAATTCACCATTTCTGGTGATCTTTTTTTTTTTTTCTGGTGATCATTTGAACAACAGTCTCAACTCAGGCTGTACACTAAAATTACTGGGGAGTTTTTAAAGAATACCAGTGACAAACTCTCACCCCCAGGGGTGCCTAAGGCCCACGTGTTGTTATTTTTTAAAAGCAACCCAGTGGTGGCACATGCCTGTAGTCCCAGCTACTGAGGAGGCTGAGGCAGGAGGATCACTTGAACCCAGGAATTTGAGGTTGCAGTGAGCTATGATTGTACCACTGCACTGCAGCCTGGGTGATAGAGCAAGACCCTGTTTCTAAAAAACAAACAAACAAAAACAATGTAAATAAATAAAAGCAACCCACTTGATTCTAACGTATAGCCAGGATTAAGAACCACTGGTTTTAAAGTAAAAAAAAAAAAAACATAGTATTGATGCTTTTCTAACTTTTCAAGAAGATAAAGAAGTAAACAATCAAAGAAATATGATAATGTAGGCTTCTCAAAATTGGTAAGTTTTTGAAAACGTAGGAAAAATAATATTTTAAAGATTTTTTGTTTTGAATTACAGGGCCAAATTCACGAATTTTGATGAATTTTTTTCTATTAAAATGCAATGTGGTAATTAGGAAAATCATAACGTATGTCCACACTTTGTATGAAATCCTGCTTCTGATTAAGTAACAGTCCTACAAAATAAGAAAGTAATGAATAAATGTTTCATTTGAATATATAAAAGGGAATGCCCCAAGATTCACATCTTCAGTCAGCTTCCCAGAAGCCTTTATATGGCAAAATGGCATTGATTTCTATGTAAAATGTGATTGTCGTTTCCATAAATGTATTATTCTCTAACTCCAGATCAATTAAAGATACCCTGCAATAGCCACAGGAGATTCCCTTTAAAAATCAATGCTAAGTCCAAAAAATGTTTTAGCATTTTAAACATTTATTCACTAAGAAACAGAATTGATTCATATCGAGCAGGACAGGCATCCAAAAAGATTAGGTTCCTGGAAATTATTACTATACATACCCATTACCACTTATGAGTGAAAAAAAAAAATCTGATGTGAAAGTTATTTGATGATTAATAACACAGTGATTATGAGATTCAGCTTACAATTTGTGTGAGCAAAAAATGTAACTTTATTTTCCTACAACTTAAATTCTTTTTTTTTTTTTATTGTTTGTTTTTTGAGACAGGGTCTTGCTCTGTCACCCAGGCTGGAGTGCAGTGGTGTGAATACAGCTCACTGCAGCCTGGACCTTCTGGGCTCAAGCGATCCTCCCACCTCAGCCTCCCAAGACCACAGGCACACACCACCACGCCTGGATGATTTTTTTAATTTTTTGTATAGACGGGGTCTCTCTGTGTTGCTCAGGCTGGTCTTAAACTCCTGGGCTCAAACAATCCTCCCACCCTGGCCCCCCAAAATGCTGGAATTACAGGTGTGAACCACTGCACCCAGCCCAGTTTCTATTTTGAACTCTACTTTTACCTGTAATGGAATATGGCACAATCTGTCTCTGTTTTTGAACGTTTTAGACAGTCACAGGTTTTGACCTGTCCTTGGGGTTTTGTCCAAAAGGTAGGACACAGAAACCTCTATGAGATACCCACCAAAATCTATTTTTCCATTCCTTGTTGCTGTCTCTCTTTTCCTCAGACACTCCTGATAAAGGGCATCTATTAAAAAACAAAAACAAAAAAACACATAGCTAACACTATACCGTGTCCGGAATTGGTGGGTTCTTGGTCTCGCTGACTTCAAGAATGAATCCGCGGACCCTCACAGTGAGTGTTACCGTTCTTAAAGATGGTAGTCTGGAGTTTCTTCCTTTAGATGTTCAGATGTGTCCGCAGTTTCTTCCTTCTGGTGGGTTAGTGGTCCCGCTGACCTCAAGAGTGAAGCTGCAGACCTTCACGGTGAGTGTTACTGCTCTTAAAGGCAGAGTGTCTGGAGTTGGTCATTCTCCCCAGTGGGTTCGTAGTCTCCCTGGCTTCAGGAGTGAAGCTGCAGACCTTCACAGTGAGTGTCACAGCTAATAAAGGCAGCGTGGACCCAAAGAGTGAGCAGCAGCAAGAGCGAAAGAACTAAGCTTCAACTGTGTGGAAGTGGACCCCAGCGGGTTGCCACTGACTGGCTCGGGAAGCCTGCTTTTATTCCCTTATCTGACCCCACCCACATCCTGCTGACTGGTCCATTTTACAGAGAGCTGATTGGTCCATTTTACAGAGAGCTGATTGGTTCGTTTTGACAGAGTGCTGATTGGTGCATTTACAATCCCTGAGCTAGACACAGAGTGCTGATTGGTGCATTTACAATCCTTTGGCTAGACATAAAAGTTCTCCAAGTCCCCACTAGGTTAACTAGATACAGAGTACTGACTGGTGTATTTACAAACCCTGAGCTAGACACAGAGTGCTGATTGGTGTATTTACAAACCCTGAGCTAGACACAGAGTGCTGATTGGTGCATTTACAATCCTTTAGCTAGATATAGTTCTCCAAGTCCCCACTAGACTCAGGAGCTCAGCTAGCTTCACCTAGTGGATTCCACACTGGGGCCAAGGGCGGAGTTGCCTGCCAGTCCCGCTCTGTGCACCCACACACCTCAGCCCCTGGGCGGTTGATGGGACCAGGCACTGCAGAGCAGGGGGCGGTGCTCATCGGGGAGGCTCCGGCCGCACGGGAGACCACCATGGGGGGAGGGGGTCTGGAGGGCCCACCAGAGGGCTGGCACTGCCGGGGTACCCGGCACACCCACCACAGCTGCTGGCCTGGGTGCTAAGGCCCTCACTGCCCTAGGAGTGTGGGGCCCACTGAGCCCGCGTCTGTGCCCGCTGGAACTCACGCTTGACTGTGAGTGCCGTGCACAGCCCCAGTTCTCACTTGGGCCTCTCCCTCCACACCTACCCATAAGCAGAGGGAGCCGGCCCGGACCTCGGCCACCCCAGAGACGGGCTCCCACAGTGCCATGGCAGGCTGAAGGGCTCCTCAAGCGCTGACAGAGTGGACACTGAGGGCAAGGAGGCACTGAGAGTGAGGGCTGCTAGCATGTTGTCACCTCTCAATCCCCCCTCTAAACAGGACACCCCAACTGCTGTTGGGAATTTCACCAATGACCACTCTAGCTACTTGCTGCTGGATAGGGGTGATGAAGGGGCCCTGCAGTTGTCGTGTCCTCCAGAGGGGGGGCTCGCTAGGCCACTGAAAGTGCCAGCGGGTTGGTCCAGGGGTCCTCGGTAGAAGTTGTTAGTTGAGCTCATTTGGGTTTCCATTTGTAAGACCATCTGTAGCTTCATGGCCGCGATTCTAGAGGAAACAAATTTGACAAGAAGGTTAAAGATACAGGGCCCAAAAGCGAGTAACAGCAAGATGGCTGCCACGGGACCTAGAAAGGGGAGAAGCCATGTTGCCCAACTCCAGAGGTTGGTGTAAGAATTTGAAAGGCGTTGTGGGTTTTCAGAAGCCTTTTCCTGTAAGTGCCGGGTGGCATCTCTTACTATCCCTGACTGGTTAGTGTAAAAACAACACTCTTCCCCTAAGAAGGTGCAGAGTCCTCCTTTCTCAGCAGTGAGGAGGTCTAGGCCTTGGCGGTTTTGGAGAGTCACTGCTGCTAAAGAGTCTATTTGGGATTGTAAAGTAAGGATAGATTTTGTTATTTCTTGCAAACTGTCTGAGAAATCCTTTGAGAGAGTGTGGTAGTAGGATAATGAAGTAGATAAACCAGCTATTCCAGTTCCTGCAGCAGTAGCCATTCCTAACCCTATAAGTAAGGATATTAGTTGTATGGCTCTGTGCTGACGGACTTGAGCTTCGAGGGATACTGATAAGGTCTGATTTCCTGGGGCAATGTTAATGTCGGAACTTAGAAAGACTAAGGTGCAGGCAAGGAACCTGTCCAGTTAGTGGGGAGGCAGATATAGGTCAACATTCCACATAATATACCTTCACTGGCTAGAAAGAAATTTGCCCTGGCTTTTAAAGGAATAGGGTACACTATTATCTCTTTACTACTTCCATCTCTCTTTCCTTCTCTTCAACTTCTCCTTTGTCTCTCTCTTTCTTTCCTTCCGTCTTCTTTGTCTCTCTGTCTCGTCCTCTGTCTCCTTCTTTTTGTCTCTCCTGTTTCTTCCTCTCTCTTTCTCTGACTTCTTGTCTCATTCTCTCTTTCCTTCATCTGTCATTAACCACCCCAAGGGGAGAAAACTATGCCCCCATGAAAGTTGGGGAATGCTGGAGCTTAATCTCTTGGAGGGGGTTGTTCCATACCAAGGGTCCTTCTGTAGGTATTTCTAATGGGGGGTTCTGCCTGGCAGCAATTTTGGCCTCAGCATCTGCCCGACGGTTTCCTTCTGCCTTTTCTCCTTCACCTTTCTGATGGCTTTGGCAGTGTAAGACTGCCACCTCCTTTGGTTTTTGTACTGCATGCAGTAACTCTATAATTTCCTTGTGGTATTTAATGGGGGTTCCCCCAGAGGTTAGGAACTCCCTTTCTTTCCATATTGCAACATGGGCATATAGGATTAGATAAGCATCCTTGCTATCTGTATACATATTTATTCTTTTTCCCTTTCCCCATTCTAAGGCTTGGGTAAGTGCCACTAGTTCTGCTAACTGGGCACTGGTCCCTGGGGGAAAAGGCTTACTTTCAAGTATGGTTAGATCACTAACTATGGCATAACCTGCCCTTCGTATCCCATTGGCCAGGTGCGGTGGCTCATGCCTGTAATCCCAGCACTTTAGGAGGACAAAGTGGGCGGATCATCTGATATCAGGAGTTCGAGACCAGCCTGGCCAAAGTGGTGAAACCCCGTCTCCACTAAAAATACAAATATTAGCCAGACATGCTGATGCACGCCTGTAATCCCCCTACTCAGGAGGCTGAGTCAGGAGAATTGCTTCAACCTGTAAGGCAGAGGTTGCAGTGAGCTGAGATTATACTACAGCAGTCCATCCTGGGTAACAGAGCAAGA
The DNA here is from genome assembly GCF_043159975.1 of Macaca nemestrina. Classification (NCBI taxonomy): domain Eukaryota; kingdom Metazoa; phylum Chordata; class Mammalia; order Primates; family Cercopithecidae; genus Macaca; species Macaca nemestrina. The sequence continues at coordinate 76,633,480 of NC_092131.1, forward strand.
CTCTGAATTTAAAAAAAAAAAAAAAACCAGAAAAGAAAAGAGGGGTGGTTCCAAGATGGCCGAATAGGCACAGCTCCAGTCTACAGCTGCCAGCGTGAGTGACACAGAAGACAGGTGATTTCTGCATTTCCAACTGAAGTACCAGGTTCATCTGACTGGGGCATGTCAGACAGTTGGTGCAGGACAGGGGATGCAGCCCACCAAGTGAGAGCCGAAGCAGGGCAAGGCATCACCTCACCCAGGAAGTGCAAGGGGTCAGGGAATGCCCTTTCTTAGCCAAGGAAAGCCATGACAGATAGCACCTGGAAAATCGGGTCACTCCCACCCTAATACTGTGCTTTTCCAAGGGTCTTAGCAAACGGCACACCAGGAGATTATATCCCGTGCCTGGCTCAGAGGGTCCCACACCCACGGAGCCTCGCTCATTGCCACACAGCAGTCTGAGATCGAACTGCAAGGCAGCAGCGAGGCTGGAGGAGGGGCACCTGCCATTGCTGAGGCTTGAGGAGGTAAACAAAGCAGCCAGGAAGCTCGAACTGAGGGAGGCCTGCCTGCCTCTGTAGACTGCACCTCTAGGGGCAGGTCATAGCCAAACAAAAGGCAGCAGAAATCTCTGCAAATTTAAATGTCCCTGTCTGACAGCTTTGAAGAGAGTAGTGGTGCTCCGAGCACGGAGTTTGAGATCTGAGAATGGACAGACTGCCTCTACTAGTGGGTCCCTGACCTCTGAGTAGCCTAACTGGTAGACACCCCCTAGAATGGGGAAGACTGACACCTCACAAGACCAGGTACCCTTCTAAGACGAAGCTTCCAGAGGACCAATTAGGCAGCAACATTTGCTGTTCAGCAATATTCGATGTTCTGCAGCCTCCACTACTGATACCTAGGCAAACAGCATCTGGAGTGGACCTCCAGCAAACTCCAACAGACCTACAGCTGAGGGTCCTGGCTGTTAGAAGGAAAACTAACACACAGAAAGGACATTCACATGAAAACCCCATCTGTACGTCACCATCATCAAAGACCAAAGGTAGATAAAACCACAAAGATGGGGGAAAAACAGAGCAGAAAAGCTGAAAATTCTAAAAATCAGAGGGCCTCTCCCCCTCCAAAGGAATGCAGCTCCTCACCAGCAATGGAACAAAGCTGGACAGAGAATGACTTTGATGAGTAGAGAGAAGAAGGCTTCAGACGATCAGACTTCTCCGAGCTAAAGGAGGAAGTTCGAACCCATAACAAAGAAGCTAAAAACCTTGAAAAAAGATTAGACGAATGGCTAACCAGAATGACCAGTGTAGAGAAGTCCTTAAATGACCTGATGGAGCTGAAAACCAGAACGACGTGACAAATACAGAAGCTTCAGTAACTGATTCAATCAACTGGAAGAAAGGGTATCATGATTGAAGATCAAATGGATGAAATGAAGCAAGAAGAGAAGTTTAGAGAAAAAAGGAGTAAAAAGAAACGAACAAAGCCTCCAAGAAATATGGAACTATGTGAAAAGATGAAATCTACATCTGATTGGTGTACCTGAAAGTGAAGGCGAGAATGGAAACAAGTTGGAAAACACTCTTCAGGATATTATCCAGGAGAACTTCCCCAACCTAGTGAGGCAGGCCAACATTCAAATTCAGGAAATACAGAGAATGCCACAAAGATACTCCTTGAGAAGAGCAACTCCAAGACACGTAACTGTCAGATTCACCAAAGTTGAAATGAAGGAAAAACTGCTAAGGACAGCCAGAGAAAAAGTCGGGTTAACCACAAAGGGAAACCCATCAGACTAACAGCGGATCTCTCAACAGAAACTCTACAAGCCAGAAGAGAGTGGGGGCCAATATTCAAAATTCTTAAAGAAAATAATTTTCAACCCAGAATTTCATATCCAGCCAAACTAAGCTTCATAAGTGAAGGAGAAATAAAATCCTTTACAGAGAAGCAAATGCTGAGAGATTTTGTCACCACCAGGCCTGCCCTACAAGAGTTCCTGAAGGAAGCACTAAACATGGAAAGGAAGAACCGGTAACAGCCACTTCAAAAACATGCCAAAATGTAAAGACTAACAATGCCAGGAAGAAACTGCATCAACTAGCAATCAAAATAACCAGCTAACATCATATTGACAGGATCAAATTCACACATAGCAATATTAACCTTAAATGTAAATGGGCTAAATGCTCCAATTAAAAGACACAGACTGGCAAATTGGACAAAGAGTCAAGACCCACCCGTATGCTGTATTCAGGAGACCTATCTCATGTGCAGAGATGCACATAGGCTCAAAATAAAGAGATGGAGGAAGATCTACCAAACAAATGGAAAACAAAAAACAGCAGGGATTGCAATACTAGTCTCTGATAAAACAGACGTTAAACCATCAAAGATCAAAAGAGACAAAGAAAGCCATTACATAATGGTAAAGGGATCAATTCATCAGGAAGAGCTAACTAACCTAAATATATATGCACCCAATACAGGAGCACCCAGATTCATAAAGCATGTCCTTAGAGACTTACAACGAGACTTAGACTCCAATACAATAATAATGGGAGACTTTAACACCCCACTGTCAACATCAGACAGATCAATGAGACACAAAGTTAACAAGGATATCCAGGAATTGAACTCAGCTCTACACCAACTGGACCTAATAGACATCTACAGAACTCTCCACCCCAAAGCAACAGAATATACATTCTTCTCAGCACCACCTTGCACTTATTCCAAAATTGACCACACAGTTGGAAGTAAAGCACTCCTCAGCAAATAGAAAAGAACAGAAATTATAACAAACTGTCTCTCAGACCACAGTGCAATCAAACTAGAACTCAGGACTAAGAAACTCAATCAAAGCCGCTCAACTACATGGAAACTGAACAACCTGCTCCTGAATGACTACTGGGTCCATAATGAAATGAAGGCAGAAATAAAGATGTTCTTTGAAACCAATGAGAACAAAGATACAACATACCAGAATCTCTGGGACACATTTAAAGCAGTGTGTAGAGGGAAATTTATAGCACTAAATGCCCACAAGAGAAAGCAAGAAAGATCTAAAATTGACACCCTAACATCACAATTAAAAGAACTAGAGAAGCAAGAGCAAACACATTCAAAAGCTAGCAGAAGGCAAGAAATAACTAAGATCAGAGCAGAACTGAAGGAGATAGAGACACAAAAACCCTCCAAAAAATCAACGAATCCAGGAGCTGGTTTTTTGAAAAGATCAACAAAATTGATAGACCGCTAGCAAGACTAATACAGAAGAAAAGAGAGAAGAATCAAATAGACACAATAAAAAATGATAAAGGGGATATCACGACCGACCCCACAGAAATACAAACTACCATCAGAGAATACTATAAACACCTCTACACAAATAAACTAGAAAACCTAGAAGAAATGGATAATTTCCTGGACACTTACACTCTCCCAAGACTAAACCAGGAAGAAGTTGAATCCCTGAATAGACCAATAGCAGGCTCTGAAATTGAGGCAATAATTAATAGCCTACCAACCAAAAAAAGTCCAGGACCAGATGGATTCACAGCCGAATTCTACCAGAGGTACAAGGAGGAGTTGGGATCATTCCTTCTGAAACTATTCCAATCAATAGAAAAAGAGGGAATCCTCCCTAACTCATTTTACAAGGCCAATATCATCCTGATACCAAAGCCTGGTAGAGATACAACAAAAAAAGAGAATTTTAGACCAATATCCCTGATGAACATTGATGCAAAAATCCTCAATAAAATACTGGCAAACTGAATCCAGCAGCACATCAAAAAGATTATCCACCATGATGAAGTGGGCTTCATCCCTGGGATGCAAGGCTGGTTAAACATACACAAATCAGTAAATGTAATCCAGCATATCAACAGAACCAAAAACAAAAACCACATGATTATCTCAATAGATGCAGAAAAGGCCTTTGACAAAATTCAACAGCCCTTCATGCTAAAAACTCTCAAAAAATTAGGTATTGATGGAATGTATCTCAAAATAATAAGAGCTATTTATGACAAATCCACAGCCAATATCATACTGAATGGGCAAAAACTGGAAGCATTGCCTTTGAAGACTGGCACAAGACAGGGATGCCCTCTCTCACCACTCATATTCAACATAGTGTTGGAAGTTCTGGCTAGGGCAATCAGGCAAGAGAAAGAAATAAAGGGTATTTCAGTTAGGAAAAGAAGAAGTCAAGTTGTACCTGTTTGCAGGTGACATGATTGTATATTTAGAAAACCCCATTATCTCAGCCCAAAATCTCCTTAAGCTGATAAGCAACTTCAACAAAGTCTCAGGATACAAAATCAATGTGCAAAAATCACAAACATTCTTATACACCAGTAACAGACAAACAGAGAGCCAAATCATGAATGAACTCCCATTCACAATAGCTTCAAAGAGAATAAAATACCTAGGAATCCAACTTACAAGGGATGTAAAGGACCTCTTCAAGGGGAACTACAAACCACTGCTCAGTGAAATAAAAGAGGACACAAACAAATGGAAGAACATGCCATGCTCTTGGATAGGAAGAATCAATATTGTGAAAATGGCCATACTGCCCAAGGTAATTTATAGATTCAATGCCATCCCCATTAAGCTACCAATGACTTTCTTCACAGAATTAGAAAAAACTGCTTTAAAGTTCATATGGAACCAACAAAGAGCCCGCATTGCCAAGACAATCCTAAGCCAAAAGAACAAAGCTGGAGGCATCATGCTACCTGACTTCAAACTATACTACAAGGCAACAGTAACCAAAACAGCATGTTACCACTACCAAAACAGAGATATAGATCAATGGAACAGAACAGAGTCCTCAGAAATAATACCACACATCTACAGCCATCTGATCTTTGACAAACCTGACAAAAACAAGAAATGGGGAAAGGATTCCCTATTTAATAAATGGTGTTGGGAAAATTGGCTAGCCATATGTAGAAAGCTGAAACTGGATCCCTTCCTTACACCTTATACAAAAATTAATTCAAGATGGATTAGAGACGTAAATGTTAGACCTAAAACCATAAAAACCCTAGAAGAAAACCTAGGCAATACCATTCAGGACATAGGCATGGGTAAAGACTTCATGTCTAAAACAAGAAAAGCAATGGCAACAAAAGCCAAAATTGACAAATGGGATCTAATTAAACTAAAGAGCTTCTGCACAGGAAAAGAAACTACCATCAGAGTGAACAGACAACCTACAGAATGGGAGAAAATTTCTGCAAACTACTCATCTGACAAAGGGCTAATATCCAGAATCTACAAAGAACTCAAACAAGTTTACAAGAAAAAATACAAACAACCCCATCAAAAAGTAGGCAAAGGATATGAACAGACACTTCTCAAAAGAAGACATTTATGCAACCGACAGACACATGAAAAAATGCTCATCATCACTGGCCATCAGAGAAATGCAAATCAAAACTACAGTGAGATACCATCTCACACCAGTTAGAATGGCAATCATTAAAAAGTCAAGAAACAACAAGCGCTGGAGAGGACGTGGAGAAATAGGAACACTTCAACACTGTTGGAGGGACTGTAAACTAGTTCAACCATTGTAGAAGACAGTGTGGCGATTCCTCAGGGATCTAGAACTAGAAATACTATTTGACCCAGCCATCCCATTAAAGGGTATATTCCCAAAGTATTATAAATCATGATGCTATAAAGACACATGCACATGTATGTTTATTGCGGCACTATTCACAATAGCCAAGACTTGGAACTAACCCAAATGTCCATCAATGATAGACTGGATTAAGAAAATGTGGCACATATACACCATGGAATACTATGCAGCCATAAAAAAGGATGAGTTCATGTCCTTTGTAGGGACATGGATGAAGCTGGAAACCATCATTCTCAGCAAACTATCACAAGGACAGAAAACCAAACACCGCATGTTCTCACTCATAGGTAGGAACTGAATAATGAGAACACTTGGACACAGGAAGGGGAACATCACACATCGGGGCCTGTCATGGGGTAGGGGGGAAGGGGGAAGGTATACCATTAGGAGATATGCCTAATGTAAATGACGAGTTAATGAGTGCAGCACACCTACATGGCACATGTATACATATGTAACAAAGCTGCATGTTGTGCACATGTACCCTAGAACTTAAAGTATAAAATAATAATAATAATAATAAAAAATACATACCATCGGCCAAAAAAAAAAGAAAAGAAAGAAAGAAACCAATCCTAAAATTCATATGAAAAGACAAGGGACCCAGAATAGACAAAACAATCTTGAAGAAAAGAACAAAGTTGGAGGACTCACACTTCCTCTTTTCAAATTTTCTTTCACAGCTATGGTAATCAAGACAGTGTAGTACTGGCATGAGGATACAAATGCAGATCAATAAAACAGAATTGAGAGCCCAAAAATTAGCCTTCATTTTTATGGCCAATTAATTTCCATAAGAATGCCAATTCAATGGGGAAAAGAGGACTCTTTCCAACAAATGGTGCTGGTGCTGGGACAGTAGGATTATCCCTATACAAAAAAGTGTAGCCGGACTCCGAACTTACATCACATATAAAAGTTAATTTTAAATGGATAAAAGAGCTAAAACTATAAAACTCTTTGGAGAATACATAGGAATGAATCATGACCTTCGGTTTGACAAAGGCTTTTTAGACAAGACACTAAGAGAACTAGTAACAAAAGAAAAAAGACATAAACTGGACTTTATAAAAATTTTAATTTGTTCTTCAAAGGGCATCAACAAGAAAATAAAGACAACCCACAGGATGGTGAGAAATTCTGCAAATCATACACCCGACGAGGGACTTATATCTAGAATATACAAAGGACTCTTACAAGTCAATAATAAAAAGACAGATAACACAATTTAAAAATAGACAAAAGCAGCAAAAAGAACTCTCATTCATTGCTGGTGAGAATATAAAATAGTACTGCCACTCTGGACGACAGTTTGGCAGTTTCTTACAAAACTAAACACACTCTTACCATATAACCCAGCAACTGCATTCATTTACCCAAATGAAGTAAAAATATATCTATACACAAAACCCTGCCCACAAGTGTTTAGAGTCACTTATTCATAAACGCCAAAACTCAAAAGCAACCAAAATGCCATGCAATAGATGAATGGATAAATAAACTGTGGCACATCCATACAATAAAATATTATTCAACAATAAAGAGAAATGAGCTATCAAGTCATAAGAAGACATTAAGGAACCATAAATCCATATTTAAGTGAAAGAAGCCAATTTGAAAAGAGTATATACTATACAATTTCAACTTCATGACATTCTGAAAAAGGCAAAACTATGGAGACAGTAAAAAGATTAATGGCTGCCAGGGTTTTGGGGGAAAGGGGAAGTGGGAAGGATGGATATGAGGAACACAGGGGATATTTTGGGCAGTGAAACGACTCTGTATGATACTGTAATGGTGACCACGTGTCATTATAAATTTGTCAAAACCCACAGAATGTACAATGTAGAGTGAACCCTAACCTAAACTATGGATTTTAGGTAATAATAATGTATCAACATTGGCTCATCAATTATAACAAATGTATCAGACTAATTCAAGATGTTAATAAGAGAGGAAACTGGTCAGACGCGGTGGCTCATGCCTGTAATCCCAGCACTTTGGGAGGCTGAGGCGGGCGGATCACCTGAGGTCGGGAGGTCGAGACCAACCTGACCAACATGGAGAAACCCCATCTCTACTAAAAACACAAAATTAGTCAGGCATAGTGGCGCATGCCTCTAATCCCAGCTACTAGGGAAGCTGAGACAGGAGACTTGCTTGTACCTGGGAGGCGGAGGTTGCAGTGAGCCCAGATCGCACCATTGCACTCCAGCCTGGGCAACAAGAGTAAAACTCCTTCTCAAAATAATAATAATAATAATAATAATAGAGGAAACTGTGTGTGGATTGGGGGGAGTGGTAAGGGAGTATAGCAGAATTCTGTACTTTCTGCTCATGTGTTCAATAAACCTAAATAAACTGCTCTAAAAATAAAGTTTATTAATTTAAAAAAATATGAATAGAAAGTTTTCCAAAAAAGATACACAAATGGCCAATAAGCACATTAAACATGCTCAACATCATTAGCCATCAGAAAAATGCAAATCAAAACTACGTTGAGATACCACTAAGGTGGCTATAATCCAAAAGAAAGTTGATGAGTATTGGGGAGAACGTAGAGAAATGGTTCCCTTATATTCTGCTGACGGAAATACAAAATGGTGCAGCCACTTTAAAGAATATCTGATAGTTTCTCAAAAGGTTAAACATAGAGTTACTATGTGACCCAGCAATTTCACTCCTGAATATACACCCAAGAGAAATGAAAACATATGACCACACAAAAAATGTGTACATAAATATATACAAGTGGCTGGGCACGGTGGCTCACACCTATAATCCAGCACTTTGGGAGGCCGAGGAGGGCAGATCACGAGGTCCAGAGATGGAGACCATCCTGGCCAACATGGTGAAACCCCGTCTCTAGTAAAAATACAAAAATTAGCTGGGTGTGGTGGCACGCACCTGTAGTCCCAGCTACTCGGGAGGCTGAGGCAGAGAATCACTTGAACCCAGAAGGCGGAGGTTGCAGTGAGCCGAGATGGTGCCACTGCACTCCAGCCTGGCAACAGAGAGAGACTGTGTCTCAAAAAAAAACCAAAAAAAGGTACAAGTACATGAGTGGCAGCATTATTCATAATAGCCAAAAAATGAAAACAACTCAAATGTCCATTAGCTGATGAAATGGATAACTAAATTTGGCATATCCATACAATATAATATTATTCAGCAAGAAAAGACATGGTATACTGATACATGCTGCAATATGGATGAACCATTCATATGCCAAGTGAAAGAAGCCAGTCATAAAAGACCATACAGGAGTCCATTTAAATGAAATGTCCAGAATAAGCAAATCCACAGAGACAGAAAGTAAATTAGTGGCTGCCTAAGACTAGAGGGAGTGGGTATAAATGGGGAATCACTGCTAATGGTTACAAAGTTTCTTTGGGGGGGTGATGAAAATATTTTAAATGTGATTGTGGTGACGAATGCTTAACTCTGAATATACTAAAAACCATACAGTTTAAATTGACGAATTGCATAGTATGTGAGTTAGATTTTGACAAAACTGTTATAAAAAATAAGAGATTGACTGAAGATGTTTCTGGAAACAAGGATCAAAAATCATAGATATAAAGTAAGCAACAGTACATATTTGTAACTCTAAAAATTGTCAACATATTTGAATGCTCTAGATGGAAACTGTAGAAATCTACAATGTAATAACGAGATAACCATAAACTTCATAGGAGATGGAGAGAAAGTCATTTCACACCTAAGCTTAAATTTCTGTCATAGATTAAATCGCATTGATTCTAAAGAGAAAATTTGTTTACATTTTGATAGCTAGCTCCCCCTCATACTTACAAGATGTTGTCACAATTCCAAACGTTTCATCCTGACGTGGCAATGTGCAGCAGAAAATGAGGTTGCCTCTTCCTGCGTGTCTCTTTTTAAGAGTAAGAAAACCTTTTCCAGAAGCCCTCATCACAGATTTCCCCTCATTTCTCTTTGGCCAGAATTGTGTCTTATGCTCCTTCTTAAATCAGACTCGCGTGCACGTGTGCATGCATGTGCTCGTGCGTGTGTGTGTGTCTGTGTGTGTGTTGGGAGTTGTGTCTATGTCCACAATTGACTTAGACAAATCAGGATTTATCTGTAACAGGAAGGTGACGGGTGAATATAAAATCAGCACTGTTGGCAAGGAAAAAGGGAAAAGGAGTATTGCATGGGCAACAGAAGACTCTGCTATACCAAAGACAAAAGAGAAATATGAAATAAAAATTTCACCACACTTTCTTCAGTTCAGAACAAGGTATGTGCCCCACCTTCTGTGCCAAGACAAAAATAAAGCAAGAGTTTCATGGCTTCCTGAAGCTATTTTGTTTTCCCAGGGATTTTTCCCCCTCAAAAAGTATTCATTATTTGCTGGAAAAGGTGTGGCACAGTGTTGGACTCATCAGCATTAGCACACATTCTAGAGAGTTACCAGAAACTTACTTCCAGGTTTTGCTAGCACACTATTATCATAAGCCACTCTTCCCTGACAGTGGTCCTTCATTGTACAATTTTGGTTGCATGCTTAGCTGTTGAATGCCAGCTAGCACTGAGCCGCCAACTTCTTACAACTCAGAATCAGTGTTATTCATTCACTTAACACATGTTTATTAAGCACAGCTAAGCTATGTGCTACACTAATGAGGTGAAAACCTACTGAATGCTTGCTACGTATCAAGTACTACTTTAAGTGCTTTACATATACTTGTTCATTTAATCCTTATAAAAATGTTTATGAAGTATGTAGACATTACTATTTCTACTTCACAGGTGAGTGAGTTCTCAAGTTGTTAAGTATCTTGCCCAAGGACACACAAACAAGTAAAGTATGAATCCCAAAAGTCTGGATATAGATCAGGATATCAACCTAAAGGGCTGGCTCCAAAGACCATGCTCTTAACCACTACACCATCATTGCATCACAGTGCAAAGATAAACACGGCATATTTTCTTTTCTCCAGGAATTCACAGTCTAACCAAGGAGGCAAAAATATACACAGTACAGTACAATATGGAGTGGTTAACACTATAATACCTTCATAACAGAATTTCTCTCAGATTGATAAAGAAATCCTTATTGTTTTCATGAGAACCATTAAAATTTACCATAATCTCTAGTAATGCTTTGAATTTATGTTATACTATCTCTATCTAAGGTTCTCAAGTTACAACTGTCACAGATACATCTCTTAAGATTAATAAAATAGCACTGGAGGCCACGCACAGTGGTTCATGCCTGTAATCCCAGCATTTCAGGAGGCTGAGATGAGAGGATCGCTTTAGCCCAGGAATTCAAGGCTGCACTGAGTACAGTGGCCCCACTGCACTTCAGCCTGGTCAACAGAGAGAGGTTCTGTCTCTAAAATAAATAAATAAATAAACAAACAAATAAATAAATAATACTGTATGAAAAACTGGGTTAAGCTTCAGGGGTGAGCAGAAAGAATAATTATGTTTAATAAAGAATCTGTCTGAGGAATTCAAGCCACTAACAACCTGTGAACAGAGCTACCTTTTATTGGCCATTTACTATGAACAAAACCTGTATGTTAATTAATGTAATCCTCATAACCACCCTATGAAATAGAAACTAGTATTTTACAGACAAGGAAAGAAACTTAGTGAGAATAAGCCATTTGCCTGAGGGTAAACGACAGAGACCGGGACCTGTTAGAACCATGGCTCAAACCAGAACCGTCTAATTCCAAAATCAGTGCCAGTAAACTACTACACTGTATACCCATGGAGGATATTTTATCTTAAAAGACTATAAATGAGTATACTTCATGTCAGACCATCTGGCCCAGTTTCACAGTGGCTTTTCAAATAAGATATTTGAAAATTTATATTGATTTTTGTAAAATGACTTCAAGAGAATGCTTTGATTATTAAATTCCATTAAAGTCTCAAACTTCCATCTCCAGTTTCCACTGCAAAGTTTACTGCTCTGGACTATTTATTTCCCAGATGCCTCCCATCAAAGCTGATTGGTATTAAACTATTTATTATAGTTTCCTTCCTTTTATAAGCTCAATTGTGTCCCCCCCGACTAATTCATACGTTGAAGCCCTAACCCCCAGAAACTCAGGATGTGACTGCAATTGGAGATAGAGCCTTTGAAGATGTGATTAAGTTAAAATGAAGCCACTAGGGTGGGCCTTAATTCAATCTTACTGCTTCTTATAAGAAGAGGAAATCTGGACATACCAGGAGGTTATGGGGAGGCATATGCACAGAGGAAAGGTCACACGAGGATGCAGTGAGAAGGTGGCCACCTGCAAGCCAGGAAGAGAGCCCTCAGAAGAAACCAACCTTGCTAGCACCTTGATCTTGGACTTCCAGCCTCCAGAACCGTGATGAAATAAATTTCTGTGTAGTCATTTAAGCCACCCAGTCTGTGGCATTTTGTTACAGCAGCCCTAGCAAACCAATATACTTCTTTAGGTATGAGCCTCTCCAAAGCAGATACCATGTCATATTCAACTTCGTGTCTTTCACAATTCCTTGAACATTAAAGGCACTCTTTAAATGTTTATCTTATTGTGATTGTGGTTTCAAGAGTTGCTTCAAGCAACTTCATTTAGAGATTGATGATGAGGACCTACGAGACCAAACAATAACAATATATTCAATTCAGAACAATCTATGTAATATTTATGGTGTGGTAGATACACAAAGAGGAATAAGACTATCCCTACCTTCAAAGAGCCAAAGACATGTAAACTAATCATTGCAACATTGCCTGATTAATTACAGTGGTGAAGTCGGGAAGAGGGCTGATATAGCTTGTATGTGTGTCCCCACCCAAATTTCACATTACAATGTAATCTCCAGTGTTGAACGAGGGGCCTGGTGGGAGGTGACTGGATCATAGGAGCAGATTTCTCATGAACGGTTTAGCACCATCCCCCTTGATACTGTCCTCATGATGGTGAGTGAGTTCTCATGAGATCTGGTTGTTTAAATGTGTGTAGCATCTCCCACCTCATTCCATTGTTCCTGCTTTCACCATGTGACATAACTGCTCCCCTTTGCCTTCCACCGTGATTGGAAGCTTCATGAGGCCTCCCCATAAGCAGACACCACCATGCTTCCTCTATAGCCTGCAGAACCATGAGCCATTTAAATATCTTTTCTTATAAATTACCCAGTCTCCGGCATTTCTTTATAGCAATACGAGGACTGACTAATACAGGGACATAAGAAAATTCACAAGGGAAATCACACTTTAGCAGATATTTAAAAGCTGCTTTGCTCATAGAACTGTCTTCACTCATTTGGTTTTTGTTTGCTTGCTTTTTGAGACAGTCTCACTCTGTCACACAGGCTGGAGTGCAGTGGCATGATCTCTGCTCACAGAAACCCCAGTCTCCCGAGTTCAAGCGATTCTCCTGCCTCAGCCTATTGAGTAGCTGGGATTACAGGAGCCTGCCACCATGCCCAGCTAATTTTTGTATTTTTAGTAGAGATGGGGTTTCACCATGTTGGCCAGGGTGGTCTCGAACTCCCAACCTCCAGTGATCCACCCGCCTCTGCCTCCCAAAGTGCTGAGATTACAGGTGTGAGCCACTGCACCCGGCCCACTCATTTGTTTTATGAGATAAACATGTCTTACCTTTCTAAATGTATAGATGACTCAGTGGGGCACACCTGCCTGTTCTGTTGTACATTCTACCCTCCCTGAGTCTCCCAATTCTAATCTGTCTACTTCATCTCCAAATGAATTATTCTAAATAGTGTTTTACCATATTACTCCTTTTTAAAAACTGCAATTACTCCCAAATGTCTTTAGGACAATCTTCAAAATCTTTAGCGTCACTTAAGAGTCTTGAAAATTTGGCCTCAAACTATCATCCCTGCAACCGTATTTCTTTTTACCCCAACTCCACAATACTGACAACAATAGTCTCACTAAAAGCAGTTCCCTAGAACCAACTGGTAATGATTGTTTGGGCTATGTTTCATGAGGATAAGAATAATTCTTCCCTGGCCACCACAACTGCTCAAGTGGAGTCACCTAGTGTCTCAAATCCACCATAATAACACAGTTGGCAAGCTCAATTTAAAAAGACAACTGCTTGCTAGTTCAAGGTTTTGTTAGCTCAGGAGGAAGGTCTATCATTAATGAATTCCAGCAAACCGGAGGCTTGATGTTGTTGCTTTTGTTCTTTCTGTGTTTCTGCAGTTGTGTTGCAGTGATCTGGTGAAGGAATAGTTAGGCCAGAGTGGTTGTTACCGCAATAGAGAACCGTCGTTGAAGACTTTTTAGTTTGCTGCTACCCAAATAACACAATTCAGTCATCTGTAAAATGAAAGGGTTGAACAAGGTCATCTCCAAGGCCCTTTTCTGTTTTAAAACGCTATGATTCTATAATCAATAGCCTGACTTTTTTAAATGTGAAAAAGCCTCAAGAAACGCTTAAAATAAGCTTCTAGCTTGTCCATGCACACACTATTTATTTATTCAGAATTATGTTATGTAATAATCGTAGTTATACATGACCTTAAAAACAGATTGATTCCTGAAATTTATTTTATTTCATTTGCCCTTTGAAAATTTTTTATGTTCTATTTTAAAGTTTGTGAAGATATTTCCAATATAGCATACTACATTAGTCTCAACATCCATATGTATTATTTAGAAAAAAAAAAAGTTTTAAATTTATCCCAGGAATGATGTTTCTATATAAAAATACTGGATTTTAAGGGGGTAATTTCCGTGGACAAAAAGTATTGATCTCTACTATAAAATATATTTTGAAAACTAATAATTGAAGTATTTCTAAGTAGTTAGATGCTTTCATTATTTAATGAAAATTACTATTCAGTGTTCATTTTATTTGTAATAAAAGATCAGCTGAATTTCTTAATGCAAAATGAGCTTGTCCCAGTGCTTTTTATTCTCACTTGAAACTCACCCAGTCCCTTATATCTAATTGGAAATCTCACCAGTTTCAGAGAAAATTAATAATAATTCAGACGAACCACATTGGTTTCTAAGTGGAAATCGAGGTATACAGTTTAGATTCACATATCTCCTCTATGATATCTGACATTAATGTACTCCCTTCATTTCTTTCTTCCTTCATCCAGCCCTCATTGTCTTCTCTCTTTAGCTCTGTTTTCTTCTCCTTCCTTTCACAGATATTTACTAAATAAATATAAAGCTTATGTACCTGGGACCCTTATAGCTCTATCCCAGAATGGCATCATCAAAGGCACACAGTCCAAGAAGAAACAGGAGTTCAAAAGTAAAGCAAGTCCTTTATTTGTGCTATTCGAACACCAAGAAGAAAGCACACAGTTCACATCAACACTTCTTAAAATCCCCTTCTATGCTCTCCCATCCACTGTCCTCCCACATCCCCGGTAGTCCCTCACTTCTTCTATACAAGCCCCCGGAAAACTCTTCACCCAAACGTAACCCTCCTGTTCTTCTCTTACACTTTTTGCTCTTGATTCTTAGCATAAAAATCCAAAAGAACCAAGACAGGGGAAAGGCTGGGAACTCATATATTAATAATTTTTGTTCAGTTATCCCTTCCAAATGCTTTGGAAGGTATATGGAGAAGCATAGACCCTACCTTCAAAAGCCTATAATCAAAAGGCGGATATTCAGCATTTGTTGGGCACCTATAACAAGTCAAGTATTGTGCCAAGCACCATGGATATAATAATTAATAAACAAGAGTGTCTGCCCTAGAGAAGCTGACAGCCCAATGCTGAGTGGTCACATGGACAGATAAGTAAAATGCAGTGATAAATGTTAAAATAAACTTTACACAGAAATTGCTATAAAAACTTGACAGAGCTTCCTTAAAAATGACTCACCAATACTCACTGTTAATGATATTAGCTTTATCCTTGTTACAGGAACTCCACTCTTGAATAGAAAACAATCAGTCATGGTTTTGTCATTCTCCCTGCCCCTCTGCCTAACCAGCCCCCAAAATTTTGCAGCTTCCTTATTTCTAATAATATATTCCCAATATATGATATGGTGGGGTGGGGATGGTGGGAGACGGGAAAAAAAACCCTGGCTGTTATTTCCCAGAGGAAATAAAATTTGAAAATCTAAGAAACATGATAGCATTGTTTGAACTACATGGGTTCAGCCTTATGAACTGTGAAATATATAGTCTGTTTTGTGTTGTATCCCATAGCAGTATGGTAGTCACAAAAATTTCACATAGATTGAAAAACACAAGTCAGCCAGGTGTGGTGGCTCACACCTGTAATCCCACCACTTGAGCACTTTGGGAGGCCAAGGCAGAAGAATCACTTGAGGCCAGGAGTTTGAAGCCAGACTGGTCAACATAGCAAGACCCTGTCTCTACAAAAGAAAACTTTTACAATTAGCCGGGTATGCTGGTGTGTGCCTGCAATTCCACCTACTGGGGAGGCTGAGGCAAGAGGATCACTTGAGGCCAGGATTTCAACGCTGCAGCAAGCCATGATCATACCACTGCACTTCAGCATGGACAACAGGTCAAGACCCTGTCTCAAAAAAACAAAAACAAAACAAAAAACAAGACAAAAAACCTAACACAATGTCCAAGTAATCCTGTCCTTCCTAAAATTTTTACTCATTTTTCCAGTGCTCTTATATCTGACTCTTGTAATTTCTTCTTAGATGGGCTCTGCTCCAGGGTCTCTCAATTCTAATCTATTTACTTTGCCTCCAGATTATCCTAAATAGTGCTTCATCATGTTACTCTCTTTAAAAACTGCAATAACTTCCAAATATCTATAAACTTCAAATTCTTAGCTTTACATAAAGATTCTGGAAAATTTAGTTCCAAACTATCATCCCTGCAACCTTATTTATTTTTATCTCTAACTCAATCATATATTCCAGTCAACTCAAATGCTCAGCCTCTCCAAGAAATGCCTACTGATTTATCTGCCTAACAACACTTTTCCTGAGAACTGCTCCTTCTCCCTTTCAATAACAATGTTTCAGTTGCTTTTTCCTTCAAGGTAACTGTGATTGCCATTGACTGCCATTGGCAATTGACCTGGAGGTGACACCTGACCCAAGCTCATCAAATGAGGCCTTCCCCTGAGGAATTTAGAACAGGGACTGATCAAGTCCAGCTCAGTCTGGCTGTCATTTTCTGCCACATAGACCAGAAGTAAGAAAAAGTTGATCTTTAGTAAGAAATAAAGTAAACATTTAAAGAAGAGCAAAGACAAGAGTTAGAAAGGAAGGACTGCAGTCTCAGTCCATTCTGTTCATCCAACCCAGCTGCATCCTGGTCTCGGGACCCCAAGAATCACTGCTGCAGTCATAATAATAAATGATCACATTTGCTTAAATGAGTTATGTTGTTTGCACCCCAAAAGAATTGTAATTAATGTAATCATATTTTTATTTTTGAGAGTTCACTTTGTCCACAATATGGAAGAAGGATGAGCTGCTAAGGGAAGAGAATAGAGGCAATGAGACCAGTCAAAAGACCACTGGAAGGATCCAGGAACGGAAATTCATCTTGATTGGATGTGGGAGGTAACTTAGGGTGGCAAGGACTAAGGATGACCTGAAGGGTGGATGACTGGATAGAGTGGGAAGGAGAATACTGAAAACTTTAGGGGATGATGCTGAGCTCAGCAATGCATGAGATAACTTATGTGGAAGTACCTAGCACAATTCCTAGGCCACAGCAGGTGCACTATAGATGTCAGTGTCCTAGGGCTCACCCCATCCTTATGTTTTGTCTCCTCTGTTAGGCTGTAAGCAATTATAGGGCAGGGATTACATACTACACTTATCAATTGTTCTCACAGTGACTACTCAGGTCTTGGTACACTGTAGACACTCAGTAGATATTTACTGATTTCATTTTATGTTATACATGACAAATTGTGTTTTGATTGCTTATAATAATATGTCTTTTCAAAAGAACAATCAGAATAGTAATGGTATAGACATGCTTTTTTAGACAAAGAATTGAAAGAATGCTTTCCTCACTATAATCATGTTTGATTTCAGAATGGTCTTGAAAAAATCTGAATTCTAATAGAGGATCATTTTCTTTTTGATGGGAAAAAATAAGTAAAATCTATACCATCAAAATAAAAAGCTTTTCATGTTTAAATATGTATAAATCTGAATGTGTTCAGCTAAATATCAATGCACAAAATACTCAAAAATAAATCTGAAAGCTGAATACAGATCCTGACTCCTAATATAAACACAAACTAATCAAAGCCAAGAATTTAGATTCAGAAACAGCTCCTGCTGTTGAATGTCAATATGTATCTCAGATATTACTACAAAGCTTTTTGGAAATTAATTTCTTCTTAATTCTCTATACAAAAGATTATTTTCATTGTCCATATATATTATCTCTACATATGTTATCTGTCTACATAATATATAATTACATATAATATGCAATATTAAATAATATAATTATTATAGTATATAACGTATATATAACCTAGTATATGTATATTAGAAATGCAGACAGAATGCAAATGTGGCAAGCATATTTCGATTAAATATTTAAAAATTCATCTTAACTAATTCCTAACAGAGTTAACTGCTGTGGAGATATAAAATCAATCCAAGAAAATCATGGCTAAACAGGTTTTATTAACCTTAATTGAGAAGGCAAGAAAAAGAACCATGATCCTTGTATTGCTGCTGTGTCCAAAATATCTGTGTAGACTCGTGGGCATTGATGGAAGGGGACACAACCTGAGAAGAAACCCTGGAACGTAGGAAATGCAGGCCACCCCCATATAAAATGTGACCTAAGAGGCAGTGAAATGTCCGCCAACTGTGATGTCCAAAATTCCACCAGTGGGGGCATTACTTAGAGTTAAGGAGAGTATTTCTAGAGATGCCTGTTAAAATGCAGACATTCACCAAACTGATCAAGTGTCCACCTGCTGATGCCTTTAAACACATTGCCATGATTGGTTTGTTTAGTAGCTCCCTATCACCTAACACAGGACCGTGATTTGGACCTTTGGCATCCACATGGCCCTCTCGACCTCATTTCCTGCCATTCTGCCCTTCACAGCAGATGATTCTCTCCACTTCCACGGCTGGTGTTCATATTTCAGGTTAAATTAACTGTCAGAAAAGCCCTCTCTCACCATTTTAACCAAAATACAGTACTACTCTACTAGAGCTTCCTTCAGAGCAGCAACAAAAATCTATTATTCTTTTATGTTGTCACTTATTTGTTTATTGTCTGTCTTCCTCGGTAGAATGTCAGTTCTTTGAGGACAAGGACCTTGAGTATATTATTACCCATTATAATCCTAGCTCCTAGTGTTAAACACATAGTAAAGGATTCATAAATATTTGCTAGCCAGGTTCGGTGGCTCACGCCTGTAATCCCCACACTTTGGGAGGTTGAGGCAGGCGGATTACCTGAGGTCAGAAGTTCAAGACCAGCCTGGTTAAAACAGTGAAACCCCCTCTCTACTAAAAATACAAAAATTAGCCAGGTGTGGTGGAGGGCGCCTGTAATCCTGGCTACTCAGGAGGCCGAGGCAGGAGAATTGCTTGAACCCAGGAGATGAAGGTTGGAGTGAGCCAAGATCACACTATTGCACTCCAGTCTGGGCAACAAGAGTGAAACTCCATCTCAAGAAAAGATATACTTTTTTTCTCAAAAAAAAAAAAAAAATATATATATATATATACACATATGCTAGTGGGTGGATGAATGGAAAAGTGATATAATATTTCTGGAAGTTGGTTTGGTTATTGAATCAAAAGACCTTAAAATATTCACACGGAGTGGTCAAATAATTCTAGGAATTTATCTTAAAGAAATCATTTGTGCACAGAATTTTTATCACAGACATGTTTTATAAAAGGAAAAACTGGAAATGATCTAAATATCCATAAATAAGAAAAGCATTATATAAATGACATTTTAAAAGATACTTACATAATGATAAAAAGTTCATGATACAGTGTTAAATACAAAAAGTAGGATAAAAGATTTTATACAGTATGATCCAATTTTGCAAGAAGGAAAAGAGTATATATGCATGGAAAAGAACTGTTATATGTGTCAATGTATCATTGTATTTGTGCTGAGAAAAATAAATAAAAGCATATATACATTGGCCATACATGTTGGCTTATGCCTGTGGGGGGAATAAAAGAGTATACATATCAATGTATTGAAATATTGGTAATGGTTATCTATAGGTGATATATAAGTGATTTTTTATGGTTGATGACATTCTGTATTTTTAAAAATTCTCTACGGTGAATATGTATTACTTTTATAACTAGATAGAAGCAATATATTGCTGGGCACTGTGGCTTATGCCTGTAATCCCAACACTTTGGAAGGCCAAGGCAGGCAGATCATTTGAGGTCAGGAGTTTGAGACAAGCCTGGCCAACATGGTGAAACCCCATCTCTACTAAAATTACAAAAATTAGCCAGGCGTGGTGGTGCACGCCTGTAGACGCAGCTACTCTACTTGGGAGGCTGAGGCAGGAGAATTGCTTGAACCCAGGTGGCAGAGGTTGCAGTGAGCAGAGATTGTGCCACTGCACTCCAGCCTGGGTGACAGAGTAAGACTCCGTCTAAAAAAAAAAAAAAAAAGCAATATATTTTAAAATCTAAATGTATTAGTTAATTTTCATGCTGCTAATAGAGACATACCCAAGACTGGGTAATTTATACAGGAAAAAGGGTTTATTAGACTTACAGTTCCACAAGGCTAGGGAAGCCACACAATCATGGCAAAAGACAAGGAGGAGTGAGTGGATGGCAGCAGGCAAAGAGAGAGCTTGTGCAGGGAAACTCTGCCTTATAAAGCCATCAGATCTCATAAGACTTATTCACTATCGTGAGAACAACATGGGAAAGACCTGCCCCCATGATTCAATTACCTCCCACTGGGTCCCTCCCACAACATGTGGGAATTCAAAATGAGATTTGGGTGGGGACACAGACAAACCATATCAACTCCTATGTGTGAAAAGTACTCTGCTAATTATTGAAGGATTCAACACTTTTGAACGGATGATCAACACTTTTCTCACTCTAGTGGTTTGTAATTTATGATGTAAATAAACTTATTTCCAAGCTCAGACAAGAGCAGGAAATAGAAACCATCAGCAAGTTAGAAGGAGAATGAATGAAGGCATAAAAGTGGTGAGATGGGGTAAGACAGGATAGGGTACCACAAAGGAGAAGGAAAACAAGGAGGGAGATAAGAAGACTCCATAAATAAAATTCAACTGCTTCTTCCTTTCAACAGACACTGAGTACCCACTGATCCTAGTATTTTGTTATGCCATAATGTTTCAAAGATAAATAAAACATGGTTGCAGCCTGCCCTGAAATTACACTGGGATAGGCGAGTAGGAAAATCAAGTATATGATTATGCACAAGATGCTCTGAGAGTATAAACAAAGTGCACCTAGGTCATAGCGAAATGCGAATGGTCAGAAAGCACTTCCAAGAGAACATAAACTCATGCTAAGTCCCAAAAAACAAAATACAGAATTCCAGGCAGGTGAGAAAAACATAAGCAAGGTACAGAAGCATGAAATTGCATGGCTATCAGGATGTTTTCAGCTGCATATAGCCCCTAACTAGGACTCCAAGTCTCTGTTGAAAGGTAAATGTCATTTCCTCTGGGCTCCATATAAAATGCAGTTGCCTAAATGGCAAGTTTGCAAACTACCCTGAACAAGCTTCTATTATGTAAATCCAGGTGTAGTTAATATTTATCCACAGACCAGTATGTCTCAGGCATTTTTGACCTGCTATTTTATTTATACTCTAATATATTTTTTTAAAAGCCTCTTTCTCAGCAACCAGTAGCACATCAGGGTGTATAACTGCAGGTGGCAGCTGGTCTGGAGCAGCCAGACACAGAAGAAGATATGAGGGCAGAGAAAAGATACACATTTACTTCCATCATCTGCCCCTTTTCTGAAAGGAAAAGGGAAATCTAGCCAATTTAATGTATGGGGTACATGGCATGATCAATACCTCACTTTTTTAGGTCTCAATCTTCCCACTTTCAAAGGGCATTTAAATTCAGTTTGTTGGAATGATGTAGGCAAAGCTAAGCATAATGATGACTCGATTTCTCATCCATTTGCCTCATGCAATACCCTAGAACTACCCTTACACCAAAGCTAGAAGTAAAGAATGAGAGAATCAACAGTCACTGCCCCTGCTCTCCAAAATCATAAGATCCCATGTGCACCATAACCACATATGAAATAATGGCCATGAGCACCAAATGAATGAATATGTAGTAAATTTTAAAATATTTAATAAAATATTCATATTATTTACCAAAAGATCCTCTAGACTACTTTAGATGGGGGGAAAAAGCAATTTGTCTTACTTTTACGCCTTAGTCTAAAGCTTAAATCCTAAATATGATTTTGAATCTCATTTTGAATAATTCAGTCTTTGGGAAAAATCAATAATGCCAATATACCAGTGTAATATACTTAAAGAAACTTTCTCCCAAAGTAATATTTTTTTTCTTTTTCTTTTTCCTTTTTTTTTTCCTGATACAGAGTCTCGCTCTGTCGCCCAGGCTGGAGTGCAATGACATGATCTCAACTCACTGCAGCTTCCACTTTCCCAGTTCAAGCGATTCTCCTGCCTCAGCTTCCTGAGTAGCTGGGATTACAGGCACCCACCACCACACCTGGCTAATTTTTGTATTTTTAGTAGAAACAGGGTTTCGCTATGTTGGCCAGGCTGGTCTCGAACTCCTGACCTCAGGTGATCTGCCCGCTTTCAGCCTCCCAAAGTGCTTGGGATTACAGGCGTGAGCCACTGCCCCCATCCCTCACAAAGTAATATGTTAAAATCAATTTAGTTAGCTTCTAGAAGGGGAATCTACTATATTTTTAACCGCTCCATACTAAATATATTACATGATTCAAGTACACCTACAGATTAAATTTATGTCTTACACCATTGCCACTGTTCGCACTAAATTTAGGACCTTTAGAACATCATACATACACAGACATCATAAAGAACATATATTTTCTATCCATTGTGCATGGCATTTCCAGTTACAGAATATTAGATTACAAGTCCAAAATTGGGATCATATTCAAAATAAGAGACTATTCAACTACCCAATTTGTCAGGTATAAGCATATTCTGGTTGTCAATGTTAGGAGAGGGAATTTTCAAATTTTTTAAATTAAATTAAATTAACAAACAAAAAAGTCTTCAACTTCAAAGAAAGGCAAATTAAAATAATAAAAAACATGTTATTAGTAAAAAATGGTTATTGATGATGGGTTGTTTTAGCCTTTCAGCTCTGTTATGGTGTCAACACCTCACTTTCTCTTTGAGGACTTGCCCTTTCTGTATTTGAGTGATCTTGGTGGGGTTGATAATCACAGTTGTTCTATTCTCCCTCCCTTCTTGGATGAACACATAACACAGGCCTGGTCAATCAGAGTCCTTCCCAAGGACTGATATCATCAAAACTGGAAAGTTCTTTCTTTCTCCTGACATTCAACCAACATGGTCAATTTCTCCAGTTGCGTGAAAGAAGTCCATTTTTTTGTAGGAGAGAAGAAATCAACACACAGAGAAAAGCAAAGCAGATATAGTGAAAGGGAGAGAGAGGAAAAAGGGAAAGGAAGAAAGAGGTCAGACCTAACAGTGTTACTGATGCTACTTCGTAAAGCCTGAATTCAACCCCTCTACTTCCCCCAGTACATGAAGCAGTGAATTCCCTTTTTCCTTTAAACCAGTTTAGGTATTTTGTTATTTGCAATCAAGAGTACCAACACAGTGCCCAATCGCCACTAATTGTAGTGACAATATTCATTATTATAGAGAATAACTATGCATATATGTTACTATTAGGTTTTCCTTTGATTTCATGCAGCAGAAATATGACTACAGTTGCTTAACCAAACACATATTGATTTATTCATGTAACAAGAATTCCAGAGAAAGGAGTCCAGAGCTGGTGCAGATGTTCAAGAAAGTCACAAGGTCCTTCTGGCTTCCTTTTCCACCACCTTAACTTGTAACTTTCATCCTCAAAGTCGCAAGAAGACTGCTCTACCCGCAGTAAGGAGGAAGAGGGGAAAAGAGGAAAAAGTGTGTGCCAGCAGAGCATGTTCCTTTTATATAATAAAACAAAAGTGTGTCTGGTAGCAGAACCCTGTAACCATCATAGACCACATCTCGGTCATATGGACGTACCTAGATGCAAGGGAGTCTGAGGAAATGAGGTTTTTATAACAAGTCATGTTCCCACTTAAAAAAAAAGTCTTTGATTAATGAAGGTAAGAATGAATACTAGGTAAGCAAATGTATGGTCAAAGTCAATGGCCTTACAAATTGGTACAATATTTGTGAAAAGCAATTTAGACTTACTATATAGACTTCATACCTGGTGATTTAATAATATCACTTCTAGGAATTTATTCTTAAATAATTCAAATTGTGAAAAGGCTGTAATAAAGATATTTATATTGATGATCTTAAAAACAGAAAAAAATTGGCTGGGTGCAGTGGCTGACGCCTGTAATCCCAGCACTTTGGGAGGCAGAGGCAGGTAGATCACCTGAGGTCAGGAGTTCGAGACTAGCCTGGCCAATATGGTGGAACCCCATCTCTAGTAAAAATACAAAAATAAGCTGGGCGTGGTGGTGGGTACCTGTAATCCCCGCTACTTGGGAGGCCGAGGCAGGAGAATCGCTTGAACCTAGGAGGCAGAGATTGCAGTGAGCCGAGATCACACCATTGCACTCCAGCCTGGGCGATAAGAGCAAAACTCTGTCTCCAAAAAAAAAAAAAAAATAGAAAAAATTTGCATAACCTAAATATCCAAAACTAAGGAAATGATTCTAAAACTTGTATGTTTGCAGACTATGTATTGTATAGGCATTAAAAATTATAATTCTTAAGACTATGAAACAAATGGGGAAATGTTTATGATAAAATGTTTGGGTTGGTTGGTTGGTTTTAGTTGTTGCTGTTGTTGTTGTTGTTTTGGAACAGATTCTCGCTGGACAGGCTGGAGTGCAGTGGCATGATCTTGGCTCACGGTAACCTCCATCTCCTAGGCTCAAGCTATCTTCCCAGCTCAGCCTCCCAAAGTGTTGTGATTACAGGCATGAGCCACTGTATCCAACCTATGATATAATGTCTTTTTTTGTTTGTTTGTTCATTTGTTTTTGAGACGGAGTCTCTCTCTGTTGCCCAGGCTGGAGTGCAGTGGCTGGATCTCGGCTCACTGCAAGCTCCGCCTCCCGGGTTTACGCCATTCTCCTGCCTCAGCCTCCCGAGTAGCTGGGACTACAGGCACCCACCACCACGCCCGGCTAGTTTTTTGTATTTTTTTAGTAGAGATGGGGTTTCATCGTGTTAGCCAGGATGGTCTCGATCTCCTGACCTCATGATCCCCCCGTCTCGGCCTCCCAAAGTGCTGGGATTACAGGCTTGAGCCACTGCTCCCGGCTTTGAGCCACCGTGCCTGGCTGATATAATGTTAAAGAAAATAATTGAGAACATTATTTTTTATAAACTAATATTTTATATACATCAAAAACCACAAAGGAAAAAGTTACTGAAAGAAAATACACTAGATGGGCTAACAGTGGTTGTATTAAGCTATTGGGGTTATAATTTATTTTTCCACTTTCTTCCAAGTTACAGTTTTAATTGTTTCCTTTAATAATAAATTAATAAACACTGATTTTAAATCAATTCGTTTTATCAGCATATATTCATTGAAGTAGCTCTGGGATCTATTCACTATAGATTTATGCTACTCTAGTATTTCTTCCATTGTTTAGCAGAGCACTGGGATTAAAATGACACCTGATGAATATTTGTTGGTAGATTATTAGATGCTTACTTTTAAACAATTTAAGAAACAGAAGCAATAGGATGCATGAATGGATAGATAAATGGATCAACTGGTAGATCAACAGATAGATTTATTATAGGAAATTCACCCATGTGATTATGGAGGCTGGCAAATTTAAAATCTGCCAAGCTGATGTCCCAGTTTAAGTTCAAACAGGAGCACATTGCTGGGGAACCAGGAAAAGCCCATGTCCTAGTTAAAAGGTCTCAGGCAGGAGAATTCTCTTTTACTTGGAGGAGGGTTGGGTTTTTTTGGTCTGTTCAGGCTTTCAGCTGAATAGGCCCACCCATATTATGGAAGGCAATCTGCTTTACTTAGTCTACAGATTTAAATGGTAATCTTGGGTCGGGCACTGTGGCTCATGTCCATAATCCCAGCATTTTGGGAGGCCGAGGTGGGTGGGTCACTTGAGGCCAGGAGTTCAAGACCAGCCTGGCCAATGTGGTGAAACCCCTTCTAGACTAAAAACACAAAAGTTAGCCAGGCATGGTGACACACGCCTATAATCCCAGCTACTTGGGTGCCTGAGGTAGTAGAATCACTTGAACCCAGGAGGCAGAGGTTGCAGTGAGCTGAGATCACACCACTGCACTCCAGCCTGGGCAAAAGAACGAGACTCTGTCTCAAAAAAATTAAATAAATAAATAAATAAATAAATAAATAAATAAATAAATAAATGTTGATCTTGGGCCAGGTTCAGTGGTCCATACCTGTAATCCCAGCACTTTGGGAGGCTGAGGTGGGTGGATCACTTAAGCTCAGGAGTTTGAGACCAGCCTAGGCAACATGGCAAAAACCGGTCTCTACAAAAAATACCAAAATTAGCCAGGTATGGTGGTGCAAGCCTATAGTCCTAGCTACTCGGGGGGCTGACGCGGAAGGATGGCTTGAACCCGGGATGTAGAGGCTGCAGTGAGCCCTGATGGCGCCTCTGCACTCCAGCCTGGGTGAGAGAGCAAAGTCCCATTTCTGAAAGAAAAGAAAAGAAAAGAAAAGAAAAGAAAAGAAAAGAAAAGAAAAGAAAAGAAAAGAAAAGAAAAGAAAAGAAAAGAAAAGAAAAAAGAAAAGAAAAGAGAGGAGGGGAGGGGAGGGGAGGGGAGGAGAGGAATTTTTTCCTTCTTAATACATAAAGTGCCTCTTCTCTAATGGTATGTCTTACATCTACCTTGTTTTACAGGTTTTTATGAATAGGTTTTTTAAGTCTACAAACTTCCTTAGGAAAATATTTATGTCTCATCCAGTTTTGGGCTTCCTGAGTACCTAGCATTGAGTAGATTTTAAACATTTATTTGTGGAATTAACATATTTTATACAATTTTCTTATACCTAATAGAATCAGTAATGTGTTGAAAAAAAAATAGTTCAAAGACATTTTGTAAATAAGCAACAGAGTTCAAAGTACTCATATATTGAGTAGTTTAAAATAAATACACCTTTAGCTGGTCAGAATTTTCAGTCACTTTTTAACAAATATGTTCTACATGTTTAACCATAATTTTTTTTTTAAGATGGGGTCTCACTGTGTGCCCAGGCTAGGCTTGAACTCCCAGCCTTAAGTGATCATCCCACCTAGGCCTCCAAAAGTGCTGGGATTACAGGCATGAGCCACTGTACCTAGCCCATAATTTTAAGTATTAATTGTCAAGCGCACTTAAGGCAAAGCATAGGGAAATTGTTTTGATTATGTTAATATTTTTCCTTTACTGCCATTTTCCCATCTTTGAAGTCCAAAGCATTTAATCCTTTCATGATTCATTTTAATTAGACAGGTTTATTTTCCACACTTACTCTTTGGGCAAAGGCACAAGTTGAACAAAACTAATTTAGCTGGTCAACCATAGTACATATTGTTCCTCACCCTTGGGAGAAGTTACATCACCTTTCTGTTACATTATTTCTGCAGGCCCCCATAGAATCAACAGATCTCCAACAACCAAGAATATATGCTAGCACCTTCTGTGAATCCATATTTCACTACAATTAGTACATTTCACTGCTGGCATTTAAATAATCTTTCAAATTTATCAAAAATTTCAAAGCTTTTGTTGTTTCTCCCTCTAGTGGTCAATAATAATCATTAAAATGGAAAAAACTATGTAAAAGTGATATTGAATGTGGTTGAAAGGTGGGGATGAACATTCAATTCTGTTGTAAATAAATGTGAAATGTATTCAAACTTATGTCTCATAATCTGAGAAGTGATTTATTTGGGATACAATTTCTTTAGATACCACACACAAATACTCTCTATACTTATTCTCTGAATAATACTTATATTTTATCCTAATAATTGTTTAAATATATGCTGCATAGTTAATTTCCGGTTTAGAAAAATGTGGTTTTCATTAGTCTTACGAGATCTGGAAAAAAAAGAAAAAGAAATCAAGTATGATTTTCATACCAAATTACCTGAGACATTTTAGTAATGTGTATCACTAAATATTTTTAATTTTTAAAAAATGTTCCCCTGAGGCCAAGCACAGTGGCTCATACCTGTAATCCCAAGACTTCGAAAAGCTGAGGTGGGTGGATCACTCGAGATCAGGAGTTCAAGACCAGCCTGGCCAACATGGTGAAAACCCATCTCTACTAAAAATACAAACATTAGCCGGGTGTGGTAGTGGGCACCTGTAGTCCCAGCTACTTGGGAAGCTGAGGCAGGAGAACTGCTTCACCCGGGAGGTGAGGGTTGCAGTGAGCTGAGATTGCTAAAACAACAACAACAACAAAAGTGTATGTTGGGCATTTTCACATATCAGTACAATCAATCTGCTACCTTTTAAAAAAGAATTGCATATTATTCCAATGTCTGCATTACTTTTTTTTTCTTTTGAGACAGTCTTGCTTTGTCACGCAGGCTAGGCTGCAGTAGCACGATCTGGGCTCACTGCAACCTCTACCTCTGGGACTCAAGTGATCCCCCACCTCAGCCTCCCAAGTAGTTTGGACCACAGATGCGCGCCACCATGGCGGCTAATTTTTGTATTTTTTGTAGAGATAGGGTCCCACCATGTTGCTGAGGCACGAGAATCACTTGCATCCAGGAGGCAGAGGTTGCAATGAGCCAAGATCGAGCCACTGCACTGCAGACTAGGTGACAGAGTGAGACCCTGTCTCAAAAAAAAAAAAAAAAAAAAAGGAAAAAAATGTTTCCCTCATAGGTGTGTGTCTTTATTTTAAAAATAAAGAAAAAAAAAGTTTCCCTAATTGGACAATGCTTCCCCCCTCCATTTAATTTTCATTGACTGTTTGCTCTTATGTAATGTTCCACTTTCAATTTTTATTTTCTTGCTCATAAAACGTTATGGAAAACTTGTTTAATTAGAAATAAATTTCAGGCCAGGCGCAGTGGCTCATGCCTGCAATCCCAGCACTTTGGGAGGCCGAGGTGGGTGGATCACCAGAGGTCAGGAGTTCGAGCCAGCCTGGCCAACATGGTTAAAACCCATCTCTACTAAAAATACAAAAATTAGTTGGGTGTGGTGTTGGGTGCCTGTAATGCCAACTACTTGGGAGGCTGAGATAGGAAAGTGCTTGAACTCGGGAGGTGGAGACTGAAGTGAGCCTAGGTTGAGCCACTGCACTCCAGCCTGGGTGACAGAGCAAGACTCCATCACAAAAAAAAAAAAAATTAATTTCAAAATTCCATGATACTTTTGCAAAATAATGAGAATGATATACAGATATACAGAGGGAATATATGTACATATGAGAAATTCTTATTTCAGAGGTGGAACTATGGTTAAAGCATTTCTCTTTCTGGTTTGTTTTTTTTTTTTTTTTTTTTTTTTGAGACAGAGTCTCACTCTGTTGCCCAGGCTGGAGTGCAGTAACGTGATCTCAGCTCACTGCAACCTCTGCCTCCTGGGTTCAAGTGATTCTCCTGCCTCAGCCTCCCGAGTAGCTGGGACTACAGGCACCCACCACCACATCTGGCTAAATTTTGTATTTTTAGTAGAGATGGGATTTCACCATGTTAGCCAGAATGGTCTCGATCTCCTGACCTCGTGATCCACCCGCCTCGGCCTCCCAAAGTACTGGGATTACAGGTGTGAGCCA
Source organism: Macaca nemestrina (assembly GCF_043159975.1). NCBI lineage: Eukaryota > Metazoa > Chordata > Mammalia > Primates > Cercopithecidae > Macaca > Macaca nemestrina. The sequence continues at coordinate 76,663,058 of NC_092131.1, forward strand.
CCGTGCCCAGTCGAAAACTTTTTAATTTTTAAAATTTTGTTGATTAAATATAGTAAATAGTGAATCATCTTGAAAGGAACACTGTTAAACATGATGAAATAAGTAAATTATTTAAAAGAGAAAGTTAATTGTAGTACTCCTTTTACTAAGAAGGTTATGGTAAATTGGACATTCAGTTTTATTTGCTTTAGGCTAAAGTTGTTTCTTCTGGGACCAATGAAGGACCAAAAACCCTAAGTATATAAGAATCTTTTTATAGGGTGATCAAGTTTTCCCAGTTTCCCTGTTTTAAAACTTTCCCAGTTTTAAAGCCAAAAGCCCCACATTCCCCTCAGCCCCAGATCTAGACAAACCAGGACAGCTAGTCATTCTAACTCCTCTCCTTATGGCTACTTTTTTGTTTTTTGTTTTTTGCTTTTTTTTTTGAGAAAGAGTCTCGCTCCGTTGCCCAGGCTGGAGTGTGGTGGCGTGATCTCGGCTCACTGCAGCCTCAACCTCCCGCCTCAGCCTCTCAAGTAGCTGGATCTACAGGTGTGCACCACCAAGCCCGGGTCATTTTTTTTATTGTTTGTAGAGACAGGATTTTGCCTTGTTACACAGGCTGCCTTACTGCTACTTCTGAGCAAGGTAGCATCACCTCCTTGACCTTTGAGGCAACATGGGGCAGGGGACTCAAGGAAAACTTCAGTCTTTTCCAGAACTAACTCAGCTCTTTCCTGACCCACCACTGACCTAGCTGCAGCCTGCCTCCAAGTATCCCAGGGCACATAAGAACACCACTGACCATGACCCAGCACGTGGCCTGCAGCACATTCTGCTTCCTGACCCTGCTTTTCTGCTCCCCATCTATCATTGACAGTCTCGCTCCCACTGAGGGGGCTACCAAATCCCACACAACTGTACTCCCTGGGACTCTGCTGCCATAGAAAGACTCCTTTTTTTTTTTTTTTTTTTTTTACCACATACGTCAGAGTTTTACAGACTTCGTTTTTAGAGCATTGCATTCTTTACTAAGACTTGGCATGCAAAAAAGGAAATAAAGAGTGGCTTTATCCTCACAAAGAGGGTAATGATAACAGGCAATTTCTTTCTTTCTCTCTCTCTCTTTTTTTTTTTTTTTTTTTTGAAATCTTATTTTGGTGTTGAGCAAGTAAGTAGATGTATTTAAAAATCAAACTAGCTCGGAGTCATATCAACTTAAGAATATCAAGAGTAAGAACAATGAAAACATATTCTTATTTGATTTGTTGCCTGTTACCATTTTATCATTGGCTAATGTTTAACCATAGGCTCTGAAGATTTAAATTTTAAAATCTTGAAAGGAGAATCAAATAAATGCTAAAAAAATTTTTTTAAATTGTAGTATTAATTTTTTAAATCAGGTTACACTTACACCTGATAAAACATTCAGGCCTGGTGCGGTGGCTCATGCGTGTAACCCCAGCACTTTGGGAGGCCGGGATGGGCGGATCACCTGAAATCAGGAATTCGAGACCAGCCTGGCCAACGTGGTGAAATCCCATCTCTACTAAAAATACAAAAATTAGCCGGGCATGGTGGCAGGTGCCTGTAATCCCAGCTACTCGGGAGGCTGAGGCAGGAGAATTGCTTGAACCCGGGAGGCGGAGGTTGCATTGAGCCAAGATCATGCCATTGCACTCCAGCCTGGGCAACAAGAGCAAAACTCTGTCTCAAAAACAAAAAAAAAAAAAAAGAAAGAAAGAAAAAGAAAAAATTCAAAACAGGCAGCCTGTCTTTCAAACCTTGTACTTCAGTCATCTTGTTCCCTACCCAATAACAGGTAATTTCTTTAGGCACATTATAATAGTCACAAGTCAAGCTGACTATGAAAAACTGTTAAATCTTCCACAACATTAACTGTAAAAGTGTTAACTTTGAACTCTTGTTTAACAAATTTTGAATTTCTAAGGATATCAAGAGCATGTTTTTGAAAAGGGCTACACATTTTTTTCCATGAAAAGTAAGGGCTTTTACAGTTGTCACCTAGTAAGGGCTAGGTGACAAGCAACTTTGTCTGTTATAGAGGCTGAGCTGTATGATCCCAACTCTGTGTTGCAGAGGCTGATTTCTCCTCCAGTTAACAACCTACTCATCAACCACTCAGTATCAGCAAAACCATCATCTTCCCCCAAAAACCATTGTTTCTCTTTCTCCATTGTTCTTTAAACAAACCACACCACTAACCAGATGCAAAAACCCAAAAATTTACGAGGCATCTTTGACTCCTACCTCTACGTCACCGCCATATGCCATCAATCCTCCATGGAAATGTTTCTCAAACTCCACCTTTGCTCTTTCCTCATGGGACACACCCTAACGGGATAGCTATCATCTCTCACAAGACTCCCATGGGTCTGCACAATTGCCCCTCTCCAATTAATTCTCTATACTACTGCCACATGTATGGTGTTATGGCTGAATTATGTTTCCATAAAACTTGTATGTTAAAACCCAGTACCTCAGACTGTGACCATATTTAAAGACAAGGCCTTTAAAGGGTGACTAAGTTAAAAGGAGATCATGGAAGGATCTTAATCCAATTGGAGCTGTGTTCTTCTAAGAAGACATCCTTATAAGAAGAAGAAAGAGACCTGAGGGGCTCACACACAGAGAGAAAAGACCAAATAAAGAGGCAGTAAGAAGGAGGCCATCTGGAAGCTAAGGAGAGAGGCCTCCAAGGAAACCAAGCCTGCAACATCTTGATGTCGGACTTAAAGCCTCCAGAACTGTGGGAAAATAAATTACTGTTGTTTAAGCCAACCAGTCCATGGTATTTTGGCAGCCATAGAAAATTAATAATTATGTTGTCGTCCCCCTTCCCATCACCCTTAAAATAAAATGCAACGGAATTAATATGACTACAAAGCTCTAGATGATTTGGTCCTATGCACACCTCTTGCCTCATTCCTTTCCCTAGCTCTCTGCCCCTAGCTGTGCTGAACTTCTCCCAGTTCTCAAACATACCTGGGGCCTACTCACAAGGTGCTTCCTTTGCTGGAAGTACCAGTCCCCCATCTTCATTACCCACCTAACTTCAAGTCTCAGCTCAGAAGTCACTTCCTTAAGGAAATCTCCCTGACTCCCTAGTCTATGTCAATCTCCGCTTTATATCACTAAACATGTTTGTCATTATCTGCCTCCTACCTACTGTTTTTCTACTAATTAAGAAGCTTCACTATAGCTGAATCACTACTCCCTGGTTTACTTTTCTACTTACAATGCCAGCACAGTACTTGGCATATAGCGGGACTTCAACACCATTCGTTGGCCATAAGACTGATGCTCTCTTTCTTTCACTATCCACAGCTACTTCTGTTGAAAAATTGAGACATCAATTGGCTTAGTTGGAGAAGCTCCTGGGACAGCATCATAAGATGCCTAAAATGCAGCAATCCTTCCCAGCAGACTGTATTTTCACTGGCACCTATAGCTTCCCAGGAGATGTAGTAAAAAGGAAGAATGTCTAATAGACCTCAACATTCCTCTCTTAGGCCCTGTCCCATATGACCAGGGGGATCATGCAAGCTGAGCTCCGGAGATATGCGTGTATCACAGACTAGCCGAGAACACTTCTGTAAAATGGTATTCAGAGAGGGACTATGAACGAGCCTAGCAAACACTACAGTATTTTGAACTGCAGCCAAGATCATCTACAAAAATAATTCTTGGAATGTTAAAGAGGATATTTTAAGCCTCGGAATGTAGTAGGAGGAACACATATTTTCAAATAGGAATCTGGGATGTTCTGCAAGTTCTGATAATCTCACTAAAGTGAGAGGTCATTAGCTGAGTTTTATTCCAAAAGGAAGGGAACAAACACCTCCAGGGTGCTAGAAATGAAGGACTTCACAGAGATAAACGTTAACTCTCTGTTCTGAAAAACCATCTCTCAAAAGTTTTTCTTTCCTTTGGTGTTGCCTGGATCTTGAAACAGGGTAGTATACCTTTTCTTTCTCTAAGGAGCCACAATATTCTATTATTTGCCATGAGAGAAAATCTTTGTGACCTACATCTTCTATGCAGGTCCCTGAGCCATCTTTTTTCTGGTGCCTACAGTGACTGATTACTGGCCCTGATGTGTGAAGCAATTCCTGCAGAGGTCTTGGAGGTCTTGCTTTAAGGCAGGAGGAGACTGCCTGCATGCAAGATAATGGCTGGCTAGCAAAGATAGGTGTGAAAAGGTCAACCAGCAGGTTGACTCTATGAAATATGAATTTCAGCACCATTTCTTTTTATAGTTTTAAAAATTACTATATGCCAGTTATATTCATATGTTTTATCTCTTTAATCTCCAGAATAATTTGCAATGGAATATTAGTCAACTATTAAAATGAAAATACAGGCTGGGTGTGGTGGCTTATGCCTATAATCCCAGCATTTCAGGAAGCCGAGGTGGGCAGATTGTTTGAGCTCAGGAGTTTGAGGCCAGACTGGGCAACATGGCAAAACCCTATCTTTACAAAAAAACACCAAAGAATTAACCAGGCATGGTGGCACATGCCTATGGTCCCAGCTATTCAGGAGGCTGAGGTGAGAAATTTACTTGAGCCAGGAGGTCGAGGCTGCAGTGAACCATGATCATGCCACTGCACTACAGCCTGAGCCACAGAACAAAACCGTCTCAAATGACCAGGGAGATCATACAAGTTGAGCTCCGGAGATATGCCTGTATCACAGACCAGCTGAGAATGCTTCTGTAAAATGGTATTCAGAGAGGGACTATGAACTAGCCTAGCAAACACTACAGATGCATATTTCTTAACATGTTAGTTTATTGATATGGAGAACATTTAAAACATTTTTCGGGGGGGACAGGGTCTTGCCCAGGCTGGAGTGCAGTGATGCAATCATAGCACACTGCACCCTCGGCCTACTGGGTTCAAGCAATCGTCCCACTTTAGCCTCCCAAGTAGTTGGGATCACAAATGCATGCCACCATGCCTGGCTAATTTTTTAATTTTTTGTAGAGATGTGGTCTCGATACATTGCCCAGGCTGGTCTCGAACTCCTGGGCTTAAGCAATCCTCCCGCCTTGGCTTCCCAAAGTGCTGGGATTACAGGCATGAGCCACTATGCCTGGCCGGAAAACATTTAAAACATATACATGGAAAAGGTTATCAAATAGAATGCATAGAGTGGGCCCATTTTTATAGAAATACACATACATATTTAGATTTATATACCACAGCAAAATGTCTAGTGAGTCAAGCACTTTTTAAAAATCTCTTTAAGATAAATAGGGGATATCTGAAACAGGGAATCTAGTAGGACTGAGGCCATATCTTATAAAAATAGTAAAGCCAAGATTTAAATCCAGGTATTTCTGAAGCAAACCTCCAAAGCTATTTTGTACTTTGCTAGGTTACTTTCTTGGTCAATCTTGAAGCATGACTAGACTTCCTCAGGAGAATGCTTTATTTATAAAATAAAGAAACCCACCTCACACTCCCTAAGGATCTCATAAAAATGAGGTTCTGGTAGTTGGTAGTGAACATTTTACGTCTAAATTCGATATGGCCATAAAAACTCCTTACCTTGGGTAAGCCACAGTAGGCCTGAGTTGCCTTAGTTTTTATACTGTCCCTATGCCCAAATTAGAAGAAAAACATAAATGAGCCACATTTGACCATGGGTGTCATAAAGATATCTTAGAGGATGAAATTTTTTTAAGTATAGGAGTATTTTTAAATATTTCATCTCATTCATCTGAATACCTCTGGACCCTTGATAATTAAATCATAATCTCAAAGACCATTGTATTATATTGTCTTAAGTTATTTCGTTTACCTAGCCATAGAAATTTCTTTCTTCCATCAGGAAGATAGAGAAAGAAGGGGACATGTGATTCATATGACAAGGAGCTCTGCATTCCTTCTGCCAATTGTGTTTTGAAATAAGGAAAGGAAAAGATGACACTGGGATACTGCCTGAAAGACATGAATGTAAAGTGAGCCATTAAAAAGGTTGACTCTGATGTCAAAAACTTAAAGAATACTTCCTGTCCAACTGGCAAACAATAAGAAATGTTTATTTTCAGGAAGATAGCTTACTAATTTTGGTTTTTGTTTGTTTGTTTTGGTCTGTTTTGTTTAGAGATGGGGTCTCACTATGTTGCTCAGGCTGGTCTCAAACTCTTAGGTTCAAGCAATCCTCATGCCTCGGCCTTCCAAAGTGCTGGGATTATAAGTGTGAGCCACTGCACCTGGCCACTAGTTATTTAAGGTCAAAAAAGTTTGTTAAGAAAGTTGTCATTCTAGTCATCTAGTTGTCACTAGTAGAAACCCACACTAAGTTTACAAATTATATCTTCCACTTGATTTGGCAGTGTCAAAGTAAATACCATGATTAGGAAACTCCTCTTTAGAAAGTCAAAACCATACTAATATTGCTTCTTCCATTTTAGTTTTAATATTCAATACTTAAATGCAAACTGTTTTCCTTTTACTAGGTAGCGGCTATTGATAACACACTGTGAAATAAGAATACACTCTTAAACAAACCGTCCCTTAGACCTGCACTCTGTGGTGGCTATTGGGCACTTGAGTGTGACTTATTGAAATTGATGTATACTGTATGTATAAAATACACATCAGATTTTAAAGCCTTAGCACCAAGAAGGATGTAAAATACCTCATCAGTATTTCTTGTATTGACTACATGCTGAAATGGTAATATTTTGATATATTTGATTATAGCAGTAAAAAAAAAGTACTATCAAAATTAATTCTATCTGCTTTTTACATGTAGCTTCTAAAGAATTTTTCATGTGGCTCACACAGTATTTTTATTGGACAACACTGCCTTCACTTTTCAGGAGTAAGAGTATCAGACTTTATTCCTATATACTTGGAATATCTTGGTCTTACAATTTACTTTAAAAGAGGAAAAAAATGTAGAACTTTTACAAGCATGGTTAACAAAATGGAGACTATAAAACTAATGTTCCCAAAGTAGCATTTATGCACCTGTTAAATCCTTTCACAACTGTCTTCCACGTTACCTCTTCCCTTGCCTGTACTAATATTAATATAATAGCCTTTTAACAGATGCAACAGATCCTTTTTGATGGTTGCCTTTACCATCTCAGTCCTTGCTGGCCAGACTTCTTTCTTCTGCTGGAATCTACTTTTTTTTTTTTTCTTTGCCCAAAAGTTTCTCTGGCCACAAGATCCCACTAGGCTTATGTGTATGGCAGACGAAGTACCAAGAAATTACCCACTGGGAGCTTCCTCAAACAGTAACTGACAGGAGTTGATGTGTACATACCCCAGCCCTTCACACCTTCACACTGCAAGTGAGGCAAGCCAGCAGTATGTGTTCTACACCCGGACTTCCTCTTCCTCGGTGGGATTCAGCTTTAGTTACCTGCAGCTGTAACTTGTTTAATAATTCGCCATTTGTTGCTCCTGCCTTTCCCTCTTTCTTCCCCACCCCTTATTGGATTTCCTGGAATCATTTATTTAGCAAATAAGCTACTTGCCTGAGAATCCTTGTCTTGGGGTCTGCTTGTGAAGAACCCAAACTAAGATAATTGGTATTCCCACTTCCCCTCTCACCTTTCACTAATCCATCCTCAACCTCAAAAGCTGGGTTATCTTTTTAAACAATTGCTGTGACCGTATCACTTCTTAATTACAACTTTTCAGTGATTTCCCACCGCTCTTAGACTAAGACTATCTAATACTCAGATTCAAGTTTCTTGATATCAATTCCAACGACTGGTGTACCGCCCAAGCTTCTTTGCCACATTCTAGAGAATTTGCCATCACTCAGAACTGCTAAACCTCAAAAATTTTAAATTCCAGCATCCCACACATGACCATAGTTTTCTGTTTATACAAACACTACTCCTCTACCTGCACTAAGACCTCCAGTCTCTCAATCTCTCGTTTTCTCACCATCTGGCAAGCTCATTATGGCTTTGCACACTCCTTATTTCACCTAAACCCCCAGCCACACCACTTTTACTACTCTCTGACTGGCACTCCCAAGTCAGCTGGCCTCCTCTCCTGGTAGTATTAGCTTAGAAACCATCTACCCTGAATATTTTGCAATCTCCTTCTGCCCATATATCCAGGCTAGAAGCAAATGTAACAGAATGAGCAGTTCAGAATTTAAAATTTGCCTGATGAGGTATTTTCTGCCTTCTCAGGACAGGGACCACAAATAAGTGGTCCCTAATCTCAAACAGAGGCTTAATACCACTCATTTTTAATGTCTCATCACTTTCGTAGGAAATTCTAAATCTTCATTGCTCTCCAACATCCTGGGCCTGTTTACTCTCAGCAGATTACCTCAAGTCTGAATTGGCAAAGAAGCAAATCTATCCAAAGCCTTAATTCTTTTGCTCCTGCACAAAACTGATATTCTCCTTTTGTGCTCCACATTCCAACCCTGTCTCCCGAGACTGATCCTGAATCCAAGTCCTTTCATAATCAAGATCTAGGCCAATTTCCCAGCCTCACCTTCTGCCTCTCCTCCAGGTATATCCTGCCTGCAGTTCTGGGAATCCTGTCCAGACATGGAGAAGATATGGAGCTCAATGTGGTGGATCATATCCAATAAAGTCACCTGCTGGAAGCAGATCCCAGGAAAGAGCCGAATTCCTATTTCCTATTTTTTTTTTTAATACTTTAAGTTTTGGGACACGTGCAGAACGTGCAGGTTTGTTACATAGGTATACACGTGCCATGGTGGTTTGCTGCACCCATCAACCCATCATCTATATTAGGTATTTCTCCTAATTCTGTCCCTCCCCTAGCCCCCTACCCCCCAACAGGCCTCCGCATGTGATGTTCCCCTCCCGGTGTCCATGTGTTCTCATTGCTCATCCCCCACTTACGAGTTAAAACACGTGGTGTTTGATTTTCTGTTCCTGTGTTAGTTTGCTGAGAATAATGATTCCCAGCTTCATCCATGTCCCTGCAAAGGACATGAACTCATCCTTTTTTATGGCTCTATAGTATTCCATGGTGTATATGTGCCACATTTTCTTTATCCAGTCTATCATTGATGGACATTTGGGTTAGTTCCAAGTCTTTGCTATTGTGAATAGTGCCACAATAAACATACGTGTGCATGTATCTTTATAGTAGAATGATTTATAATCCTTTGGGTATATACCCAGTAATGGGATGGCTGGGTCAAATGGTATTTCTCGTTCTAGATCCTTGAGGAATCACCACACTGTCTTCGACAATGGTTGAACTAATTTACACTCCCACCAACAGTGTAAAAGTGTTCCTATTTCTCCACATCCTCTCCAGCATCTGTTGTTTCCTGACTTTTTAATGATCACCATTCTAACTGACATGAAATGGTATCCCATTGTGGTTTTGATTTGCATTTCTCTAACGACAAGTGATGATGAGCTTTTTTTCATATGCTTGTTGGCCATATAAATGCCTTCTTTTGAGAAGTGTCTGTTCATATCCTTTGCCCACTTTTTGATGGGGTTGTTTGTTTTTTCTTATAAATTTGTTTTAAGTTCCTTGTAGATTCTGGATATTAGACCTTTGTCGGATGGATACGTTGCAAAATTTCTCTCCCATTCCATAGGTTGCTGTTCACTCTGATGATAGTTTCTCTTGCTGTGCAGAAGCTCTTTAGTTTAATTAGATGCCGTTTGTCAATTTTGGCTTTTGTTGTCACATTGCTTTTGGTGTTTTAGTCATGAAGTCTTTGCCCATGCCTATGTCCTGAATGGTATTGCCTAGGTTTTCTTCTAGAGTTTTTATGGTTTTAGGTTTTACATTTAAGTCTTTAATCCATCTTGAGTTAATTTTTGTATAGGGTGTAAGGAAGGGGTCCAGTTTCATTCTGCATATGGCTAGCCAGTTTTTCCAGCACCATTTATTAAATAGGGAATCCTTTTCCCAATTCTTGTTTTTGTCAAGTTTGTCAAAGATCAGATGCTTGTAGATGCATGGTGTTATTTCTGAGGTCTCTGTTCTGTTCCATTGGTCTATATATCCCTTTTGGTACCAGTACCATGCTGTTGGGGTTACTGTAGCCTTGTAGTATAGTTTGAAGTCAGGTAGCATAATACCTTCAGCTTTGTTCTTTTTGCTTAGAATTGTCTTGGCTATGTAGGCTCTTTTTTGGTTCCATATGAAATTTAAAGTAGTTTTTCTAATTCTGTGAAGAAAGTCAATGGTAGCTTAATGGAAATAGCATTGAATCTATAAATTACTTTGGGCAGTATGGCCATTTTCACTATATTGATTCTTCCTATCCATGAACATGGAATGTTTTTCCATTTGTGTCATCTCTTATTTCCTTGAGCAGTGGTTTGTAGTTTTATTTGAAGAGGTCCTTTACATCCTTTGTAAGTTGTATTCCTAGGTATATTATGTTCTTCGTAGCAATTGCGAATGGGAGTTCACTCATGATTTGGTTCTCTGTTTGTCTATTATTGGTGTTTAGGAATGCTTGTGGTTTTTGCAGATTGATTTTGTGTCCTAAGACTTTGCTGAAGTTGGTTTGTATCCTGAGACTTTGCTGAAGTTAAGGAGTTTTTGGTCTGAGATGATGGGGTTATCTAAATATACAATCATGTCATCTGCAGAGACAATTTGACTTACCCTCTTTCTACTTGAATACCCTTTATTTCTTTCTCTTGCCTAATTGCCCTGGCCACAACTTCCAATACTATGTTGAATAGGAGTGGTGAAAGAGGGCATCCTTGTCTTGGGCCGGTTTTCAAAGGGAATGGTTCCAGATTTTGCCATTTCAGTATGATATTGGCTATGGGTTTGTCATAAATAGCTCTTATTATTTTCAGAAATGTTCCATCAATATCTAGTTTATTGAGTGTTTTTGGCAAGGGGGGGTGTTGAATTTTGTTGATGGCCTTTTCTGCATCTAGTGAAATAATCATGTGGTTTTTGCCATTGGTTCTGTTTATGTAATTGATTACGTTTATTGATTTGCATATGTTGAACCAGCCCTGCATCCCAGGGATGAAGCCAACTTGATTGTAGTGAATAAGTTTTTGATGTGCTGCTAGATTTGGTTTGCCAGTATTTTATTGAGGATTTTCGCATCAATGTTCATCAGAAATATTGGCCCAAAATTTTCTTTTTTTGTTATGTCTCTGCCGGGTTTTAGTATCTGGCCTCATAAAAATGAGTTAGGGAGGAGTCCTTCTTTTTCTATTGTTTGGAATAGTTTCAGAAGGAATGGTACCAGCTCCTCTTTGTACCTCTGGTAGAATTCGGCTGTAAATCTGTCTGGTCCTGGGCTTTTTTTGGTTGGTAGGCTATTAATTACTGCCTCAATTTCAGAACTTGTTATTGGTCTATTCAGGGATTCGACTTCTTCCTGGTTTATTCTTGGGAAGGTGTATGTGTCCAGGAATTTATCCATTTCTTTTAGATTTTCTAGTTTATTTGCATAGAGGTGTTTATAATATTCTCTGATGGTAGTTTTTATTTCTGTGAGATCAGTGGTGATATACCCTTTATCATTTTTTATTGTGTCTATTTGATTCTTCTCTCTTTTCTTCTTTAATAGTCTGGTTAGCAGTCTATCTATTTTGTTAATCTTTTCAAAAAACCAGCTCCTTGATTCATTGATTTTTTTGAAGGGTTTTTCATGTCTCTGTTTCCTTCAGTTCTGCTCTGATTTTAGTTACTTCTTGTCTTTGCTAACTTTTGAATTTGTTTGCTCTTGCTTCTCTAGTTCTCTTAATTGTGATATGAAGGTGTCAATTTTAGATCTTTCCCACTTTCTGATGTGGGCACTTAGTGCTATAAATTTTCCTCTTAACACTGCTGTAGCTGTGTCCCAGAGATTCTGGTACATTGTGTCTTTGTTCTCATTGGTTTCAAATAATTTATTTATTTCTGCCTTAATTTTGTTATTTACCCAGTAGTCATTCAGGAGCAGGTTGTTCAGTTGCCATGTAGTTGTGGGGTTTTGAGTGAGTTTCTTAATCCTGAGTTCTAATTTGATAGCACCATGGTCTGAGAGACTGTTATGATTTCCATTCATTTGCATTTGCTGAGGAGTGTTTTACTTCCAATTATGTGGTCAATTTTAGAATAAGTGCTATGTGGCACTGAGAATAATGTATATTCTGTTGATTTGGGGTGGAGAGTTCTGTAGACATCTGTTAGGTCCACTTGCTCCAGAGCTGCGTTCACGTCCTGTATATTCTTGTTAATTTTCTGCCTCGTTAATCTGTCTAATACTGACAGTGGGGTGTTAAAGTCTCCCATTATTCTTGTGTGGGAGTCCAAGTCTCTTTGTAGGTCTCTAAGAACTTGCTTTATGAATCTGGGTGCTCCTGTATTGGGTGCATATATATTTAGGATAGTTAGCTCTTCTTGTTGCATTGATCCTTTTATCATTATGTATTGCCCTTCTTTGTCTTTTTTTTTATCTTTTTTGGTTTAAAGTCTATTTTATCAGAGACTAGGATTGCAATGCCTGCTTTTTTTTTTCTTTCCATTTGCTTGGTAAATATTCCTCCATCCCTTTATTTTGAGCCTATGTGTGTCTTTGTACATGAGATGGGTCTCCTGAATACAGCAGACTGCTGGATCTTGACTCTTTATCCAATTAGCCAGTCTGTGTCTTTTAATTGGGGCATTTTGCCCGTTTACATTTAAGGTTAATATTGTTATATGTGAATTTGATCCTTTCATCATGATGCTAGCTAGTTATTTTGCACAATAGTTGATGCAGTTTCTTCATAGTGTCATTGGTCTTTATGTTTTGGTGTTTTTGCAGTGGCTGGGACTGGTTTTTCCTTTCCATACTTAGTGCTTCCTTCAGGAGCTCTTGTAAGGCAGGCCTGGTGATGACAAAATCCCTCAGCATTTGCTTATCTGTAAAGGGTTTTATTTCTCCTTTGCTTATAAATCTTAGTTTGGCTGGATATGAAATTCTGGGTTAAAAATTCTTTTCTTTTTCTTTTTTCTTTTTTTAAATTTATTTATTATTATTATACTTTAAGTTCTAGGGTACATGTGCATAATGTGCAGGTTTGTTACATATGTATACTTGTGCCATGTTGGTGTGCTGCACACATCAACTCGTCAGCACCCATCAACTCGTCATTTACATCAGGTATAACTCCCAATGCAATCCCTCCCCCCTCCCCCCTCCCCATGATAGGCCCCGGTGTGTGATGTTCCCCTTCCCGAGTCCAAGTGATCTCATTGTTCAGTTCCCACCTATGAGTGAGAACATGCGGTGTTTGGTTTTCTGTTCTTGTGATAGTTTGCTCAGAATGATGGTTTCCAGCTGCATCCATGTCCCTACAAAGGACACAAACTCATCCTTTTTTATAGCTGCATAGTATTCCATGGTGTATATGTGCCACATTTTCTTAATCCAATCTGTCACTGATGGACATTTGGGTTGATTCCAAGTCTTTGCTATTGTGAATAGTGCCGCAATAAACATACGTGTGCATGTGTCTTTATAGCAGCATAATTTATAATCCTTTGGGTATATACCCAGTAATGGGATGGCTGGGTCATATGGTACATCTAGTTCTAGATCCTTGAGGAATCGCCATACTGTTTTCCATAATGGTTGAACTAGTTTACAATCCCACCAACAGTGTAAAAGTGTTCCTATTTCTCCACATCCTCTCCAGCACCTGTTGTTTCCTGACTTTTTAATGATCGCCATTCTAACTGGTGTGAGATGGTATCTCATTGTGGTTTTGATTTGCATTTCTCTGATGGCCAGTGATGATGAGCATTTTTTCATGTGTCTGTTGGCTGTATGAATGTCTTCTTTTGAGAAATGTCTGTTCATATCCTTTGCCCACTTTTTGATGGGGTTGTTTGTTTTTTTCTTGTAAATTTGTTTGAGTTCTTTGTAGGTTCTGGATATTAGCCCTTTGTCAGATGAGTAGATTGCAAAAATTTTCTCCCATTCTGTAAGTTGCCTGTTCACTCTGATGGTAGTTTCTTTTGCTGTGCAGAAGCTCTTTACTTTAATGAGATCCCATTTGTCAATTTTGGCTTTTGCTGCCGTTGCTTTTGGTGTTTTAGACATGAAGTCTTTGCCCATGCCTATGTCCTGAATGGTACTACCTAGGTTTTCCTCTAGGATTTTTATGGTATTAGGTCTAACATTTAAGTCTCTAATCCATCTTGAATTAATTTTCGTATAAGGAGTAAGGAAAGGATCCAGTTTCAGCTTTCTACTTATGGCTAGCCAATTTTCCCAGCACCATTTATTAAATAGGGAATCCTTTCCCCATTTCTTGTTTTTGTCAGGTTTGTCAAAATCAGATGGCTGTAGATGTGTGGTTTTATTTCTGAGGACTCTGTTCTGTTCCATTGGTCTATATCTCTGTTTTGGTACCAGTACCATGCTGTTTTGGTTACTGTAGCCTTGTAGTATAGTTTGAAGTCAGGTAGCGTGATGCCTCCAGCTTTGTTCTTTTGACTTAGGATTGTCTTGGAGATGCGGGCTCTTTTTTGGTTCCATATGAACTTTAAAGCAGTTTTTTCCAATTCTGTGAAGAAACTCATTGGTAGCTTGATGGGGATGGCATTGAATCTATAAATTACCTTGGGCAGTATGGCCATTTTCACGATATTGATTCTTCCTATCCATGAGCATCTAGCAAGACTAATAAAGAAGAAAAGAGAGAAGAATCAAATCGACGCAATTAAAAATGATAAAGGGGATATCACCACCGACCCCACAGAAATACAAACTACCATCAGAGAATACTATAAACACCTCTACGCAAATAAACTGGAAACTCTAGAAGAAATGGATAATTTCCTGGACACTTACACTCTTCCAAGACTAAACCAGGAAGAAGTTGAATCCCTGAATAGACCAATAGCAGGCTCTGAAATTGAGGCAATAATTAATAGCCTACCAACCAAAAAAAGTCCAGGACCAGATGGATTCACAGCTGAATTCTACCAGAGGTACAAGGAGGAGTTGGTACCATTCCTTCTGAAACTATTCCAATCAATAGAAAAAGAGGGAATCCTCCCTAACTCATTTTATGAGGCCAACATCATCCTGATACCAAAGCCTGGCAGAGACACAACAAAAAAAGAGAATTTTAGACCAATATCCCTGATGAACATCAATGCAAAAATCCTCAATAAAATACTGGCAAACCGGATTCAGCAACACATCAAAAAGCTTATCCACCATGATCAAGTGGGCTTCATCCCTGGGATGCAAGGCTGGTTCAACATTCGCAAATCAATAAACATAATCCAGCATATAAACAGAACCAAAGACAAGAACCACATGATTATCTCAACAGATGCGGAAAAGGCTTTTGACAAAATTCAACAGCCCTTCATGCTAAAAACGCTCAATAAATTCAGTATTGATGGAACGTACCTCAAAATAATAAGAGCTATTTATGACAAACCGACAGCCAATATCATACTGAATGGGCAAAAACTGGAAAAATTCCCTTTGAAAACTGGCACAAGACAGGGATGCCCTCTCTCACCACTCCTATTCAACATAGTGTTGGAAGTTCTGGCTAGGGCAATTAGGCAAGAGAAAGAAATCAAGGGTATTCAGTTAGGAAAAGAAGAAGTCAAATTGTCCCTGTTTGCAGATGACATGATTGTATATTTAGAAAACCCCATTGTCTCAGCCCAAAATCTCCTTAAGCTGATAAGCAACTTCAGCAAAGTCTCAGGATACAAAATTAATGTACAAAAATCACAAGCATTCTTATACACCAGTAACAGACAAACAGAGAGCCAAATCATGAATGAACTTCCATTCACAATTGCTCCAAAGAGAATAAAATACCTAGGAATCCAACTTACAAGGGATGTAAAGGACCTCTTCAAGGAGAACTACAAACCACTGCTCAGTGAAATAAAAGAGGACACAAACAAATGGAAGAACATACCATGCTCATGGAAAAATTCTTTTCTTTAAGAATGTTGAATATTGGCTCCCACTCTCTTCTGGCTTGTAGGGTTTCTGCAGTGAGATCTGCTGTTAGTCTGATGGGCTTCCCTTTGTAGGTGACCTGACCTTTCTCTCTGGCTGCTCTTAGCATTTTTTTCCTTCCTTTCAACCTTGGAGAATCTGAAGATTATGTGTCTTGGGGTTGCTTTTCTTGAGGAATATGTTAGTGGTGTTCTCTGCATTTCCTGATTCTGAATGTGGCCAGTCTTGCTAGGTTGGGGATGTTCTCCTGGATAATATCCTGAAGAGTGTTTTCCAACTTGGTTCCATTCTCCCTGTCACTTTCAGGTATACCAATCAATCATAGGTTTGGTCTTTTCACATAGTCCCATATTTCCTGGAGGCTTTGTTCATCCCTTTTTGTTCTTTTTTCTCTAATCTTGTCTTCATGCTTTATTTCATTAAGGTGATCTTCAATCTCTGATATCCTTTCTTCCACTTGATCAATTTGGCTATTGATACTTGTGTATGCTTTACAAATTTCTCGTGCTGTGTTTTTCCGTTCCATCAGTTCATTTATGTTCTTCTCTAAACTGGCTATTCTAGTTAGCAGTTCCTGTAATCTTATCAAGGCTCTTAAATTCCTTGCATTGGATTAGAATATGCTCCTTTAGCTCAGAGGAGTTTGCTATTACCCACCTTCTGAAGTGTACTTCTGCCAATTTGTCAAACTCATTCTCCATCCCATTTTGTACCCTTGCTGGAGAGGAGTTGCTATCATTTGGAGAAGAGGCATTCTGGTTTATGGAATTTTCAGCATTTTTGTGCTGGGTTTTCCTCATATTTGTGGATTCATCTACCTTTAATCTTTGATGCTGATGGTCTCTGGATGGTGTTTTTGTGTGGGTGTCCTTTTTGTTGATGTTGATGTTATTGCTTTCGGTTTGTTAGTTTTCCTTCTAACAGTCAGGCCCCTCTTCTACAGGTCTGCTGGAGTTTGCTGGAGGTCCACTCCAGACCCTGGGTATCACCAGCAGAGGCTGCAGAACAGCAAAGATTGCTGCCTGCTCCTTCCTCTGGAAGCTTCTTCCCAGCGGGGCACCTGCCTAATGCCAGCTGGAGTGCTCCTGTATGAGATGTTTGTCAACTCCTGCTGGGAGGTATTTCCCAGTCAGGAGGCACAGGAGTCAGAGAGCCACTTGAGGAGGCAGTCTGTCCCTTAGCAGAGTTTGAGCACTATGCTGGGAGATCCACTGCTCTCTTCAGAGCTGGCAGACAGGAACATTTAAGGCTGCTGAAGCTGCGCCCACAGCCACCCCTTCCCGCAGGTGCTCTGTCCCAGGGAGATAGGAGGTTTATTTTTAAGCCCCTGACTGAGGCTGCTGCCTTTCTTTCAGAGATGCCCTGCCCAGTGAGAAGGAATCTAGAGAAGCAGTCTGGCCACAGCCACTTTGCCATGCTGCAGTGAATTCTGCACAGTCCAAACTTCTGGCAGTTTCCTGAACACTGTGAGGGGAAAACTGCCTACTCAAGCCTCAGTAATGGTGGACGTCCCTCTCCCCACCAAACTCCATCATCCCCAGTTAACTTCAGACTGCTATGCTAGCAGCAAGCATTTCACGCCAGTGTTTCTTAGCTTGCTGGGCTCTATGGGAGTGGGACCTGCTGAGGGAGACCACTTGGCTCCCTGGCTTCAGCCCCCTTTCCAAGAGAATGCACAGTTCTGTCTTGCTGGAGTTCCAGGTGCCACTGGGGTATGAAAAAAAACCTCCTGCAGCTAGCTCAGTGTCTGCCCAAAGAGCTGCCTAGTTTTGTGGTTGATGATGTAGGCATACAAGGGAATCTCCTGGCCTGGGGGTTGCAAAAAGTGTGGGAGAAGCATAGTATCTGGGTCAGACAGCACAGTCCCTCATGGCTTCCCTTGGCTAGGAGAGGGAGGTCCCCAACCTCTTGCAATTCTCAAGTGAGGCAATGCCCCACCCTACTTCTGCTTGCCCTCTGTGGACTGCACCCACTGCCTAATCAGTCCTAATGAGATAAACTGGGTACCTCAGTTGGAAATGCAGAAATCACCTGCCTTCTATGTTGATCTTGCTAGGAGCTGCAGACGGGAGCTGTTCCTATTTGGCCATCTTGATTTGTCCTCTCAAATAATTTTTTTTTTTTTTTTTTTTTTGTGACAGAGTCTTGCTCTGTCACCCAGGCTGGAGTGCAGTGGCACAATCTCAGCACACTGCAAGCTCTGCCTCCTGGGTTCACGCCATTCTCCTGCCTCAGTCTCCTGAGTAGCTGGGACTACAGGTAGCCACCATGCCCGGCTAATTTTTTTTTTTTTTATTCTTAGTAGAGATGGGGTTTCACTCTGTTAGCCAGGATGTCTCAATCTCCTGACCTCGTGATCTGCCCACCTCAGCCTCCCAAAGTGCTGGGATTATAGTCTTGAGCCACCCGTGGCCAGCCCAAATAATTTTTTAATTTCCATTTTGATTTCGTTTTTGACCCAATGCTCATTGAGGAACCAGTTATTTAATTTCCATTTATTTGCAGGGTTTTGAAGGTTCTTTCTGGAGTTGATTTTCAGTTATATTCCACTGTGGTCTGAGAGAGTGCTTGATATAATTTCAATTTTCTTAAATTTATTGAGGCTTGTTTTGTGGCCTATCATATGGCCTATATTGGATAAAGTTCCATGGGCTGTTGAATGGAATGTGTATTCTGCGGTTGTTGATACATAGCTGTTAAGTCCATTTGTTCCAAGGTATAGTTTAAAAACGTTGTTTCCTTGTCAACTTTCTGTCTTGATGACCTGTCTAGTGCTGTTAGTGGAGTATTGAAGTCCCCCACTATTATTGTATTGCTGCCTATCTCATTTCTTAGGTCTATTAGTAATTGTTTTATAAATTTGGGAGCTCCATTGTTAGGTGCATATATGTTTATGATTGTGGCATTTTCCTGTTGGACAAGGCCTTTTACCATTATATAATGTCCTTCTTTGTCTCTTTTAACTGGTGTTGCTTTAAAGTTTGTTTTTTCTGATATAAGAATAGCCCTGCTTGCTTTTGGTGTCCATTTGCATGAAATGCCTTTTTCCACCCCTTTACTTAAGTTTATGTGAGTCCTTATGTGTTAGGTGAGTATCCTGAAAGCAGTAGATAGTTGGTTGGTGAGTTCTTTCTTATCCATTCTGTAGTTCTGTATCTTTTAAGTGGAGCATTTAGGCCATTTGCATTCAATGTTCTATTTTTGTGCTGGTTGGTCTCCTGCTGGAAGGTGGTTCTTTCCAGAGAGCATCAGCTGTGGTAATATTAAGAGGAATCAGCAGTGAGTGGGGATCCTAGAACTCCCAAGAGAATATGCCCTTCGTCTTCAGCTATGAGGGAGGGTAGGAAAAGCCCATCAGGTCGGGGCAGGACTAGGTGTGTCTGAGCTCAGACTCTCCTTGGGCGGGTCTTGCTGCAGCTGCTGTGGAGATGGGGGCAAGGTTCCTAGGTCAATGGAGTTGTGTACCTAGAAGGATTATGGCTGCCTCTGCTGAGTCATGCAGGTTGTCAGGGAAGTGGGAGTCACAGGCCTCACCCAGGTCCCAAACAATCCAAAGGGCCATTCTCATTCCCAGTGTGCCATCCCTAACAGCCACGAGTCTGTTTCCAGGTAGTGAGCAAGCAGGGCTTGAGAACTTGCCCCAGGCTACCTGCTTCCCAGCTGCAAAAGAAAAGAGTTTGGTTCCTCCCCAACCTGTGGAGTCTGGATGCTGGATTCACACCCTCGGCAGTGTTCTGGCCAGGAGGCTTCTTGCCCTGTTCAAATTGTTACAAAGTTTAGCTGGACACATCCTTCTCTCTGTGGCATCCCTCCACCCCACTCCCCGACACCTCTGGCTGCCCTCCCAAAAGGATTCCTGTGGAACCAGCAGGAAAGGCCTGCTTGGGGACCCAGTGAGTTCCCAGGACCTATCCTGCTCCTCTACTGCATAATTTGCTTGGCTCTGTAAATTGTCTCAGCTCCTAAAAGTGTGAAACTTCCCGCAAACTAGACGTTCATTTTCCCCAGTGGGGGTGTGTGTTCTGGAGAGGAAGGTCTCCCTTTCCCACTTCCGCAATTTGGGCACTCACAGTATTTGGGGTGTCTCCTGGGTCCTGCAGGAGCAGTCTGCTTCTTTCAGAGGGTCTGTGGGTTCTCTTGGGATTCCTGCTTTGTTCTTGCAGTCATTCTGGAGCTAAAATTCATGATGTGAGCCTCCACACACTGCTCTGTCCATCCGAGTTAGAGCCGCAATCTAGTCCTGCCTCCCATCTGCCATGATGATCTCACATTTCTATGTTTTAATATTCTGCATAGCACTGTAGTGCTAGCTGATGTTTCTCTTCTTTATGTGTTTATTTACTGTTTTTGTTTTTTGTTTTGTTTTGTTTTGTTTTTGAGATGGAATTTTGTTCTTGTTGCCCAGGCTGGAGTGCAAATGTGTGCTCTTGGCTCACTGCAACCTCTGCCTCCCAAATTCAAACGATTCTCCTGCCTCAGCCTCCTGAGTAGCTGGGATTACAGGCACCCGCCATCACATCCAGTTAATTTTTTTTTGTAATTTCAGTAGACACAGGGTTTCACTATGTTGGCCAGGCTGATCTCAAACTCCTGACCTCAGGCGATCCACCCTCCTCAGCCTCCCAAAGTGCTGGGATTACAGGCATGAGACACCGCATCTGGCTCTGTTTACTGGTTTAATGCTCACTTCTCCCCGCTAGCATGTAAGCTCCGTAAGAACACAGCTCTTATCGCTGTCTCTCCCCAGTGGCAAGAATAGTGCTTCAAATACAATAAATACTTGGTAAAGATTGCATGAATGAAATCTCAGGAACACCTTGTATGTTTTTAAAGATTTCCAGGTGAGTGTGACTTCAGCCAGGCTAGAAAGCACTGGAGTGATACCTGCATTGTCACTCTCGCTATGCTGGAATATGGAGGGTAGTGAGAAGTGACCTTGAAAAGTACAGAATCAGGCCAGACAAATGAAGCATTGCTCTCTTCAGCTTTGCCTTTAAGCATACTGTTTCCAAGACCCAGAATATGCCCTCCCCAACATCCCTAAGCTATTGAGTTCAGGTATCATCTTTAATAACTACAAACATTCAGGGCAATTATTTTGAATTACTTACTTTATTTTCCTCAGTCTCAAATACTGTCTTACATACAATAGATACTCAGTGAATGTTTCTTGAATTGCATTGCTCAGAGATTTGCTCCAGCCCACTGGACTTGCTGGTGTCCTCTACTACAACTTACATAATACTAATGTTAGCTGAGGAGAGCAAAGATCTCCTGGTGGTCAGCAAGCAGACCATCTGGAGGCAAAACTCCTTATCTGAGAAATTCAGAAGTAATTAGATGTCCTTCCTATCTAAAGCTGGCATCTGGTACCAGGCTTCTTTCCCAAAAACTTTTAAGTAACTAGAATTTCTATAGATCTTCAGACTGTATGTATGTCAAAACTCATTGTACAATTCTTACTGATGTCACGGCACCAAAATGTCTACAAATGTAATCATTTATCATGACCTGTGTGACTAATATGGTCCAAATTACCCTTAAGCTCCTGCTTGAAGGTCCATAATTACCCCTAAGGAAAATCCACTGCAGCACCCTCAGTCCTCTCTTGCTGAAGCGCCCGCCCATTGCAACTCTGCTACAGTGTTCTTTCCATCTAACACAACTTTCCTTTTCAAACCTATACTTTTGTTGGTAAATTCTTTTTACCACCCTCAAGCCAATCACTCTCCGTGGCAAGGCTCTGACACCACACCTGGCATTAGCTATCATATATTTAATACATACCATGTGCCAGGTACTGTGCTAAACCCTTACCTATAGGGGTTTGGGCCACAATCCCAAGTGTTGAAATCCCAAAAGATCAAAATTCTGAAAAAAAATTCTAAAAAAAATTTTTTTAAGTTCTTTAAAGGTATTTACATTTTTAAAAGATTTATTTGAGAAACATATTGGCCAGGTGAAGTGGCTCATGCCTGTAATCCCAGCACTTTGGGAGGCCAAGGCGGGAGGATCACTTGAGCCCAGGAGTTCAATATCAGCCTGGGCAAGATAGTGAAACCTCGTCTCTACAAAAAAATTAAAAAATAGCCCAGCGCAGTGGCATATGCCTGTAGTCCCAGTGACTTGGGGAGGCTGAAGTGGGAGGATCACTTAAGCTTGGGAGGTCAAGACTGCAGTCAATCATGATCACTCCACCACACTCTAGCCTGGATGATAGACAGAGACATTGTCTCTTAAAAACAACAACAACAAAACAAACAAACAAAAACAACAGAACACTTTATGGGCCACTTTACACAAAATAGGCAATAGTAACATACATATTTTTGCAAGCATAAACACTCAGGTATACTAAAGACAGTCACACAGGCACAACATCTATAAGCAGACAAATCATATTCATAAAGAAATAGCTTATACAACTGCAGTCATCTGAAATACTTACAGAATGGGAGTTAGATGAAATTAACTCCTTGGTCTCTTCCAACTCTAAAAATTATATGCATCTATGAGTTACTAGCCTTTCACACATTTGATTCAGCAGTACCATCTGCTTCTGCATTTCTATATCTTTCAAATGGTGGCTATATCAAAACAACATAAAACTGTTTCCATTTCCGTAAGTCTTTTTTGAAATCACCTGACTTGATTCGAAACATGAAAAGTAAACTGAAAGAAGCCACATTACTAAAGCCACAGAAGAGAATTACTTCCTCAAATACACTCTGTGTATTTCCTAACATTGTTAATATCATTGGTTTAATCACCTATGGGAGGAAAATACTCACTATTAAGAGTATTTCTGAAGAGAGTTATACAATAATCAAATTTTAGGCTATCTAATGGTGGTACTAGCCCTAGTACATATTTGAGGAGAAAAGTTAAGCACTAATCCCTAATATATTTGTTATTTATGAATTTTAGAAATTACAGAAATGAGAAACATAGAGTGAGGGGAGAAGAGGAAAAACCTGGTCCAAATTCCTTTTTTTAATTGAGAAGATAGCATAAGAAGGAGCCCTTAGCTTTTCTTGGTGAAAACCTTTTGTAATTCATTTAACCTCTCTGAGTCTCAGTTTGCTAAACTTCAGAATTAGTGGGTTTGAACCAAATAATGTCTCAGATTGCTTCCAAATCTGTGAATTAACCCCAAGGGTATGAAAGCCTGTCACAATTCCTTTTAAAATCCCTTTTAAAACATAGTAGCAGGTTTGAAAACTTATCCTTAACCTGCAAAGATCAGTTCTTAGGTTGAAGGTCACAGCCACAAATGAATTAAGAACTGAAATTTAAGCCTATTTTTAATAAGGCTACAATCTAGCAGTGAAAGCTATAAAATTCTCAGTCTAACAAAGACTGGGTAATGGTTTTGATTCCTAAACTCTTGACAACCAACGCTGCACAACGGTTTTGATGTATTTTCTCCATTGGTAATGAAGAGATGAAGAGGAAAGCAAGCAAGAAAAAAATCAGGACACTGAGGTCAGCACAGAGGGGGATCCAAAAAAATTTCAGAGATGGATTAGAGAGAGGAGCATAGAAAATGTAGAACTCAGTCAGCAATGGTTCATAAATCCATTACCTGTGTTGGAAGATTCCTTATAATGAGATCATCTTCTAGGATGTAGTAACTAATTCTGGTTTTTTCCAACCATTCTACAACCATCATACAGATGCAGATTGTTCTGCCTGTCAGTCTTCACCATCCCAAACTGAACAATACAAATCTCTGGCCTGTCCTCATAAATTCCATTTTAATGTGAAACTCACTGTTTAAGTTTTTGCTTCTAACTATATTCTCTTCAGCAAGATTAGGTAGCTCATTTCCAGAGTTTATTTTGGTCCCTGCTTGATATTTACCACCTCCTTATGTACCCAACACCATCCATCCATATCCTAACAAACACCCTAGAGTTGAGGCAGAGTGGGTGCCTGGGGGGATGTCCCAATACGAGAAGGGAATTAACACCTGAAACAAGCTTATTAGCCTTTTAAATGAAATGACTCAGCCTATGAAATTCTCTCTCTCTCTCTCTCTCTCTCTTTCTCTCTCTCTCTCGCTCTCGCTCTCGCTCTCTGTCTCTCTGTCTCTCTGTCTCTCTTTCTGTCTCTTTTGAGAGGCATGGTCTCACTCTGTTGCCCAGGCTGGAGTATGGTGGCTATTCACCACCATGATCATAGAACACTGCAGCCTCGAACTCCTGGGCTCAAGTGATCCTCCTGCCTCAGCCTCTCCTCCCAAGTAGCTAGTGCTACAGGTGTGCACCACCAGGCCTGGCTATTTTTTTTTTTTATTTTGGTCTCTAACTCCTGGCTTCAAGTGATCCTCCTGCCTCGGCCTCCCAAAGCACTGGGACTACAGGTGTGAGCCACTGCACTTGGTCACTTACAGATATTTTTTAATGTCCCTCAAAATGGAGAAATGATTTGAAGAAGTACTCATTTCTCTAACTATATCTCTATAGCAGTAAATTCCACAGAAAAAAGGAACCAAAAAGAGGAAAAGATCTCACTGAGTATTTAAACAATAGTAAGTTCAAGCTTGGGGAGTAGCATCAGCCAGAAGAAAGACGTATGAAATGAAGGCAAAGTGGCATTGATTTTGTTCACTCTGTTCCTAGTGAGAAGATTGATGGTGTAGAGTCACTTTGGCCTGCTCAAGACCAATCTGGCATAAAGATACAGCTCCGAGGTAAGATTCTCTGGACTAGCAGGTTTCTCCTAGAGCTATCATCTGAATTGACCCTCTAGGCTTATTGCACATCAGTTTCCTGAGGCTCCTGTGGCCTTCCCCTGCGCCTGCAGCTCAGTGTTCCCAAGTGGAGGTGGGGTCTTCCTGAAAGCCACTTGTAGGTGGGTGCGGTGGCTCACGCCTGTAATCTCAGCACTTTAGGAGGCCAAGGTGGGCAGATTACAAGGTCAGGAGTTTAAGACCAGCCTGGCCAATATGGTGAAACCCCGTCTCTACTAAAAATACAAAAATTAGACAGGCATGGTAGCAGGTGCCTGTAGTCCCAGCTACTGAGGAGGCTGAGACAGGAGAATCGCTTGAACCCAGGAGGCAGAGGTTGCAGTGAGCTGAGATTGCGCCACTGCACTTCAGCCTGAGAGACAGAGTGAGACTCGGTCTGAAAAAAAAAAAAAAAGAAACTGAGGGGCTTAGCAGGAGAAAAAGGCTCAACAAGTTAAGTCTAAACGTGCAGAGCTGGTAAGTGGTAGAGGTAGGATACAAACCCAGGTCTGTGGGATGCCAGAGTCTGAGATCTGCCCCCATTTATTTATTCTTAAGTACTTTAAAATCATTTTAAAGGTGTTTAAGGATGAAGAAATCTCCTGGTTATGTGCAATAAGTCAGAATTCCTAGGAAACTTTATATGATATTCAGAATCACTACCAACATGGATCAGAAAAGTTGTACTATGATTTTGCCCATGTTCTACATTACTTTCAGATGTCCTTCTAGAGCTCAGATGCACAATTAAAAGAAAAATCTTTCCTATAATTCAGGTATCTAGTTTCTCATATGCACACACATAAAGAGACTACACACACACAACACAGACACACATACACACATTCCACAGAAAAACATACAAAGACCACAGACACATACATACATAGAGACCACACAAATACACTGAGATACACATACACTGATCACAGGCACACCTCTACACACAAACTCCATGGATAAAAACACCACAGAGACTTTGATTCCCCAGAACCACCACCAGCACAAGACAGCTGAGGGTTGATGGGGAAAAGGGACACTATACCATATCAAAGCATAGCAAATAGATTGTAATTATTAGACGTTCCTATTTTTAAATCCCCTGTGTCATTTCTGCTTCTCAGAATACTTCATTGACCCTTTCTCCTCTTTAGGACTCCTAAACTCCTGTTGAGTTTTTTTCTGTGCTGCGTGTCTTAAAGTCATCCTTGCCTTCCACCCTCTTCTTAAGGTCCCAGGGCCTTCACAAAGCTTCTCTCTCAAGTTCTCATTCTTTGATTTGCCGTTGCCTGTCCATTTCGTACCCTTCAGACTCTACTTTTTATTCTCAAAGAAGACTACTAAGGTATTTTCCTGAAAAATCATTTTTCTACTTTAGAGAAAAATTTTGCAATTCCCTTAGAAGGCAGAATTAACTTAGGAAGTTGTGATTTTACAAAGCAATTATGGCTGGGCACAGCAGCTCATGCCTTTAATCCTAGCACTTTGGGAGGCTGAGGTGGGAGGATCACTTTAGGCCAGGAGTTCGACACCAACCTGGGCATCACAGCAAGACCCTTTTCTCTACAAAGAATTTTAAAATTAGCCAAATGTGGTGCTGCACACCTGTGATCCCAGCTATCTGGAGTCTGAGGCAGGAAGATGGATGAAGCCCAGGAGTTCCAGGCTGCAGTGAGCTAGGATTGTGCCACTGCACTCCAGCCTGTCTCTAAAAAATAAATAAAAATAAAATAAATAGCAATTATCTTACTTATCTGTATATATTCTTAGAATGTTTTTGTTTAGTGGGGAAAAAAGCATCATTAGTAATTTCCATTGCTTTATCCAATTTATCTAAAACCAATTTGCTGATATGACTCTGTTATAATAGCTATTTTCCAAAATATTCTCAGGTTTATATTTTTGATACCATGGGATCCATTATCCAAGGAATTGTATATTTTAGATAATCAAACACTGATTCATGGAGCATTGTTAAAAACACTACATATGAATTACCAAGTTTCAAAGAAGTAATATAAAACAGTAGTAGAGTTTCCCACCTGGTACAATGGAGGCATGGTGGAAAATACTGATGGATAAGATATGTAACCCAACGAAGCCTCACTTTCCCCTCTGTTTAAAGATTTGCTTCACAGGCTTTACGAGGAAAAACAGAAATGATTTTATTTTTTTTTTATTTTTATTTTTATTTTTTTTTGAGATGGAGTCTCACTCTATCGCCCAGGCTGGAATGCAGTGGCATGATCTCGGCTCACTGCACCCTCCGCCTCCCGGGTTCAAGTGATCGTCCTGCCTCAGCCTCCCGAGTAGCTGGGACTACAAGCGCACGCCACCACGCCCAACTAATTTTTGTATTTTTAGTAGAGATGGGGTTTCACCATGTTGGCCAGGATGGTCTCAATCTGCTGACCTCGTGATCTGCCTGCCTTGGCCTCTCAAAGTGCTGGGATGAGAGGCGTGAGCCACCGTGCCCACCAGAAGTGATTTTTATAGAAAGCTCCTGGCATACCACAAATATTGGATAAACATGAGTTTGGTGACTTTTCTCCTTTTTGTCCCCTCCTCAAGAATGAACTATTAATATTACTACATCTGGCCAGGCACGGTGGCTCACACCTGTAATCCCAGCATTTTAGGAGGCCGAAGTGGATGGATTACCTTAAGTCAGGAGTTTGAGACCAGCCTGGCCAACGTGGTGGAACACTGTCTCTACCAAAAATACAAAACTTCGCTGGGCATGGTGGCGAGTGTCTGTAATCCCAGCAACTCAGGAGGCTGAGGCAGAAGAATAGATTGAACCCAGGAGGCAGAGGTTGCAGTAAGCCAAGATCACGCTACTGCACTCCAGCCTGGGTGACAGAGCAAGACTCTGTCTCAAAAAAACAAAAAAAAATTACTACATCTTACAATACACTTCCCTCTTTTGTTGATGTTTCTGAAGATACTTCACAATCTTGTGGTGGCTTACAACTCCCATATGAATATTAGTTCTCACCATTATGTGCTGAGTATTAGAATACTAGATAATAGTATTTACTATATATAATTAGCTCATGAGAGAAATCTAATTATAAAACCCATGAGTACTAATTTGCCACATTGCTATTATTTTTGTTATTCAAGTTCATTTCATTAGCAACTTTTGCCCTCACCAAGTCAAATAAGACTTATTCTACATTGTCTTATTCAAGAAGTTTTGCCCATCAAAAAGGGTCAGACTTCTGCTTAATGTCCAAGTAGAAGATTTTTGACCACGTGCAGTGCCTCACACCTGTCATCTCAACATTTTGGGAGGCCAAGTAGGAGAATCGCTTGAGTCCAGAAGTTCAAGACCAGGCTGGGCAACATAGTGAGACCCCCGTCTCTACAAAAAAAAAAAAAAAAAAAAAAATTAGCCAGCCTGCTATTGTGCACCTGTAGTCCCAACTCCTCAGGAGGCTGAGGCAGGAGGATTCCTTGAGCCCAGGAGGTCGAGGCTGAGGGAGCTGTGATCACTCCACTGCACTCCAGCCTGGGTGACAGAGTGAGATCCTATCTCAGAAAAAAAAAAAAAAATAGATTTTTAACTACCTAATTATTTAACAACTGTCAAAATGTCCCAATATTTACTTCTTTTTCACATTTATTTCATTTCATCTGTATATTTCTACTTTTGATGCTCAGATTCATCTGATGTTAATTCTTCATTAAAACATAAAAGTATAGACCTTGGGAAAATATTTGATTTGCAGAAATATTTTGCTTACCGCTGTTAAAATATTATCATTTGGACTAGACCTATCACTATGTAAAAAATTACTCTTTAAATTTTTACATTTAACCTTTTCTTTTGTTTTTTTCTTGTTATTTGCACTGTTTCTCACTCCACAGGTCATTATGGATCTGATCAATTCTACTGATTACCTGATCAATGCCTCTACTTTAGTAAGAAACAGCACTCAGTTTCTAGCTCCTGCATCAAAAATGATTATTGCCCTTTCTTTGTACATTTCATCTATAATTGGTACCATCACCAATGGCCTCTATCTATGGGTGCTAAGATTCAAGATGAAACAGACTGTCAATACTCTCTTATATTTTCATCTCATTTTCTCATATTTTATTTCAACATTGATTCTGCCATTTATGGCCACCTCCCAACTTCAGGACAATCACTGGAACTTTGGAACTGCCTTGTGCAAGGTCTTCAATGGCACTTTGTCTCTGGGGATGTTCACCTCTGTTTTCTTCCTTTCGGCCATCAGTCTTGATCGTTACCTTCTCACTCTTCACCCAGTGTGGTCCCAGCAGCACCGAACCCCACGCTGGGCTTCTGGCATTGTCCTAGGAGTCTGGATCTCAGCCGCTGCCCTCAGCATCCCGTATTTGATTTTCAGAGAGACACATCATGACCGTGAAGGAAAGGTGACTTGCCGAAATAACTATGCTGTGTCTACTAACTGGGAAAGCAAGGAGATGCAAGCATTAAGGCAGTGGATTCATGTAGCCTGTTTCATCAGCCGCTTCTTCCTGGGCTTTCTTCTGCCTTTCTTCATCATCATCTTTTGTTATGAAAGAGTAGCCAGCAAGGTGAAAGAGAGGGGCCTGTTTAAATCCAGCAAGCCCTTCAAAGTTATGATGACTGCCATTGTCTCTTTCTTTGTGTGTTGGATGCCCTATCATATACACCAGGGTTTACTTCTCACTAAGAACCAGTCACTACTTTTAGAGTTGACTCTGATACTTACAGTGCTAACCACTTCTTTCAATACTATCTTTTCTCCCACACTCTACTTATTTACTGGGGAGAACTTCAAAAACGTCTTCAAGAAGTCCATTCTTGCTCTGTTTGAGTCAACATTTAGTGAGGATTCTTCTGCAGAAAGGACCCAAAACCTAAACTCAGAAGCCTAAATTGAATTTCCAGATGCTTAAGCAAACATGCACTTGCTCAATTATACCAACAGAGATATAACTTCTGCTTTTGTATGCTATAGTCCTTATAGTAGAGAGATAACTAGGCCGCACTATCGTTAGATCTCTGAGTAACAAAAGGGCTGCAAGAAAACAAGCAATTTGCAAGATCATGTTTCAAATGTGACTTCTTTTTTTTTTTGAGGCAGAGTCTCACTCTGTTGTCCAGGCTGGAGTTCAGTGGTGCAATCTAGGTTCACTGCAAACCCCACCTCCCAGGTTCAAGTGATTCTTGTGCCTCAGCCTCCCAAGTAGCTGGGACTACAGATGTACACCACCATGCCCAGCTAATTTTTTTTTTTTTTGAAATGAGTCCCGCTCTGTCGCCCAGGCTGGAGTACAGTGGCGCGATCTCGGCTCACTGCAAGCTCCACCTCCTGGATTCATGCCATTCTCCTGCCTCATCCTCCCAAGTAACTGGGACTACAGGCGCCTGCCACCACACTTGGCTAATTTTTTGTATTTTAAGTAGAGACAGGGTTTCGCCGTGTTAGCCAGGATGGTCTTGATCTCCTGACTTCGTGACCGCCTGCCTCTGCCTCCCAAAGTGCTGGGATTACAGGCGTGAGCCAGCGCGCCCAGCCATGCTCAGCTAATTTTTTGTATTTTTAGTAGAGACAGGGTTTCACCATATTGGCCAGTCTGGTCCCAAACTCCTGGTGCCAAGTGATCCACTCGCCTCGACCTCCCAAATTGTTGGGATTATAGGCATGAGCCACTGTGCTGGGCCTGTGATTATTTTGACTCACTTTTTATTGTGGAAAAATATGTGTAACATAAGATTTATCATTTTCACCATTTTTAGTGAATATTTCAGTGGCGTTAATTATATTCACGACATTGTACAACCATCACCACCATCGATTTCCAAAATTTTTCATCATTCCAAGGACAAATTCTGTGCCCATTAAGTAGTAACTCCCTATTCCTCCTCCCCCTAGTCCCTAGTAATCTCCAAAGTATTTTCTGTCTCTGTGAATTTGCCTATTCTAGATATTTCACATATGTGAAATTATACAGTATTTACCCTTTTGTGTCTGACTTACTTCACTCAGCAAAATGTTTTCAACGTTCATCTGTGTTGTTACAGGTATCAGAACTTCATTCCCTTTTTACAGCTCAATTATATTTTATTGTACGTATATACCATCTTTTTTTTATTATACTTTATGCTCAAGGGTACATGTGCACAACCTGCAGGTTTATTACATATGTATACATGTGCCATGTTGGTGTGCTGCACCCATTAACTCGTCATTTACATTAGGTATATCTCCTAATGCTATCCCTCCCCCCTCCCCCCTCCCCACAATGGGACCCGGTGTATGATGTTCCCCTTCCTGCGTCCAAGTGATCTCATTGTTCAATTCCCACCTATGAGTGGTGTTTGGTTTTCTGTTCTTGCGATAGTTTGCTGAGAATGATTATACCATCATTTTTAAATCCAGCCATCTGTTGTGTTGTTTCCACCTTTTGACTATTGTCAATAAAGTTACTATTATTGTGAATAAAGCTACTATTAACATTTGTATATAAGTATTTGTGTCAGTCCTTGTTTTCAATTATTGTAAATATATATATAAGGGTAGAATTACCAGGTCGAATGATAATTTTATGTTTAACTTTTTGAGAAATCATAAAGCTTTTCAATTTGCACCATGTTACATTCCCACCAGCAATGTATAAAGGTTTTCGTTTCCCCACATCTGTGCCAACACTTGTTATTTTTCTTCTTTTAATTACGGTATAGTCATTCTGATAGGTTGAATCAATCTTCTTGCCTCAGCCTCTGGAGTACCTGGGACTACAGGCACACACCACCATGTCCAGCTAAAACTTTTGATTTTTGAAGCTATGAATATCAGTTGCCAAATATCAATAGTATCCATGGATTTGAATTTTCTGTTACAGAATCTTCTAACACATAGACATTTGGACAGAGCTCCCTCATTACTTAGTAACAACTGAATTATTTAACTGGTATGTATAAAACTTAACATGGAAGTGACAAGGCACTCATTTTGTTACATCCATGTTAAAGTATAAAGACATTTCTACTTTAGGGTTTTAATTATTAAGGCATCTTAAGTGTCTTTTTCTAGTATTTATAGAGTAAGCTATCTCCAAAATTTGGGGCTAAAATAATGTTCAAGAATCTGCCTGTTGTAGTAGACTTAATTTTATAAATGCAATAACAATATTAATTTGTATTCTCTGATTTTCAGGTTATGCTTCAAGCTTTGTGTACTAAGTGCCAGTACCTAAGTTATGTAGAACCATATAGTATCACTCACCTATTATTTTTGTATTTAGTTAATTCTATCAATCAATCAATACATGTCAATCAGTAGGGAGTCCTGTCTATTCCAAATCAACTGAACTATCTAGTTAGTTCAACTGATACAACATGGAGATATTTAGGTCACATCCCACACTCAGTTCCTGAATATACCAGCATGCTTTGTACAAACCATTCCAAACCACAAGCATATAGCCTATGCAGAAATCCTCAAAATGTATGATATTAATTACAAGGAGATACAGAAAGAAGAAAATTAATCTTCATGATTAACTTTTTATAGAGAAAGTAAGAGTAGTTTGATGTCCTAGAAATCCTGCTAATTGACATGGTATCACGGCTCCCCTGGGCAACTGGGGGCTTGGTCTCTCTTACTTGGAATGACAAAAAACTTTAGGTAGATGAAAACTTTAATTGCTGGTCCTATTTCAAGCTTTTGAAGCTTGAACAGGTTTTTTATTATTTTTTTCTTTTTTGGAAAGGGAGATGTGAATTGATGACCAGGCTGTGGCTCTGAGTAGAGCTGTAATGAGAAAGGTATGGTGCTTTTTTTCCACCCCACACCATCCCAGGTCCTGACAAGCCCACTGAAGTTTTATGATGCAGGATTTAAGAAAGAAAATTATTGAATGGAACATAGGATTCTTTGAAACAAGATTTGGATTTTGGAAATCTAGCAGCTACAGAGAGTGCCTTTTGTCTACCTCCTCAGGCCTGCTTCAATAATAAACAAGGAACATGCCCTGGAAAGCATGGATTTTGTGGTGTTTGTAAGCCATATGTTGTCATTCCTTACAGCTATCTATGTATGCTTTAAATTGTCTTTTTCATGAGACCTAGGTTGGGGGCTCTTTGAAGTATTTTGTTCCATCTTTCTATAAATTGTAAACACCTCAGGGACAGAAAGAGTCCTCTCAACTACAGTATTTCATTTCTATAGCATTATACACAATTGATAATAAAAGATATTTAATAAAAGTTGAGTTTGCACAATTTCAACATGTAAAGCACTGTATAAATATAAGATATTAAGAGTTTTTTTAAAGAAGTCACTTTAAATGTAAGAAAATAGGGTATAATTAAGGAAATTATTCCCAAGTGTATTTTTAACCTCCCAGAAAGCTGGTTAATTTTTAAAAATCTACTCATTATAATTGCATTGATCTCATCAACCTCCTCACTATTTTGAATTCTCAGGACTCAAGAGGTTTATAAACAAAGAGTTAGTGGTTTTGCTCTGTGGAACTGGTACATAGAGACAGTGTTTCAAAACAATGCACCTATCAGCACCCGATTACATAAAGCAGCTTCACTATATCAGTATCAAACTGGTTTAAGAACAAAATACAAGGGTGATTAGAGATGCATTTTAAATGCCACTCTAAGTTCTTTCCTCAAGAAGTAGTTCTTTGCTTTGATGAGAAGGATGCTCAGATGCTAACATGTGTGAGAGGGGTTAGGGTATAAGATAGAATGCTGTGTACAAGACAGATCTGATTCCATATCCCCGAGAAATTAGGGACAACAATCATTTACCAGTATAGCGTATGTACCTGGCACTGTGGTAGGCTCTGGGGAAACAAGAGTGAATCTGACACAATCCCTGTCCTAAAGAAGCTTGAAGTCTAGTGCAGTGCTTCTGAATTTGGTTCCACATCATAATCATCTGGGATATTTTTTTTTAAATGCCAGTTTCTAGGCCTTACCCAAACCAATTAAAACTAAAATTTCTAGAAGCAGGACCCGGGAACCAGTATTTTTGTTTGTTTGTTTGTTTATTGAGACAGTCTCACTGTCGCCCAGGCTGAGGTGCAGTGACATGATCTTGGCTCACTGCAACCTCTGACTCCCGGGTTCAAGCAATTCTCATGCCTCTGCCTCCATAGTAGCTGGGATTAAAGGCGTGTGCCACCATGCCCAGCTGATTTTTGTATTTTTAGTAGAGACGGGCTTTTGTCATGTTGGCCAGGCTAGTCTCGAACTCCTGACCTCAAGCAATCCACCCACGTTGGCCTCCCAAAATGCTGGGACTACAGGTGTGAGCCACTGTACCCGTCCAGTATATTTTTTATTCTCAGATTAAGTCTAAAGTACAATTAGGTTAGAAAACTCCAGTTTAGTAGGAAAGAAAAAGGAGTAAAATGGTAGTTCCAGCCTTCACCAGTCAAAAAATTTTCCTGGATAAGGGCTTGAGTCCTGTAGAACAGTGTTAGGCATATAAAGAAGAGGAAGAGAGTTCCTTCAAAGAGAGGAAGCAGAACGTGTAAAAGCCCTGGAGGGCAAGAAAGGACATTGCTATAAAGCAGCACTACCCAAATCTCGATATGCAAATGAATCACCTAATAATCTTGTTAAAATGCTGATTTGATTCAGTAAACCTGGAGTAAATCTGACTTCAGTAAGTCAGATTCTGCATTTCTTTC
Organism: Macaca nemestrina; assembly: GCF_043159975.1. NCBI lineage: Eukaryota > Metazoa > Chordata > Mammalia > Primates > Cercopithecidae > Macaca > Macaca nemestrina. Next base: position 76,697,403 of record NC_092131.1, read on the forward strand.
CTTTTTTTTTTTTTTTTTTTTTTTTTTTTTTTTTTTTTTTAGACAGAGTCTTGCTCTGTCATCCAGGCTGGAATGCAGTGGTGTGATCTCCACTCACTGCAACCTCTGCCTCCCAGGTTCAAGCAATTTTCTGCCTCAGCCTCCCAGGTATATGGGATTACAGATGGCCGCCACCACACCCGGCTAATTTTTGTATTTTTAGTAGAGACAGGGTTTCACCATCTTGGCCAGGCTGGTCTTGAACTTCTGACCTCATGACCCACCCGCCTCGGCCTCCCAAAGAACTGGGATTACAGGCGTGAGCCACCACTCCTGGCCAGATTCTGCATTTCTTTTTCTTTTTTTTTTTTTTTTTTTGAGATGGAGTCTTGCTATATGTCACCCAGGCTGGAGTGCAGTGGCGCAATCTTGGCTCACTGCAAGCTCCGCCTCCCAGGTTCATGCCATTCTCCTGCCTCAGCCTCCTGAGTAGCTGGGACTACAGGCACCCGCCACCATGCCCGGCTAATTTTTAGTATTTTTAGTAGAGATGGGGTTTCACCATTTTAGCCAGGATGGTCTCGATCTCCTGACAGCGTGATCCGCCCGCCTCGGCCTCCCAAAGTGCTGGGATTACAGGCATGAGCCACCGCGCCCGGCCCAGATTCTGCATTTCTAACAGGATCCCACAGGATCCTGCTGCTGTTGGTCCAGCATAAGCCAAAAAACATAATTGCAACATTAGATGTGAGAGGCAGGCTGGAAACATGAGCTGGAAAAGTCAACCAGGACTAGATCCTGAGAGCCTATAAGAAGGAATTTGGACTTGATCCTAAACTTTATCTTGAGGACATTTGGAAGCCACTGAAAGACCTAAAACCTAAGAGTGATGGATTGAGATTTGCATTTTAGAAAGATTGATTGCTCTGTCTACTACAGTAGAGAGGTCAAAACTAGAGGTGGGTGGCCAAATAGGACAGTGCCAAAGTAATCTAAGTAACAGATGATGTGGCCTACTAAGAAAGTGTAAGTAAGGGTCAAAAAAGTCAAGTTCTGTAAATTCTGTTGGTTGAGGGGGAAGCTGAGGACAATTCCTCTGTCAATTAGTGTTCTTTGTTGGAAACAGTAGATTTCATTCTGACTGATTCAAGCAAAAATTGATTTATTAAAAGACATTAAGTAACTCACAGAATTATTAGGATAGCTGGAGAAACATTCAAGGTGCAGCTCTCAGAAACCATGCGCAAAACATGACACAAAACTATCCAAATCAGGAATTTGTCACTGGTGTTCCCTATTTCAGTAAATGAATCCAAATGCTGCTGCTGCTGCTGCTGCTGCTGTTGAGTCCAAAATATCAGCAATTTGGTTTTACTAAAACTGCTACTGCCGCTGATACCATTTCTGCATTAGGTCTTGAACCACTCTGTGCTTGAAAGCTCTGCCAACAGGACAGAAATCTCATGCAGAGCTTGCTTATTCACATTGCTCACTTCCAAATTTAGCCTTGCACAAGGATATCTAGTCAGCATGCCTGTATCCTAGCTGCAAATGAGGCTGGGGAATTTAAGTTCTGATTTCTACATGAGTGAGAAGGGGTTACTCAAAATGTAGGAATTTTCCCCAAATATAAAAGCCATTTAAAAGATGGTGGATAGAATACGACAAATGCACACATTTCTGTATTGGGAGATAGCTGGTGGGTTCCACTTAAAAAAATAAGAAAGAAGGAAGAAGGAAAGAAGGAAGGAAGGAAGGAAGGAAGGAAGGAAGGAAGGAAGGAAGGAAGGAAGGAAGGGAGGGAGGGAGGGGGGGAGGGAGGGAGGGAGGGAGGGAGGGAGGGAGGGAGGGAGGGAGGGAGGGAGGGAAAGAAAAAAGGAAAAGAAAGGAAAGGAAAGAAAGAACAAAAAAAGAAAGAATGAAAGAAAAAAAAGAAAGAAGGAAGGAAGGAAGGAAGAAAGAAGGGAGGGAAGGAGGAGGGAAAGAAAAAAGGAAAAGAAAGAAAGGAAAGAAAGAACAAAAGTAAGAAAGCAAGAAAAAGAAAGAGAGAAAGGAAGGAAGGAAGAAAGAAGCAAGGAAGGAAGGAAGGAAGGAAGGAAGGAAGGAAGGAAGGAAGGAAGGAAGGAAGGAAGGAAGGAAGGAAGGAGCAGGTAAAGAAGTTCAGTCTTGGACATTGATATGGTTTGGCTCTGTGTCCCCACTCAAATCTCATATTGAATTGTAATCCCCACATGTTGCGGGAGGGACCTGTAATCCCCATGTGTTGAGGGAGGGAAGTGATTCGATTATGGGGTGGTTTCCCCCATGTTCTTCTCACAGTAGTGAGTTCTCACAAAATCTGATGGTTTTATAAGGTAGTTTTCCCTGCTCTTGCATGCTTTTCTCTCTCCTGCTGCCTTGTGAAGAAAGTGCCTGTCTCGCCTTCCAACAGTGAGCTAATTAAACCTCTTTCCTTTATAAATTACAGTCTCAGGTATGTTTTTATAGCAGTGTGAAAACAGACTAATACAGACATACTAAGTTTCAGGTGCCTGTCAACTGAAGAATGACAAGGCTCATAAATTTGGAAAGGAGAACTTTATTTCTCATAAAAAATTGCAGCCTGCAGGGTGGTCATTGTGAGAGGCTTTGAAGCATAATCTCCAGCCAGAAGCCAGAAACAGGCACTTTAAAGGTTAGAAGAATAAGACAGGAATTTATGCTGAAAAGGGTAGCCAAATATACAGTATTCAATAAGCTATAGGAGGAGTCCTGAATATTTATGAGAGGATAAATGTGCATGTGTAACTGAGCTTCATGCTCCTTCATGGGACCCATGTTCCAAAAATGGCGGCATTAGTGTTATCTGAAAGTGGAGTTTTAGGCCTCCTGATGTCAAAAAGTGAAGCAGAGGACACAAGAGCCCTCACTGTGCATTCTCCACAGACTGGCCAAACCACTCCATGGTTGGTGATCTCTTATAAGGAAGAAATGCTGGTTGGTGGTTTTGTTGAAACTGCAAGAGAGGCAGGGTTCAGGCCGTTGGTTGAAATCAAGGGTGGAGTCTTTTGAAAGGACTAGTTTCTGTTTAGTCCTAAGGGAAGAAAGCCTAACGGCAGTTAGCACAGGAGGAAGTACAACAAAGTATGTCTGACCTCCCATCCCATCATGGCCAAGAAAGTTTTCAAGGTTTCTCCGGGGTCCCCTTTGCCAAGAGTGGGTCTGTTCAGTCCAGGTTGGAGACTTAGAATTCTATTTTTATTTGTCACGCCTGAGAGATATTCAAATAGGCTATCACCTGAGGTCAGGAGTTCAAGACCAGCCTGGCCAACATGGTGAAACCCCATCTCTACTAAAAATACACACACAAAAAAAATAATAGCCAGGCGTGGTGGCAGGCCCCTGTAACTCCAGCCACTTGGGAAGCTGAGGCAGGATAATCACTTGAACCTGGGAGGAGGAGGTTGCAATGAGCCGAGATTGCGCCACTGCACTCCAGCCTGGGTGAGAGAGTGAGATTCGGTCTCAAAAATAAAAAATAAAAAAGTATTGAATAGATGAATGAATGAACAGTAACTAAAGCCATGGGAGTAGAGTCATAGCCTCCGGTGAGTGTGCACAGTGAGCTCTCAAGGCTGAGGATGGAACACTGATGTTTAGAGGCAAGCACAGAGGTGATCCCATGACAGGAACTTCAGAAGGAGCATCTAGAAAAGAGAGAAGGAAAACTAAGTCTCCTGTCAGGAAACATAACATTTCAAGATGTAGAGTGTACAGATTGGTTAAGAGAGATGACTAAAATATGTCCGGTGAATTTAACCTAAAAAATTTTTCAGAGTGATTAGCTTCAGGAAGAAAAGCAAAATTGCACTGTGCTGGGGAGTGACTGGGAGATGAGACTCCAGAGGCTCTGAGAGTAGCAACTCTTTTAAACAGAGAGTTAAGGAATAATTCACCCTCTTTCTTCCCACAAAAAGTAACTTTCACACATCTTATCAAATAGAGATTAATTTGTGTTAAGGGGCTGCTATTAAAATGCAAACACATATTTTAAGAATGGTAAGTTTCATTCACAAGTTAATGGAAATTACTTCAATCAGCTTCACCTATAGGAGAGTACAGCTAAGCACAGTATTTAGAATGTTAGACTCTTGATTGTGGCCTAGAGGAAGGAAACAACTGGAGTCGGAAGTCAAACCTAAGGCAAATTTTGAAGACTCTAAAGGCAGTATAACATATGTATAAAGAAGTGCTATGAAAGAGAAAAGAGACAGAAAGCTATTCTGAAGAGCAAGTCAGCTGGCATTTAAGGAAAGATTTGCTGGTAGGACATGGTGGCTGATATGGTTTGGCTCTGTATCCCCACCTGATACAGTTTGGCTGTGTCCCCACCCAAATTTCAACTTGAATTTTATCTTCCAGAATTCCCACGTGTTGTGGGAGGGACCCAGGGGGAGGTAATTGAATCATGAGGGCTGGTCTTTCCCATGCTTTTCTCATGATAGTGAATAAGTCTCATAAGATCTGACGGATTTATCAGGGGTTTCTGCTTTTGCTTCTTCTTTATTTTACTCTTGCCGCCACCATGTAAAAAGTGCCTTTCACCTCCCTCCGTGATTCTGAGGCCTCCCAGCTGTGTAGAAATGTAAGTCCAATTAAACTTCTTTTTGTTCCCAGTTTTGGGTATGTCTTTATTAGCAGCATGAAAATGAACTAATACACCACCCAAATCTCATCTTGAATTGTAATCCCCACATGTAGAGAGAGGGACCTGGTGGGAGATGATTGGATTGTGGGGGCAGTTCCCTCATGCTGTTCTCATGCTAGTGAATGAGTTCTCACAAGATCTGATAATTTTAAAATGTTTGGCATTCCCCGGCCCTGGCCCTCTCCTGCCACCATGTAAGACATGCCTTGCTTCCCTTTTGTCTTCTGCCATGATTATAAGTTTCCTAAGGCCTCCCCAGCCATAAGGAACTGTGAGTCACTTAAACCTCTTTTCTTTATAAATTACCCAGTCTCAGGTATTCTTTATAGCAGTGTGAAAATGGACTAATACAGTGACTCATGCCTCTAATCCTAGCACTTTGGGAGGCTGAGGCAGGAGGATCGCTTGAGCCCTGGAGTTCAAGACCAGCCTGGGCAACAAGGTGAAACCCCATCTCTACAAAAAATGCAAAAATTAGCCAGGTGTGGTGGTGCAGGCCTGTAGTCCCAGCTAGTTGTGGGTCTGAAGAGGGAGGCTCACTTGAGCCCGAGAGGTGGATGTTGCAGTGAGCCAAGATCACACCATTGCACTCCATCCTGGGCAACAGAGCAACTCTATTTCAAAAAAAGAAGAAGAAGAAGAAGAAGAAGAAGAAGAAGAAGAAGAAGAAGAAGAAGAAGAAGAAGAAGAAGAAGAAGAAGAAGAAGAAGAAGAAGAAGAAGAAGGAGGAGCAGGAGGAGGAGGAGCAGGAGGAGGAGGAGGAGGAGGAGGAGGAGGAGGAGGAGGAGGAGGAAAGAAAAGATTTGCCTAGATGTGGTATGAGCCTGAAAATCTGGTTTGTGTCAAATTATTTGGGCCACAAGCCTTCCCTCCAGTCAGGTCCAGTCACCCCAGTTTAGTTTAGTTCAGGCTTTCCAGGAGGTGGCTTCCTTCTGAGTCCTGTCCTTCCTTGATTGAGATGCATAAGGGAGGGAAAAAATACAGTGGTGGGGAGAGAAATAAGAGTTTTTTCTAACGTTAATCCTTATTTTCCTTGTTTTTTCTCTAAACTCACTGTAAGAACGGTGTCTTATTTCTCATCTATCTCCAACACCTAGCTCAGGGTGGAATAATGAATGACTATTTATTAAAATTGAATAAATACACAAATGCAGTTATTAATTAATTCTGAAGTTGGAATTTTTTTCTGTATTTGTGGGATTTGAGGGATGTCGTCCCTTAAGCATGTTGTTTTGCTTCACCTGCCAAAAGGAGCAAACAATCAGGGAGCTGTCATTTAATAATACTGCTCGCCCTTGTTCATCTCAAGTAAATGCAATTTAAGATATAGGCTATATGAACAATTAATTATTAAAATCTCTATTATTCATTTATTTTATTGTGCAGTTAGTATTAACTTCACTTAGTTATAAGACTCAAAGACAATAATGTAATCGCTCAACAGCTTCTCCCTGCCCACTGCACAGACAAAACCAATTCACTGAGAACTCAGTATTACAGTAAAGAAAGAGTTTTATTAATGCAGAGCTAGCCAAGTGGTAGGACTGGAGTTATTACCAAATCAGTCTCCCCAAGAACTCAGAAGCTAGGATAATTTGGTGGGCATGAGGTTAGGGAATGGGTGATGCTGATTGGTTGGGGATGAAATCATATTCGTGTAGAAAATGGTCCTTGTGCACTGAGTCCACTTCTGGGTAGGAGCCACGGGACCAGTTGAGTCATGAGTTTCAGGTCCAAGTGGAGTCAGTCAGTTGCTAGAATGCAAAATTCTGAAAAACATCTCAAAAGACTAATCTTAGATTCTACCATAATGATTTTATCTACAGGAGCAATTGGGGAAGTCACAAAATCTTGCGACCTCTGGCCACATGAGTCTTGAGCAGCAAGGGATTATAAAAGGGCAAACTAGGAGACAATGGATGGTTATTGTTTAGCTATACCTACATTTTAGCAGAATTCAGGCCCCTCCCATAATCCTAACCTCTTAGTCTTCCATTGGTTTTACAAAGGCAGTTTTGGTTCCTGAGCAAGAAGGGGGTTAATTTTAAGGAGACATTATTATCATCCTTACTTCAAAATTAAACCATGGTCAGCTTTACCTACACCAAAGAATGAGCAAGGACAAGCAGCCTGTGAAGCTAGAAACAAGATGGAGTCAGCCATGATAGACTTCTCTGTCATCATCTTTGACAACTTTCAATTATTTAGTTTTCATAAAAATAGTTCATTATTTTTTCTTATCAAATCAAATCTGATTCCAAATCCTTTCCTCTGCAGTCCAGAGAATTGCAGAACAGCCTTAAGGACTTAGGTTCTTAGTGGTCCCTACTAACATGTCTCTTATTCAAGTCTGCACAATCCCTTGAAGGCAGCGGCTCCATCCCTTCCTGCCATGCCAAATTGGGCCATGTCAGGGGCATTCTCACCAAGAATAGGATCCCAGCAGTCATTCTCCTCTGATGTCTTGCTATATTCCCAGTGGTGAAATAAAGAAGGGAATGGGGAAGTCAAGGATCTTGATTCACTAAGTCAAATTTTACTTCTTGGCTGGGGGCAGTGGCTCACACCTGTAATCCCAGCACTTTGGGAGGCCAAGGCAGGCAGATTGCTTGAACCCAGGAGTTCACGAGCAGCCTGGGCAACATGACAAAACCCCATCCCTACAAAAAATACAAAAATTAGCTGGGCATGGTTGTGCATACCTATAGTCCCAGCTACTTGTGAGGCTAAAGTGGGAGAATCACTTAAGCCTGGGAGGTTGAGGCTGCAGTGAACTGTGATTGTGCCATTGCACTCCAGCCTGGGCAAAAGGGTGAAACTCTGTCTCAAATTTTTTTTTTACTTCTCTAAACTCTTTGAGAAATTAAAGATTTCCATCAGAAACATTAACTGTAGTCATCTCTTTCTTCGTATTCCTAGCTATCATCTTCCAACAAAAAGATGACACAAGAGTCCCCATTGTAGACTTTGAGGCCTTTTAAATCAATGTATTAGATATGTCTTGCTTGTCCACCAGATCCACACCAGAGCATTTTCTACACTGCTCTCTGTTCTGGGAGGATGCCTCTATGGATTATATCAATGGGTCTCCATGCTTTCTGGTTTGGTTTTGCCAATGGGGAGCCCTGGCAGAAATTGGAAAGAAGATGGAAAATATGGTCAAGTATTTTGTGAAGGGAAAATCTAACCATGTTTTACCTCTACTCTCACACCACAACAATAATCATCAACACAGATTTCTGTGGCCAATGTGTGGGGATGTTTTCCCCACACCCCAAACAGCAGATACCAGCTGGGTGTCCTCTAATTCAGTTCCAGTGCTCAATACCCAGAGATAGTGTCAGATCCTGCAGATTGACAGTTCAGTCCCCAAGACTGCCCCTCCCAACATACTGGTCACAAGTCTGAGCCTCTGGAACTTCTGACTGACCAGCTTCAAGTTGGGATTCCCATGACCCTCTCTTTGGGTTCAATTAATTTGCTGGAGTGGCTCACAGAACTCAGGGAAACACTTCCATTTACCAGTTTATTATAAAGGCTACTGCGAACAATATAGAAGAAGAGAAGTGAAGAGTGAGGTATGAAGGAAGGGGTGCAGAGCTTCCATGCCCTGCACACCACCCACCAGGAACCTTCATGTGTTCAGATCTCCAGAAGTTCACTGAACCCTGTCTTCTTGGGTTTTTTGGGAAGCTTCATGTCAGCATCCCTTCCCCCAGGGTCTAGGATGGGACCTTCTCATGGGAGCATCTTAAGGCCCACAATCAGAAAACTGGAGAACGTTAGAGTCCTGCCTTGGGGCAGGTGAAAGGAGGGCTGGAGAAGGTCAGAGGCCTGCCCGTGAGGCCTAACACACCCAACATCATAACAAAGGACTGTAATAAGGGCTATGGGAGTTATAAGCCAGGAGCCCCAGATGAAAACCAATATATATCATCACACCACATATTTATTCCCTGTATTAGTCCGTTTTCACACTGCGATAAAGATACTACCCGAGATTGGGTAATTTATAAAGAGGTTTAATTGACTCACAGTTCTGCATGGCTGGAAACTTAAAATCACGGTGGAAGGCGAAGGGGAAGCAAGCACCTTCTTCACAAGGCGGCAGCAGAGAGCGTGCACAGGGGAAACTGCCACTTTTAAAACCATCAGATCTCATAAGAATTCACTCACTATCATGAGAACAGCACTGGGGAATCAGCGCCCATGATCCAATCATCTGCCACTAGGTCCCTCCCTCAACATGTGGAGATTACAATTTGGGTGGGGACACAGAGCCAAACCATATCATTCCCCTAGCTTCCTTCCTGAAGGGTCACCTGGAGTTGGAGTTGGCTGTATTTCTTGGCAGAGGGTAGACTCCTTTTCTCAAGTATCTGTGCAAATCTCTACCTCTGGATTTCAGATTCCCTCAAGCCCCACTTCTCCCTCTAGACCCAGGGGATGGTAAAATCTCAGTTGCTACTGTGTCCTTGGTTACTACATTAACCTCTGTGGTTCTGCTCCACCCACACCTTCATCAATAGTCTCTGTAAATAAACCTTTCGCAGGGTATCCTGTTTAGAGTGTTATTTACTTGCTGATGAGATCCTGACTGATACAGTCAATGTGATAAAATAATTCACATTTTTTATTTGACTATAATAATATTTATTATTTTCTTTTCAAAAGGATGTATTTGTGTTTGTTCTTTGTTTTGAGACAGGGTCTCACTCTGTCACCCAAGCTGAAGTACCCAGGCTGGTCTCTAACCTCTGGGCTCAAAAGATCCACCCACCTCAGCCTCCCAAAGTGGAATGCATTTGTTTATAGCATTTATCCATGGATTTCAAATAACTATATAAAAAATTATTCCCATAACACTTATTGGTAGAAAGACATGAAAAAATAAATTTTAAAAGAGATTAAAATCAGAACTCTCATACAAATATAAAATCAACATGTATCAATTTTTTTCATTAATATTTAACTCAATAAGGAGAGAACCAGAAATATAGAACAACCAATTCAAAGGAGAACTCAAACACTGGGTACAGTGGCTCACGTCTGTAATCTTAGTGCTTTGGGAGGCCGAGGTGAGAGGATTGCTTGAGGCCAGGAGTTCAAGATGAGCCTGGGTAACATAGCAAACCTTATCTCTATAAAATATTTTAAAAATATTAGCCAGATGCAGTAGCACACACCCGTAGTCCTAGCTCCTAGGGAGGCTGAGGTGGGAGGATCGCTTTAGCCCAGGAGTAGAGGTTGCAGTGGGCTACAATTGTGCCACTGCACTCCGGCTTGAATCTTTTGTGATTAAGAATTCCTAGTAATCTATATAGATACTCCCTACATAAAGAGATGGATTTTAACTTCTCATCCCTTGAGTAGGAGCTGTGTTTACTGATCTGCTTCCAAAGAGTAAAGTATGAGAGAGAGGAGGTGTAAATGTATAGAGGAGAAACCCCACAAACACTACCTTAGCCAGGTGATCAAGGTAACATCATCAGCAGTAAGACAGTTGACAGCATGTACTCCTGATATAATGTGTTAAAAATGGCACTTCACTTCTGTGATCTGCCTCCAAAGATCTATAATCTCTGTGTAATTATAGAGGTTTTATATATATATATATATATATGGTGTATGTATATTGAAAAAAATCCAATTCCAATAGAGGGTTATCTTACAATATACCTGACCAGTGCTCCTCAAAATTGTCAAGGTCATTAAAAACAAGGAAAGTCCGAGAAACTGTCATAGCCTAAAGAAACATGAAGACTAAATGTAATGTTGTTATTGTAGGTAGCAAGTCAGAAATGAACAGGGCAGAGGAGGGGCCTCCCCAACCAGGAATGTCAGTCCACCATTAGGTGATGGGTCAGTTGTTACACTGTAACAATAATAAATTAATAATAATAATAATTGGCTGCAGCCAGTGCCAGGGAAAGGCAGTCTCCCAATAGACAGAAAAAACCTGAAACTGGTTATCAGCAACTGCCTGATAAAATCTCAAGTCTGGGTGCAGTGTCTCAATCCTGTAATCTAAGCACTTTGGGAGGCCAAAGCGGGTGGATCACCTGAGGTCAGGAGTTGGAGACCAGCCTAGCCAACATGGTGAAACTCTGTCTTTACTAAAGATACAAAAATTAGCCAGGCGTGATGGCAGGACTACGTGCCTGTAGTCCCAGCTACTCAGGAGGCTGCGGGAGAATCACTCAAACCCAGGAGACAGAGGTAGCAGTGAGCTGAGATCGCGCCATTATACTCCAGCCTGGGTGACAAGAGCAAAACTCAATCTCAAAAAAAAAAGGAGATCTCAGCAGTTGGGCAACTGGGTTCAGGCATGTACACTAAAGAGGTACAATGAATTAGCCAGGCATGGTGGCAGGCGCCTGTAGTCCCAGCTACTCAGGAGACTGAGGCAGGAGAATGGCATGAACCTGGGAGGCGGAGCTTGCAGTGAGCCAAGATCGAGCCACTGCACTCCGGCCTGGGCTACAGAGCAAGACTCTGTCTCAAAAAAAGCAACAAAAAAAAGAGGCACAGTGGCAGAGTTTAACTGGTACATGACCTTCTAGGAACATTTGACTGCTAAGGGAAGAACACTTCAGGTGAGCACGCGTACAACTCCAGTAAACACATTGCGCATGGGGCCCCTTCCAAGAGCTGGCAGGCCACTGCATATGTGTACAGCACACCCCAAGGAAAGAATCAGGGGAGAAGGGATACAAGACCCAGTAAGTATGCCAACATACAAAACCCTAAGTCAAAGGTCAAACCGTGCACTTGACTCTCTCAAGTTGCCCACTTCGCCCTCTTCCAAGTGTACTTTACTTCCTTTCATTCCTGCCCTAAAACCTTTTAATAAACTTTCACTCCTGCCCTAAAACTTGCCTCAGTCTCTCACTCTGCCTTATGCCCCTCAGTCAATTCGTTCTTCTGAGGAGGTAAGAATTGAGGTTGCTGCAGACTTGTATGGATTTGCCACCACTAACAACGTGGCATCCTGGATGGGATCCAGATAAAGGACTTTAGGGAAAAACCAGTGAAATCTGAATAAAGCATGGAATTAATTAAAGTATGGAATACTTGTTCCTTGGTTGTGACAAATGTACCATAGTAATTTGAGGTGTTAACAGTAGGGGAAACTAGGCAAGGGGTATATGAGAACTCTCTATTATCTTTCAACTTTTCTGTAAATCTAAACCTAACCCTATTCAAAAGTAAAAAGCTTAAAAAAAGAGATGCGAGAGAGGGCAGGGCACAGGGGCTTATGCCTGTAATCCCAGCCCTTCGGGAGGCCAAGGCAGGCGGATCACTTGAAGCCAGGAGTTCAAGACCAGGCTGGCCAATATGGCAAATCCCCATCTCTATCAAAAAAAAAAAAAAAAAAAAAAAATAGCTGGGCATGGTGGTGCACACCTGTAATCCCAGCTACTTGGGAGGCTGAGGCACAAGAATCACCAAAACCCAGAGGTGGAATTTGCAGCGAGCCAAGATGGTGCCACTGCACTCCGGACTGGGTGACAGAGCGAGATTCTGCCTCAAAAAAAAAAAAAAAAAAGAGAGAGAGAGAGAGAGAGAATTACACATTTATAATCAGGTAAAGAATGAAGGCTGAAATGAACTTCAAATGGATGCAAAACTGGCAAAACTAGGCAATATCTACAGAGTAATAATCAGTTTAATTCCACTAAAGACAATTTTACATTTTTATAGATAGGAATGATTTGAAGATAGAAGTTTACTTCTATCTCTGTAGAGTTGTAAGACAGCCTGGTCAAAGATAAGTAAGCCGTATAAGATAGCCCTATAGGACCAGGTAATTCCCAGAGGCTCCAGCATGCCATTATAATAATATCCACAAATCTCTTTTGCCCAATTCAAAATCTTTCACAATTTCTTTCTAAAAAGGATACAGGGCCCAAATTACAGAAAGTCCTTAAAACAGACTGGCCTGCCAGGCACGGTGGCTCATGCCTGTAATCCCAGCACTTTGGGAGGCCGAGGCGGGCGGATCACGAGGTCAGGAGATGGAGACCATCCTGGCTAACATGGTGAAACTCCGTCTCTACTAAAAATACAAAAAAATTAGCCGGGCGTGGTGGCGGGTGCCTGTAGTCCCAGCTACTCGGGAGGCTGAGGCAGGAGAATGGCGTGAACCCAGGAGGTGGCGCTTGCAGTGAGCAGAGATCGTGCCACTGCACTCCAGCCTAGGCGACAGAGCAAGACTCCATCTCAAAAAAAAAAAACAAAAAACAGACTGGCCTGACTTGGCAAAAAGGCTAACAGACATACACAAATATTCAAAAGGTCATGGAATGCATTGCTAAGTTATTACAACACTGTAAACTGAAAAATAACCCAAAGATCAAGATAATTTATCAGCCTCCCCGGGAAACCCTACAGACTGCCAAAGATAAACATCATTGCCTTAGAGTTAAAAGCACTTGTTTATGTTACCTAGGCAACACAATAACAAACGGTGCAGTAATAAAAATAAGAATTAAAAAAGCAAATTGAATAAAATAATAGTCAATATTAAGTTTCAACCTAAAATACATCTCCTTCCTGGTTATACAAACTATTCATCTTAAATATAGAGTCACCTATTAGGTGGAAACTATTATTTTTCCAGGTCTTATATTTTCATGTGGAGGGACTTCAACAAGACTGATACTCCTGGACTCAGTCTCTGCCTATGGTAAGAAACAGCTCTATGACAAAATATAAGATTGTAGGCCAGCCGCAGTGGCTCATGCCTGTAATCCCAGCACTTTGGGAGGCTGAGCCAGCCAGATCACTTGAGCTCAGGAGTTCGAGCCCAGCCTGGACAAAATGGTGAAATCTTATCTCTACAAAAAATACAAAAATTCGCCGGGCATGGTAGCGCATGCCTGTAGTCCCAGCTACTCAAGAGGCTGAGTTGGGAGAATCTCTTGAGCCTGGGAGACAGAAGTTGCAGTGAGCCGAGATCGCACCACTGCACTCTAGCCTGGGTCACAGAGCGAGAACCTGTCTCAAAAAAAACAGACTCTGAGGGAAGAGGAAACAGATTTATATAAGAGCCTGAAATCAAAAGTACAAGGGCAAATGCTTCAAACCACAACCATACACACACACACACACACACACACAGACACACACAAATAATAATGTATATAAATATGTATTTTTATATATATTTTTTAAGACAAGGTCTCCCTTGGTCACCCAGGCTGGAGTGCAGTGATGTCATTTCAGCTCCCTGCACCCTTCGCCTCCCAGGCTCAAGAGATTCTCTCATCTCAGCCTCCTGAGTAGCTGGGACTACAGGCATGCGCCACCACATCCAGCAAATTGTTGTATTTTTAGTAGAGACAGGGTTTTGCTGTGTGACCCAGGCTGGTCTCAAACTTCTGAGCTCAAGTGATCTGCCCACCTTGGCCTCTCAAAGTGCTGGGATTACAGGTGTGAGCCACTATCCCTGGTTAATTTTTGCATTTTTTGTAGAGATGGTGTTTCACCATGTTGCCGAGGCTGGTCTTGAATTCCTGGGTTCATATGGTTCACCTGACTTGGCCTCCCAAAGTGCTGGGATTACAAGCACGAGCCACCTCGCTTGGCCTTCCCTCAGAGTCTTAATGCATGTGGCAAGTGTCTTGAAGTCAGAATTCACATGGGCCTTTCACACCTCAGTTTCAGATGCCCTAGTGGAAGACTGACTGTCTTTCGGTGATTGTACTGGACACCCCTAAAGTGAAATTTGCACAGGCCCAATCAGATTATCCTAAATATTCTCTAAGATTTTTGTGTGATGTGACAACAGACAGAAGCTTAATTTCACTTTTTTTTTTTCTTTTTTTTTTTGAGACTGAGTCTTGCTTTGTCACCCAGGCTGGAGTGCAGTGGTGCAATTTCAGCTCACGGCAGCCTCCACCCCCAGGTTCAAGCAATTCTCCTACTTCAGCCTCCTGAGTAGCTGGGATTACAGGCACATGCTATCATACACAGCTAACTTTTGTATTTTTAGTAGAGACGGGGTTTCACCATGTTGGCCAGCTGGTCTCGAACTTCTAGCTTCAAGTGATCACCCACCTAAGCCTCCCAAAGTGCTGGGATTACAGGTGTGAGCCACCATGCCTGGCCTCACTTTTACAAATGTAGTTTCATTAGCATTATCTGTTCACCTCAATAGATAATTGTCCCATATTCTTAAGCTAAAATAATTGTTCTTGAATACACAGCTCCCTTATGGGCTACAAGAATGTGATGACGAGACATTCTCTCTCTGCAGCATGTACTGTCAGAATGAAGACCATTCTCAGCAATCAGACTGTCAACATTCCAGAAAATGTTGATATCACTCTGAAGAAACACAGTCACTTTGAAGGGCCCCAGAAGAACCCTGCAGAGGGACTTCAATCACACCAATGTATAACTCAGTCTCCTTGGAAAGAAAAGGAAGAGGCTCCAAGTTGACAACTGGTGGGGAAAGAGAAAGGAACTGGCTGCCATGCACACTATTTGTAGTCATGTACAGAACATGATCAAGAGTGCTACTGTGGGCTTCCATTACAAGATGAAGTCTCTGTAAGCTCACTTCCTCATCAACATCATATTCTGGGAGAACAGGTCTCTTGTTGAAACCCACAATTTCTTGGGTAAAAAATACATCCACAGGGTTCGAATGAGGATAAATGTTTTTTCAGTATCTCAAGCCCAGAAAGATGAATTAATCCTTGAAGGAAATGACATTGAGCTTATTTCAAATTCAGTTGCTTTGATTCAGCAAGACACAACAGTTAAAATCAAAGACATCAGAAATTTTTTGGATGGCATCTATGTCTCCGAAAAAGGAACAGTTCAGCAGGCTGACGAATAAGATCTAAGAGTTGTCCAGCTTCTGAAACAAGATGCCAGATGAATCCTAAAACCTATTTGTGATTTTTTTTTTTTAGACAGTCTGCCCAGCCTGGAGTGCAGTGGAACAATCACAGCTCACTGCAGCCTCAACCTCCTGGGCTCAAGCAATCCTTCCACCTCAGTCTCCCAAGTAGCTAGGACCACAGGCGTGCACCAACATGCCTGGCTGATTTTTTGGTATTTTTTGTAGAGACAGGGTTTTGCTATGTTGCCCAGGCTTGTCTCAAACTCCTGGACTCAAGCAATCCTCCTTCCTCAGCCTTCCAATGTGCTGGGATTGCAGGGGTGAGCCACCACACCTGGCCTTATTTGTGATATTTTCATTATGTAATAAAATACCTATTGATTTGGGACTTTTTCTGAAAAACAAAACAAAACAAAATAATGTAATTATTCTTTACAGCTATCACCCAAAATGTAATTGTTTCATAAAATAACCCCTTGTAATTAGAAAACTGGGTATACAGATGAGGGGTATATGTTGCCACTAAATTATCCTGTAGAAGGTAAGTATTGATATTTCTCTCTGTCCATAGAAGCTGGAAGTAGTTGCTGCCCTGGATCTTCTCCGTGTGTCCTTTCAGATCCACTCTCCATCCTTCTGTAACCTATTCTGTGTACCAGGAGGCTGTTCTTTCTGTACTGAATCAACGCTTACTCTAACTTCCAGCTGGGTGTGGCCAATGAGAGAAATGGCAGACAATTGAAGGTAGGAGAAAAGGGAAAACAGGCTGCAGTTTGGCAGAGGCTGCATTTCTCTATGGAAGGTCACAGATCCTGTCAAGTGTGACTCACGGTTCTTGCTGGTTCTTGAAGAAAACTATTCCTTCCTCTTACCCTTCAGAATGGTAACTGCTTCCTGTTGTTGCTAACCCTGGGTCCTTCACTATCCCCTGATGGTTTTCCTTAACCTTTCACATACCTGGTTAATGATCCCTTCATTCAACCATCATTCAACTCTCTCACTCTCACCACTTTGTCTTGCTTCCTTGCTTTTTTTCTTTCTTTCTTTCTTTCTCTCCTTCCTTCCTTTCTCTCTCTTTCCCCTTCCTTCCTTCTTTCCTTTCTTCCTTCCTTCCTTCCTCCCTTCCTTCCTTCCTTCCTCCCTTCCTTCCTTCCTCTTTCTCTCTCTTTTCTTTTCTTTTTTGGATGGAGTCTTGCTGTGTCACCCAGGCTGAAGTGCAGTGGTTCGATCTCAGCTCATGCAACCCTCGCCTCCCGGGTTCAGGCGATTGTCCCACCTCAGCTTTCCCAGTAGCTGGGATTATAGGCACAAACCACCACGCCCGGCTACTTTTTGTATTTTAGTAGAGATGGGGTTTCACCATGTTGGCCAGGCTGATCTCGAACTGCTGAGCTCAAGTGATCCACCCACCTCGGCCTCCCAAAGTGCTAGGATTACAGGTGTGAGCCACCGTGCCCGACTTTCTTTCTTTTTTCAATAGAGACGGGGGTCCCACCATCTTGCCCAGGCTAGTGTCAAACTCTTGGGCTGAAGTAATTCTCCAGCTTCAGCCTCCCAAAGTGCTGGGATTACAGGCATGAGCCACCACCATGCTCAGCCTCTCTTCACCTTTTGAAAGTGTGCCATCTGTTTTCTGTCAAGACAACAGCTTTGACATTTTTTCCAAGCCAAAATTATATCTGTCACTGCATAGAACTTTAGGAAACTAATTTTTTCATTTATATGTTATAGTAGACAAAACTGCTTTTTCAGAAATCCTTAAATCCACCTTCATATATAACCAGCATAGCTATTCATCCAAATGCACATCCTAATTTGGCCTTTCCCTTTTCAAAATACAGTGTAACCTCCCCGTTTGCTCTTTTGATCTCTAAATCACAATGTCTTGGTCAATAATATAAAACACCCTACTCCACAAGCCCTTGCCATGGACTAAACCTTGAATGATCCCATTGTTCAACACTTCTCAAAAACCCAGTTGAGAAAATTGATTAGGATTAAGTGAAGTACACAAAGTTCATGCATTAATCTCTAGTAGAGTAGGACTGCCACATTAGCATATTTAGACCATATTACATCTGAAGACTTGCTTTTATTTTGGGGTTATATCAAGGGATTCTGATTTTATCAAGGAACAATTAAAGAAATTGCCCTAGAAAATCTGATACTACATCTTGCTGTAGGGACATAGTTTAGCATATTTCTCACTATCTCCTGTGCTTAGTACTTGGGGTCATAGTTAGGTGTCTTCCACAAAAAACTTTTCTCACCCTCTTTGTTCTGAGTTCTCATTTACCAAGCAACATCCTGATTTCTGTGTTACTCTCTCTACATAAAAATAATATGCTGGTCATACCGATTTTGAGTATTTCTCATAGTTAATTAATAAAGAGACTTCTGAATATGATCTAGCTTCCTGTGCTTACCCACAGGGGGAACATGCTGATCATGCCCTGTGTGAGAATTTCCACTCCATGTCATGGCAATATTTCTTATTATAAATGACTAAATCAGTATTCTGGTTCTACCCCAATCTAATGTGCATTTTAGTTAATGTTAACCAATTTCTCAGAACCTGGTTATCTCCCTAAGCAATGAAAAAAAAAAAAAAAAATCTCTGGGCTTTAAACTAGAAGGCTAGATCCAGTCTTCCCTAAGATAAAATACCTACCTCTTCCAGTTGCACTTGTATTTTTTAGTTTTTAGTTTTTTAGACGGAGTTTCGCTCTGTCATCCAGGCTGGAGTGTAATGGCGTGATCTCGGCTCACTGCAAGCTCCACCTCCTAGGTTCACACCATTCTCCTGCCTCAGCCTCCTGAGTAGCTGGGACTATAGGCACCGGCCACCACACCTGGCTAATGTTTTTGTATTTTTTAGTAGAGACTAAAAACAGTTTCACCATGTTAGCCAGGATGGTCTCAATCTCCTGACCTCGTGATCCGCCTGCCTCAGCCTCCCAAAGTGCTGGGATTACAGGCATCAGCCACTGCACTCCGCCTGCACTTGTATTTATTAACATATCCTATATAAAGTCTCAGGTAAGAGGCTCAACTTAGAGCTAAATCTGAGGAAAAGCTCTGCTTATCCCTAGAACTATGAAATAGATTATACTGCCCTTCCCTATCCTCTCCTATTTACAATCAGGAAGCTTAGCATCAACTCTAAGGAATCTTTTAGAAATTGTTCTCAAACTTTTCATGTTTGTGAAATACTTTGAATGCCAGAATTTGGGGCAGCCAACTTGAATGAATTAAAGAAGTTAAAATAACACTAAATTAGTTATTATACCATCTCAGAGGACCTAGAACCCATCCACAATTAATTCCCTATCCATATGGTACACTTTCAGTATTGTAGGTGTTTGAGAATTATCTCTGCTCAATGATTTCTCATACAATCACAAGGCAGAGCTCTCTTACATTCCAGTGAACCACCATCTTCTTGTAAAGCCAACTTAAAGCTATGCTTTGCCTTTAGTTCCAACTTGAAACAAATTGTACAAACTACAGCACCTCATATGTACATAGAATGAACATAATTGTTTTATAACAAAAATTGAAGTTATATATTTGTGAAAACTTTGCTGCATACTATATCATCTCAGCACTCCAGGCGAGAACCACTGCCTTACCTGTTTTCAATTTCCCCCATTGTGGCTTACTGACATAATTCTAATTTCTTTATTCTTAATGCTTTAATTCACATTTTACTATTTTATTGCATGCATGTCCTTCCTTCTTAAATTATTTGTAGAATGAAACTAAGTGTTCAAAAAATAACATACAGAAAGAAAATGCTGTCTTTGGTGGCTACTCTCTATTACCTTCTGCAAATAGAAGTAAAAAATAAATGAGTCACAGCCTATTACTGAACCTACAGCAATGTCCACGAGATCCTCACTCAATAGGAAGGTTTAAAGTAATTAGTGATTTTTTAGAAGCTAATCATTACCATCCATACTCCATCTATTCTACTCATAGGAAGGGTTTCCCAATTTGTTAAAGACACCCTCACTGTAGAAAGATCTCTGTGAACCATATACCCTATTTTCAATAGACCTCCCTATTTCCTGCAACCACATACAAACGGACACCAAAGTCTTCTCTTATTCTGGGACGTAGTTAATGGTCTGTATGTCAAAGTTTCTTTCAGGCCTGTAAAATCTGAATCTGAGAGACGGAGAGAAAAGAGACTCAGTAGTTATAATGACATAAAGGTGCAAACGTGAAGCAATTCAACTTGTCTGTGCTTTGCAGACAAATGTCAACAAATGTTGGAATCCTTGCAATGCAGCAATCAGAGATCATGTGACATTTTGCTTTCTGTTTTTACTAAAAGCGTAAACCTGGCTGCAAGATAACCAGCAAACAAGCAGCTTCGATTTTGTGTACAAAGGACTGTTGATTATACATGGATTATTTTCTTCAGTCACACTACTTTGTATGGATAGCAACACTGTCAGTGATGTCATCTTTTTAAACAACAGATCCGAATGTATAGGCACATTGTGTCAACTGGCCCAAATCAATGACCTGGGTAATGCAATCAGGGTAACACTATTATTCCTCATCTAGACCATCCAAGCCCATAGAAAAATAAATGCTAATCTGATGCATGTTTAAGGAATACGTTACATGGGAAAGAAAATCAAGCCCTTGTTTAGTTTTATTTACATTCTCATATGTACTTCCAGAAAACGCATCACAGAATTTACATCATATGCATCAGAATAAACTGTTTCATTTTTGTATTAGTAGCGGGCTAAGTTATTAACAATCACACTTTCTTGGATAAGAACATTTTTAACAAGGGTATCTCCTAAAGAATGTGTATTCATATAGCATACCAATACCTTTTCACAACTGTGGAATCAGAATGATTTATAGCATTCCCGATAGAGGAGGCAGCATTGTTTTATTGATTGGAATAAGGAAAATTGTGAAGGATGTATATATAGCTTTTAGTTCCATCTCCGCTTGCTCTTTGATTCAATTATTTGTTTACTCACTTTCATATGGGCATAACATGAATTTAAATCAAGCAGATTTAAAATTTTTCAACAGTTGGAATCTAAGCTTTCTGAGGTGAAAAATGTTTCTTAAAAGGTTTGTAGGAAAGAGATCTAACGAGTCTTTTCAGTCGTTTAATAAAAGTATACACTGAGCGCCTTTTGCAAGTTGGGCAGGAGCTGCGGAGCAGCTTAGCGCTACGCCGCCCTCCAAGATCGCACATCCGGGACATCCGAGAGTCGGGCCGAGCCCCCGCCCCTAGAAGGGCGGGGCCACTGGGCGATCGGGGCAGTCCCTTCGTCGTGCCCCGCCCCGTCTGCGCCGCCTGCGCGTCGAGGAAGGGGCCTGCGACGCGCGGCCCAGTAAGCGTCCGGCCGCGGCGCGGGCCTAAGCCATGGCTGAGACTAGCCGGATGCTTCAGGCCCGGGCGCTCCTGCAGCAGTGCCTGCACGCCCGGCTGCAAATTCGCCCAGCCGAAGGGGACGCCGCGGCCCAGTGGGTAGAGGTAACGTCAGCCCGGCAGCTCTCGTTATCCTCCGGCATGCGGGGCGGTTTTTTCCGCGTTATCTCGGTGACCCGTCTGCTCTGTGACTCTCTCTGAGACCGGCGGTCCGGCCGCGGGGATACCCGGTCAGCTTGACGCTGGCCGCAGTGGCCTGCCTGGCTGCGCTTGTCTTTTCGGTCCTGCATCACCGTTCCCCAGCGCCAGTTGTAGCCCCCGAGCGGAAGAGCGCGTCTCCCTTTTTGCGGGGACCACGGGGATTTGAAACTGAGTTCGGTGGACTTCGGGCCTTACTGTCTCAGACCCCTTGTAGCTCGTGGCCTATGCTGGTCGAGGGCAAGCTTGTAGGTCAGGTTTGCTGCAAGAGTTCATGATCTGCTTTAACTTACGCCTCAGATCGCGTTGAATTCCCCCTTATGTTGACTTGGTCTTAGCAAAGACATGAGATTTCCTAAGAAACAACTGTTTTTCAAGAAGCCTTTTAAAAATTTTGACCTATTTCCAACTGAGAAAACAAAGACCACTACTTTTATAACAATGTTGCATTGTTATCAAACACATTTCTCCAAAGAATTTAAAACATTTATGTCACTATGAGTTCCTTCTACTTTCATACATACTTTCCTTTTTAAGACAGCCTGCCCCCACTGCATACAAAAACAAATAAAATTTTCTTTAAGGCCTCTGACGTAGTTTTGAAGTACGTTGAAATGTAAGAAAAAAATTAGTTCGTAATTAAGACTTTTGTAGACACTCAGAAACTTCAGTGTAGCAAAATCTCATTCGCTCATCTTTTCTGCTGAATTCGGTCCCAGATCTAGCATTAATTAAAACAGTGTTAGTTATTTTATATATTTTTTATTTATTTATTTATTTTTTGAGATGAAGTCTTGATCTGTCGCCCAGGCTGGAGTGCAGTGGCACGATCTCTGCTCACTGCAACCTGCGCCTCCCAGGTTCAAGCAATTTTCCTTCCTCAGCCTCCCGAGTAGCTGGGACAACAGGAGCAAGGTACCACGCCCGGCTGATTTTTGTATTTTTAGTAGAGACGGGGTTTCGCCATTTTGGCCAGGCTTGTCTAGAACTGACCTCAGGTGATCCATTTGCCTCAGCCTCCCAAAGTGCTGGGATTACAGGCCTGAGCCACCGCGCCCGGCCTACTTATTATTTTAAATAGTACCAGTGAACTATTTGATATGTGGGTGATTATTCTAAAATCAGAATCTGTTGCCCTGTGCTAATTTGGAAATATAAGCACAGAAATCTCTGTATTCTTATCTCTCTCCCAGAAATTCACTTTTCTTATTTCTTCTTTTTGTCATGATTTTTTGTGAGGTCTTGATATCCTTATTTGAAATTTTATTATTGTATTTTGCCATCCTATCTAAAGAATTAACTGGCTGGGCGCAATAATCCCAGCACTTTGGGAGGCCGAGGCTGGCGGATCACTTGAGGTCAGGAGATTGAGACCAGCCTGGCCAACATGGTGAAATCCCATCTCTACTGAAAATACAAAAATTAGCCAGGCTAGGTGGCGGGCACCTGTAATCCCAGCTACTCAGGAGGCTGAGGCAGGAGAATCTCTTGAATCCGGGAGGCAGAGGTTGCAGTGAGGGGAGATCCTGCCACTGCACTCCAGCCTGAGCCACAGAGTGAGACCTCCTTTCAAAAATAAATAATAAATAAAATAATTATCCTTTCTTTTTTTTTTTTTTTTTTTTGAGACGGAGGCTTGCTCTGTCGCCCAGGCTGGAGTGCAGTGGCGCGATCTCAGCTCACTGCAAGCTCTGCCTCCCGGGTTCACGCCATTCTCCTGCCTCAGCCTCCTGAGCACCTGGGACCACAGGCGCCCGCCACCACGCCCGGCTAATTTTTTGTATTTTCAGTACAGACGGGGTTTCACCATCCTAGCCAGGATGGTCTCAAACTCCTGACCTCGTGATCCGCCCGCCTAGGCCTCCCAAAGTGCTGGGATTACAGGTGTGAGCCACCGCGCCCGGCTGAATTATCCATTTTTATAGTTGCCTCCAGACACTATAAATAACAAACTATCAGTCATTTAGTTTCCTTCCATGCATATTTATCTTTTTTATATTTTTCAGGCTACATCTTCTTATGCAAAATCACATATATTTTATTGCTGGCATCCAAACTATCAGTGTTTATAAACTTAAAAACTATTTTAAAGGCTTTCCCTTTCGCTCCTACACACATAACTAAATTAAAGAGCTGACAAGTAATTTAGATGGTGAGAAAATGTAAATTCTTCTTATGTGTTCTCTACTGTTCTATTATTAAAAGTTCTGGTTTTTTTAGAAACAGCATTTTAATTGTCAAGATTTGAAGGTTACTTTCTTTGCTTGTTGTTAGTTTCATTCATTTAGAACTTTGCTGTCACAGACTAATGTTTTTGTTCCTGGTAAGTGAACTATTTAAAGCTACAGTGAGAATCATCTGTATTTTTCTATATATTTGAAATGTTTTATACCAAAGAAGTTATATGGAAAGTGATTTTGACTTGAAGAGAAGTCACAACTTAAGATCTATTATGGAATAAATGAAAGGCAAAGACCTTAATGAGGAGATAATGTTAGTGGAAAGAACAGTTATCATTGTGCAAATAATTAGGTATTTAATTCTGACATTGCATGTGTCCAAATATAAATATCCTTAAGATTTTGATTCATGATGAAAACAATAGTAGTGGAGAGGCCTGTGACAATAGTGCAAATACCTATAATAACTTGCCAGCTTCTTAAGGGTATGCATTGGAGGCCCTTGCCTATTGTTTCAGTAGCACAATTGCACTTTTTAAGACTCACTTCTTTTCCAGGTAAATCAAGTGTGAGTGCAGAGCTGCATTTACATGTATCTAGAAAATTCTTTGGATAACACATAGAGCCTGGAACATATAGTTGAATGTTAATGCAATCAACAGATAAATTGAATCCCTGTCATGTACAAAACAGCCTGTAAAGTGCTTTGGAAGTTAAAATGTGAAATAAACTGTGCCTCTGCCCTTAAATTTATTTTTACATACTCATTTAATAAACACTAATATAGCACTTACTGTGAACCAGGCACTGTTTTTAAGTACTTTATAAATATTAACTCATTTAATCTTCCTAATAGCTCCTGGAGTCAAGGTTAATTTACAGAATCAAAAAATCTAATGATTCACTCAGAAGCAGAATCAAAGTCACTATTCAAATGTCTCTTTTCTGTATAGTCTCTGTCCTACAAGATCTAAGAAATATCCAAGTCATTATGTAAAATAAATAAGCCTATATTCCTGATAACAACCAACCTTTTAATGTAGAACTTATTATCACAAATGCAATTTTCAGGTCCCTATCATGTTTATTTAAAGCATTAACAACAAATAAAAATAATTGGACAGTTTCCTGGAGTTTATAGAAATAGAATCAGACCATTATTTTCATTATCTGTAAGTAAATGGATTAGGGGAAATAAAGAGAGATGATGTCAAAAGATATCAGTCACATGTTGTTTATCCATCAGCTGTATCTGGTATAATGTAAATTCACTTGGCATTGAATAAATGGGGCCCAGCAAATGAAATGTTTCTAAGTCTGTCACCCTTACTTGGGAAAAGGCTGCTTGATTGTTTTAATGATTTTGATTAGAAATAAATGTTTGAAGGTATAACTTGTCTTCACTGCTCTTCGCTATATTTTAAACTTAATTCTTTTTTTTTTTTTTTCGAGATGGAATCTCTCTCTCTCGCCCAGGCTGGAGTGCAGTGGCGCGATCTCGGCTCACTGCAAGCTCCGCCTCCTGGGTTCACGCCATTCTCCTGCCTCAGCCTCCCGAGTAGCTGGGACTACAGGCGCCTGCCACCTCGCCCGGCTAGTTTTTTGTATTTTTAGTAGAGACGAGGTTTCACCGTGTTAGCCAGGATGGTCTTGATCTCCTGACCTCGTGATCCGCCCACCTTGGCCTCCCAAAGTGCTGGGATTACAGGCATGAGCTACCGCGCCCTGCCTTAAACTTAATTTTTGAAAGAAATAACAACCAATGATTGAAACTTGAAAAATATTTTGTTTTCTCACATGAGAAATCTTTTGTAAAGTTCATTTTCTGTGCTTTTAACCTCTATGTCTATAATATTAATAGTTGTGAAACTGTACCCATTTAGCCCTGTATCTTTTTTAGCCCTGTATCTTTATAGATATTGTTGTAATCTGAGTTTACTGTGGTGATTTCTCATAGGTCCAAAGAGGATTGGTGATCTACGTGTGCTTTTTCAAGGGAGCTGATAAAGAAATTCTTCCCAAAATGGGTATGTGTTTGACTTTGTTTCTTTTTTTTAAGAGTGAGAGGCCAAGCGTGGTGCTCACATTTGTAATTCCCAACACGTTGGGAGGCCAAGGCAGGTGGATTACTTGAACCCAGGAGTTAGAAGCTGGCCTGGGCAACATAGTAAGACCTCTTCTCTACAGAAAATAAACAAAAGTAGCTGGGCATGGTGACTTGTGCCTATGGTCCTAGCTACTTAGGAGGCTGAGGCTGGAAGATTGCTTGAGGCCAGGAGGTCGAGGCTGCAGTAAGCTAAGATGGTGCCCCTGCACTCCAGCCTGGGCAACAGA
This sequence comes from Macaca nemestrina, assembly GCF_043159975.1. Lineage (NCBI taxonomy): Eukaryota > Metazoa > Chordata > Mammalia > Primates > Cercopithecidae > Macaca > Macaca nemestrina. The sequence continues at coordinate 76,723,046 of NC_092131.1, forward strand.
GTGAGACCCTGTCTCAAAAAAAAAAAAAAAAAAGATAGTGAGAAAGAACAGTAATAGACAAATGAACCAGAAGGGACAAGAAGCACAATCTTTTTCCTTCCCTTTTATTTTTAAAATAATAATTTTACATATTCATGGGATACAAAGTGATATTTTAATACTGTATACAATGTATAACAAACCAGATATGCATTATCTCAAACATTTGTTATTTGTGTTGTGAACATTTAAAATCCTTTCTTCTAGACTTTTGACAGTATATAATAAATTATAGTTAGCCATATTCATCCTACAGTGCTGCAGAACACCAGAACTCATTCCTCCTATCTAGCTGTAATTTTGTATCCATTAACCAATCCCTGCCCATCCTAAGATGCACAATCTTAAACTGTGCTGATGTTATTAATTACTTAATTCTATCTAGTGTTATTGGCCTTAGCTATTTGCCTGTTTCAAAGTTTAAAGTAAGCAAGTATGGTGAAATTCTTTTAAAACATCTGCAGCATTTCAGGTGACTTACAGATTGATGTAGAAGAGTGTACATAAAAACACATATACACAATGCACTTCAGCCAAGGATACAGAAAATTCTTGGAAGTAGGGTGGTCACACAGGGAGAAACAGATGCTGCATTTCTTAATATAGTTTCCTTTATCCCCCAGAGCCCCTAACAGAGGCAGTAGATGACGCTGTATATACAAGATGTGGGTCTCATCAAACCTGGACAACTCAAGTTTATATCATTATTATGGAAGAATTTACATTAGCCCTGTATGCCCTTTTTTGTGGAAATAAGTATAGATATAAGGTTCTCCTGGGTCTTGAGCCAAATTCAGTGTCATCACAGCCACACTTCCTCCAAGGACGTGGAAAATAGAGTCAATGTTCAGGGATCTCTGAACACTAATTTATCTACCTGCAGCTTTCTGGTTTCCTGGATAGGCTATAGCACTGTATAGTGATATGTATATATACACTATCTCACATGGCTATAGTATTTCATGTGATAATTACATAGGTTCAGATATACCAAATCAAATCATATACCCTTTCAGGACACTATTTGGATATAAGGATTATATCCACAAACAAGCATACATACAAACTTGAAAGAAAAGAAGCTATCCTTAAGGTTGGGAACAGGTTGTATTCTCTTCATTAGTAAAGGACAGCATCCATTAGTTGGATTAATAAATATTAATTATACAAATGGGCAGTTGAAGCTTACAGAAGTTAACCTAGAAGAGCTTCAAGGGCAAATAGGCCAATGAGGAAGAGCTTGGACAAAAAGCTAAAATTCCTAGTGGGAATTTTTTAGTAACATATCAAACATGTCTGACAACTTTGTCAAAAGATGAAAACCAGACTTAAGAGACTATGCTAGGTGAGAATGGAAAGCCAGTAACTGCAATAGTTTGAAATTTGAATCCAGAAGATAATAAGGAACCTCTGAAGGGTTAAGAACAGAATGTTCTGGTCTGAAGAAGGAAAAAAAAAAAAAGAGAGAGGCCGGGCGCTGTGGCTCACTCCTGTAATCCCAGCACTTTGGGAGGCCAAGGCAGGCATATCACGAGGTCAGGAGATCAAGACCATCCTGGCTAACATGGTGAAACCCTGCCTCTACTAAAAATACAAAAAAATTAGCGGGGCGTGGTGGTGGGCGCCTGTAGTCCCAGCTACTCGGAAGGCTGAGGTAGGAGAATGGTGTGAACCCAGGAGGCGGAGGTTGCAGTGAGCCGAGATCACACCACTGCCCTCCAGCCTGGGTGACAGAGCAAGACTCCATCTCAAAAAAAAAAAAAAAGAACAGAACATAATGTAATGAGGACTCCTATTATAGAGAATAATTTGTCAGATCCTAATGCTGGAGTGTTAGACAGTCTGTCCACTTTCCTAAATTAATATTTTGCTTTGGATTAAATCTTTTTTGGTCCATAAAAAAATAGAAACCTTCAAAAACAGGAAAGAAAGTTTTTGTCATTCTGACTTAAGATTGACTTCGTAAAGTTGTCTTATGGAGTCTCAAATGGTTCTTCATCATAATAGTATGAAATATGCCTACTACATCCAAACTGCATGTTGTTTTATAGTGATTAAATCCTGTGCGCTTCCTTATCTGTCTTTGTGAGTTCACTTTAAATACATGCATAAGATTGTAGTGAATTTAAAACACCAAGGAGGTCCACCCTAACTCTTGTAGCGGATAGTCTAACACTAACACATGATTTTTTATATCATGATTTTCAGTAAAGAAATATATGACTCTAAGAATCACATTCTACTCGTTTGAGTTGTAAGCAAAGTAAGTCCATCTATTATTAATAGTATTAGCTTGTACTTCACTGTATTCCAGTAGGCTAAGTAAGTCAATGTGATGGAATTCTCTGAAGCCTCACCTCATATTTATGATATAGATTCAGATATTTCCAATCAAAGCATATATCCCTTGAGAATATAATAACCAGTTATATCCACAAAATCTGAAATAGCATAGCTAACATAGAGATGTATAGAATCTTCCTCCATTCACCTTCAATATAATTGGACTGAGGGCCAGAAACCTGTCAAAGCTTAATATCCCATATACATCATTAGAGATACTTGATTGATAACCTATTTTAGGATATTTCAGTTTCCAACATGCCATTAATTCATTGTCTCGTTTTAATTCTACTTACTGGTTCTACATTGTATTTATCTACATACTGATATATGTATACCAACAGCATTAACTGAAATCTCAGTTATAGCCAGTAGAGGGAGGTACATGGAAATATAATAAATTGTAGCATTATCTCTCAGGCCTGTTATTCCAAAATTGCCTATTTACTCTGTCACTAGCCTGAGGCCTAGATAGCTAGATAGTAATTTTGAGTGGAATGAAGTGCTCTGGAAAGTTTCCTTACAAGCAGTCAGTAAAGACTGCTGGCTAAACAGCAAAGTCCTATTTGTGATAGAGAAAACTAGAGGTAAGTAAAAATAAATGTTAAGTGAAAATTGATGATGCTTAATGCCTAGCTTAGAAATTCATTTGGGTGTTCACCTTGGCAGGTTTTTACCAGATTAATTCCATGATTTGTAGAGAGGGGTAACAATATGAATATTTACTACAGACCCTCTAATAATTAAAACCGTTAACTACCCCAACAGAAAGCATACCTTTTAAAGCCTAATTTGAGGACGGGTGTCTTGAAGTTTATATAGTTCCTTCTCCCATTTGCCCTCTCAGGACTATGCTTTGCAAACAGAAGTCAGGTACACCTTTATAGAGGTAGGGAGACCCTAGGTCTATTTATATTAGACACTTCCTTTGCTTATTGTTTCAAAAATGGTTAATGTTGAGGTATAAAGGCTTTCTAAGTTTAGACTTTTAGCTATATATGGATACTTATTGTGGTTTCAACACTTCTTATTAGCTATAAGAAATCTCATGAATGCTATGCAAATAATATCACATGTTTTCTTATATGTATATGAAGATAATGCCAGTAGCTTTATATGTTTTTATTTACTTTTTCAGTTATAACAATGAATTTCTGATGATTCTTGCTTTCACCTTTACCCTTCTCTCATGAGTTATATTTATAAAATAATTAGTCCATGTTAATATTGCCTTTAAGGTTATTAAACAACAAAATTGGCTGGTTTATAATGGGATTGAAACAGGAACCTTTGTCTCCACTTAGAACTCTTGGCAACTAAGTTTAAAATAATAACTGCACTAAAATTTTTATTTGATATTCCATTATAAAGAAAAATTTAGCTGGGTGCGTTGACTCACGCCTGTAATCCCAACACTTTGGGAGGCCGAGGTGGGTGGATCATGAGGTCAGGAGATCGAGACCAGCCTGGCTAGTACAGTGAAACCCCGTCTCTACTAAAAATACAAAAAATTAGCCAGGCGTGGTGGCACACGCCTGTAGTCCCAGCTACTCGGGATGCTGAGGCAGGAGAATCACTTGAACCCAGGAGGCGGAGGTTGCAGTGAGCTGAGATCGCGCCATTGCACTCAAGCCTGGGCAACAGAGTGAAACTCTGTCTCTAAATAAATAAATCAAGCAAGCAAGCAAGCAGAATTTGGTTTAAGGAGTTACCCTTGTACTTTTCCAGTGGGATTTACTTACTAAATAAAAGGAACATGAAAGTAAAATCTTCTCATGTATTCCCCCAGGGGAACAATATTTGAGGTTCTAGTGTACAGTTAATTCTTTAGACCTTTCTGGATGAACTTACTGTTAGGTGATCTTAACTGCCAATTCAGATTTAAAATATCATACCATTTTCTGCATGAAAATTGCTTTATTTTTCATGCTTAGATTATTTAGCTTAGTGAAGCAGTATTTTAAATCTAAATAGAGACTTTGGGTTAGAGGCATGAGCTGACAAACTGAATTTTAAACATGAGATTTGCTGACTAAAAACTTGATGGTTTTCTTCATGTTTGTTTTTCACTTTAAAATGTTTTGCCTTTCTTCCTCACCCAGTTAATACACTGTTAAATGTGAAATTAAGTGAGACAGAAAATGGCAAGCATGTCTCTATATTGGATCTACCCGGCAACATTCTTATTATCCCTCAAGCTACCCTTGGAGGAAGACTAAAAGGAAGAAACATGCAATATCACTCTAACTCTGGAAAAGAAGAAGGGTTGGAACTTTACTCTCAATTTGTGACGCTATGTGAAAAAGAAGTAGCTGCTAATAGCAAGTGTGCTGAAGCTGGGGTTGTAGTGGAACATGGCACTTACGGGAACAGGCAGGTGTTAAAGCTGGACACCAACGGACCATTCACACACTTAATTGAGTTTTGAAAATGAAAAACTAGTTTCTATAGCTGTTTTCTGGTATGAAATGATCTAAAGTATAATTAGATTTTCTTTCCCTTCATCTTGAATGTACTAATCTTCAGCATTTTTAGACAAGAAAATCTTGAGTTTCATATGTAACTCTGCACCTGCTAATTGGATGACTTTGCCAAGTCACCTAAACTCTGGATCTCAGTCACTTTTGGTCCTACATTCCTCTACCCTTCTACTTGAAAATTTGAAATACGCTGTCTATTCACTTCATAGTCATTAAGGAAATGTTCTTAATTTTTTTTTGTTTTTGTTTTTGTTTTTGTTTTGAGACGGAGTCTCACTCTGTTGCCAGGCTGGAGTGCAGTGGCGCAATCTTGGCTCACTGCAACCTCCGCCTCCCGGGTTCAAGCGATTCTCCTGCCTCAGCCTCCCAAGTAGCTGGGATTACAGGCGCATACCACCATGCCCAGATAATTTTTTTGTATTTTTAGTAGAGATGGGGTTTCACCGTGTTGGCCAGATGGTCTTGATCTCCTGACCTCGTGATCCGCCCACCTTGGCCTCCCAAAGTGCTGGGACTACAGGTGTGAGCCACCATGCCCGGCCTCTTAATTGTTTTTAAAAAATTATGTACATCTTGAGTATTTTGCTGTGAAGAGAGTCACGCAAACAAGAAAAACACATTTCTTATACCATCAAATTTGTATAATATGTAATAAAAATAACTATTTGTATTAATATTAGGTAAACTGCAGCACAACCCAATTATTACTTTGTTAATTTTGTTTACTATTTCAGTTTTCTGTATTCCCATATGTAAGTCACCATTTCTTTTAATATGCATGAAAATGTAATATAAGGCCAAGTGTGGTGGCTCATGCCTATCATCCCAGCACTTTGGGAGGCCAAGGTGGGAGGATCACTTGAGCCCAGGAGTTTGAGACCAGCCTGGGCAGAATAGCAAGACCCAGTCTCTAACATATATATATGTAATATAAAGGTGTTATTGTGTGCTATATTACTTTCCAGGGACATCCAAATGTTTTACATTACTTTAAGAATCTTTACTTGATATAAGAACAAAGTATAAGGGTTTAAAAGTTGTTTTTATTAAACATACTATGTAAGTGGGTTAATGGTCTATTTCTCAGTTTTTACCAGAACCATGTGTCTCACTTTTTGTCTTTGCTTTTTAAAGAACTAGTTCATGAAATTAGTGTTAGTTCATAAATTGTTTAAGAAGTTCCTTTCCCATTGAATTAGATTGCTATAAAAGGGAGAAAAGGGGAAACTTCCCATAAGAATAGTTTGAAAACAAATTGACTTGTTCATTTCCATATTATCTGCTTGATGATATGGAGCCAGTGTCAATTTTTCTGTTAGTGAATGTTTTGAACTAGATGTTTGTTCCCATCCCCAAAATTTATATGTTGAAGCCCTTATCAGTGCGATGGTATCTGGAGATGGGGCTCCTCCAACTATTCCATCCCACAACACCCCCGCCTGAGGACACAGCGGGAAGGTGACTGTCTATAAGCCAGAAAGAAAGTAGTCACCAGAAACAGACCATGCGGACACCTTGAGCTTGAACTTCTAACCCCCAGAACTGTGAGGAAATAAATTTCTGTTGTTTAAGCCACCCAGTCCGATGGTATTTTGTTAGGGCAGTCTGAGCTAGGACAGTGATGTAAGATAGACAGCTAGTAAGGTAAACTTTTCAAAGGCAAGAAAGGAAGATATACAAGAAATTGAAAGAATAATTAAGTCAGTAAGAGGTAGTATTCAGTTTTGGCAAACTCCTCTGACTTGAGTTGAAAAGGCTTTTTTTTTTTTAGAGTAAAAACCAAATAACTAATTCTAATTGACAAAAAAAAAGGTAAACAAACATCCTAAATAGCTGCTGAAAATGTGTCTTATAGTTTCTTTAGGTCTGTGTTCCTAAGATGCTTAAAATTTTATCATGAAAAAATCCTATTTTCTCTATACCCTTCCTGTACTATTCTATTTTGGAACTAAGAATCAATAAGTGGCTTGGTAATGAGCTCATTGTCCTTCACTTTTGCTTTATTGATTCATGATACACTTATTGAAATGTAATAAACTATTCATAAACTGGCAAACTCCAATTGTCTCATAGTTTCTCCAAAGAGGTATGTACGTCTTTCAAAAAGATAATGTTACCGATTTTAAACCATTTTGATTTTATGTCTAGGTGAAATGCTGACTCATAGCCCTTGATTGCTGTTTTAGAGTTCAGGCAATCCTCTTTAAAAAATGTGCTTGAGGTACCAGGGAGAATAACAGTTTCAAGTACATGAAAGGTTATTAAGCAGAAGATGATAGACATCTTTGCTTAATTTCCAAAGAGGCTACAACAAGGGAAAAGGCAAATGAAGTTGTGGATATGAAAATAACTGTACCTTGGCTTTCTGTAGCTCTTCTGGCCAAAGGTGCTCAAAGAATCTTCAATAGATATTTTATCTTCACAGTATATGTATGATGAGGATAGCGCTGTGGAAAGTAAGACGATGCTTAAGGAATTTTCCCAAGGTCACACGAGGGAGGACTAATTTCTATTTTCTTGACTTTCTTGTAGTGACAGTTGTTAAAAATTGAAATTGGGCTGGGCGCGGTGGCTCACGCCTGTAATCCCAGCACTTTGGGAGTCTTAGGCGGGTGGATCATGAGGTCAGGAGATCAAGACCATCCTGGCTAACACGGTGAAACCCCGTCTCTACTAAAAATACAAAAAATTAGCTGGGCGTGGTGGTTGGCGCCTGTAGCCCCAGCTACTTGGGAGGCTGAGGCAGGAGAATCAATGGAACCCAGGAGACAGAGATTACAGTGAGCTGAGATTGTGCCACTGCACTCCAGCCTAGGCAAGAGAGCAAGACTCCGTATCAAAAAAAAAAAAAAAAATTGAAATTGATCTTGATAAAGGCTTAGCATCTCTCAGTGTGGATCACTTGAGAAACAATAGCCAATAAATTGGTTTATTTACTAAATTAGGAGCAGACAGCGTTGCACCTAATTTAGGTGCTTTCTGCCTCTATTTTTCTAAGATTATAGAATGTTTCAAATATAACCATATCCATTGTGTATAATCCATTGTGTAAAATCCATGGATATGGATATGTGTATAAGACACAATGGATATGGTTGTAATAGCTTGAGTACCTTCATATAAAGTAAAATCAAACATACTTTTACCATTCTTTCATGAGTTCAAGTCATAAAAGAAGGTATACCATTTATGAATAATATCTGTACTAATGATTTCTTGACTCCATAATGAAAGAACTAAATTTATCAGATATCAATACTATAAAATCCTTCATGCCACTTGTTTTAAAGAAGAATTCACATTGATGTTATAATAGAACAATGTCCTGTCAGATTTTTACTATCTGTGATTAACATTGCAGACGACCTGATTTGTTATATTACAGTTAAATATATAGCAAAAAAAAAAAAAAAAAAGAAATTCCAATGTACTTAGAAGTGTCTTGACTATTAATTTATTGAAATAAGACTAGTTTCTTAAAGGGAAGAACTACTAGAAAAGTAACATTTTCGTTTTGAAGCCATCCCTTGGTGATGACTTTAAACAGTTATTTTGATAGTTTCATAACTATTCTCCCTACCTCCTATTTCTCCTATCCCTATTCCTTTTGAGACCATCTCCAAGGTTATATTCCCAGAACATATCTTTCTCTATGATACTCTACTTCTTAGAAACTTTTATAACTCCTCTTTATCGACAGGAGAAAGTCTAATCTTCTGAGGTTGGCATCAACATTCTCTATGCACCTCACCTTAGGAGTGAATGAAATCACTCAAGGAGATCTGTAGAGGACTAAAATCAGAATCTTAAGAAATAACATGTAAAGAAACGGCAAAGTATGAGAGGCCAGAGGAGACGATAGAGATTTCAGAGAGAGAACCAGAAAAGCGCATTGGTTTTTTTTGTTGTTTAATTTTTTGTTAATTTAAGTTCTAGGGTACATGTGCACAACGTGCAGGTTTGTTACATATGTATACATGTGCCATGTTGGTGTGCTGCACCCATTAACTCGTTATTTACATTAGGTATTTCTCCTAATGCTAGCCCTCACCCCTCCCCCAACCCCACGACAGGCCCCACTGTGTGATGTTCCCCACCCTGTGTCCAAGTGTTCTCATTGTTGAATTCCCACCTATGAGTGAGAACATGCGGTGTTTGGTTTTCTGTCTTTGCAATAGTTTGCTGAGAATGATGATTTCCAGCTTCATCCATGTCCCTACAAAGGACACCCATCCTTTTTTATGGCTGCATAGTATTCCATGGTGTATATGTGCCACATTTTCTTAATCCAGTCTGTCACTGATGGACATTTGGGTTGATTCCAAGTCTTGGCTATTGTGAATAGTGCCGCAATAAACATACGTGTGCATGTGTCTTTATAGCAGCATGATTTGTAATCCTTTGGGTATATCCCCAGTAATGGGATGGCTGGGTCAAATAGTATTTCTAGTTCTAGATCCCTAAGGAGTCGCCACGCTGTCTTCCACAATGGTTGAACTAGTTTACAGTCCCACCAACAGTGTAAAAGTGTTCCTATTTCTCCACATCCTCTCTAGCACCTGTTGTTTCCTGACTTTTTAATGATCGCCATTCTAACTGGTATGAGATGGTATCTCATTGTGGTTTTGATTTGCATTTCTCTGATGGCCAGTGATGATGAACGTATTTTCATGTGTCTGCATAAATGTCTTCTTTTGAGAAGTGTCTGTTCATATCCTTCGCCCACTTTTTGATGGGGTTATTTGATTTTTTCTTGTAAATTTGTTTAAGTTCTTTGTAGATTCTGGATATTAGCCCGAAAAGCGCATTGTTAAACAAATTCATTCAAGATGTAAACAGTGATGAAGTCAGTGCCAATTAACAGAAAAATTGGATGCAATTGAATGTTTTCACAGCAGACAGGGAACTGGGATATTTGCAATAGTTAATAGTAGAGTTTCTTAATCATTTGTCCTGGGGTGGAGTGTCTCAAAGTGTGTCCTTGTACTGGAATCGCCTGTTAAGATGCAGTTTTCTGGGACCATCCCAAACATACTAAACTAGAATCTCAGCAGTTAAAATCTGTCTAGTCACCAGTCTCCCCACAAGATAATTCTTGTGTACACTGGAATCCCAGAACCACTGTTACCCAGAATGAAGCCCAGACTTCTAAAGCTCTTATCATGGTTTATAATCTGGCTCCAGCTCAACTTTCTAACCTTTTCTCCCACTACTCCCCTATAAAAATTTTCCAGTATAGCCCTATTTGTATTTTTCTTAGATCATACCCTTACCTAACTTTCCCTTTTCTCTACTCTAAATCCATCGTTACTCAGGCTTTTCTGACCCCATAGTAATTTCTGCTGCTGCTACCACCTTTGGCATTATGATTGTGCCACTCTTGATAGTTGTTATGTATTTTATAAGATTAAGTACTTTGGCTTTAATTTTTTTATACTAATGTGTCGACTGCAAGAGAATAAATGATATCAGGCATTTAGAGAGTATAATGGTAGGCAGACATAGTACAGTGTGTTAGTATACATAGTACAGTGTGTTTACACTGTATTATATTTGCCTACTATTATACTGTCTAAGCCCTGTCTCTACTAAAAATACAAAAATTAGACGGGATTGGTGGCAGGCGTCTATAATCCCAGCTACTTGGGAGGCTGAGGCAGGACAATCACTTGAACCTGGGAGGCAGAGGTTGCAGTGAGCCAAGATGGTGCTACTGCACTCCAGCCTGGGCGACAGTGCAAAACTCTGTCTCAAAATAAGAAAAGAAAAGGAAAAACCTATATTTGAGTATTTTCATTAAGCAAACTTTTTATAACACAAAAATATCTTTGTTTACAAATATGAATTTTGATGAAACAAGCTTTATTAAAACCCTTCTATATTTAATCACAAAATAAAGCAGTTCTGTGGGATACATCACAAAGAGCCAACTTTGAGATAAATATGACCCTACTTCTTTTTACTAGACTTTTCCATGTGAATGAATTCTTCACACTGGATTAGTCAGCATTTTTCTCTTAAGAAGCTTAACAAAATTTGACCTATTACATCAGCCTTTTATCTGAATGCGAAAAGAAGAATTTATGTGGAGAATGCACCACACCCTGTATAACAGTATCTGAGAACCATTAGCTATTATTGCCATAAACATTTGAGGTTGAAAAAGTAATCGTGGGCTTTTTTTTTTTTTTTTTTTAAAGGGAAGGTATGGAGTTTTTTTAGAAAATGTCTGATCATACTAGCAAAAATGTAACCCTTGGCCCCAACTTTGAGAGACTGTTTACTTCAGCCTTGTACTAACGTAGATAGGCTAAGGCACACTTTCTATTCCTGGCATTCTTCTGATTTCCTTAGCAGCCCCAAGGTTGCTATGAGCAAACATGATCACCCTTAAAGTTTAGTTTGCGCAATGCCTGCACTATCTTTTCTTCTGATTACATTCTGAAAGGCCTCAGGGCTTTTATTTCTTTCTTTCTTTTTTTTTTTTTTTTTCTCTTTTGAGACACAGTCTCACTGTCACCTAGGCTGGAGTGATCTCAGTGTGATCTTGGCTCACTGCAACCTCTGCCTCCAGGGTTCATGCGATTCTCCTGCCTCAGCCTCCCAAGTAGCTGGGATTACAGGTGACCACCACCATGCCTGGCTAATTTGGCTTTTTTTGCTTTTTGTTTTTTTGTTTTTTTGAGACAGAGTCTCACTCTGTTGCCTAGCCTGGAGTGCAATGGTGTGATCTCGGCTCACTGCAACCTCCACCTCCCAAGTTCAAGTGATTCCCCTGCCTTAGCCTCCTGAGTAGTTGGGATTGCAGATATGGGCCACCATGCCTAGCTAATTTTTGTATTTTTTTAGTAGAGATGGGGTTTCAGCATGTTGGTCAGGCTGGTCTCAAACTCCTGACCTCATGATCCGACCACCTTGGCCTCCCAAAGTGCTGGGATTACAGGCATGAGCCACCGCGCCCGGCCTAATTTTGTATTTTTTGTAGACACAGGGTTTCTTTTTCTTTCTTTTTATTATTATTATTACACTTTACATTCTAGGGCATATGTGCACAACATGCAGGTTTGTTACATATGTATACATGTGCCATGTTGGTGTGCTGCACCCATTAACTTGTCATTTACATTAGGTATATCTCCTAATGCTATCCCTCCCACTTCCCCCCAACCCCATGACAGGCCCCAGTGTGTGATGTCCCCATTCTGAGACACGGGGTTTCACCATGTTGACCAGGCTGGTATCGAACTCTGGACCTCAAGTGATCCACCCCACCTCAGCCTCGCAAGTATTGGGATTACAAGCATGAGCCACCCCACCTGGCCACAGGGCTTTTGTTTCTTTTCATTATATACATATTAGCCTTTTAAAACCTGGATGTTGAAAATCTAACATTTGCTTAATACTGCATAATGGATACTTGCTTTCCACTTAAATGTTGTAGTCTTTATAATCTGCAGGTCAGCAGTATAGCTGGGGGCTGTGTGAAATGTTTAAGATATGATCACTAGCGCCAAGGAGTTTACCATTTAGTAGGGGACACATTATCCACAAAAATGCACTAGGTAGCATGTGGTCTCTGATGTCTGGACAATGCTGTCAGTGAGTTTTATTTAAAAAATAGCTGCAGAAGGAGAAGACACTTTTGGCTGGCATAGGAAATCTTCCTTAAAAAATGCATTGCTGGCCAGGTGTGGTAATCCCAGCACTTTGGGAAGCCAAGGCAAGAAGATCACTTGAGCCCAGGAGTTCAAGACCAACCTGGGCAACACAGTGAGATCTTGTCTCAACAAAACAAACAAAAAACTGGATCTTTTATTTTATTTTTCTGTGTGTGAGTTTATGATCTTTGTTTTCTGTATTTCTTATAAAATAAGCAAGAGATATTAACATCAATCATTATAAAGAGCAATCAGAAAAGCCATAAGGTGTAGACTGGGAGAGAAGATAGTCACAGCTCCTGTGAGATTTACACCATATTAAATAGACTTTGATGAGATTGTGTTTTAGTCTTGGACATATCCCAAATTGGATCTTTTAAATTAGAAGGAATTGGTTAGACTTTAATTAGATGAACTGAAAAAATGTTTAGGTTTGTGTGCATTTGAACCACAGTTTCTTTTAATTCAACTAGTTTGTGAGTTGTTCATCAAAATAACCACATTCTTGTATCTCTTGAGTTTTCATTTGGTTTTTAAAGGCTGAACCAAAAAGCTTCAGGGTTTTCACACAGCCTTTTGCCATTTCATAGCTCCATGTTTCCTTGGTGATTCTAGTGTTCATCGTCTGCCAGGTCCACTTGGAGCTGTTGCCACTCTGCATTCCTCTTCCATTGTTGGTAATATCCTTTTTTTTTTCCTTCTTATTTCCGTAAAGAGAGTGACTTATTTTCTCAGGGTTCTGAGTTGGCAGAAGTTATTGCAATTATTAAATCTCTGTTCAATAGTGAAAGAGAGAGACCTGATAATCTTTAACCAATGATTAAATTTTGTGTCCTCAATCACGTTGGTGTTAGATCACTTTTTTCCCTCTATAAATCTGGGCTGAATTTTAGTTTCAAGATGTTTTCAGAATATTGTTGAAAATGTTACTCAGTACCCTTGCTATCATCTCATAAATAATATTGAGTGCCCATATGCTTCAACAAGATTTTTTTTAAAAAATCCCTTACCCCCCAGTGGTGATATAAATTTGCTATTTGCTACTTTTCTGAAAATTTTATCGGCATGTTCTATTTTACTGAAGTCATATGAAAGTGTTCATCATTATATGGCCCACAGATTTGTGTTTATCCTAAAATACGTATAGGATTATCATGATACCATATTAATTCCCACATTTTCCCCTTATATTTTAATTTAGAAACAGGAAAGAGAAATTTTGCAAGCATTTCAATACTGAACCACTGCTACTCAGTTTGATAAATATTTGCAATTATTACCAGATTTTTTTTTTTTTTTTTTTTTTTTTTTTTTTTTTTTTTTATTGAGACGGAGTCTCACTCTGTCGCCCAGGCTGGGGTGCAGTGGCCGGATCTCAGCTCACTGCAAGCTCCGCCTCCTGGGTTTATGCCATTCTCCTGCCTCAGCCTCCCGAGTAGCTGGGACTACAGGCGCCCGCCACCTCGCCCGGCTAGTTTTTTGTATTTTTTAGTAGAGACGGGGTTTCACCGTGTTAGCCAGGATGGTCTCGATCTCCTGACCTCGTGATCCGCCTGTCTCGGCCTCCCAAAGTGCTGGGATTACAGGCTTGAGCCACCACACCCGGCCAATTATTACCAGATTTAATGAGATACTTGCTACCTTGTATGTGTAAAGCACTGGTAGGCGTTATAACCAAACAGATAAGTATATTGCGCAGTGACCATCATTAAGAAGCTTACAACAGTGATTCATCCTGAATTACACAATAATCAATGGAAAAAAAATTTGGACTTTAGCTCCCTCACACTCAGAATTAAAAAGGCATAGTTTCTTCAACAAGAATTTATTTAGAGTCTACTTGTATACCAAGTACTGGAAAAAAACAAGAGATACAAAGATAAAACATATTTCCCTCCTTTTGGGCCTCATATAAGTATATTTCAGGAGACAAAGATTAAGGCAAGGTATATAGATTTGGGAATTAGCTGCCAATGTGGTAGTTAAAGTCACCAAAATTAACTATGGTGCTTCCTTAGAATACTAATAGAACTACTATATGATCCAGCAATTTCACTTCTGGGTATATAAACAAAAGAACTGAAAGCAGGGTCTCAGATATTTGCATACCCATGTTCATTGCAGCACTATTCACAATAGCTAAGAGGTAGAAGCAACACAAGTGCCCATCAAAGGGTGAATGGATAAACAAAATGTGTTATATACATACAATGGAATATTATTCAGACTTGAAAAGGAAACCCTGTTGCATATTACAACATGGATGGGCCTAGAGGACATTATGCTAAGTGAAATAAGCCAGTCACAAAAGACAAACACTGTATAATTTTACTTATAGGAGATATCTAAAGTAGTCAAATTTATAGAAATAGAAAGTAGAATGATGGTTACCAGGGCTTGGAGGGAGGGGAAAATGGGTTGTTGTTGTTGTTGTTTAAGGGGTATAGAGTTTTCAGTTTTGCAAGATGAAAAGTTCTGGAGATCTGTTTCACAATGTCAATATACTTACCACTACTGAACTGTACACTTAAAAAGAAAAAGCCACCAAACAGACAGAGTGTGTAGAAAACATAACAATTAAGAAACTAAATATTTAACAAAGAGGTAGATTAAGAGATAACATCAGCCAGGTATGGTGATTCATGCCTGTAATTCCAGCACTTTGGGAGGCTGAGGCAGGAAGATCACTTGAGGCCAGGAGTTTGAGACCAGCCTGGATAACATAGCAAGACCCTGTCTCTACAAAAAAAATTTAAACATAAAAACAAACAACAACAAAAAAGATAGTATTGAGAGGCTGAAAAGGGGTGGAAAAAGAGGTAGGAGAAAAAGTAAAAGAGAATGATGTAAAAACAAAACAAAACTAGAAGAGAATCCAAGAGAAGTGAGAATTTCTATCCAAGTGGTTTGTGGTGAACAATGTCCAATTCTAGAACAATCCACTAGAGTAAGAAAGTACTATTTAAAAAAGAATAGGATTTACAATTAGGAAGTCACTATGAACATTATTCAGTGCAGGTCCCTTGGAATTATGTAAGCCAAATATCTTGAGAAATGAATGCGACTTTTATATAAAAATAGTAAAGTGTAGAAAACTCTTCCAGGAAGTTAGAGATGAAGGGAAGGAAATGGAAGACAGTAGTTTTGTAGGACAGCAGTATTAAGGGGATTTTTTTAAAGATGTAAAAAAGTTAGCATTTTTTAGAGCAAGAGGAAGTAGATAGTGAAATTGAAGAAAGAAGAGATGTAATAACTTATGGAGCAAAATCTCATATCAAAAGCAAAAATAAAGGGATGTTATTGGAAAACTGTGAGTATCCTCTCAGGTAGGAGGAAAGATGGCTGAGTTTAGGGTGACAGCTCTGATGGAGTTCAGACATTGTGCCATCTACTTTTGCTGTAAAACATAGGACTTGATTATCTTGGAAAGAGGATGATGGTATGAGGTAGTGGCTTGAGGACAGTAGTGAATATTTGACATAGCTACTATAGGAAATGGGTAATCAAACCAACTAGCTGTGGTTAAATCATAATTAATGCTATAAAGTAGAAAGAATGGTTATACAATTTTCTTGGTAGTCCAAAAGCAGATTGGAAAAAGCAGATGGTTGGGTTGATCCACATTCAGAGATTGGCAGAAGAGATGCAACGTATTAAGGTCATGGAGTGGAAGGCATTGTGAGTGCTAGTAAGAATATAGCTGAAACAACTGATTTCATAAATCCAAACTGGCAAGGAAGGATAAAAATCAGACTAGATGAAGTGAATTCAAGAAGACTAGTGCTTTTAAGAAATTGGGTCAGGCATGGTGGCTCATGCCTGTAATGTCAGCACTTTGGGAGGCCAAGAAGGGAGGGTCACTTGAACCCAGGAGTTCAAGACCAGCCTGGGCAACACAGGAAGACCCCATCTTTACAAAAAAATGAAAATAACTGGGTGCAGTGGCCTGTGCCTGTGGTCCCAGCTACTTGGGAAGCTGAGGCAGGAGGATCACTTGGGCTCAGGAGATCAAGGCTGCAGTGAACCATGATCACACCACTGCACTCTACACTCCAGCCTGGGCAAAAGAGCGAGACTCTTTCTCAAATAAATAAATTTAAGCTAATATGTTGTATGACTATGTCATTTGGATATTACAAATATAAATACTGGTTACCTTACAGTAAAGGTAACCTGGGATGATAAGACTCAGAACAGAGAGAAATACCCATAATTCTGTGCCCAAGTCTTTAATCACATGAGAGTGTGGTACAAAGATCAGCAAATGGTAGAGCTGAAGAATGTGGAGAAAGTGATGTTTCAAGAGGATGTGAATTTCAGTGGGGAAGTAGAGGAGAGTAAGGGCCTGAAAACCCTAGTGTAGAACCAGCGGAACATCAGATTATGATTTCGTTAACAATCAAAGGATTGTTAAGGAAAGGCTAGGAGTATAGGAAAGTTTATTAACAACAGAATGGTATTTTAGAAGATAACGTGGAATTACTAGGAGCAAGAACAAGCTGATTACGGGAAAAAGAAAAGAAAAAAGTGACCAGAGGGACTTATGAAGGAGACAGGGCATTGAGAAATGACCAAAATTTTCAGGGAGATGAGAAAGAAGGAATATGAATGGAATTATAATGCTAATTTTCAGCTGAATATTGTTTGTGAGAGACAAAGCAAAGAAATTGAGAGATAGAAGGGATGTTAATACAACCAAAACACTAATTACAGCTGAAATGTTGTTTAAGAAAGATACAGATTGTGACACAAATCTAATGAAACCACTAAATTTTGTCTTCATATTGTTTAGGGGAGATGAAGCAAAATTGAGATGATCTGGAAGCTATATGTAACATTAGTATAGCCTCTCCTTTAAAGTTTTTGATTTCAGGTTTAAACATTTTGTTGTGGGGAAAATATTTGGGTATCTTCTTCAACCCCAACGTTCTCTAGTTATTTATCTTTAGGAACTGGAAGTATGTTAAGTGCCGGATCTTGGATATTCATACATTTAGTTTTAGTTCATCCTATTTAGTTCATCCTATTCAATTGTCCCAGCTTGCTTATTTATGTATTCATATGTTTTTAATTTTTATTATTTTTTAGTCAGCTTGCTAGGGAATATTGACTTATTTTTAATATACACTTCCCATGCCATAAAATGCACCACTTTAAAGTGTGTAATTTAATGGCTTTTAGTATATAAATAAGATTATACAATATTGTCTTACTGCACTATATTGCAAAAAGGTTGTACAAGGTTATGCATCACCACTAATTCCAGAACATTTTCATTATCTAAAAAGAAACCCTGTACCCATTAAAGTCACTCTCCATTTCCTCCCTACCTTCAGCCTCTGTCAACCATTAATCTACTTTTGGTCTCTATTGATTTGACTATCCTGGACATTTTATATAAATGGAATCATATAATACTTGTCTTTCTGTGTCTGACTTCTTTCACCTAGCATAATATTTTCAAGGTTCATCTATGTTGTAGCATGTAGCAGAATGTTATTCCTTTTTGTAACTGAACAATATTCCATTGTATGGCTGTACCACATTTTGTTTATTCATCAGTCAATATAGGCATACCTTGGAGATACTGTGGACTCAGTTCCAGATCATCAAAATAAAAGGAGTCACATAAATTTTTAGTTTCCTAGTGTATATAAAGGTTATGTTTACACTATACTGTAGTCTATTAAGTGTGCAATAGATTATGTCTAAAAAACAATGTACATACCTAAATTTAAAAATATTGTTTAAAAATGCTAATGATCATCTGAGCCTTCAGCAAGTTGTAATTCTTTTGCTGGTGGAGGGTCTTGTTGCCTTGATGTTGGTGGCTGCTGACAGATCAAGGTAGTAGTTGCTGAAGGTTGGGGTGGCTGTGGCAATTTCTTAAAATAAGACAAAAATGGAGTATGCCATATCAATTGATTCTTCCTTTCATGAAAGATTTCTCTGCAACATGTGATGCTGTTTGATGGCATTTTACCCACAGGAGAACTTCTTTCAAAACTGGAATCAATGATCTCAAACCCTGCCACTGCTTTATCAACCAGTTTATGTAATATTCCAGATCCTTTGTTGTCATTTCAACAATGTTTTCAGCATCTTCACAGAGTAGATAACATCTCAGGAAACTACTTTCTTTGCTCATCCATAAGAAGCAACTCCTGGCCGGGCATGGTGGCTCATGCCTGTAATCCCAGTACTCTGGGAGGCCAAGGCAGGCAGATGATGAGGTCAGGAGTTTGAGACCAGCCTGGCCAACACGGTGAAACCCCGTTTCTACTAAAAATACAAAAATTAAGCCGGGCACAGTGGCTCAAGCCTGTAATCCCAGCACTTTGGGAGGCTGAGACGGGCGGATCACAAGGTCAGGAGATCGAGACCATCCTGGCTAACACGGTGAAACCCCGTCTCTACTAAAAAATACAAAAAACTAGCCGGGCGAGGTGGCGGGCGCCTGTGGTCCCAGCTACTCCGGAGGCTGAGGCAGGAGAATGGCGTAAAACCCGGGAGGCGGAGCTTGCAGTGAGCTGAGATCCGGCCACTGCACTCCAGCCTGGGCGACAGAGCCAGACTCAGTCTCAAATAAAAAAAAAAAAAAAAAATACAAAAATTAGCTGGACATGGTGGCATGCACCTGTAGTCCCAGCTACTCTGGAGGCTGAGGCAGGAGAATCGCTTGAACCTGGGAGGTTGAGGTTGCAGTGAGCCAAGATTGTGCCATTGCACTCCAGCCTGGGCGATGGAGGGAGGCTCTGTTAACAAAAAAAAAAAAAAAAAAAAAAAGCAGCAACTCCTTAATTTGTATTTGTTCAAGTTTATCATGAGATTGCAGCAACTCAGTTCCATCTTTAGGTTCCACCTCTAATTCTTGTTCTTTTGCTATTTTCATCACATGTACAGTTACTTCCTTCACTGAAGTCTTGAGTCCCTCCACATCATCCGTGAGAGCTGGAATCAATCTCTTCCAAACTTCTGTTAATACTGACATTTTAACCTCCTCCCATGAATCACAAATGTTCTTAATGGCATCTAGAATAGTGAATCCTTTCCAGAAGATTTTCAATTGACTTTGCCAAGATCCATCAGAGGAATTACTATCTATGATGGCTGTAGTCTTATAATATATATTTCTTAAATAAGACTACTTGAAAATCAAAATGACTCCTTGATCCATGACCTGCAGAATGGATATTGTGTTGGCAGGTAGGAAAACATCCATCTCCTTGTACATCTCCATCAGAGCTGTTGGGTGATGAGATGCTTTGTCAATGAGCAGTAATACTTTGAAAGGAATCTTTCATTTTGAGCAGTAGATCTCAACCGTGGGCTTAAAATATTCAGTAAATCATGCTGTAAACAGACATGCTGTCTTGTAGGTTTTGTTTTGTTCCATTTATAAAGCACAGGAAGAGTGGATAGAGCATCATTCTTAAGGGCCCTAGAAGTTTTGGAATGATCAATGAGCATTGGCTTTAACTTAAAGTCACTGGCCACGTTAGCCATTAACAAGAGAGTCAGCCTGTCCTCTGAAGTTTTAAAGTGAGGCATTGAGTTCTCCTCTCTAGCTATGAATATCCTAGATGGCATCTTCTTCCACTAGAAGGCTGTTGTGTCCACGTTGAAAGTCTGTTGTTTCATACAGCCACCTTCATCAATAACCTTAGCTAGGTCTTCTGGAGAACTTGCTGCAGCTTCTACATCAGTGCTTGCTGCTTCACCTTTCTCTTTCATGTTATGGTGATGGTTTCTTTCCTTAAACTTCAAAAGCCAACCTCTGCCATCTTCCTGCTTTTCTTCTGCAGCTTCTTCTCTCTCTCAAACTTCATGGAATTGGAGAGAATTAGGGCCTTGTTTTGGATTAAGGGAATGTTGTGGCTGGTTTGCTCTTTTATCCAGACCACTAAAACTTTTTCCATATCAGCAATAACATTGTTTTGCTTTCTTTTTTCTTTCCTTTGAGACAGGGTCTCACTTTGTCACCCAGGCAGGAGTACAGTGGTGTGATCATAGCTCACTGTATCCTCGATTTCCCAGGCTGAAGTGGTGATGCTCCCACCTCAGCCTCCCAAATAGCTGGGACTGCAGGCATGCAACACCACACCTAATTTTTTTTTTTTTTTGTAAAGACAGGATCTTGTCATATTACCCAGTCTGGTCTCAAACTCCTAGGCTCAAGCAATCTGCCTGCTACCGTATCCCAAAGTGTTAGGATTATAGGCATGAGTCACTGCACTCAGCCTCTTTTGCTTTTTTTTTTTTTTTTAGACGGAGTCTCACTCTGTCGCCAGGCTGGAGTGCAGTGGCACGATCTCGGCTCACTGCAATCTCTGCCTCCTGGGTTCAAGTGATTCTCCTGCCTCAGCCTCCTGGGTAGGTGGGACTACAGGCACGTGCTACCACACACAGCTACCTTTTGTATTTTTAGTAGAGACGGGGTTTCACCATGTTGGCCAGGATGGTCTCAATCTCTTGACCTTGGTATCCGCCCACCTTGGCCCCCCAAAGTGCTGGGATTTCTTATATTTTGTGTATTCACTGGAATAGCACTTTTATTTTCCTTCAAGAACTTTCCCTTTACATTTCATAACTTGGCTGTTTAGCCTAGAAGGCCTGGCTTTCAGCCTGTCTTGGCTTTTGATATGTCTTCCTCACTAAACTTATTTCTAGTTTTCGGTTTAAAGTGAGAGATATGTGACTCATCCTTTCACTTGAACACTTACAGCCCATTGCAAGGTTATTAATTGGCCTAATTTCAATATTGTATGTCTCAGGGAACAGTGAAGCACAAGGAAAGGGAGAGAGATGTGGGAATGGTTGGTTGGCAGAGCAGTCAGAACACATACATTTATTGAGTTTGCCATCTTCTGTGGGCACAGTTTGCGATGCTCCAAAACAATTATGATACTAACATCAAAGATTAGTGATAACAGATCACCATAACTGATAATAATGGAAATGTTTGAAATATTGTAAGAATGACCAAAATGTGACACAGAGACACAAAGTGAGCATATGCTATTGGGAAAATGGTGCCATTAGACTTGCTTGTCACAGAGTTGCCACAACCTTCAATTTGTAAAAAAAAAAAGGTGAAGCACAATAAGGTGAAGTGCAATAAAACGAGGTATGCCTGCAGACATTTGCATAGTTTCCACTTTTTGGAATAATTTTGCTATGAACATTCAAGGTCAAGTTTTTGTGTGGATATATGTTTTTAATTCTCTTGAGTATATACCTAGAAGTAGAATTGGGCCGGGTGCGGTGGCTCAAGCCTGTAATCCCAGCACTTTGGGAGGCCGAGGCGGGCGGATCACAAGGTCAGGAGATCGAGACCACAGTGAAACCCCGTCTCTACTAAAAATACAAAAAATTAGCCGGGCGCGGTGGCGGGCGCCTGTAGTCCCAGCTACTCAGGAGGCTGAGGCAGGAGAATGGCGGGAACCCGGGAGGCGGAGCTTGCAGTGAGCCGAGATCGCGCCACTGCACTCCAGCCTGGGCAACAGCGTGAGACTCCCTCTCAAAAAAAAAAAAAAAAAAAAAAGAAGTAGAATTGGCAGGTCATATAGTAACTCTATGTTTAACTCTTTGGGAAACTGCGAAAATGTTTTCCAAAACAACTGTATCATTTTACACTTTTGCTAGTAGTATATGAGAGCTACAGTTTCTCCACTTCCTCACCAACACCTATTTATTTTCCAGTTTTAAAAAATTATAGTCATCATAGTGGGTGTGAAGTGGTATCTCACAGTGGTTTTGCTATGCATTTGTTTCCTTAATGACTAACAAAGTTGAACATATTTTCATGTGCTTATTGGCCATTTGGCATATATTCTTTGGAGATATATTCATTCAAATCTTCTGCCCATTTTTAAATTGGGTTTATTGTTGATTATAAGAGTTCTTTGGTGACTCACGCCTATAGTCCCAACACTTTGGGTGGCCAAGGCAGAAGGATCACTTGAAGCCAGGAATTCGAGACCAGCCCAAGCAACATAGACCCCATCTCTACAAAAATAAAAAAAAACTTAGCCAGATGTAGTGGCATGCACCTGTAGTCCTAGCTATTCAGAAGGCTCAAGTGGGAGAATCCTTTGAGCCCAGGAGTTTGAGGCTGTAGTGAGTTATGATTGTACCACTACACAACAGCCTGGGTGACGGAATGAGACCCTATCTCTTAAAAAATAAATACATAAATAGAGTCTTTTCAGGCTGGGTGTGGTGGCTCACGCCTGTAATCCCAGCACATTGGGAGGCCGAGGAGGATGGATCACTTGAGGTCAGGAGTTTTAGACCAGCCTGGCCAACATGGTGAAACCCTCTCTCTACTACAGCTGCAAAAATTAGGCTGGGCACGGTGGCTCACGCCTGTAATTCCAGCACTTTGGGAGGCCGAGGCGGGCAGATCACAAGGTCAAGAGATCGAGATCATCCTGGCTAATACGGTGAAACCCCATCTCTACTAAAAATACAAAAAATTAGCCGGACATGGTGGTGGGCGCCTGTAGTCCCAGCTACTCAGGAGGCTGAGGCAGAGGAATGGCATGAACCCGGGAGGTAGAGCTGGCAGTGAGCCAAGATCGTGCCACTGCACTCTAACCTGGGCGACAGAGTGGGACTCCGTCTCAAAAAAAAAAACAAAAACAAAAACAAAAATTAGCCGGGTGTGGTGGCGGGCGCCTGAAATTCCAGCTACTTGGGAGGCTGAGGCAGGAGAATCGCTTGAACCCAAGAGGCAGAGGTTGTAGTGGGCCAAGATCCTGCCACTGCACTCCAGCCTGGGCAACAGAGCAATACTCTGTCTCAAAAAAACAAAAAACAAAGAAAAAAAAAAAGTTCTGGTCTATATTTTAGGTACTAGACTCATCTAATAAATGATTTGAAAATAATTTATTCTGTTTTGTGAGTTATCTTTTAATTTTTTTGATAATGTCCTTTGAATTACAAAGGTTTTGAATTTTGATTGTCTGATTTATCAATTTTTTCCTTTAGTTGCTTGTTTTAGGTGTTATATCTAAGAACCCAGCAGCATGTTTAATAGGTCTCTTCTTGCTCTAAGAACTGTCCCCATGGACACTAAATTATGTGGATACCCTCCTAATAAATCTCTAATTCCAGCTCAAGGAAGCAAAGATAGGCAATTGGAGGCCCCTGGCCAGGTGGATGAGTAAATCCTGACTTATTTTATCCTTACCTCAGCATGGCGAGTGCCATCATTTGGCTTCTCCCTAAAGGAAATGTGCCAGCAATCTTAGTTGCCATTTTGTATACTTAACAAGTTTACATTGAGCACTTACTCTGTATCAAGTACTTTTCCAAAGGAGGAAAAATTGCATCAGCAAATTACAAAGAGAAAATTTTAAAAAATGCTTTGCCCTTTTTCTTTTTATAAAAAAGGCAGTATAATAACTACAAATATTGAAAAGCTAAAAGAGCTCCTAATCTCATGATTCAAATGTAATTATTTCATTTTTATTTATTATAATTGTTGTTCATAACTATACACATATTTTAATATAGTTCAGTTAGCATAAAGGAATTTAATATTTTGCTTTTTAAAAACTTAATATTTTATCATATATTTAAGAAAATGTCTTTCTTGACTTTGGCCTCAGACAATATAAGGGAAAGGAAGCAAACAACAGGAGAAAATGCGTAAGTCAATAAAATATTATTAAGATAAGCAAGTATGGTTTATAAGTGGATTTGTGCTCTGGTCTGTGAATGCTTATAGGCTGGCAAATTGAATTCAAGAGTATATAATTCTATTCCATATTATTAACATTTTTCTTTTTCTTCCTGATTTATGACTCTGGTTCCACTGATTACCTTAACCAAATTACATGGATAATTTAATTTCTAGCTATTGTTCATACTGGTCAGTTAAATGTTTGCATCTAGATAAGGTTTTCTCCTTTAAGTTTGTAGCTAAACAAGAAGTTTGATATATGAACTAATTTTTATTAGAATTTGCTTCGAGAATCATATGTCCCAAAGAAGATAATAATAGATCTACATACATAAACATAGTAACTGATGATAATTTCTATAGGTATTTTTATAATAGGTATATAGTTTTTCCTTATATATAAAATAATTCCACAACAATACTATTTATCAACTATGTAGAACCAGCTTGCTGGGTAAGTTCAATTTCTTGAATTAGACAAATAATCTTTTTTTTTTGAGACAGAGTCTTGCTCTGTCACCCAGGCTGGAGTGCAGTGGTGTGATCTCGGCTCACTGCAACCTCTGCCTCACAGGTTCAAGCAATTCTCCTGCCTCAGCCTCCCAAGTAGCCGGGACTATAGGTGTGTGCCACCACGCCTGGCTAACTTTTGTATTTTTAGTAGACACAGGGTTTCACCATGTTGGCCAGGCTGGTCTTGAACTCCTAAGTTTGTGATCCACCCACCTCGGCCTCCCAAAGTGCTGGTATTGCAGGCGTGAGCCACCATGCCTGGCTGACAAATAATCTTAAATTATGAATCTTATTACAAATTATTTGGGTCTTAATGTTGTCTTGTGTGATTACTATTCTAACATTTAACTTTGAAGTGGATGATCATCCATCATTAGTTTTCATATCAAATATATATACAACTGGTGAATAGGAGTTCTGTGGGGGGCCTTATATGCTACTCCTAAAGAATGAAGCACCCTGAATAAAAGCACTAACTTACTTTCTTCAGTTACCTGTCAGCATGTAAAACAGTTGACTTTCCTAAAGAGCTTGTGGCAGAAGTTGAGGGTTTGTACAATAGTTAATTAACATGGCCCTCCTCCTCAGTCCTAGCTCTGGCTTGACCTATCCCATTCTCCGAGTTTTGGCTCATTTTTAGAACTCAGCTGGAAGGTCATTAACTTTTGCTTCTTCACCTTGAGAGATAAACTTTGTGATTAATTTGGCTTATGATAGTGTTTCCTGTGGTTCTCATCAGGGACTTTCTGGCAGGGAAACATGGATGAGCAGACCAAGGACTTTCTTTTAATTCCTTTTAGCCCTACTTTTATTGATTCCCCACAAACACCTCCTTCCCACTTCTTAAAAGTCTGCTACGGATTCTATTATCCAGAACCTGCTGTCCCTGGCCACTGCAGGTGTGTTGCTGCCTAATCTTCCCCCTCTCCACTGGAACCTTCCTGTCCTGCTGCTCACTCTTTCAGGGTCACATCCCTCCTGCCTTTCAAGGTGAAAACTATATTAAAGCAATAGCCAGAGGAGATCTCCAGGGTCTTCTCTCCTACCCCAGTTTACAGCATCTTAACACTGACTTCCTGAAGTCTCATTCCCTTTTTTATGAAAACTAGAAGAATGATTTTCATAAAATCAGAGGATAAACAAACAGCAACAACAAAAAGATAAAATCAGAGGATAACCCCTAAGAGACCCCGTAATACAACATGTTCATTTTCCATAGGAGAAAAACACAGTCCAAAGAGGTTAAGTGGCTTTCTTATAAAATATTACAGCAAGTTTGGAACAAAACCATAAAGCTTATGCACACGTAAAGCACTGTATTTCTTCATCTGATCAGAGAATGAGGATTTGGGAGGGGCCTTAAGAGTCCTTGTTAGGTATGAACACAGTTGCAGTCATTTCTAGTGTCAAGGGTTATCAAATACATAGTTGCAGATCTACCTTTGTTCAGTATTCCTGCTTAGAAGCACCAGCCCTGAGTTTAACAGCTTCTTTCCAGGTTAAATGACTTGCTCTTACTTGCCATCATAGGTCACGATCAGCTACTCTGTTTTTAAGCACTTCTTGAACTAATATTTATAGTAGTAGTTTGCTACTGGGGGAAATCCTATCCATTGCCAAAAGTTCTCATTAGAAATTTAGTGCTAAAAGCTGTCACAGATTATAGCAAGCTCAGCAGTATATTGACAAATAATGCTTGATAGACTACAAAGTGGAAAGCTGTATCACAAAGGGCCAGCAGATCTTTTGTTAGAGTAGGGTATCAGTGTCATCTCAGGCTTCAGATCACATTGAAATCAACAGAGTGGAAGCTGTGCCTACCCATGAATTTTGTGACATGAGCTTGCCACATGTGAAGCCTAGTGTCCTCAGTGGTTCCATCAACATTGAGTAACCTGGCATGACTGGAGTGATGACTAATAACAAACTTCCAAAGCTACATTTTCCAAAGTCTGATCCCAGGAACATTCATTCTAAAAGTTATTAATATGCATTCCTTTAAAAAATATATTATATTCCAAATAAGTTTGTGAAACATTGCATCAAATGCAGCCCACTAATATACATAATGACTCTCTAAGAAATGGCTGTAATATATTAATATGTAGTGCTTTTCAGACTTATTTAAGAATGCTTTTTTTTTTGAGACAGCATATCACTGTGTTGCCCAGGCTGGAGTGCAGTGGCATGATCTCTGCTCACTGCAAGCTCTGCCTCCTGGGTTCACACCATTCTCCTGCCTCAGCCTCCCGCCACCACGCCCAGCTAATTTTTTTTGTATTTTTAGTATAGACGGGGTTTCTCCGTGTTAGACAGGATGATCTCGATTTCCTGACCTCGTGATCCGCCCACCTCAGCCTCCCAAAGTGCTGGGGCTGGGATTACAGGCATGAGCCACTGCGCCCAGCCAAGAATGCCTTTTTAAGGCATTCTCCTTAACTCCTATTAACCTCTTGAGGGGTACAATCAAGAGGAGGATGCTAGAGTTCCATGGGTACACTAGAATTCCATTGTTGGGTAATATTGTTCTACCATCATTGAATTTCACGATTTCAGAAATAGAAGTAATCTTAAAGGTAATCTGTCATTTTCAGTTTCCCAAACATATGCTAGTTGGAACCTAAAATCATTGAATTGGTTATATTTGAACAATAAATTATAGCAGGATATCACACAGCAAGTTAAATGGGTAACCACTGGCTTACTTCATTATTTTTACATATACCATTAAATACCAACTGTTATACTTCTAAAAATGTTTCATTTATTTGTGGGAAAATTGTTTTGTTATACAAAGCCTAGAAAATGCAGTATAATGCTTTATAGTGGTAAGTATAAAATAAGTAGGAAGTATATCAAATTCTCCATTCCTTCATCAAATATCTGATGAGCACCTTCTGTATGTAATATATAACATGCTAGTTAATATATTATATCTCAAATCCTGAGAACACCTCAAGGAAGGAGGTAGTATTCTCATTTTACAAGTGAGGAAATTGAGCTTCTGAGATATGAAGTGATTTTCCCTAGGTAATGCCTACTAAGTGGTGTAATTAGAATTTGAATGCAAGTCACCAATTTCAAAGCTATGTTCTTTCTGCTACCTATAATACAGCTTCTTCTTTATTGTGACTGAAAATTTCAATTTAAAATTAAAGTATAATCAAAGTATAATGGTAGCTGAACAGTGGGACACATTTCCATTTGGTTAAGATAATAACATTGGTGTTTGTTTAAGAGTGCTGTCAGTTGTTAGCGCCAGGTGGAAAAACTCGGATTCTACATCTCTATCTCTGACTCCTCTTCTCTAGCTCTGACCCCTCTTCTAAGCTATAGTCCCTCATTTCCCCTTGGATGCCTTATTGTCACCTCAAATGTGACATGTTTAAAATCAAACTAATCATTTTCCCCTCCAAATTCCACCTTCTAATTTCATTCTCTTAGTCACTTAACTTAAAGTCTGGAGCCATCTTTGAATCTTTTGTGAAACTATTGGTTGGACTCAACGATACATAATATCCCTTCCAATTCTGAAATTCTAATGTTGTTATTCTTGTACCATGTACTTAGGCAAAATGAATTTCTTTCTCTGCTTTGAGCCTGCTAAAACTATCTTCCAGAGTTTTTTCAATATCTAATAACATATATTCTACTCATCCATCCTTATATATACTTCAAAGCCCATTTTAAATGTCATCTCTTTAAACCCTTCATGAGCCTCCCAACTGCACTTCACAGTAATTGCTCTCTCCTTCAGGATCCTATAATAGTTTTGTTCCTTTTTTAGGGTACTTTACAATACCCTGTATACATGACACAATATATATCTTGCATATTATTCTTTACATATACATATACACACTGTATATATACACATTATATATATACATGATATACACACACACTATGATACATGTTTTAGTACTGTAAGTAATATATACAACAAATATATATGATATATAACATATATAGTGTGTGTATATAGGGTTTTATAAAAATTATAATGAATACATGAGATATGTAACTAATCTATATATTGTATGTATGTATAAGAATATGTAACTAATATATATGATTATATATAGTGTGTGTCTCTCTGTCTAATCTATATAAAGTGAGGTAAGGGGGATGCTTGGCAAGGGATGTTTGGGTATGAGCAGGGTGGGCAGGGTTTATGGGCTAGGCATGATCACAGGGTGTGGGAGTGATGGTAAGGAAAGAAAGATGAGAGAGGGGCTTGAGATGGCTAATTTGGGGCTTTCAGAACCTTAGTGGGGTAAGGGCAGTATCCTCCAAAGGAATAGATGGCAGTTATGGATGATTGCTCACACATAGCAGGGTTGTTCAAATAAGTAAATATCTCAAGGATAATGGGAGCCAGGCTTCTCTCTGTAGGAGAAAGTAGTTATAAATGTAGAAGGGCAGAAACTAGAATGAACTGTATGATGCTGGATTGGAGGTTTTACTGTGAACACATGATTTTTCAATATATATTGTTAAAGAAATATAGCTGTAAACATGTGTGTAAGGATACAAATAAAGATGTGCTGTGTGTGTGTATGAATGTATAAATATTCCCTAACTGCATCCACTGAGATAGTCTGGTCTATGGACACTCAATAGCAGTGAGCATACCTAGTGCTAAATACCATTCGCCACTATAAGGAATCAGGACTCCTGAATAAATAATTACATCCAAGGCTGGAGCAGGATGAGTCTGAAACATCTAATTGCCCTAGTGACTAGGGGAGTGCCGAAAGAATGATGGGGATGTGTCAAAAGGGCACAGAATGGTAGCCTGTTAATTTTGAATCTGGATTGTGTGTATATGGTATTTAAAGCTCTTTTAATTATTCTGCATTTTAAAAATATTTTACAACAAAATGTTTATAGAATCTAAGACCGGGGCCGGGCACAGTAGTTCATGCCTGTAATCTCAGCATTTTGGGTGGCCGAGGTGGGCAGATCATGAGATCAGGAGTTTGAGACCAGCCTGACGAACATGGTGAAACCCCATCTCTACTAAAAATACAAAAATTAGCCAGGCATGGTGGCACACACCTGTTATCCCAGCTACTCAGGAGCTGAGGCCAAGAGAATTGCTTGAACCCGGGAGGCGGAGGTTGCAGTGAGCTGAGATCACGCCATTGCACTCCAGCCTGGGTGAGAGAGCAAGACTCCGTCTCAAAAAAAAAAAAAAATTTAAGTCCAGGTACAGTGGGTCACACCTGCAATCCCAGCACTTTGGGAGGCCACGGTGGGTGGATCACTTGGGCCCAGGAGTTCAAGACCAGCCTGGGCAAAATGGTGAAATTCTCTCTCTACAAAAACAAACAAAATTAGCCAGGAACAGTGGCACGTCCATTGTCCCTGCTACTTGAGTGGCTGAGGTGGGAGAATCACCTGGGAGCCTAGGAGGTTGAGCCTGCAGTGAGCCATGATCAGACTACTGCACTCCAGCCTGGGTGACAGAGTGAGACCTTATCTTCTTGTCTCAAAATAAATAAATAAATAAATAAATAAATAATCACATAAACACACACACACAACACAGAAGCTAGAATGAATGTGAGACCTTGTCTTCTTGTCTTAAAAAAAAAAAATTGAACACACACACACACACATCACAGAAGCTAGAATGAATGGGGCCCCTACCCACCAAACTTGGGATAATTGAGCATCAAAATAAATAATGATAGAGACAGAATATTGGCCGGGTGTGGTGGTGTGCATGCCTGTAGTCCTAGCTACTTACTTGGGAGGCTGAGGCAGAAGGATCACATGAGCCCAGAAGTTCAAGACTGTAGTGTGCACCATTATTGCATTATCGACCT
Organism: Macaca nemestrina; assembly: GCF_043159975.1. NCBI lineage: Eukaryota > Metazoa > Chordata > Mammalia > Primates > Cercopithecidae > Macaca > Macaca nemestrina. Next base: position 76,753,602 of record NC_092131.1, read on the forward strand.
ATGAATAGCCACTGCACTCCAGCCTGGGCAACAAAGGAGGCCCTGTCTCAAGAAAAAAAAAAGAGAGAAAAGAGAGAAAGAAACAGATTATAAGTCATTTAACAAAATAGAAACCTCTGGATCCATACTAATTAATATAAATACATTAATTGAAGATAAGAAACAAGATATTTACAAATATCTTGAAAGAGTTTCAGAGTCTCCCTCACAAAATACTTATTAATTTACAAAGGGGGGAAAAAAAGTAACCACACTGGAGAAGCCTAACAGACATCACCTTATTAAAGTAAACATCTGTAATGAGAGAAGTTAAATCGTGCCACCTGATAGGATGCCATGAGAAGAAAGCAGCAAGACTTCTGAAGTCCTGTCATACCTAGCTGAATGTAATCACGAGTAAATATCAGACAGACCCAAAGTGAAGGCCATTCTACAAAAATAACTGGCCAGGAATCTTTAAAAGTGTCAAGAGTATGAAAGGCAAAACAAGACTGAGAGTTCCAGTTTGAAGAGTAGGAGATAAATAAGTAAATACTATGCTTGATTCCGAACGGAATCTTTTACCATAAACAACATTATTGGGACAAAATTGGTAAAACGCTGAGTTACGTAAATGTTTTGATTTTGATGGTTATATTGTGATTATGTAGAAGGTGCTTAGGGACAATGTGGTATGGTGTCAGCAATTTAATCTCAATTCAAGAAAAAAAAAGTTCTTTGTACTATACTTGCAACCTTTTTGTAAGCTGGAGATTGATTCAAAATGAAACTTGAAAAATGACATTTAAAACGCTGGGTGTAGTGGGAAAACGCACATGACTCGAGGTAAGAGGTTGTTAGTCTCAGTTCTGCCACTGACTTAGTATGTGACCTTGAGCAAGTCACTTTACCTCAGTCCTCAGAGTCAAGGCTCTCTAGGATCTCTTCCACGCCTAACATCTACACCCACGGCACTGGCCCCGCCTGAATTTCTCCAGGCCCTTTAGATGTCCTAGAGCTGCACCCGAAGACTCTGGCTTGCTATAAAAACAGACAAAAATAGTTGCGGCCGGATCTCCGGACTGAAAAACCGCTGTCCTAATCCTAACTTGGGCCGCAGTCTCCATCGCTCTTTCGACGGTTAAGCAGTCACGCCTGCCAGAGTGGGCGCTCGATGGCTCGGCGGCCAGCTGGTGGGGCCTTGGACCAGCGGCGCGGCGCAGGGCGCGCTCCCAATCGCTAGCTCCCGCCGTACTCGCGGCTGCGAGCTTTCCGGCCACGCCCCGCGCGCGCCCCGCCCACTTCACTGCCTCGCTGTCGCCGCCGCCGGCAATTCCAGATTCTGCTAGAGTTAGCAGAGCAGACGGTAGCGTTGCGGGACCGGGACGGGCGCTGAGCTCAGGAGGACCCCCCAAAGGCAGGCAGTCGGGGATCCGGAGAGCGTTGACACCTCCGGGCGCGAGGGAGCTGTCTGGGCTGCCTGTTGGCTGGGAGGGAGGACGGACCGGGGCCGCAATGTGAGTTGAGCTCTCGGGGATCCCGAGGGTGGTCGCGGCAGCGATGTGATCGCGAAAGAAGCCGGTGGGAGAACCGGTCGAGGGGCCAGGTGTCTTGACCCTAAGGGCTGGAGTCCGCCAAGGAGGGGCTGACTGGGGCACGGGGTCGGCTGATGAACGGCGCCGTCCGTCCTTCCTCCTGGGCTACGGGAAAGTCTGGCTTCACCTGTGCACAACAGGTAGGCATGGACTCTGCCCGCCAGCGGGAGACGGGGTCGCCGGGCGTGTGGGGAAGGTCAGGAGGTCGGAGCCCGCCCCGCCAGCTCGCCGCTCCCGGGACCCCGCCCTGCGGTGTCCGCTGCGCCAGTGGTCAGCCTGGAGCTGGAGCCCTGGCCCGGCCTTCAGGCGAGCTTCCTTAGAAGCCCGTTCGTTTTCTGCAGGAACCTTCAAGGAGAGTTCCCAGAAGGGAGCAGTGGAGAGTGTGGATATTTGCCTTCTGTTTCAATTCTCTTCAGGAAAGAAAGCTTTTCCTGGGGTAGCATTTGCTTAGTGTGAGAAAACATTTTCTTTCACCCTACTCTCGGCCAACGCGGCGTTATTTCAAGTGATTATAAAGTCTTTAGAAACTTTATAAAGCGTTTTATAGTGCCTGTTTATCACAGTAATGGATACCTCTGGCAAGTTGGGATAATTTTCTTGACTGTCAACTCAGATAATAGTAAAATAGCTTGAGCTCCTACATTAAAGGTCATAGTTACCCATTGTTTTTATGTGCATTCATTTATTGAACAAATATGCAGCACTTTTTGGGGGGCTAGGCGCCCTTAAGGAATTTACAGCCTGAAAGACGTTAAAAGTTTAAGGAAGAATAAAAGGGGCCCACAAGTACAGTTAAGAACTTCCAGAGAAAATACTCTCAGTGAAATTAGTTAAGCTCTAGGGAAAGCAGAAGTGTGGTTAGAATTGAGCATTAGTTGGATGAGGAGAGGAGAATTTTGTTTCATTTTCCAAACATTTTAGAAAGTATGTCTTTGAGAAAGTGATCTTAGATAAAGTATCGAAGCCGAGATTTGTGTTACATTTTAATACCATTGGCTTTTTTTTTTTTTAAACTGGTAAGCAGGCAGGATTTATGATTTAAGAATAGTGACAGTTGGAGAATACCGTAGTATGGATTTGTTGTGCCTTGGAATGCAGTTGTTTTACCTAGATAACTAGAAAATAGGAGAATAAGACTCCTCACCTGAAAGTCAGGAGACCTGAATTCTAGCTTAAGTTCCCTCCACTATTTAAGGATGTTAGATTAGGTCACTTTTTTATTATTATTCGTTATTGTATCTGACTTTAGTCACAGAAAATACATGACTCCAAAGTACCTTTTTAATTCTTAAATTATTAATTAAAATTAACTACATTAAACTAATGAATATATTGTCTACAGAAAAAAATTACTTTTTTACTTGTCTTTAACCAATGTACTTACCTTTCTTCCTGCTTTATTTCAAAAAGGTTGAGGCAGTTTATAATAATCTTTCTTAACTATGAATAACATAAGGGTTAAATTCTGGATTTTTTAAATTCTAAAATAATTTTATTCTGAATTAAGCAGTTTAATGACATCTGCATTTTTTTAAAAAGCTCCATTGAGTCTTGTGTGGTTCATTAATTATCCCATAGTATAATTGAAGAGTTTGAACAATCCTTTAATGAGACCACTGTCCTCATATAAATAACACTTCTGCTTTTTCAGGAGACATTGAGAAACTATTATTAAATCTCATTTGAGAAATCAATTAACTGGGGCCAAAAAAATTAGTGAAGACTTGCCTGTGTTACTTAATTAGATCCCTTGTCTAGTTCTAATGTTAAATTTTTGAATTAAAATAGTGCTCAGCAATCTAGAGCCTGTGGTTCAAATCTACTGTGCTGGCAGTTTTATAAAAGTTTTATTGAACACAACAATGCTCCTTCGTTATGGCTGTTCATGTGTTGTTTCTGAGTAGTTGTGATAGAGACCGTATGGCTCCCAAAGCCTAAAGTATTGTCTGGTCCTTTACAGAAAAAAATTAGTGGACCCCTGAACTAGAACTCTTAAGTGCTTAATCACTAAATCTTTTGTAGGAAGAAATAGATTAAATTCAGTTTTAATTCTTTTGTTCGTTTGTTTGTTTGTTTGTTTTTATTGAGACAGGGTCTGGCTCCCTAGCCTAGGCTGGAGTGCAGTAGCAAGATCTCAGCTCACTTGCAAGCTCTGGCTCTTGGGTGCAAGTGATTCTCCCGCCTTAGCCTCTGGAGTAGCTGGGGTTACAGGCATGCGCCACCACGCCCGGCTAATTTTTGTGTTTTTAGAAGAGACGGGGTTTCACCATGTTGGCCAGGCTGGTCTCGAACTCCTGACCTCGGGTGATCCGCCCGCCTTGGCCTCCCAAAGTGCTGGGATTACAATAGTGAGCCACTGCGCCCAGCCTCACTTTTACTTACTAATCTTCGTTTTTCATTATAATGTCAGGTAATTGTAGGATTCGTAAATGCTTCTGGATCTGCAGTGTGTAATGATAGAGGAGGGGCATGGTTTTTCTGCTACATTTACCTAGTATAAAGTTTTATAATTTAAGCAACTGTAGCCTTTTTTTTTTAAATTTTTTTAATTTTTATTTTATTTTATTTTTTTAGACGGAGTCTCGCTGCGTCCCCCAGGCTGGAGTGCCGTGGCGCCATCTCGGCCCACTGCAACCTCCGCCTCCGGGGTTCAAGCGATTTCTCCTGCCTCAGCCTCCCAAGTAACTGGGATTACAGGCACGTGCCATCAAGCCCAGCTAATTTTTTTTTTTTTTTTTTTTTTTTTTTGAGACGGATTCTCACTCTGTCGCCCAGGCTGGAGTGCAGTGGCACGAACTCGGCTCACTACAACCTCCGCCTCCAGGGTTCACGCCATTCTCCTGCCTCAGCCTCCCGAGTAGCTGGGACTACAGGCGCCCCCCACCACAACCGGCGAATTATTTTTTTTTTTTTCTCAGTAGAGATGGGGTTTCACCGTGTTAGCCTGGATGGCCTCCGTCTTCTGACCTCGTGATTCGCTCACCTCAGCCTCCCAAAGTGCTGAGATTACAGGCGTGAGCCACCGCGCCCGGCCAGCTCTAGCCTTTTGTAAGCCTAGGGAAGAGGAAGAGTTTTTATATATTTCTCTAGCAACTTTGTTATTTTAAGTTTTAATTTAGATCTAGTATGGGAAATGTTTTTCGTTTAGTGAACTTCTCTCTTTTTACTGTGTCATTCATAGGGTTTATCATAAGCAGCAGTAAGGTACCTTTACTCAAAACAGTTTTTTTTGTTTGTTTGATTGATTGATTTTGAGACAGAGTCGCTGGAGTGGACTCAAGAGATCCTTCTACCTCAGCCTCTTGAGTAGCTGGGACAACAGGCACATGCCACCATACCCAGCTAATATTTTGTATTTTTTTGTAGAGATGCGGTTTTGCTATGTTGCCCAGGCTGGTCTCAAACTCCTGGGCTCAAGGAATCCCCTCATCTCGGCCTCCCAAAGTGCTGGAATTACAGGTGTGAGCCACCACATCTCGCCTCAAAAGAGTTTTTTAAACAGGAATCTAGTGATTAAAATCTAGTGATTCCTAGTTGGTCATAAAGTCAGACAGAATATTATAGGAAGTGTAACTGAACAAGAAATCAAACATATTTACAGTGAGAACCAAATGGAAAGTTAGAACTCTTTAAGCAGATACCTAACAGATTGAAACAGGAGTATATATCCTGAATCATGCTTGGCCTTTTTTTTTTTTAAATAGTAACAACACAAAAGGTTTATTTCTAGAAAAGAAGCATAATAGCCATATTAAAGCACTATATTATTTGCCTAAAAGATTAGAGCTGGTTATGTGACAAAAATGAAGGAAAACTTGGAGAAGGTGATAATTTTAAATATTTAAAGCTGTACATATACTTTTACTAATCTTAAAACCATCGACCAGGTGTGGTGGCTCATGCCTGTAATCCTGGCACTTTGGGAGGCCAAGGGGGGCATATCACTTGAGGTCAGGGGTTTGAGATCAGCCTGGCCAACAGGGTGAAACCCCGTCTCTACTAAAAATACAAAAAAATTAGCCAGGTGTGGTGGCGGGTGCCTGTAATCCCAGCTACTCGGGAGGCTGAGGCAGATAATTGCTTAAACTAGGAAGGTGGAGGTTGCAGTGAGCCAAGATCGCACCACTGCACTCCAGCCTGGGCGACAGAACGAGACTCCATCTCAAAAAACAAAAGCAAAAATTAGCCAGGCATGGTGGTGCACACCTGGAGTCCCAGCTATTCAGGAGGCTGAGGTGGGAGAATCACATGAACCCATGAGGTGGAGGTTGCAGTGAGCTGAGATCCTGCCACTGCACTCCAGCCTGGGTAACAGAGTGAGATCCTGTCTCAGAAAAAAGAAGAGGAAAAAAAAAAAAACAAAAAACCACACCATAGTATGGTGCTAATTTTACTAAATTGCTGTTTTATGTATGTATTTTTTCAGTAACGTAGTTGTCCTTTATTGCCCAAGTAATGCTTCTCAATGGGCAAATATACAATAGCATTTATATACTTTTCTGTTGCATTTGGAGGTTTCTACATGTTGAATATATACATATTTGTGTGTCTGTACACAAAATAATACCTTACTCAAAACAAGTAATAATACCTTTTTTATGTAAATGAAATTACCAGAAAACTGAAGTTACCCATTGAATCACCAAAACTCTTAAAAAACTATTTTGGGAGGAAATCAGAAAAAAGCAAAGCAGATATACACGTACAAAATCCCTTAGTCCTAATTCTAGAGTCTAAAAGGCTCTGAAAAGTTTTTTTCTTAACTCATTTGGTAGCAAAACGTGGCCTGAACTGATGCAAAGGTATTTGCAGTCATTATCCCATCTTATGTGAATATGGATCTGCATATCTTTTGCTGCAGAAATATCAGTTAGTTTGATTTATGGAGTGCTGCCCCAGACAGTTGTGGCGATTTGATGTAATAGATGGTTATGTTTACTGTATTCCATGAGTAGGACATGAAAGTGGCAGTCAGAAGGCAGAATAATATGGAGTTATTCCAGGGAGCTGTAGTTGCAAAGAAGCTAGCTGGATGTCTGGCAGGGAGTGAGAAGCAGTGCCTGCCAAGGAAAGCCCTCAGGTAAGGCTCCAAGAGGTTAAAAATTTGGCTAAATTTTAGGTTAGGTAGCTAAATTTTATGAGGTATGTTGTGAATTAAAAGTAGGAACCAGCTGGGTATGGTGGCTCACGCCTATAATCCCAGCACTTTGGGAGGCTAAGGCAAGCGGATCACGAGGTCAGGAATTCGAGACCAGCCTGACCAACATGGTGAAACCCTGTCTACTAAAAATACAAAAATTAGCTGGGCATGGTGGCGCGCACCTTAATCCCAGCTACTAAGGAGGCTGAGGCGGGAGAATCAGTCACTTGAACCCGGGAGGCAGAGGTTGCAGTGAGCTGAGATGGTGCCACTGCACTCTAGCCTGGGTGGCAGAGTGAGACTCTGTCACAAACAAACAAACAAACAAACAAACAAATGTAGGAACCATGAAGAAGAACCAGGATGTTAGACCATAGTGTGGATTAAGAGTGAATCTGTGAATTCTAAGTGGGATGTAAGAGCCATGAACAATTAGAGGAGAGGGAAAAGGAAGATTCTAAAGCGGGTAGAGTCTAATGGCTAAACTTGGAAGTCCTAGGTAGCAGATTGCACAAGCAGCAGATTCAAGGATTGACTCATTTTGAAAATGGAGCAAGAATTTCTGGCCTCTCCTGTAAACTCTGATGTGCTAGAGGAATAATGGCATCTTGTACACTTTGCTCCTGCATTAAGTAGCCCTATATTGCTCTGCTTTTAAAAATATCTATATTCAATATTATTTGTCTGTTCCATCACTGTTAGCTTCCTACTCTCGGTGGGTTTGCTCTTTTACTTTTAATGTGCTTCTCTATCTAGAATCCAGACAACTGGATTATTAGTCATTTCTAGACTAAGAATGAATAGGCTTTGATGTATTTATGTCAGTAAAATCCATGAGTTCTGAAACAATTGCTCTATAGACTTCGTTTTTTTACTTCCTGTTACTGGAATCTCAGGTACCAAGTAGTGTGATTAATAGCTAGTGACTTCAGGAGAGTGTGGTGGGAAATACAAGAAAAGTAAAACTTCTTAACTTAAAATCTGCCTGTGGCATTCCTAAAGGTCCAGAATGAAATCCCTTTTCCATGGAGAGATGGGAGAATTGGTGTGTGGAATGAAGCATAATAAAAATAGTCAAGAATAGCCAAAGACTAAACTAATAATTTTAGTAATTATTGATTTGCCATCTAGATGGAAAGGGCTCTCTGAAAGCTGATGTCTCTGGAAGACATAACACTAACAAAAAGCCTCAAAGTACTGGAGACATAAAAGTGAAGTGGTGAGAAAGAACAACAAAGTTAGAAGGATTGGCTGCTTCACCAGCTATGGCAATAACTATATTAGCAATAGCAGTGATGTCTTAAGTTTCAGTATTATGAGGATTAAATGAGATAGTGAATTAAAAGGTTTTAGTGCATAGATCCTCAAAAAATAATCATTTTTCTGTCACTGACATATTAGAGTTGGTTCCTACTGCTCAGTCTTATCTAACCCTCCCACCCCCCAGAACACTTCCTTCTATGCTTCAGGGGTGTTCTCTTTCATCAGCTGGAAGGAGAATTGCTACAAACAGTAGTCCAGTTGGGTCTCCCACTGGCAATCTCACCATCATGGAATCCAGCTTCTGCCATTTTTCTCATTCCTCACAATAACATGCAGTATTTTGGGGGGGGGGAAAGACGGCAGAATAAATTCAGTCCCCAACCTGTAACCCTTTTTAACCCCAACTTCTTAAAAATTTCTTGTCCTCGTGTTAAATTCTTTGTCTTGGTAACTCCTGTTTCTCTTCTATTCCACCCTGACTTCTCTATCCTAATAGGATGTGCTCCCCATCAGTTCTTAGAGCAGTGCGTATTTGCTGTTCGTATTGCCTTATATTACGTAGTGGTGAGCAGCAACATTCTTCCCGTTCCTACCAAGTTTGCAGAAAATATTCTTGGCATCTTAGTACACTGAATGTGTTTTTATTATATATGAAAATTAGAAGTATTAGTGCTGTGCCTGGGGTGTGTCATAAGTTAGGTTTTTGTGGTATAAGTTAGAAAACATGGATTCATTTGACTGTGGGAATTCATATTCAGAATTCCGTAAATCAAATTTTAAAATATATAGTACAACAAGTCATTTTTAGTTTGTAAAGGATGTATATGTGAAAGTTACTTAACAATATAGAATAACACAATTTTTTTTTTTTAGATGGAGTTTGGCTCTTGTTGCCCAGGCTGGAGTGCAGTGGCACCATCTTGGCTCACCACAACTTTCACCTCCCAAGTTCAAGCTGTTATCCTGCCTCAAGCCTCCCGAGTAGCTGGGATTACAGGCACCTGCCACCATGCCCGGCTAATTTTATATTTTTAGTAGAGACAGGGTTTCTCCATGGAACTCCTGACCTCAGGTGATCCGCTCGCTTCAGCCTCCCAAAGTGCTGGGATTATAGGCGTGAGCTACTGCACCTGGCCACAGAATGACACAGATTTTTATGCAAATTGATAAATCTTAAGTATACAAAGTTGAAACTTTGTATATTTGTCTTCTCTCTCTTTTTTTTTTTTTTTGAGATGGAGTCTCGCTCTGTCACCAGGCTCCCGAGTAGCTGGGACTATGGGCACGCGCCACCACACCCAGCTAATTTTTATATTTTTAGTAGAGTTGGGATTTCACCATGTTGGCCAGGATGGTCTCAATCTCTTGACTTCATGATCCACCCACCTGGACCTCCCAAATTGCTGGGATTACAGGCATGAGCCACCGCACCTGGCCATCGTCATCTTTCTTTCTTTACATCTTTATGAGAAGATTCTGTTTATATAGGTATTTTGATCCAAAATATTAATCAGAAATGTCCTCTTTTAAGTAGAAGACATCAATAGTCATTGATAGTGGAAATTATATATCTTTCTACTAATAATAAATCATTTCAGCCTGGATGCAGTGACCCACGCCTGTAATCCCAGCACTTTGGGAGGCCAAGACGGGCAGATCACTTGAGGCCAGGAGTTCGAGACCAGCCTGGCCAACATGGTGAAACCCCATCTCTACTAAAAATACAAATATTAGCTGGGCATGGTGGCACATGCCTGTAATCCCAGCTATGTGGGAGGCTTAGATACGAGAATAGCTTGAACCTGGGAGGCGGAGCTTGCAATGAGCCAGGATCACACCGCTGCACTGCCCTCCAGCCTGGGCAACAGAACGAGACTCCTTCAAAAAAAAAAAAAAAAAAGAGAGAGAGAAAGAAATCATTTTATAATATGAACAAAACAGAAATTTTTAGATTTTTTGACCTATACTAGTCTTTAATGATTAGTAATTCAAAGATTGTATTCTATAGAACACACAATTCTATGAGATTCCTGGCTGGGGAAAAAAGAAAAAGGGAGTAAAGGAGAGGCTTATAGTTAAAACGTGTTTAGAAACATCAAATGCTTTATCTGCATGCCCTCTTGGCTGTACATAGTGCACATTACCATGTTACATGTATGGAGAAACTGGTGAAGGAAACAGACAATGTGGCATTTCCCAAAACCATTTCAACTTGGATTTCCCCCTCTTCACATAGAATACATGTTCTCATTCTTCTGGCAGTATTCCACAAAGTATTCTTGGTAAACACTGCTTTATCTAAAGGTTTCTCTTAACATGTAAAACTTCTGCACTCAGTTTTCTTTACTTTTTTTCCCCCCCATTAAGCCTTTTGCACTCCTGTGCATTTGTAGTTTTCATAGTTTTATATGACAGCCTAGTATTCTTTGAATATGTCAAATTTTAACCATTTCTTTAGTGTTGGACTTGTAAGTTCTTTTGAATTTTCACTAGAATTACAGTTAATTACAGTGCTGTAATTAATACTTTTATACTTATATTTTCCTTTTTCTTATGAATTTTCAAAAACTGGATGTTTTAATCAAATGGTTTTGATATTTTTATAACTTAGGATAAATAATTTTTTTTTCTAACAGAGTTGAACCGTTTGTACTGCCACTGTTTATATTAAACTATCAGCTTTTCTAAAATTTTAGCACTGGCTGTAAAAGTTTTTGCATTTTTCATATTTAGATTTAATATGCATGGTTTTGAACCACTCACCTAAATCAAATTATTTCCTATTGAGCTTAAATCATTATTATATTGTTAACATTTCAAATTTTTAACTAATGATAGCCAATTTATTTGTAGGGTTGTTATAGAGAATTAGACTAATGTTAAGTTCATACAAAATAATGTCATAGGTTTGAATTTCATTGTCAGAGATTTTTCTGCTGTTTTCTGAGGCAAGTAATTTTTTTAGCCAAATTTTAAAATACTGTTGTAGAAAGAAGGAAACAAGATATTTCAGATTCAAAGATGGAATTGATACAGACAAGATTTTTAAATTATCAAGTTATAACTGTATTAAAGAACTCTTAACATTACAAATGACTTGCTTCTTATCCATTTTACCCTAATTCTAATAAACTATACTGGTTAAGTGTCAGCAAACCAACTTTAGGATTCTGCCTAGAGATATGTAAAGTGCTGTAACAAAAGGACTTCGTTTTCTTTATACCAGGGGCAGCCTTCTTTAAGCAACATCTCAATTGTGGCCTAATGCTGTTTGTAACTTCTGAGTTCCTGTTTTTGTAACGTATAATTTTGCAAAGCCTAAATCACAAGTGAAAATCTGAGGTCAGGGTAGAATAATCTAGCTTCCTTATAGATGGAAGCTATTACTATATTTTTGGGAAAGGTTTGGATTTTAGGATTTATCTGTGTTTTTTGAATTGTGGGAGTTCTTGAGAGTTGGGGTTTTTTGTTTTGTTTTGTTTACTTCGTGCTTTTTGTTCAGAACTGAGGAACTAAGACTATAGGGTGAATTGAAGCTGTTATGGTGTCTTTTAGGTAAGTAAAAGTCAAATCGAAGTAATTGAAATTGAAGTCTGAGACGTATCCCAACACTTCAGGCACTTGATACATTCTGGAATTAGTTTCATTTACTGTTTAGTGACTTTTTTGTTTTGTGAATTATTTTCATGCTCCAGAAGGAAAACACTAACAAAGCAATCCAATAAACCTTTCTAACCTTGTATCCAGTGTCTTCTTTGATTATTTGTGATCTTTCCCTTTTCCCTCCTTGAAATGATATAATCATTTTAAGAAACTAAAATGACCAAGAAGATTAGGAATACTTTTTTCTCCCTATAAATTTCAACATGTTTCCATTGCTACCAAAATAGACCTGTAAACTCTAGAGAGAGAAAATTATATTAGCACTTTCTATCAGGACCGGAATAATCAACTGCCTGTATGTTTGTTGACATTGTTGAAGGTGCTTACACTACCATGCCTAAATAAAATTGAAGTTAACTCATTTCCAGATGAATTAAAACCAACCCTTGGTTGGTTTTGTTTGTTTTGAGACAGAGTCTTCCCGAGGCTGGAGTGCAGTGGCGGAATCTTGGCCCACTGCAGCCTCCGCCTCCCTATCTCAAGGGATCCTCCCACCTCAGCCTCACGAACAGCTGAGACTACAGGTGTGCATCACCACATCCAACTAACTTTTGTATGTTTTGTGGAGACAGGGTTTTGCCATGTTGCCCAGGTTGGTCTTGAACTCCTGGGCTCAAGTGATCTGCCAGCCTTGGCTTCCCAAAGTGCTGGGATTACAGGCATGAGCCACCGCACCTGGCCTGATAATACGGTTGTTAACTGCTCTCAGAGATGGTTTTGGAGTAAGTTACTTTAGAAAAGTTACTTTAGAAAAGAAAACTCTTATTTATATATATAAATAAGTGATGATAACAAGTACGTTTTAATGTTTCTCCTTGGAACAGTTTGCTTAGGTCTAGAAGTTGCTAGGTGCTGGCAGCATTTTGACTAATACTTGATACTATATTGCATTCATGGAGAGTCATAGTATACATTAACCTAATTAAATAGCCTGAGAAATCTTATAGGTAAAAATCCCTAACTTTGTCTTAATGCGAGATTCCCAAATTTATTACACCAAGGAACCTGATGTTCTGTCGTTGGGAAACAGTGTCATTTAGTTCCATATATCCACAAATTATGTACAAAATGTAAGCTTTTTAAAAAATGACTGGCTTTGGGTTTTTTTGTTTTTTGATCATGGCTCACTGTCACCTCAACCTCCTGGGCTCGAGTGATCTTCTTACCTCAGCCTCCTAAGTAGCTGGGACTGCAGGTATGCACCACCATGCCCAGCTAATTTTTTTATTTTTTGTGGAGATGGGGTCTCATTATGTTGCTCAGGCTGGCCTTGAATTCATGGGCTCAAGCCACCCTCATGCTTTGTCCTCCTGAAATGCTGGGATTATAGGTGTGAGCCACTGTGCCTGGCCCCTCTTCTCACTTTTTTTTTTTTTTTTTTTTTTTTTGAGACAGAGATTCACTCTTGTCACCCTGGCTAGAGCGCAATGGAATGCAATGGCGTGATCTTGGCTCACTACAACCTCCAGCTCCCGGGTTCCTGGGTTCAAGTGATTCTCACGCCTCAGCCTCCTGGCCTCCTGAGTAGCTGAGAATACAAGCATATGCCACCACGCCTGGCTAATTTTTTGTATTTTTGGTAGAGACAGGTTTTCACCATGTTGGCCAGACTGGTCTCAAGCTCCTGACCTCAGGTGATCCGCCTGCCTCGGCCTCCCAAAGTGCTGGCATTACAAGCGTGAGCCACCGGGCCTGGCCTAACTTCTCACATTTTTGAGAGGCTTGATTGGATGAAAGGGTGGCAGCATAGTATGTTGTGGTTAAAACAAATATATCTGAAGTCAGATTGCTTAAGTGCACACCCAGGTTCTCTGTGACCTTGGGAAAGTCACTTAACTTCTCTGTGTTTCAATGTCCTCATCTGTAAAATAGGGCTCATAAAAATAGCTGCTTCATGGACAGTTTGTCAGATTATTCAAGAAAATAATGTAAAGCACTTAGAGTACTGCTTAGACTATAATAAATAGTAAATATTAGCTGCTTCTGTTAAATATAGCTGGCATTACATTTGGGGCAGCAGTTTTATAAAATCCTTTTTTCAAGTAGCAACTAACTATACTTTGAAAAATATATTTAAATATATTGACATATGTGTTCACTTGTAAATCACCTTGTAATCTCAATAGAAACATAAGAGAAACTAAGAGAAAAATTAGAAAAATAAGCATTCCTCAGGTATATGTAGGGTTGTGGTTATATTAAAACATATAGCAGATAACATTGACTGAATTTGTATTCATCTTCCTGATGAGGTAAGACTTCAGATAAGAGCAGCAGCCATCTGTTTGCAAAATGCCCTTGTTTATCTCATGGGTAGTGCATATGTGGAGCTCTCAGGTGCATTTTAGACTTGTGAGTTTAGATGTGAGATTATCAATATGAATTGTCTACTTCTTTTAGGAGTAATTTACATAAGGAATATATTGAGGGCATTAGAGATGGCTTTATGACCTGCTTATGATCTCAAGCTTTTTGCTGAATTATTTATTATCACATTGTGTTAGCTATTTTGCTTCTTGATAGATCATTTTACACCACAATATTGCTGCTGCCTAAAGAAAAAAAACGTCTCTTCAGCAGATACTAATGACTTCTAGAAAGGGTAATTTGATTCTGAAGATAGGATTTTGACTTGCCCTGGTATTAATAAGAAATTTTCTCTATGATACTGTGGTTATTTCTACCCCCCAAACAATCATAGATACTAAGTGCAAACTTGTTTTTCACCTTGTGTGTATTTAGTAGGTTTCTTCCAGAAATTATTTCTGTAGCATTTATTAACTGTATCCTTAATTGTGAATATTTTGGCTAGTTCAATAATTGAAGAAAGGAAAGGAGGGTTTTTTATAACAAGCTAGAATTTATGTTGCTTCAGTAAAAATGAATGTTTAACAGCATTGTTTATATTCCTTTTTTGTTGTTGTTCAAGACAGAGTCTCACTCTGTCTCCCAGTCTGGAGTGCAATGGCATGATCCTGGCTCGCTGCATCCTCTGCCTTCAGGGCTCAAGCGATTCTCCTGCCTCAATCTCCCGAGTAAGTGGGACCACAGGTGTACAACATCATGCTTGGCTAATTTTTGTATTTTTTGTAGAGATGGGGTTTCGCCTTGTTGCCCAGGCTGGTCTCGAATACCTAAGGTCAGATAATCTGCCTGCATTGGCCTCCCAAAGTGCTGGGATTACAGGTGTGAGCCACCACACCTGGCCACATTGTTTATATTCTTTGTTCTGTAAAAGTGACATTTTTGAAAATGACCTAAGATTTTCTTTCTCTTTCTTTTTTTTTTTTTTTTTTTTTTTTTTCTGGTGGAGAGGGTGTCCCACTGTTACCTAGGCTGCTCTCAAATTCCTGGCCTCAGCAGTTCTCCTGCCTTGGCCTCTCAAAGTACTGGAATCATAGGCATGAGCCATCACACATGGCACTGGACCCAGATTTTTTCTTTTTTTGATTTTGAGACAGGGTCTCACTCTTCACCAGGCTGGAATGCAGTGGTGTGGTCATGGCTTACTGAAGCCTCAACCTCTCTGGCTCAAGTGATCCTGCTATCTCAGTCTCACAAGTAGCTAGGACTACAGGCATGCACCACCATGCCTGGCTAATTTTTAAATTTTTTGTAGAGACAAGGGTCTATGTTACCCAGGCTGGTCTTGAACTCCTGAACCCAAGACTCAAGTGATCCTCCCGAAGTGCTGGGATTACAGATGTAAGCCACTGTGCCTGGCCCTGGACCCAGATTTTTATGCACAATCTTCTTATGTTTAAATGTTAGCCCCAATGCATTGCAGGCAGTCTTGACCAACAGGGAACCAGTTTGTGACTACTGTCTTTTAAAGAGGCTGTTTTCAGTTGTATTATAATTATGATGACCTGATACTCTAAGTGATTTCAAACAGGTAAACCATTTGAAATTATGAAACAGATAAACCGTTTGAAAAAATGAAAAGCCTTTCCCATGTCTGTCATCTAATTTTCTAATACCTCTTTAGTTACTGGCTTCTCTGTAAAAGTATGAGATTTGTTTAGGGAAATGTGAGATATGTATTTTAACTATTTTAGTTAAATTAGCCATAGCATTTTATCTATATTCCTATGAAATTCCAATTAACATGTTTCTATTTAAGGACATTAGTGAATAGGAATACCCATCTTTTGTACATGCTATGGTACCTTCTATGTTCTTTAACTTTCCTGATGATAGCTGCCACTCCTGTAAGTAGTAGTAGTTTTTAATAGCCAACTTGTGTTTTATTTCTTTTCTTAAATAATTTTTTTCTACTTTTTGTTGTGCTTTTTAAAATGCAGAAAAATGAAGAGTAGTGAAATGATCACTCACATATCCACTACCTATATTCGGCTGTTAACATTTTGCCATATTTTATGGTTGAGTAAGTGGTTTAACCATTTAAAAAGTAAGTTACGGTAAAGCATGCATCTCCTAAAAATAAAAAATCTGTCTAGTAATCACAATGCCATCTTATAAATGTGTATGTTAATGTGAATATGTATATATATACATACATTTATATTTATATGCTTTTGTGCTCTGTAACAGCACTAAGGTGTACCCCAGGAGATGCCTTGAATAAGACAATAATTTTACAAACCCTGTGTCTTCTGTTGATTGTTTGCTACCACAAAATTAAGGCTACACTGGATCTAGGTCAGAGCAGATATGATCTTGATTGCTATAATTCCTGGACAATACCCATTTTAAAAAGTTTGCTCTCACAAGACTTTCAGATATAAGCCTAGTTGAGATTGGACTCTCCTAAACTCCTCACCTGAAACTACAAGCAGTGCCTTTAGTAGGCTGGGAGAACTGATGCTAATGGGCTTAAGTCCCTCTTGGATCTCCAGGTAAATGACAGGGCATGTACCTAGCTAGGCAAAGGCCCAGAGAGATGGTAAGCTTTACTATAGAATTCTAGTAGAAGGTCTGGATGTTTGGTGTCATTTTTTAATAAGTACCTATTACCCATTTTAGTAAGTTACTTAAACTGCAAAGAAAACCTAACACGGAATAAACAGCTTAATCTTAAAATTTTCAAAATTTTAGTGGAATGTCTCTTCTGTTTAGCAAGTTTTTGCATACAATTGCCAATAATACTACTCTATTTTGCCTGTCTGCTTGAGTACAGAATATAAAGGTGGATTTTATGTCAGTGTTAACTAGAACATTATTGGGATTTTCCCAGATTCACCCTAGAGCAGTTATAAAAAATGTATACATTTAATTATGTTTTCACTTTTCTGTGAAAGATTTCCAATATTATGATTGCCTTCCTTTTTATTCCCCTTTTAAAATACATTATTTTCCTGTATTGCAGATTTTTATTCTTAGGTATATTGACCAAAGTTTAACGAGAAGAACTGTGACCAGCTAGGAGGATTGCTGCAAGGAATGGAATTAGCTCATAGCTTATTGCTGAATGAAGAAGCATACAATCAACTAGGTGAAGTTCAGAAGGCAGAGTTTATTTTTGAGTGGTTGAGATACTTGGAGAAGCTCTTGTTAGCAACCAGCAGGGTGGGTAAAATGACAACATGTTTTTTTAAGTGCCCATGTTTACTTCCTTTGGTTTGCTTTTCTAGTTTTTTCCAGAATAATGTAATTTAACTTTAAAATGTTAGACTTTGTTAAAACTTAATGAAACATAGTACATTTTTTGTTCCCTCATCAGAGTTTTTACTATTAGAAGTTTTCGCTATTCAGAAAAGCAGGAAGAAATTAGCTAATGTTTTTGGTATTACTTTAAAAATATATGAAACACCAACTACAACTACTTTGTATTATACTTCATTTTTGTTATCTTCTGCATCTGTGTTCCTCCATGTCCAGAAAGCCCTGGTAAAGTATGGTGGCTAAACAATGTAGTGGGAGTTTCACTTTAAAAAGGTAGGAAGACTTGAGGTGTATGAATTCAAGAGCCTATGGATAAACAGATTCTCCCTTAAAAGCTTATGACATGAGTATAAAAAAGGAAAACTGATCACTCATACCCTTCACGTACATTCAGCAATTAGTAACATTTTGCCATGTTTGGTTGATTAATTTACTAAGCCATTGAGGTGGCACTTCTAGCCTACATCTCCTAAAAATAAGAACATTTTTTCACATAATCACAGTACTATATGCAGTTCCAAAGTGGTACAAAAACACTACTCATGGAGACATTTAGAATTTAACAAAAGACATTTTATTTATGAATTTAAAATAATAGCATTCCAAAACACATTCTTGTTCTGAGACAACAAGGAGCTATGTGACTCTAGTTATCAAAATATTTGACAAGTTTGCTGATCTTTAAGAGAGAAAAAAAGCAACTTCTAGATTTGGGGGGAAAAATTAGCAAAAGACAAAATTCTATACACTGACAAATATTTTATTGTGGAATTTTAGGCTTCAGTGAGCACCTGAATACTATTAGCTTCATAATGATACTGTGTACTTTTTATTTGGATAGCAGACAAGGAAAATGGAATAACATTATTAACATTTATATACATAAGCTTGCAAAAAGAAAATTGCATTACACTTAGGAATAGATCTGAATAAAACAGGTAGCCATTACAAGGTCAGCTCTGGTTACAGATTATAGGTTACTGCTTTATGCAGCTTATATGGGGGAGGTGTAGGATTAGTAACTCAGACGCTGTACTTGAAAATACAAATTTGGACGTGCTGATGCGTACTTGTAGACCCAGTTACTTGGTAGGCTGAAGCAGGAGGATTGCTTGTGCCCAGGAATTCGAGGCTGTAGTGCAGCACTATAATTGCCCCTATGAATAGCCATTGCACTCTACCCCAAGCAACATAGTGTGACCTTGTGTATTAGTCCGTTCTCACACTGCTGTAAAGAACTACCTGAGACTGGGTAATTTATGAAGAAGAGAGGTTTAATTAATGCACAATTACATAAGCTTAACAGGCGTGACTGGGAGACCTCAGGAAACTTACAGTCATGGGAGAAGGTGAAGGGAAAGTGAGGACCTTCTTCACATCGTGGCAGGAAGGGTGGGGGGAAGTGTCACACACTTTTAAACCATCAGATCTTGTGAGAACTCACTCACTGTCACAAGAACAGCATGGGTGAAATCCACCCCCATGATCCAATCACCTTGTAGCAGGCCCCTCCCCTGACACATGGGAATTACCATTCAGCATGAGATTTGGGTGGGGACACAGAGCCAAACCATATCACATTGTCTCTATGAAAAATAATGATACAAATTTGCTCTACCTTTCAAACAAAAGGAGATTTAGAATACATAGAGCCGTTATATTTGTTGACAGAGATTACAGTATAATGTGCTTTGGAATTTTTGGAGGGTTTTTTTGGAGTTATTAGCAGAGCAACAAACTACCTGTTTAGTGTGGCATAATGACCACACTACCAACTTATTTGTAACTTCCAGTCAAAATAAGTTTGCATTTTTCTAGAGCCTTTTTAGTTCTTAAATATTTGAAAGAAAAATTATGTTAGAGGATTACATATAATTATATTGACTTTGAAGTGTCTTTGTGTTATCTTTCTTTCTAGAATGATGTAAGGGAGAAACAGAAGACTCTTGTTGAACAGCTCCTGTCTTTGTTGAACAACTCCCCAGGGCCTCCTACCCGCAAACTCCTTGCTAAGAATCTAGCCATACTTTATAGTATTGGAGACACATTCTCTGTTTACGAGGCAATCGATAAATGTAATGATCTTATTCGTAGCAAAGATGATTCTCCAAGTTACCTTCCTACTAAGCTGTAAGTGAAACATTAAAACAGAACAGGAAACAAAATATTGCTTCCTGTTGTATTTTTATGAAGTACCCATAGTACTTGACAATTACTTTGAAACTGAATACAAACTCAGTTTTACTCATTTTAAGAAACTAACACTTCATGTTAGTTACTGAGAAACAATTCTACAAATACTTTAGACGTATTTGAAGTCTAGATTTGAGATTCAAAACATCTTCCTAAAAAAAATTTTAGCAGTTGAATATTTAAGAAAGATATTTTAAATTCTTCACATTTTTGGATGCTTTTGCAATTTATTCATTCTTGGTTATGAAAATTGATAATAAATATCATGTAGAAAAGTATTTGCCAAGATCCTGAAAAGAACAGCCTAGTTTCTCTGTAGGATTTAGTTCATTTTATCACCTGTTATCTTTAAAAAGGCAATGAGCCACATAGTATTTCTTTTTTTCTTTTTTTTTGAGACAGAACCTCTCTGTCACCGAGGCTGGGGTGCAGTGGCGTGATCTCGGCTCACTGCAACCTCCGCCTCCTGGGTTCGAGCAATTCCCCTGTCTTAGCCTCTCAAGTAGCTGGGACTATAGGCACGCACCACCACTTTGAGCTAATTTTTGTATTTTTAGTAGATACGGCATTTTACCATGTTGACCAGGCTGGTCTCAAACTCCCAACCTCAAGTGATCCACCCGCCTTGGCCTCCCGAAGTATTGGGATTATAGGCATGAGCCATTGCGCCCAGCCACCATGTCATAATTCTATAGAAGTTTTTGTTGCTCTAATTTTTACTTATAACAGAATGTATTCCCCCATAAAGTTTTCAGATTTCAAACTTGATGAGAACATTATTTCTTGTTTTTATTTTTGTCTTTAAGCTTAACTATTATCTAATATGTAGCTGAGTTCTGTTGAAATATTTTGTAGAATTTTGTAACAAAGTTGAGGGTGTGTAATCTTTGGGCTGAGTAGTAATCACAGATTGATACATCCTTATTATTGAAAGTATAATCATATTCACCTAAGTGTCATGCCTTAAGATTTAACCACAGAATAGATTCTTAGAAATTTTATCCTTTCAAAGTAAAATTTAAAATAGTAACTTTTTCAACAAGTGATGCCAGTATAACTGTATGTCCACATGCAAAAGAATGAATTTGGACCCTTCTATTACACCATGTATAAAAAAATTAACCCAAAATTGATCATAGATGTAAGTGTAACAGCTAAAACTATAAAACTCGTAAGAAAAAACATAGGGGTAAATCTTTGTGACCTTGTTTTTGGCAGCGTTTCTTAGGTATAGCATCAAAAAGCACAACTGACAAAAAATAGATAAGACTTCATCACAGTTAATACATTTGTGTTTCAAAGGATAATACAAAGAAAGTAAAAAGACAACCAAGAGAATGGGGAAATTTTTCAATAATTATCCTTACATATTCTAAGATATTTTTATTCCTATTGTTTCAGCTGTGACTAATTTCTAATTTAAATGTTGTTTCAGTGCTGCTGTGGTATGTTTGGGTTCCTTGTACAAGAAGTTGGGTAGAATACTGGGTAACACCTTTACTGATACGGTGGGGAATATTCTTAAGGCTGTGAAGAGTGCAGAGGTAAGTAATTACAAGTTCAGCCAAAGAATGAAAATACAGCATTTTATTGGTTTATGCTTTCCCGAGCAAATAAAAGAACTTTACATATGACAAGCATATGTAGATATGAATATAAATATACCTATAAATTAAATATTTCTAGATGATGCACAATATGTACTCTGTATATTGAATTCCTGTCAGAAAAATAGTAATGCAGTAGAATTTCATGTATTCATATAAATCCAAGTGGGTGAAAACTAATGTATTCCACTTATAGGCCCATCCCTGCTCTCTCCTCTTACTCCATCTTTTCTATTTGATAGTACTTACTGGTGCCAGTGCAACTGCTTGTCACTAGGGACTACATAGTTGATAAACACTGTATACCTTATGGATAGATGAGTTACTATACTAGCATCAGAAGGTAGTAAGGAATATAATCTGAGGGGAAAGAGTGTAGAGGATGTGTGACCAGATCCAGATGACCTTTTAATTGCCAAGGGAGTATATTTTCAACTGAATCCTCATTGAAATATTTGTGTCACTTACTACTCTGGAACACCCCTTGTTTTTGAGACTGTCTCTTCATTTGACTTTAAGAAACTAAGATACTGTAATCTCTTGCCAACTGTGGTTTTACTGGTTTTGAAATGAAAGCATTTATATGTTTGTTTAGCAAAAGGTTTAAATCTGTGGTCCCTAATATGTAAGGACAACTTAGCACCTTTAAATATAAAAACATGGACATGGTAGTTTGCACCTGTAATCTCAGCTACTTGAGAGGCTGAGACGGGAGGATCACTTAAAGCCAGGAGTTTGAGACCACCCTGGGCAACACTGGAAGACTCTGTCTCTACAAAATCATAAATTAGTTGCAGTATGGTGGTGAGCACCTGTAGTTCTAGCCCCTCAGAAGACTGAGGCAGAAGGATCACTTGAGCCCAGGAGTTCAAGGCTGTAGTGAGCTATGGTCATGCCACTGGACGGCATCCTAGGTGACAGAGCAAGACCCTCTTTTTTTTTTTTTTTTTTTTTTTTTTTGTGAGACGGAGTCTGGTTGTGTTGTCCAGGCTGGAGTGCAGTGGCACGATCTCAGCTCACTACAACCTCCACTTCCTGGGCTCCAGCAATTCTCCTGCCTCAGCCTCCTGAGTAGCTGGCATTACAGGCGTGTGCCACCACCCAGCTAATTTTTTGTATTTTTAGTAGAGACAGGGTTTCACCATGTTCACCAGGCTATTCTTGAACTCCTGACCTCAAGTGATCCAGCTGCCTCAGCCTCCCAAAGTGCTAGGATTACAGGCATGAGCCACCATGCCCGGCCCAACACCATGTCTCTTAAAAAATATTTATTAGAAAAAATAAATCTAAAAACATCACACTGGTTACTCTTGTTACTTTATTTACAAAAATCTAGAAAACAGCTCTGAAGTAATTTATAGAAATGTTGGACAGTCACACACACATTTTTAAAAAATGTAGCAAGGCAAAACAAGGGAAAATTCCAATTAAAAAAATGGGTAAATTTTAAGAAGAATGTAGCTGATTCAAGAACTTTAAGAAGTGAAGACTCTAACATAAAACTGGTGAGAAAATTTGCTCATCAGATCACTTCTCAGCAATAGTTTCCCAAAAGATTGGAGAAAATGATTAAGGAGAACAGATTTTTATAACATCTATAAATCTAGTTTTATTTAAAAGCAGATATCTGTAAGAAATTTTATTTATTGAGATACAGCCATTTTAAACTTTCTTCCTCCTAATTCCACTGGTTAAGCTATAACACTTTTTAGGCCCCTTGGTTAATAGAGGATTACTCTATAGTTATGAAAATGTTTTAAGTTACTGTTAAGTATTTTGTTGCTCCCCTATTTTTAAAATTTTTTTAGCTAACGTCCTTGAGCCGTATTCCCTACTTTTGATCTTTGATTTAGTTGATCAGGTATCACAACATTTCAGAGATATCCACACCCACCAGTGATACACAACATTTGGAACTGGAATAAAAGAAAAGTTCAGAAGATTCTCATTGACAGCATTTTATTATGTTCACCTATGACTTTGAAGTGCCTTTAAACAAAGATGAATTAACAATATTACTATGAAGTGATTCTTGATGCTGATCTTTGTCTTCCTCCAACTCCAACTTATCTACCTTCAGTGGCCTTAACTTCCTGGGATATAGATATGATTTGAGGTATTTAGTAAAACATTAATAAAATAAGCGACTACTTTTTTTTTTTTTTAAGACAGGGTCTGGCTCTGTCACCCAGTCTGGAGTTCAGTGGTGCAATCTGCACTCACTGCACTCTCTGCCTCCCACTGTACCCTCTCCCTCCCACTGCACCCTCTGCTTCCGAGGCTCAAGCCATCCTCCCACCTCAGCCTCTCGAGTAGCTGAGACTACAGGTGTGCACTACCATGCTCCCACCTCAGCTTCCTGAGTAGCTGGGACTAGAGATGTGCACCAACACGCCTGGCTAAAATTTGTATTTTTTTAGAGTTATGGTTTTACCATGTTGCCCAGGCTGGTTGCGAAGTCCTGAGCTCAAGCACTTGGCCCACCTTGGCCTCCCAAAGTGCTGAGATTACAGGTGTGAGCCACCGGGCCCAACCAAGCAGCTACTATTTCTTGACTGTTTACTGTGTGCCAGGCACTGTGTGAATGTTTACCCATGAGGTTCATCTTATCCTCATTTTATAGATGAGGAAATAAGTAAGAACAACTTAAAGTCACAAAGTTACTGAGGGTCACAGAGAAGTTCAAACCCAGGTTTTTTCAATTCTAAATCCAAGACTTTAAATTGTGAGTTATGCTATTCCAACCAATAAATAATAACAAAGTATTATAGCTACCAGATCTATTGAACATTTGTTGTATGGCTAGGCTTGTTATAAGCACTTTGCATGTATGACTCATTCATTCCTTACAACAGCCTATGAGGGATACTATTACCTCTATTTTTAGATGAAGAAACAGATTTGCCCAAGGTCCTATCTAGTAAATGGCAGACCCTGCATTTTTAATACGTTAGCTTAGACTATAACAACTATTTATTGAATGCTTAATGGCATGTAAGCTTTGGGCTAGGCACTTTTCATGTAATTTTGTTTAATCTTCACATCAACCCTGTGAAATTTGTATCATGTTGAAATCCGGTGTATACAAGTAACTTTTCAAATAATATTTCATAAAATAGTAACTTGTTTCTTGATGTCAGAATGGGTTGGTCAGTATGTATAGAAGTCTGGGTATTTCTTCAGTACCAGAGACAGATATCAGTGTTTAATCCTGTTCTTTGCAGTGGAATTATTTTTCCTATTTAATTTTTTTTTCGTTTTGGTAGTCTCAAGGCCGATATGAGATTATGCTAAGTCTGCAAAATATATTGAATGGACTAGGAGCTGCTGCTGCACCTTGTCACAGGGATGTTTATAAAGCTGCTAGATCCTGCTTAACAGATAGATCCATGGCTGTTCGTTGTGCTGCTGCAAAGGTAAAATGATCTAATAAGCAGACTTTAAAAATTAGTATGAAGAAAATTAAATCAGATTATCTTTGTGAAAGCTACATTATTTTGGTAGTCAGCTAGGACTATCTCATTTTAACATACGAGGAAACCGAGACCCAGAGTTATATGAATTTCCCAAGGTTTAAATAGTTAGCAACACATAGTCAGAGGGTAGGAAGTTCAGGTTTCCAGAATCTTAAGTATTCATTCTACTCTACTAAAAATTTCTTCCTAATTGTGTAAATTAAAATTTACATGTGAGGTTTATGTTGTCTCAAAGTGATTTTTTGTTTTGTTTTTAATTTATACCTTCTTAACATAGTTGGTAAGATAATACAGTGAAGTTTTTTTAATGTTGGAATTATTCTCCCAGATGTTCATAGCCAACAGATTGATTCTAAAGGCATTTTTCATAACCTGTGGAGTTAGACATGGGTCCTCCTCCCACCTCTTGTAGGTTCATTCTCTTCTATAATATAATCTTTATGACTTTTAATAAGTATTCATTTATTATTCTTGTAATCATAATAGATACTCTGAATTTGTGCATTATTTTTTAAAACCCTGATAGTTTCTGTAACTTATGTAGCTCTGAACCTGACATTTGTATTTTATTTTTCATTAATTTCTCTCTGTCCAATTGAATAGTGTCTCCTTGAACTTCAGAATGAAGCCATCTTTATGTGGAGTACGGACCTGGACAGTGTGGCCACACTGTGTTTTAAGTCCTTTGAAGGTTCCAATTATGATGTGCGGATTTCTGTTTCAAAGTTACTAGGCACAATATTAGCTAAAGCTATAACTTCTAAACATCCAGGAACAGGTAAATACATGTAATTGTTTTTAAAGTATCTTCTGTAATTTTTTCCCCAGTTGATATAAACAAATATGTATAATGTTATTTCTACTCATTATAAATCAATTTCGGGCTGGGCATGGTGGCTTATGCCTGTAATCTCAGCACTTTGAGAGGCCAAGGTGGGTGGATCACCTAAGGTCACGAGTTTGAGACCAGTCTGGCCAACATGGTGAGACTCATCTCTACTAAAAGTGCAAAAATTAGCTGGGTGTGGTGGCACACGCCTGTAATCCCACCTACTTGGGAGGCTAAGGCAGGAGAATCACTTGGACCCAGGAGGCAGAGGTTGCAGTGAGCTGAGATTGCACCACTGCACTCCAAAAAAAAAAAAGTTCCTTTTTTTTCTTTTTTTGTTTTTTTGTTTTTTTGTTTGAGACGGAGTCTCGCTCTGTCACCCAGGTTGGAGTGCAGTGGCACAATCTCTGCTCACTGCAAACTCTGCCTTCCAGGTTCACACCATTCTCCTGCCTCAGCCTCCTGAGTAGCTGGGACTACAGGCACCCGCCACTGCACCTGGCTAATTTTTTGTATTTTTAGTAGAGACTGAGTTTCACAGTTTTAGCCAGGATGGTCTCGATCTCCTGACCTCATGATCCGCCCGCCTCGGCCTCCCAAAGTGCTGGTATTACAGGCGTGAGCCACCACGCCCGGCCATTTTTAATTTTTTTTTTTTAAGTAATCGTGAAGTGTTATCCAATAAATGATATGATCTAAATACTGATTTTTTTTTTTTTAAAGCAGCATGCATCTGACTACATATATTTGGCTTGCCATTTTTTAGGTTGGTACAATGGAGCATATAATGTAGATAATTCTAGATATTTGAAGTTTATTGTATTTGGACAGTTTTGCTTTGTCTTAGTGATTTCGTTGTTGTTTTTGGAGACAGGGTCTCACTCTGCCACCCAGGGTGGAGTGCAGTGGTGCAATCACAGCGTACTACTTTCTCCGTCCCAACCCCAGAATTAGCCATTTCTCTAAGGAGTTCTACTTTTGAATCTTTTGAATAGTCAAATAGAATAGATGTTGAGTGTGAAAGAGAAGTCCAGGGTGACTTTATGAATTTTGGGCTGAAAACCCGGAAGTATACAGTTGTCATCAGCTTACATGAGCAAGTGTGCAAGTAGAGTAGGCATGTGTATGTGTCAGGGAGGAGGATCAAGCACTGCGTTTAAAACAATTTGGACCATTAAATAGACATCGAAATACAGATATCAAATAGACAGCTGGATGTGAGAGTCTGGTGTCCAGGAGAGGAGACTGGACATCAACTTCATAAATTTTAGGAATAAATTAATAGTGATTATTCAGGAATCTCTAATATAGAGATGGAATTTAAGCTATGAGATTAGATAAGATCACAAGACAGTGAGTATACATAGGGAAGAGCAGACCAGGTACTAGGTCATGAGCTTTCTCTAGGAGAACACAAGGAACCATCGAAGAAGACAGAACAGAAATTTCCAGTGAGAAGGAAGGAAAGAAAGCCAAGAAAGCATGTCTTGTGGTTTTATCCAATCTCATGCCATCTTAAAGTATTGCCATATACATTGCATCATAATTATAAATGATAATTTTACAGTGGAAAAATCTGGCAGACTTACACTGTGCAAATGTTCAAAGCTAATATCACCTATGTAGGGACAGACTGACATCACACCTGGCAGTGCTTTTTGATGTTATGCATTGAAAAGGATATAGCATTACTTATGTAGTTCTCTGTCAAAAATTTGGAGGAAATACCAGACAAACTCATATCAAGAGCCATTCTATAAAACAACTGGCCATAAGTGTATTCTTCAGAAGTAAGAAAGTAATGAAGAAAATATGATGAGTCCAGGTAGATGCAGTCATGCATAGCTTAATAATAGGGACATATTCTGAGAAATGCATCATTAGGTGATTTTGTCATTCTGGCAACATCGTAGAGTGAACTTACACAAATCTAGATGATATAGCCTACTGCACACTAGGCTATTGCTCTTAGGCTATACATCTCTACAGCATGTTACTATGCTGAATACTGAGAAAACTGTATTACAATGGTATTTGTGTATCTAAACATGTCTAAATATAGAAAAGGTACAGTATAAATATGATATAAAAGATAAGAAGTGGTACACACCTATAGGGCACTGACTATGAATGGAACTTACGGGACTGGAAGTTGTTCTGGGTGAGTCAGTGAGTGGCGAGTGAATGTGAAAGCCTAGGATATTACTGTATACTACTGTAAATGTTACAAACACTGTGTACTTAGGCTATGCTAAATTTTAAAAATGTATGTTTTTCTTTAATAATAAATTAGCCTTTGTTTACTGTAAGCTTTTTACTTTATAAACTTTTTGATTTTTAAAATTTTTGATTCCTTTGAATATTTTTATAACAACATTTAGGGGCCAGGTGCAGTGGCTCATGCTTGTAATCCCAGCACTTTGGGAGGCTGAGGCGGGTGGATTGCTTGAGGTCAGGAGTTTAAGACCAGCCTGGCCAAGATGGGAAACCCTGTCTGTCTACTAAAAATGCAAAAACAGGGCGTGATGGCATATGCCGGGAGTTACAGCTGCTTGGGAGGCTGAGGCATGAGAATCACTTGGACCCTTTAACTTGGGAGGCAGAGGTTTCAGTGAGTTGAGATTGTGCCACTACACTCAAAATAATAATAACACTTAGCTTAAAACACAGATACATTGTACAACTATACAAAAACATTTTCTTTATATCCTTGTATCCTTGTTCTATAAGCTTTTTTCTATTAAAAAAAAAACCTTTTTTTTTTTTTAAACTTTTAAACACATACATAAGCCCAGGCCTACACAGAGTCAGAACCATCAATCTCACTGTCTTCCACCTTAATATTTTGTCCCACTGGATGGTCTTCAAGGGCAGTGACACGCATGGAGCTGTTGTCCCCTGTAATAGCGATGCCTTCTTCTGGAATACTTCCTAAAGGGCCTACCTGAAGCTGTTTTGCAGTTAACTTTTTATAAATGAGAGTATACTTTAAAATAACAGTAAAAAGTATAATAAATACATAAACCAGTAACAGTTGTTTATTATCAAGTATTACATACTTTACATAATTGCATGGTCTTTACTTTTACATGACTGGCAGTGTAGTAGGGTTGTTTACATGAACATCACCACAGACATGTGAGTAATGTGTTGGAATGTCATGAGGCAATAGGAATTTTTCAGCTCCATCATAATCTTACAGGACCACCGTCATATATGTGATCTCTGTCATTGAACAGAATGTCCTTATGTGGTACGTGACTGTATATGAAAGTTTATTATACTCTTCTTATTTTTTTCTAATTTTTTTCTAATTTTTAAAAATATATATTTATGTATGTCCAGATTCCATTCACTCCACTTTAACCACCTTGATCCAAGTCACTATCATCTCTTGCTTACACTAATAAATCACTCCTAATGGTTTTCCCTGCTTCTACCTTTACCCCACTCTATAATCTTCTCTCAACACAGCAGCAGCATGACAGATTACATCACTTGTCTGCTCAAGGTCCTCCACTGGCACCTCATTTCAATCACAGCCTTATTATAATGACCTACAAGGTCCTATATCTTCTGCCCTCTCCCCATCCTTACACTCTGACCTGTCTCCTACATACCCCCTCCACTGCTCCATCCACATAGCTCTGTGTGAACTCACCTGGCATCCTATAAAGGCCTTTTTGTCGTAGCCATTTCCTCTGCCTAGAATACTTTTTCTGCAGATACCCTCATGACTAATTTCTTCCCTACATTAAAACTGTGTTAAAATGTCACCGTTTCATGACTCTTACCCCAATACCCTATTTAAAGTCACAAACTACACTTCACTCCACCCCCGTATTCCTGACCTCATTTTGCTCTGTTTTCTGCATGGTTTTTAATCACTGTTTAATATACATAGTCATTTATTACATTTATTGCTGTCTCAGAATTTATGATCCACAGAGCATGGATTTTGCACTGTTCAATAATGTTTCTTCCCCAAATGCCAAGTTAGATTTTCATTTGTCTCAGATGGTTTTCTTTAGGCTAGGGAGGAGGTTTTTGTGTTCATAACTGTAACAAAAGTTTATTTCTGTGCTCTTGTAGAGGGTCAGAGCTTGTGACCATTAATTTTTGAGGGAGAAATGGTTTCTTCTTTTTTTTAGGGAGATAATATTATCTAGATAGTCACAGGGAGAAACCCAGCTGTGTCAAACTGAAGTCAATCTTACACATTCCTGCCTTAATTAATCTGTTAGTTATTGTAGCCTAAGAGCCAAATGAGTAGTTTTAATGAATTTAGCTTTGATTTCTTCAGAGACTGAACGAATAGTAAAAGTTTTATTGCCAATAGAGAATTTTTAAAAATAGGACATTTACATTATATACATTTCTTTGAGAGTTGTACAGCATTTGGAAAAATAAAATTATGATTTTGGCATTTTCCATGTTTCAAAAGAATTTTCAAAGTATTGTACAGCATTTTCATTTGTGGAGGACTAGGGCAGTCTTATTTATGTTTTTTCCCCTGTTTTAGAAGACAGCCTTTTAACTTCTTCGAGGAAAGGAAGCAAGATCATGATCTTAGTCATAGTCTTTAAGATGCTTTTGACGTGCACTTCAGGGTCCATTCTGATTTGACCTCTGAACCCTTGTGTGACTTTGTGTATTACTGTGTAGACTGTTCTGCAAATTTTGCATTTTGTTTGAATTTTTAGTTTATTTTTGTTTCTATTAACATGCTGGCTTTTTGCAAATCAAGAACATGCATTAAAATTTAGTCTATAAAATATGAATCACAGTTTTGTTCTTTGTCATAGCAGCCTCACGTCAAAGCATTCGCAGAGTATCTCTGGAGGAAGTTCTGGAATTACTAGGAACAGGGTTTCTACGTGGGAGTTCAGGATTCCTTCGAGCCAGTGGAGATATGCTGAAAGGAACCAGTTCAGTCAGTAGGGATGTTCGAGTTGGAGTTACTCAGGTTAGAATCACAAATCAGTATCTAAATCTAACTCTTACTGGCCTATAATGAAAGTTTTAGTATCTGACTCCACAGAAGTGGTACTATGCAAGGTCCACACTTATGCTCTCATATCTATTAATAGATATAAATGGTAAGGCCAAAACATTTTTTTAAAGTAGGTTGCAAGTAAGAGAACCTTATTACCCATAATGTGTTTTGCGTTCCTAATAATGGAACATTTTAGTTTTCTTTGAAACAAGAACTTTTTTTGTTTCTAGCTGTTGTGCTTTCATGTATCTTGTGGTTTAACATGTTTTCCATTGTATTTGTGTGTGCTCATACAGTTCAGATTTAAGCTATTAGGTACATATTGTTTAGCATGGGTGAAATAACCATTTTATATGGCTTTAACCCTCAGGAAGTACTGCATGTAGTTTACTTCAGTGCTTAAATTTTTGGTCCTAAACAAATTTTAAGAGGTAAACTCTTAAAAGAGTTATCTTACAATAAAACAAAGAGATATCTGCCTTCTTTCCTTGGATTATCTTTTTTTGCTAAACCTGTTACCATTCAAAGCAAACTTGTATTTTTGAAAAATTCACATATATTGTCATTGTTTTATACTGTATGTAGTCTCCATGAAAATATGAGCTTCCCACTATAATTGTAATTAAACTGTGTGTTTCTAAGGAACAGATTACCTAAAACTACTTTATATCTGTGGAGTAAGGGAAACTGTTAATGTTCATGAAAATAAAGAATTAAATTCCCTTAGAGTTATAATGTTGGAGCATAGTTAATTCTTATAATGTGTTTGTATGTTTAAATAGAGATTTCTTGTTCAGAATGTTAAATCTCTTGGAGCCGTTGTTCACAGAAGCCACAGACACATTTTACATATTAGCTGGGTATGCTGACTATTCTGAAACTGTAGTCTGACCAAAATAAAACAGGGAGGTAACATAAATGAAGTCTTGATTGGAAGTCTATGCACTTCAGACCGGGCGCGGTGGCTCATGCCTGTAATCCCAGCACTTTGGGAGGCCAAGGCAGGCAGATCATGAAGTCAGGAGATCAAGACTATCCTGGGTAACATGGTGAAACTCCGTCTCTACTAAAAATACAAAAAAAGTAGCCAGGCGTGGTGGCGGGCCCCTGTAGTCCCAGCTACTCGAGAGGTTGAGGCAGGAGAATGGCGTGAACCCAGAAGTAGAGCTTGCAGTGAGCCGAGATTGCGCCACTGCACGCTCCAGCCTGGGCAACAGAGCGAGACTGTGTCTCAAAAAAAAAAAAAAAAAAAAAAGCCCTTC
Source organism: Macaca nemestrina (assembly GCF_043159975.1). NCBI lineage: Eukaryota > Metazoa > Chordata > Mammalia > Primates > Cercopithecidae > Macaca > Macaca nemestrina. The sequence continues at coordinate 76,785,230 of NC_092131.1, forward strand.
AGTTCTGGCTTAAAACAAACAAAAACAAAATGGTGCTATGTTTATATATTTCAAGTGGCTATAAATTAGGAAAGAATACAATTTATAAGGAATAAGAAAAATATTAGTAAATGCTGCATATTTTGTGAGGGAAAATACAGAATTGAAACAATTTAATATTGAAAATAAAACTCTTTTCTTTTTTAGGCTTATGTGGTATTTGTTTCAACATTAGGAGGAGCTTGGCTAGAGAAAAATTTTGCTGCCTTTCTTTCTCATATCCTAAGCCTTGTGTCACAGTCACACCCTAAAGCCACCCAAACTCAGATTGATGCCATTTGCTGTCGCCGTTGTGTTTCATTTATTCTTCGAACTACTATAGGTGGTCTTCTTGGAGAAAAGGCTCAACTTGCAGTTGTAAAGGATATTTGCCAGGCCATCTGGAAGCTAAAGAAAGTTATGGGTATGGATCTCTACTAAAGTAGACAGTTTGTTTAACAGTGCTAATGGAATTGTCCCTTTGGGAAGGCTAGACTGATATATGATACTGTATTAATACAGAAACCTTGAAGGCTGATAGAAGTTCCTCAGAATTCCCGTTGTACTTCCTGTAGAAGTTAAGATAAATTATTTTTGAAACAGTCTATCTCAGTTGCTGTACCATCTTAAGTCTACTCTCCTTATCTCGAATACTGGTAATGTTGGATATTAAATATCAGTAATGTTGAAATCATTTTTAGTTTCCCATGAGTTCTCTCTTTCAGTGCCATTTGCTAAGGGAGTAGTAAGGGATCTCTGATTGGAATGCTTGAACTAAATTGGTTATAGTAATTCATTTCTTTCTTTATTGATGCAAGTCACCATTTAAGCATTTTAGTTATTGCCTCAAGTATTTCTTATAGATCAAGTGTATGTATTAATTTTCGCCGTTACACCTTTTAACTCTTCATACCCTTTTCAATATATTTTAATACAGTGGTGATGCATAGTTAATTCTTGCATTTCTGTCAGATGCCGTAATGAGTGATGGTAATTTGGAAACCCGGGTTGGTTCCACAGATGTAGCAGCTAGCCAGCATATGCTGGTTTGTGCTTTACAAGAACTTGGAAATCTCATACACAATCTTGGCACCACAGCGGCACCTTTGCTACAGGATTCAAGTACAGGTATATCTGTTGTTTGTAACTAATTGGAATACTTTTTTTTCCCTTGAACACTAGATAACTTTGTTCCAAGGAAGGAAATCTTCATGTAGTTTACTTATAGATTCCGTTATAGATTTATTAGAAATGTTTTATGAAAAATTTATAATCATTATTAAAAAGATGTATATTGTTTAGTTTTTTCTTTTGTAATTAAAGATTGTTCTGTAAGTCTCTGCCCCACCCCCCATTCTAGAGACTTATAAGATAACCTGGAAAAACTTTACAGAGAAGTAAACCTGAACTGTCTCTGCATCTGCAGTGAAAACACTAGTACGGTACAAGTAATTCAGTTCCTCAGAGGTCTTTAAAGCAGTATTTTCTTTCTTTTTTTAAGTATTTAATCACTTTATAATAGCTTTATTCAGATACAATTCATGGCTAGGCACAGCGGCTCATGCCTATAATCCCAGCACTTTGGGAGGCCGAGGCGGGCACATCACTTGAGGTCAGGAGTTCAAGACCAGCCTGGCCAACGTGGCAAAACCCCGTCTCTACTGAAAATACAAAAATTAGCCAGGCATGGTGGCTCTTGCCTGTAATCCCAGCTACTCGGGGGGGCTGAGGCACGAGAATCGCTTGAGCGCCAGAGGTGGAGGTTGCAGTGAGTCGAGATAACGCCACTGCACTCCAGCCTGGGCAACAAACAAAAGAGATGTAAATCACTTGCCATGAAGTTTATGCTTATGAGGTATACAATTCGGGGGTTTTGAGTATATTTGCTCTACTGTACAGTTACTACCACTGTCTAATTCCAGAGTCTTTTCATTACCCCCAGGAAGTTGTCATTTCCATTTCCCTTTCCCCCAGCCCCTGACCACCATGAATTTACTTTCTGTCTCTGTGAATCCACCTATTCTGGATATTTCATGTTTAAAAAAAAAAATTCATTCAATATATAGTCATAACTGACTTGCTTCTTTTTAAAATCACTTTTAAAAATCGTTTTTGAGGCCTGATATGGTGGCTCACGCCTGTAATCCCAGCACTTTAGGAGACCAAGATGAGAGAATTGCTTGAGCTGAGTTCAAGACCAGCCTGGGCAACATAATGAGAACTCCTCTCTACTAAAAATTTTTTAAAACTTAGCCAGGCACGGTGGTGTGCACCTGTAGTAGTCCCAGCTCTTTGGGAGACTGAGCCAGGAGCATCACTTAAGCCTAGGAGATTAAGGCTACAGTGAGCTATTATCATGCCACTGCATTCTATCCTGGGTGGCAGAGTGAGACCCTGTTTCAAAAAAATGCATCATCATGGCTTTTATCCTTTGTGGTACACATTTCTTTCTGAGAAACTTTACATTATATTTGTGTGTATAAGCTATTTAGATCTGGGACACTTACTTAAATAGAATTTGACATGAAGCATATGTTTCATGAAAGTTTATGTTGAATCATAGCAAATAATCCCTTTCTTTTATTGGTGATGGCGGTCACTTCACTGTCTTTGTCGTTAGTTGATTAGTAGCCCACTGAGGACCTAGCGAAGCCTTGATTTTAACATTGTGTTCTTGTAAGAGCAACATGGTGGATAGAAAGTGTATTAATTATGTAGGCCAGGCACGGTGGCTCGTGCCTGTAATCCAGCACTTTGGGAAGATGAGGTGGGTGGGTCACTTGAGGTCGGGAGTTCAAGACCAACCTGGCCAACATGGTGAACCCTTGTCTTTACTAAAAATACAAAAATTAGCCAGGTGTAATGGCACACACTTGTGATCGCAGCTACTCAGGAGGTTGAGGCAAGAGAATCACTTAAACCCGGAAGGCGAAGGTTGCAGTGAACCAAGATTGCACCACTGCATTCCATCCTGGGTGACAGAGCAAGACTCCATCTCAAAAATAAAAAAAAGTATACTAATTATGTAGATAAATGTACTAGAAGGATTGAAAAATAAAAAGGATGGGGCAGGGTATGACTTTTTTTTCTTTTTTTTTTTCAAGGCAATGTCTCAGTCTGTCACGCAGGTTGGAGTGTAGTGGCGCAATCTCGGCTCACGACAAGCCCCGCCTCCCCGGCTCAAGTGATCCTCCCACCTCAGCCTCCCTAGTTGCTGGGACAACAGGCATGCGTCACCATGCCTGGCTAATTTTTTGTATTTTTGGTAGAGACAAGGTTTTGTCATGTTGCCCAGGCTGGTCTCAAACTCCTGAGCTCAGGTGATCCACCTGCCTTGGCCTCTCAAAGTGCTGGGATTACAGGCGTGAGCAACCACAGCTGGCCAGGGTGTGACATTTCAAGGTGTTATTTATTGATAATTTTTAATTTTTAGTACCAAATTAATAAGCAATCTGAAGCTAAAGTAAGAGATTGGCTGATTTAGGAAGTAAAGTTTTCTTTTGTATACGGACTTAATTTAGGACAGCTTTCATGAGCTATATTACTAGAAGTAATTCTTAGGTTAGAAAATTATTTTGCATAGGAATGTTGAGAAGGGAGAAAAATGAAATTAAAAAAAAATTATTTATAATTATGTATTTTTCTATTATAATTAGGCTTTTGATAAAAATATTTTATATCCATGTAGCTATGTATTCTTTTGACTATTTTATGATCAGTTGAGTTTTATCTATATGTACCTAAGTTATCATTTGTTTATTCTGTCCTTCCAGGCCTCCTTGACAGTATCTTGTCAGTTACTCTTCATCCTAGCATTTCCGTTCGACTAGCAGCAGCTTGGTGTTTACACTGCATTGCCGTGGCATTACCCTCCTACCTAACACCACTCTTGGATCGTTGCCTTGAACGGCTTACTGGACATAAGTCTTCACCTGAAGCAGTGACTGGCTTCAGTTTTGCTGTGGCAGCTTTGTTGGGAGCAGTAAAACATTGTCCTTTAGGAATTCCTCATGGAAAAGGCAAGGTAATGATTTCATTCTCTATATGTTATAACGTGGTGCTTTTTGTTAGAAGTGTTTTCACATAGTAACAGAATTTGTTACTGAATGCTTTATTTTGCTTTACATCTAGCCCTGCCATGTAAGTACATTTAAAATTTTATTGCAGAGGATAAATAGATCTGCAAAAGAAATCTTAAATAACTAAACTTAATATTTAATAATTTAGTTAGTAGTATTATTGGTGGTATTACTTTAAATATAGTTTACATATCTTAAGATCAAGTAGATAAATAATTATGTTAATGTTCTTAGGAACCAAGATTTTCAATATAAGTAAAAAGAACTGTAACTGTAGAATTAAGTAAAAGCCCCATACGTTAGATTCAAATTGAAATTATCAGTATGAGCTCATTTTAATTTTTCGAAAATATTTACATCCTCCTTTTGTGCAGTGAACAGGCCTAAAAGCAGTGATGACCCAGTGTCAGGGATACCCTAGTGCCCAGGTTATAGCTCTAAATACTGTTTCCAACCAAAAAGGAGTCAGGACTCCATGGAGCAATGGCTGCTTTGAGATGTGGGGCAGGAAATGCACAACGTAAACTTGGGATATCTTGTCATGCCAGAAAGTAAGGAAGTCATCAAGGAATACTGTGTTCATTTTAAAAGGAGGTAACTTAAGAGACTCCCACTGATCAAAGATGGCATGATTTATACATCAAAATTAATAATGACTACAGGGAATTAAAACATACTAGATAATATATAAAATTTCATGAGTTCATAATGATATTCAGCTTCTCCAAATTGTATTGCTACCAAAAAGTTTCATTTTCTAAGTAAATTTAGAATCCAGCACTCTCAGACAAATAAATGATACAAACCTAGTGAATAAATAACCCAGTTTTAATGTACAAAGAATTTTGAAGAGAACTAAAGAAAAATTTTAATGAAACCTAGATAATATAACTAGGCAAGCATGGTGTTTGAATTTTGCTTCTTATTTAACAGCTAGGAATTGTAAGTTGTCAGAGAACATTGTTTGACAGTGAAAGCCCTTATAACCCATACCTCTCACAAATTCGTAAATATATTTGAAAAAATATATCACCATTATTCCTTTCTTTCTCATTGCCACTCTTGTGTCATTATGGAGTTTGATAGGATATACACCACATGGTAGGCTCTGCAAAAGACCATTCCATAACTTGAGCAATTCAAAAAATATTTTGAGTATTGCCAGTGCCGTTGAAATAAGTTAGGTAACAACTTTGGAAGATGAGATTATTTATTTGAATTTATTATTTTAGTTATATTCTTAACACATCACATCTTGCTAAGCAAAGACTTGTCATTGAATGTATTTAATTAAACCTATTCTCATATCTCATTAATTCAGACAAGGTTCCCATTCCCATATTATATTTGGAATTTCTTTCCGGGAGAAGATCCACTTGTTCTGATTTGACTAGAATGATTTGTTTTGTCCTCACTCTTTTTGAGTGCTATCCATTGACTGTATAAGCTGTAGGGAGTCCTAAATTAGTAGTAAGTCGGTTGGTTGTTTTAAAATACACTAGTCTTCCTCTTTAAAAAATTTGTATGCCAACTCATAATACTTCCTGCTTTTTCAGGGGTGATTGGTAATAGATGTTTTCTCATATTAGATGCTCTCTGGCCTTTGTCATATGTAATCATACGTTATCCGTAAATGTGAAATGTCTGGTTTTTCCTCTCTGTTGTTTATAACACTGCCTATTTCATGGACCCCTTTTTTTTGAAACAGGGTCTTGCTCTGTCACCTAGGCCAGAGTGCAGTGGTGAGATCATAGATAACTGCAGCCTCAAATGCCAGGGCTCAAGTGATCTTCCCATCTCAGCCTCCCAAGTAGCTGAAACTACAGGCGCATGCTTCCATTGCCTGGCTAATTATTTTTCTTGTGAAGATAGGGTCTCACTCTGTTGCCCAGGCTTGTCCTTTTTTTTTTTTTTTTTCCCCAAAAGACATGGTCTTTCTTTATTGCCCAGACTGCAGTGCAGTGGTGTGATCCTAGCTTACTCCTAGGCTGATCTTGAACTTCTGGCCTCAATTGGTCCTCCCAGCTTAGCCTTCTGAGTCTTTGGGATTACAGGCATGAGCCACTGTGCCCAGCCTCTCAGACTTTTTTACTACAACATTTTAATAAATTTCACTCTTCAGTGTGAGACTATTTTGACTACCTCTAACCACTATAGTATACTACCTCTTGGAAGACTATTATCAGCTACTGAGTTATAAAGGTAGTATGTAGGCCGGGCGTGGTGGCTCAAGCCTGTAATCCCAGCACTTTGGGAGGCCGAGACGGGCGGATCACGAGGTCAGGAGATCGAGACCATCCTGGCTAACGGTGAAACCCAGTCTCTACTAAAAAATACAAAAAACTAGCCAGGTGTGGTGTCAAGCGCCTGTAGTCCCAGTTACTCGGGAGGCTGAGGCAGGAGAATGGCATGAACCCAGGAGGCGGAGCTTGCAGTGAGCCGAGATCATGCTACTGCACTCCATCTCAAAAAAAAAGAAAAAAAAAAGTAGTATGTAGCCTTTTTTTTTTTTTTGAGACTGAGTCTCACTCTGTCGCCCAGGCTAGAGTGCAATGGCGTAATCTCGGCTCACTGCAACCTCCGCCTCCTGGGTTCAAGCAATTCTTCTGCCTCAGCCTCCCGAGTAGCTGTGACTACAGGCACGTGCCACCACGCCTGGCTAATTTTTTGCATTTTTAGTAGAGATGGGGTTCCAGTGTGCTAGCCAGGATGGTCTCAATCTCCTGACTTTGTGATCTACCCGCCTTAGCCTCCCAAAGTGCTGGGATTACAGGCGTGAGCCACCGCACCCGGCTGTATGTAGCATTTTTAAGAGAGAGACTCCTGTAAGAAAACTTTTTTGGGTAATTATGGATTTAAAAGGATGGTTGCTCAAAACTAAAAGTAAATTCAGATTCTGTACAGCTATACTTGAATAATCTTACATTGTTGTCACATGTGCTCTACAAAAAATTATGAGGTTGTTGTGTACTACTTCATATACCAGTATTTAACCTTGAAAACTTAATTTTTTATCGTTTCCTTTATGACAGTCCTATTATGTAGTCTACATGAATGAGAATTCTTTATCGTTTACATTTATTTTATGTAAGAATTAATTCAAGAGATTATTATTAGCTGCTATCATTTAGTAATTTATAAACTGATATGCTTTTTTTTAAAACTTGTTCTTCTATATGTAAATAGATTATTATGACATTAGCAGAGGATTTGCTGTGTTCTGCTGCTCAAAACAGTCGCCTTTCAGCTCAGCGCACACAAGCTGGATGGTTGCTGATTGCTGCTCTGATGACATTAGGTAACAGTCTGTAGAAGGTTTACATACCTTGAAATACTTTGTGTTTTCTGAGTGAAAGGATTCTTGTATGTGATTTGATGAAACTAACTTTTAATACGTACTAGAATTTAAATAGCCACACAAACATTTTTCTTCTAGTAGTCACCTTAAAAAGCCTTTTACTTTCTTTATTGCTTAAAACCTTTTGAGACCTCTCTTGATTTTCTCTTCTGGATTAGATTGTAAGTCTCAAGTAGGACAAGCTGATTTACTAATCATCTTTCAGGCTTAACTCTGAATGACTGTGGCTTTTTCAAAAATCATTGACATCCATCTTCAGAAAAAAAAATTTCCACAATATAGGCAAAAGAACATATCCATAGCATGGGAATCCAGTTCTATAATTGTTTGAGGATTCATAACAGCCAATAAGGTTGCTACATTGAAGGGACTGAATTTCACTTAAATTATATTTATTAAAAAACAGTAATTGTTTTACATTCATGACTATTTATATCCAGTAAATTTTTGAGACACGGTCTCACTCTGTCACACGAGCTGGAGTGCAGTGGCATGATCATGGCTTACTGCAGCCTTGACCTCCTGGACCCAAGTGATCCTCCTACCCAGGCGTACAACATCATGCCTGGCTAATATTTAAAATTTTTTTGTAGAGATGGGGTCTCACTATGTTACCCAGGCTGGTCTTGAACTCGTGGGCTCAAGCAGTCCTTCCACCTTGGCCTCCCAAAGTGTTGGGATTATAAGCATGAGCCACTGAAAACTTTATTTATTTATGTATTTATTTATTTATTTATTGCCCAGTCTAATGAAACTTAATTTTATTACTTTATTACACCTATATTTTAAGTCTCTGTTGTCATACAAATTATAGCTCACATATAAAACAACTGGCTGAGGCAGGGCATGGTGGCTCATGCTTATAATCCTAGCACTTTGGGAGGCTGAGGTGGGTGGATCACTTGAGGTCAGGAGTTCAAGATCCGCCTGGCCAACAAGGTGAAACTGCATCTCTACTAAAATACAAAAATTAGCCGGGCCTGGTGGCGCATGCCTGTAGTCCCAGCTACTCGGCAAGCTGAGGCAAGAGAATTGCTTGAACCCAGAAGGTGGAGGTTGCAGTGAAGTGAGATTGCACCACTGCACTCCAGCTTGGATGACAGAGCAAGACTCCCTCTCAAAAACAAAACAAAACAAAAACAAATAAGTCAGGCGCAGTGGCTCACACCTGTAATCCTAGCACTTTGGGAGGCCTAGGCGGGCGGATCATCTGAGGTCAGGAGTTCGAGACCAGCCTGGCCAACATGGTGAAACTTTGCTTGTACTAAAAAAATACAAAAATTAGCCAGGTGCGGTGGCATGTGCCTGTAGTCCTAGCTACAGGGGAGACTGAGGCAGGAGAATTGCTTGAACCCAGGAGGCAGAGGTTGCAGTGAGCTGAGATCATGCCACTGCACTCCAGCCTGGGTGACAGAGCAAGACTCTGTCTCGAAAAATAAAAATAATAAATAATAATAAAATAAAGCAACTGGCTGGATTTGGCCAATAAATCATTTTGACACCTATAAAGTAATTTGACCTAAAGGAGCTTAAATGAGAATAAACAGTCATTAATGAAGAACTACTTTAAGTAGTGTTCTTAAGATGATTAAAGAGATTTATTGAACTAGATCAGGTTTAGCCTCAAGGAGCCAAATTTGGCCTGCCATCAATATTTGTTACACAGCCTGTGAGCTAAGAACAGTTTTTATATTTATTAATGGTTGGGAAAAAAATATATTTTGTGATACATGAGAATCATGTGAAAGTCATGTTTCAGCATTCATAGTTTTATTTGCATACAACCACACTTGTTAGTGGATTGTCTATGACCTTTAGGTGTACAGTGGCAGAGTTGAGTAATTGCAACAGAAAGTATGTGGCTCTCAAAGCCTCAAATGTTTACTATCTGCCCCTTTACAGAAAGTGTTTGTTAGCCCAAAGCATAAATCATCATTTCACAGTGTGCTGGGAATAATGTAGTCAAGCTTTTATTTGCTTATTGCTGGATGTTCATGCCTGCCGTATTGAAGTTCCTGGTGAATTAAGGAGGAAATAAACTATCTAATCGCATTTTGATAAACAAGAGCTTTTAAAACAAGGTAATTGTGTTGGAGGAAGACAACAAGAGGTCCTTTCTCCTGTACATCATATTTTACTGCATATTAATAATCAGCATACAAAAAGGGATTAAAAGTTTTAGTTAAGGTTTTATTTAATTACGCTGTTTTCTTGGGTTTTACTCATTTTTCTTAACTGTTCTTTCCCTTTATTATCGATTTTTATTCTTATTCATTTATTTATTTATTTGAGACAGGGTCTCACTCTGTCATCCAGGCTGGAGTGCAGTGGTACAATCATGACTCACTGCAGCCTCGACCTCTGCAGGCTCAGGTGATCCACCTGCCTCAGCCTCTTGTGGGACTGTGCACCACCACGCCTGGCTAATTTTTTGTAAAGATGGGGTTTTGTCATGTTGCCCAGGTTGGTCTTAAACTCCTGGACTCAAGCAATCTGCCTGCCTTGACCTCCCAAAGTTCTGGGACTACAGGAGTGAGTCACTGCACCTGGGCTATTATCAATTTTTAGAATGCGTTAGTATCATAGCAATTTTCAGGGGGGACCAGTGAGGTTTTTGTTTTTAGGTATCATTATGAGCTCATGGAATTTTATAGATTTATATGTTTTAATCACTTGCGATCATTATTCCTTTCGATCATCAAATTGTCTCATCTTTGATCGTTGGGAGTCCCTTCGGGTTGGTTCATTTGTCCTTTTAACATGAACCTAGTAGCATTCTTTGATAATGTGTTTTTGCATGCAAGATGTCCCAGGTTTTACATTGTACATTTTCTGCCTTAGGCTTGCCATCAGCCATTTCTCCAAGGAACCTTGATTCCTTTTGTGGGAAATAGAATTTTTTTTTTTTTTTTAATTTTTTTAGGAGACAGGGTCTCACCGTGTTACCAGACTGGAGTACAGTGGCACCATCATAGCTCACTGCAGCCTTGAATGCCAGGTTCATGCAGTCCTCCTGCCGCAGCCTCCTAACTAGCTAGGACTATAGGTTTGCACCTCTACACTCAGCTAATTTTTAAATTTTTTTTGTAGAGAGGGGATCTTGCTGTTTCCCTGGCTGATCTTGAACTCCAGGGCTCAAGTGATCCTCCTGCCTTGCCATTCCAAAGTGCTTGGATTACAGGCATGGGCCACGGTGCCCAGCTGGGAATGAGTTTTAGACAGCAGTCTTAGTGCTTTGTTAATTTTTGCTTTGCATTTTAAACATGTCTTCTCTGTTTTTATCATTCCCTTTATAATTTATAATTTTCTTCATTATTTCACTGTGAGCTAATGTAAACACAAAATACATTCATTCCTTGAATATGAACTATACACTTAAACCTTTTTTGATATACTTCCCAGTTTATCTGATGCCATATAAAAAAACTTGGATTTCCAGATTCCTCTATATCTTGTCTCTCTGTGGATGGCTCATAAAATGTGTGTGTATGTGTGTTGTGTTTGCTAGATACATTATAATAATAAGTATTTATTTATTTAAAGAAAGGCCCTTGTTCTGTTACAGGGGCACAGTCAGACCATAGCTTGCTACAGCCTTGATCTCTTAGGCTCAAATGATCCTTCTGCCTCAGCCTCCCAAGTAGTTGGGACTACAGGCATGTGCTACCACTCCCAACTAACTTTTTACTTTTTTGTAGAGAGATTTTGGTATGTTGACCTGGCTGGTCTCAAATGCCTGGCCTCAAGCAATCCTTCAGCCTCAGCCTCTCAAAAGTGCTGGGATTACAGTCATGAGCCACCTTGCCCAGCTCTAAGTGCTGTTCTGTGTATAAACTGATATACACCTCAGAAACTGTCCTTTGAATAAAATACTGTTACTCTCCCCATTTATGGATGAAGAAATTGAGGCACAAAAAGGTTAAATAACTCATCCAGGTTTACACAACTAATAAGTGGATGGAGCCAGAATGTTAATCTAGGCAGTCTCCCTCCAAAGCCAAATGCAGTTCTGAGCTATGGGTTTGGAACAGAAGAAAGACATACAGTCAGCGGAATGTGGGAGTAAGAAGTAGAGAGTGCTTATTGAAGAAGTTTAAGGTAACTCCAGAAATTTAAAGAAGAGTACCTGGGGAGAAAAGCTATGGGTTTGGGTTTTTAAAAAATTGATAATGTTATTGCACGTTGTTTTGTATTATTACTGGGTTTGTGTCATGATTCCTTCAGTTCATAAATGTTGCTCTGAAACCTTTTTTTAACAAAAAATATTCTATTCAGACATTTTATATCTGATTTTTGACCTGGAACAAGTTGCTATCAGAAGGTAGCATTATTCTGAAGATCAAGAATACAGTTGGCTCACATCTGTAATTCCAGCACTTTGGGAGGCTGAAGTAGGTGGATTGCTTGAGCCCAGGAGTTCAGACCTGCTTGGGCAACATGGCAAGACCCCATCTCTACAAAAAAATACAAAAATTAGCTGGGTGTGGTGGCACACACATGTAGTCCCAGCTACTCAGGAGGCTGAGGTGGAAGGATCACTTAAGCTCAGGGGGGTTGAGATTGAGATTGCAGTGAGCTGTGATCATGCCACTGCACTACTAAACTCCAACCTAGGGGACAGAGAAAGAACCTGTCTCAAAAAGCATGCTATGTTGTTTGTTACTATAATAATTGTACCTTGCATTTATGTGGTCCATTACAGCTTTTCAGAGTTCTTTAAAGTGCATTCTATCATATGGACCTGACAAGCCCTTAAAGACAAGCATTACAGGGGGTTTTAGCTTCATTTAATATGTAGATGAAACTGAGTCTCAAAGGCGACATAGCAGTAGTGGAGGAGCTGACGCTAGAGCCCAGCCTATACCATTAGTTCCTTGTTTTTCCTCTCTGTACTCCAGCACCTTCAGATAATAATTCATTCAGTAATAATTTGGAACCTGAAGATAATTTGGAACCTGAAGAAGGGACAAAATATTGCAATAATGAATTAAAATGTTTAGGAGAGAAGTTCCTGCTTAATAATAGAGTTTTAAAGAGTGACAACCTTGGATTCTCTTTCAAGTGACAGGTTGAATAAATTACAGGTCCTGCAGTTGTTAGCCATCACCTTGCTCGAGTTCTGCTGTTGTGGAAGTGTGTCTTTCCAGCATCTCCTAAAGATCTAGAAACAGAAAAGAGCCGAGGAGATTCGTTTACATGGCAGGTAACCCTGGAAGGACGAGCTGGTGCACTGTGTGGTAGGTTGGATTTAGTCTTGTCTCTCCCTTTCCTTTGGCTTTTTACCCACCTTTTATCTTTAACATGTACTTGTATGTTTTATTTAACGTGAGGCAGGGGGATATGCCACTAATGATTTTTTTTTTGTAACTGAACAAAAAATTTTTAACTGATTAATTGGTAATGATAAACTGGTGTATGATATAATAAACCAGATTTGAGAGTTAAGATACATGTTTTATTAGGTGCAGTCCAGTTAAAAACTGTCAACATTGTTTTGTCTTAGGTAAGCATTCATTCCTCTTTTCAGAAATACTAAGGTTTGGTTTAATTACCGTTAAGAATGGTTTCCATTTAGCCTATACAGTTGACCCTTAAACAGCATAGAGGTTAAAGATGCCAGTGCCCCTCAAAGTCAAAAAATCTGTGTCTAACTTTTAACTCCCCAAAAATGTATCTAATATCCTACTGTTGACCAGAAACCTTACTGATAACATAAATAGTCAATTACCACTTTTTTTTTTTTTTTTTTAAAACAGGGTCTCACTGTTGCCCAGGCTAGAATGTTGTGGTGTGAACACAGCTCACTGCAGTCTTGGCCTGCAGGGCTAAAGTGATGCTCTCACCTCAGCCTCCCAAGTAGCTGAGACCACAGGTGTATGCCACCATGCCCAGCTAATTTTTAAACTTTTTGTTGAGAGGGAGTCTCACTATGCTGCCCAGGCTGGTCTTGAACCCCTGACCTCAAGCAATCCTCCCACCTCAGCCTCCCAAAGTGTTGGGATTACAGGCGTGAGTCACCACACCCAACCCCACATATTTTGTATGTTGTATATATTATATACTGTATTCTTAGGGTAAGCTAGACAAAAGAAAAATGTTATTAAGAAAATCATAGGGAAGAGAAAATATATTTACTATTCATTACACGGAAGTAGATCATCATAAAGGTCTTCATCCTCATCGTCTTTATGTTGAGAAGGCAGAGAAGGGGTTGATCTACTTCTCTCAGCGGAGGCAGATGCAGAAGAGGTGGAGCAGGTGGAAGGGGAGGCAGGAGAGGTAGGCACACTCGGTGTGGCATCTGTTGAAAAAAATCCACGTATAAATAGACCTGGGAAGTTCACATTTGTGGTGTTCAAGGGTCACCTGTATATGAAAGTTGTACCTTCTACAATATATAGACTGTTAAAAGTAATGTTTTGGCTGGGAGCAGTGGCTCACACTTGTAATTTCAGCATTTTGGGAGGCTGAGGCGGGCGGATCACCTGAAGTCAGGAGTTCGAGACCAGCCAGGCCAACATGGTGCAACTCCGTCTCTATTAAAAATACAAAAAAAATAGCCGGATGTGGTGGCAGGTGCCTGTAATCCCAGCTACTCGGGAGGCTGAGACAGGAGAATCGTTTGAACCCGAGAGGCAGAGGTTGTAGTGAGCTGAGAATGTGCCATTGCACTCCAGCCTGGATGACAAGAGTAAAACTCTGTCTCAAAAATAAAATAAAATAATAATGTTTCACCATGAAGGGTGAGATCCCTGGAAAGATGTGGAAGCATTGGTTTTGGTTTTTATTCAAGGCATTTTTACTCTTAAAGACCACTTTTGAAATTGATCTTAGCCAGATTCAGTGGCTCACGACTAATCCCAGCATTTTTGGAGGCTGAGATGAGTGGATTGTTTGAGTTCAGGAGTTCAAGACCAGCCTGGACAACATGGTGAAATCCTCTCTCTACAAAAAATGCAAAAACTAGCCAGACATGATGGAGCATGCCTGTAGGCTGGGGTGGGAGGATTACCTGAGCCTGGGAGATGGAGGCTTTGGTGAGTTGTGATTGCACCACTGCATTCCAGCCTGGGCAACGGTGAGATTCTGTCTCAAAGGGTCCAGGGGTGGGGGAGGTGGGGGCAGGAGGGAGGCAGGGAGGGAGAAAGAGAGAGAGAGAGAGAAAGAGAGAAGAATTGATCAGTCTGACTTTGTTTTTTGTTTTTGAGACGGAGTTTCGTTCTTGTTGCCCAGGCTGGAGTGCAATGGCGCGATCTTGGCTTACCACAACCCCTGCCTCCCGGGTTCAAGTGATTCTCCTGCCTCAGCCTCCTGAGTAGCTGGGATTACAGGCATGCACCACCATGCTCGGCTAATTTTGTATTTTTAGTAGGGACGGATTTCTTCATGTTGGTCAGGCTGGTCTCAAACTCTGGACCTCAGGTGATCTGCTCTCCTCAGCCTCCCGAAGTGCTAGGATTATAGGTGTGAGTCACTGCGCCTGGCCCAGTCTGACTTAAAAATACTCATCTTATTCTACGTACATCTTATTCTATGTACAAAAGTAATTCATTATAGAAAGTTATTTATTTCGGGCTGGACGCCGTGTCTCACTCGTATAATCCCAGCACTTTGGGAGACCCAGGCAGACAGATCAGTCACTTGAGGCCAGGAGTTCGAGACCAAGCCTGGTCAACATGGTGAAACCCCGTCTCTTCTAAAAATTCAAAAACTAGCCGGGAGTGGTAGCACACACTATTTGTTTCAGATAACATCTGTAAAAACCAAACATGCTGACTTGAAAGTCAATGTGATTCCATGGAACTAGTTGTAGAGCTGGAAAACTTGAGAGTCTAAGCTGATTTTTTTTTTTTTTTGCTTCTAAGCTTGAGGGCTGAGTAAAAGCAAAACCTTAGGACAGCAGCATTTTGTGAATACGGTTATTGCTTCATCTTAGTAATCCTAGAGAGTTTTTTTTTTTTAAGTATGATTAGGAGTAGAAGGCACTATGTACCTTTTTATACTACAGTTTCAGGAATTTTTTTATTTTAGCAAATTGCTTTATTACTCTAACAAGAATGCTAATGTTATACCATAATCAAATGTGCCTTTCATGGTTGATTACAGTATGCCCAAGTAAAAGTCTGTTTTCCTTTTCAGCTATCAAGAGCTTTGTTTCCCACTGTGGTGATCTCCTTACTGAGGAAGTAATTCAGCGTCTTCTTCCACCACTTCCTTGTGCTGTGGATTTGCTAACTCAGTAAGGATCGACTATTTAGATTTGATAAAATTTTCTAAGAGGAATTAGTTGCCCTCTGATTATGTAATATTCCTTAAGTACATTAATAAGGCAAATTTCTATAGTTGGTGAATGATTTTATAGAGGAAGGCAATCAGTTAGTTATATGATTTTTTTTTAGGCTAAGGTCTTGAATGAAAATTACATATTAAAGGGGAAGGAAATTTTGGGGGGAATAATCTACCTTACAGGCAGATTTAACAAGAAAATAACTATTAAGACTCTTAACCTTTTCAGGTATGCATTTTATTGGTTTGTTAGAGTATTCAGTGTTCATGAGAACCAGATGTTTCTAACAGTTTCAATTTTTTGTTTGTTTATATTTTTCATAAGTTTGAGTTATACATGTATGATTAAAACGTATAGAGAAAAGCCAATATATAATGTGAGCACTTGTAATTTCCAAATTAATAAAACATGTGAAAGTTCTTTGAAAAAAGCATCTAATGATTAACACTTTATATGTACAGAAAAATACGTTTAAGATATGGCTTATAAGGTATAATAATAAAATGTGCACTTGTGAATCCAACACACCCTGAGCAGAGGTTTGCAAATGTTTCTTCTGAAGGACCAGATAGTAAATATTTTAGTATATACAGACTATGAAGTCTGTATTGCAGCTACTCAACTCTGTCATTGCAGCTCAAAAGCAGTCATAGATAATAGGTGAATGAATGAATGAATGTGGCTATGTTCCAATAAAACTTTATTTACAAAAACAGGCAGTGGGTCATAATTTGGCTACCACTGGACTAGAGCATTAATGATACTATTGAAGGTGTCTCTGTGCCCCTCTCCAGCACCATTCTTTCTGCCTTCCTTTAGAGGCAACCACTAATCTGAATTTTATAGTTGTCATTTCCTTGTCTTTTAAAAAAATGTATCACATATTTTTGTTTCTTAAAATAGCACATTGTTTAGATTTGCTTGGTTTTTGATCAGGCAAAAATTACTGTCCTGTTTCTGGGACTTGCTTTTGTTATTCAACATTATGTTTCTAAGTTTTACCTTTGTTTAAGTTCATTCATTTTGGTTACTGTATAATATTTAATTGTGCGAATATACAACAACATATTGATTCTCTTGTCCATGGACTTCTGAGTTATTTCTAGTTTTCTGCTTTTAAAGCTAATGTATTTTTATGTTCAACTTCAGAAAATAATACCAAATTATTTTTCAGTGTTCTTCTGTATTTCTACCAATAGTGTAAGTATCCTTTGACCACTTTTTCACCAACACTTTCTCAGATATCAATTCTACCCCATCCAATAGGTATAAAATGATATCAATTGTATATCGGTTTCCTGACGGTTTAAGTATAATTTTATGTGTTTGTTTTTTCTCAGTATTTCCCCTCCCCATCCTATGAAATGCCTATTCATTCATATCTTTAACCTATCTTTCTTTTAGGTTGTCTTTTTGTTATTAATTTATAAGAAATTCTTCCTTTTTTTTTTTTTTGAGACGGAGTCTCGCTGTGTCGCCCAGGCTGGAGTGCAGTGGCCGGATCTCAGCTCACTGCAAGCTCTTCCTTCCGGGTTTATGCCATTCTCCTGCTTCAGCCTCCCGAGTAGCTGGGACTACAGGCGCCTGCCACCTCGCCCGGCTAGTTTTTTGTATTTTTTTTTTTTTTAGTAGAGACGGGTTTTCACCGTGTTAGCCAGGATGGTCTCGATCTCCTGACCTCATGATCCGCCCGTCTCGGCCTCCCAAAGTGCTGGGATTACAGGCTTGAGCCACTGCGCCCGGCCTCTTCCTTTTTTTTTTTTTTTGAGATGGAGTCTGGCTCTGTCACCCAGGCTGGAGTGCAGTGGCACAATCTCGGGTCACAGCAACCTCCACCTCCCAGGTCCCCATTCAAGCGATTCTTCTGCCTCAGCTTCCTCAGTAGCTGGAATTACAGGCACACACCATCATGCCCAGCTAATTTTTGTATTTTTAGTGGAGACGGGATTTCACCATGTTGACCAGGCTGGTCTCAAACTCCTGACCTCAGGTGATAAACCCACCTCGGCCTCCCAAAGTTCTGGGATTACAGGCATGAGCCACTGCGTCCAGCCGTTTTTGGGATTTTTTTGAGACAGAGTTTTGCTCTGTTGCCCAGGCTGGAGTACCTTGGTGTGATCTCCACTCACTGCAGTCTCCACCTCCTGGTTTCAAA
Source organism: Macaca nemestrina (assembly GCF_043159975.1). Lineage (NCBI taxonomy): Eukaryota > Metazoa > Chordata > Mammalia > Primates > Cercopithecidae > Macaca > Macaca nemestrina. The sequence continues at coordinate 76,803,127 of NC_092131.1, forward strand.
TGATTCTCCTGCCTCAGTCTCCCTAGTAACTGGGATTATAGGCATGCACGACTACGCCTGGCTAATTTTTGTATTTTTAGTAGAGACAGGATTTTGCCACGTTGGCCAGGCTGGTTTCGAACTTCTGGCCTCAAATGATCTGCCCGCCTCAGCCTCCCAAAGTGCTGGGATTACAAGCATGAGCCACCATGCTCAGCCTTTTTTGTTGTTGTTGAGACAGGGTCTTGCTCTGTCACCCAGGCTGGAGTGCAGTAGTGTGATCATGGTTCACTGCAGCCCCAAGCTTCCAGGCTTAAGTGATCCTCCAACCTAAGCCTCCCAAGTAACTGGAACTACAGGTGTGCACCACCACACCCAGCTAATTTTTTACATTTTTTGTAGACACAGGGCCTCACTATGTTGCCTAAAGTGGTCTCAAATTCCCGGGCTCAAGCGATCTTCCCGCCTCAACCTCCCAAAGTGCTTAGATTATCTTGTGAGTCACCATGCCTGGCCTACATATTTCTGAGACTATTCTTTAGCTGTTCATTAAAATGTTAAAAATGTCTTCTAATTTTTTTATTAATATGCATTTATTATTTAAATGTCAGATGTATCAGTCTTTTACTCTTTGGTTAGTACTTTTTTTCTTTTTGTTTAAAAATTCTTCCTGGCTGGGGGCAGTGGCTCATGCCTGTAATCCTAGTGCTTTGGGAGGCCGAGGTGAGAGGATTGCTTGAGACCAGGGGTTTGAGACCAGCCTGAGCAACATAGCGAGGTCTCATCTCTACCAAAATAAATAAATAAATAAATGAATAAAGCCAGACGTAGTGGTGCTCACTAGTAGCCCTAGCTACACAGGAGGCTGAGGTGAGAATGGTTGCTTGAGCACTGCAGTTCAAGGCTGTAGTCTTGATTGCGCCACTTCTCTCCATCCTGGATGACAGAGCGAGACCCCAGTTCAAAAAAAAAAAAAAAAGTCTTCCTTACTGCAAAGTTGTATTTTCTTATATTTCTCTCTGAAGTGTTTGAAGGTTTGTCTTTCATATTTAAGTCATCTGGAACTGATTTTTCTATTTGGAGTGAGCTTGGGATCTGTCTTAGTTCATTTGTGCTGTTATGCTGCTATCACAAAATACCTGAGGCTGGATAATTTATTAAAAAACAGACACTAGGTCAGGAGATCGAGACCATCCTGGCTAACACAGTGAAACCCCTTCTCTACTAAAAATACAAAAAATTAGCCGGGCACGGTGGCGGGTGCCTGTAGTCCCAGCTACTCAGGAGGCTGAGGCAGGAGAATGGCCTGAACCCAGGGGGCGGAGCTTGCAGTGAGCCGAGATTGCGCCACTGCACTCCAGCCTGAGCGACAGAGCGAGACTCCGTCTCAAAAAAAAAACAAAAACAAAAACAAAAAAAACCAGACACTTATTTCTAACAGTTCTGGAGGCAGGAGTCCAAGATAAGACACAAGCAGATTGGTGTCTGGTGAGAACCAGCTGTTTGCCTCCAAGATGGCACCTTGTTGCTACATTCTCTAGAGGGGAGGAACTCTGTGCCTTCTTCATCTGGCAAAGGGATAGAAGGGCAAAAAAAAGGGCCAGACTCCCTCCATGAAGCCCTTTAATAATGACTTTAATCCATTTGTGAGGGCTTTGCCTTCATGACCTAAACACCTACCAAAAGGCCCTACCTCCCAACAGTACTGCATTGGGGATTAAGTTTCGAATACATGAATTTTGGAGGACACATTCAGACCATAGCAGGATTCAATTTCGTTTTCTTTTTAAATGTGGATAACAAACTGTCCCGTACTTTACTAAAAAAATCCATACTTCCTTCAATGATTGCCATTCACTTCTGTCATGTATTATATTCTCATTTATGCATGATCTATGCCTGTGGTCTCTATTGGTGTGTTTATTTATATGCCAACATGTTATCTTTATAATACATTTTGTATGTTAGATTAAGCCTTTTGACCTTATTCCTCTTTAGACATATTTTGGCCCTTCATGTACTTTTGATCTTCTACTGAAATTTTATTTGGGGCTGGGCACAGTGGCTCACGCTGTCCTAGCATTTTGGGAGGCTGAGGTGGGCGAATCATTTGAGGTCAGAAGTTCAAGACTAGCCTGGCCAACATGGTGAAACCCCGTCTGTACTAAAAAAAAAAAAAAAAAAAAATTAGCTGGGCATAGTGGCACATGCCTGTAATCCCAGCTACTCAGGAGGCTGAGGCAGGAGAATCGCCTGAAACCAGGAGACAGAGGTCACAGTGAGCCAAGATCATGCCACTGCACTCCAGCCTGGGTAACAGAGTGAGACTCCATCTCAAAAAAAATAATAATAATAAGATAAATTTTATTTAAGATTGCATTGAATCTGTGGATAAATTTGAAGATAATTCATAGTTTTACAATACCCATGAACATGATACCTCTTTACTATTATTGAGGTATTTTACAAAGTTTAAATTTTTTTCTAAATAAAGGTCTTACAAGTCTTTTTAAAAACTTTACTCCCAGGTACTTTGTATTTTTGTTGTAATTATTAAATAGATGGGTATATAGTATATATAGTCTGTTTATTGCTGCCTTATAAAAATGTATTTGATTTTATATCCAACCACCTTACTGAATTTTCTCATATCAAACATTTATTTGTAGATTCATCTAGATTTTTCCTTTTACAATATTGTTTCTCTCTTCCTTATGTGCTAACTATGTTAGAGAACTGCCATTTAAAACTAAATAGAAAGGGTTAAATAAAGGGAATGCTTTTCATGTTTTACTGATAGAATGATGTTTGCTCCAGCTTTTTTAGTAGCTACTCTATCAGATTAAGAGAGTAACCTTCTATTCCTAGTTTGGTTTGGTGAAAGTTTCTTAAAATGAATGGGTTTTACACTCCTACCATGGGTGCAAGCTTTGTCTCAGAGCCTTGTGTTGGTATTGATATTTGTGTGCCTACTCTGGTTTCAACTTATGTCTTGTTTCATTTTTTTTAAATGTATGTTTGCTTGCTTTCATTGGCATAGGGGTTGATTGGCCTTAGAAAAGTCTCTTTCTATAAGTATAAAATGCAAATTGTCTTTTATCCTGATAAAAGATTTATTTATACTTACCTAAGTAAGTAGCAGGAAGGCCCTGCAGGGAGTATAATCTGCCCTCCTAATGAAAGCAGAAACCAATAAAAATGCTTTTCTAAATTCTTACTTTGTTCTATTCATCTTTTTAAAAAACATACACATGCACGTCTCCAAACTAAATTTTTTTATAGTTAAAATAAGTGAATGTTGCAGGATTTTTAGAAATATAATTTCCTTACATCTTGTGAATATGATTGAAAGACTTTTCATATGTTAGCTATTTATTTCTGATCTGGCCTTAGAGAAATATAAAAATGCAGTGGATTTATTCTTAACTTTGGTAACTAAAAAATTCTACTGAAATAGAGGTTTTTGTTTTGAGACACTATTTCAGTCTGTTGCCCAGGATGGAGTGCAGTGGTGCAGTCATAGCTCACTGTATCCTCAAACTCCTGGGCTCAAGTGATCATCTGGCCTCAGCCTCCCAAAGTGCTGGAATTACAGGCATGAGCCACCATGCCCGGCCCTACCCAGGTGTTACAATTATGTTTGCTAAGTAGTATTTACCAAGCTGAAAGATACTAAATGGAACCAGCATTTTAAAATATGCAGTGATAAGTCAATAGATAACTCCCCTTTCTTCTAGAGACTAGAAATAGCAAGCATTAGTTTTCTAGAAAGTGCAGTTGGCCAGGCATGGTAGCTCATGCCTGTAATCCTCACACTTTAGGAGGCCAAGGTGGGTGGATTACTTGAGCTCAGGAGTTTCAGACCAGCCTGGGGAACATAGTGAAACCCCATCTCTACAAAAAATATAAAAATTTAGCCAGACATGGTGGCCCACACCTGTGGTCCTAGCTGCTTGGGAGCCTGAGGTGGGAGGTTCACTTGAGCACAGGAGGTTGAGGCTGCAATGAGCTGAGATCACGCCACTACACTCCAGCCTGGGCAATGGAGCAAGACCCTGTCTCGACAACAAAAACAAAAAAGAAAGTACAGCCTGGGCGCGGTGGCTCACACCTGTATCCCAGCACTTTGGGAGGCCGAGGCGGGTGGATCACGAGGTCAGCAGATCGGACCGTCCTGGCTAACATGATGAAACCCCCTCTCTACTAAAAATACAAAAAATTAGCCAGGCGTGGTGGCACTTGCCTGTAGTCCCAGCTACTCGGGAGGCTGAGGCAGGAGAATCACTTGAACCCGGGAGGCAGAGGTTGCAGTGAGCCTAGATCGCGCCACTGCACTCCAGCCTGGGCAACAGAGCAAGAGTTCGTCTCAGAAAGCAAAATAACAAAAAAAAAGAAAGTACAAATGACTCAACATTGTGAGAATTTCTTAGAGAACCTAGAAAGCTCATGCCATAACAGTTTAGCAGATTTATTCCAGTGACATAATAAAAGTAATTTCATTGAACTTCTGTATAGCTAAGGATGAAAACCATACTCTTGTTGATAACATAGCTTGTTAAGAGTAGTATTCCTGGCCGGGTATGGTGGCTCACACCTGTAATCCCAGCACTTTGGGAGGCCGACGTGGGTGGATCACGAGGTCAGGAGTTGAAGACCACCCTGGCCAATATGGAGAAACCCCGTCTCTACTAATAATACAAAAATTAGCTGGGCATGGTGGCGCATGCCTATAGTCCCAGCTACTCGGGAGGCTGAGGCAGAAGAATTGCTTGAACCCAGGAGGCGGAGGTTGCAGTGAACCGAGATCTTACCACTACCACTCCAGCCTGGGTAACAGAGTGAGACTGCATTTCAAAACAAAACAAACAAACAAAAAACAGTAGTAGTCCTTCAGCAAATATTTGTTGAATGAATGAGCATTGGTAAAGTGATGTCTTAACACCAATAGGAAAGGTGAATAGAAGATAAAGAAGAGTACATGAAAATGAAAGGAGAGAGTGTGAAGAAAGATCATATTTTGTGGCCAGGTGTGGTGGCTTGGGCCTGTAATCCTAGCACTTTGGGAGGCCGAGGCGGGAGGATTGCTTGAGCCCAGGAGTTTGAAACCAGCCTGGGCAACATGGCAAAACCCGTCTACCAAAAATACAAAATAAAATTAGCCAGGCATGGTGGTGCAACCCTGTAGTTTCCAGCTACTCAGGAATCTGAAGTGGGAGGGTGGTTTGAGCCCAGAAGACAGAGGTTGCAGTGAGCCAAGACCATGCCACTGCATCCCAGTCTGGGCTACAGAGCTGGACCCTGTCTCAGAAAAGAAAAGTAAAGCAGTACTAATGTTTGTTAGTAAGTTACATAACTAATTTATATGTTAAGATGTTAAGCTGTCAATTTTTGTGTATTGTTATATAACTTAACCACTTAAGATACACTTTTTCTTTTATTTTAAGGCTTTCTTCAATACTAAAAATGTATGGAAGTCCTTTGAAAACACCATCAGTGGTTTATAGACAAAGACTTTATGAACTGTTGATTTTATTACCTCCTGAGACCTATGAAGGTATGTGCCTTAGACTAAAATGTTTTATTTGTGACTAATATGGTTCCTGGAACATTACTGTCACTCATTAAATATTTAAATGAATTATAATGGCAGTTATTTAGTGCCTTGTTTCTAGGAGGTTTAGGGAGTTCAGTCCTAATCCATGTGTTCACCATCTTATAGTAAAGAAATACATTTGGGGTTTTGTTTTTGTTTTAATTTTTTTGAGACAGGATCTCACTCTCTCACCCAAGCTGGTGTGCAGTGGTATGCAATCATGACTCACTTCAGCCTTGATCTTGGGCTCAAATGACCCTCCAGCCTCAGCCTCCTGGGTAGCTGGGCCTACAGGCACACCACCATGCCCAGCTAATTTTTTGTATTTTTGGTAGAGACGGGGTTTCGCCATGTTGCCCAAGCTGGTCTCAAACTCCTGGGCTCAAGCAATTCTCCCGCCTTGGCCTCCCAAAGTGCTGGGATTACAGGTGTGAGCTATTTAGCCCAGCCTAAAATAAGTTAAAAAAAAAAAAAAAAAAAAAAAAAAAACAGGCTGGGCGCGGTGGCTCAAGCCTGTAATCCCAGCACTTTGGGAGGCCGAGACGGGCGGATCATGAGGTCAGGAGATCGAGACCATCCTGGCTAACCCGGTCAAACCCCGTCTCTACTAAAAAATACCAAAAAAACTAGCCGAGTGAGATGGCGGGCGCCTGTAGTCCCAGCTGCTCGGGAGGCTGAGGCAGGAGAATGGCGTGAACCCGGGAGGCGGAGCTTGCAGTGAGCTGAGATCCAGCCACTGCACTCCAGCCTGGGCGACAGAGCGAGACTCCATCTCAAAAAAAAAAAAAAAAAACTCCTTCTTAAGGCCAGGCACTGTGTTAGAAATTGTATGTATCAAATCTCATTTATCCTAGGATGATACAGTGAGCGAGTTACATTTTTCTTATTTGGCAAAAGGTTTAGGTTACAAAACCAACTCGAGCACATATCAGGTAAAGAGTGGAATCAAGATTAAAACATAAATTTACCTCATGCTGTGCTGCTGCCTTTTCTAAGTAACCTACTTAGAGACTTAACAATCATAGCTTAGTGATATGTCTATCTTATTCTTTGCCATCTATCAATTTAAAAGTTACTTGCTAGATATCTAGTAAAAAGCTGAGAGATAATTTCTATGTTTCACAGCTCAGATAACTGTTAGGTTGTGACAAAAGCAATTTCCTTCAGATTTTTACAATAGTATCTTGAAATTTATTTTCAGACTAAAATAAAAATTTTTTTTTTTGAGACAGCATCTTGCTCTGTCGCCCAAGCTGGAGTGCAGTGGCGTGATCTCGGCTCACTGAAACCTCTGCCTCCTGTGTTCAAGCGATTCTCCTGCCTCAGGCTCCTGAGTAGCTGGAACTACAGGCATGCACTACCAAGCCTGGCTAATTTTTTTGTATTTTTAATAGAGACGGGGTTTCTCCACGTTGGCCAGGCTGGTCTCGCACTCCTTACCTCAGATGAGCCACCCTCCTCAGCCTCCCAAAGCGCTAGGATTACCGGTGTGAACTCCTGACCTCAGGTGATTCACCCTCCTTGGCCTCCTGAAGTTCTAGGATTGCAGGCATGAGCCACTGTGCCCAGCCAAAAGGACTGCTGCTCAACTCTTCAATAAGTATTTAGGAATACAAGAATCTTGACTTAAAATGTACAGTGTATCTTCTGATAAATAATAATGGAAGCTTTTTTTTTTTTTTTTTTTTTGGAGACAGGGCCTCACTCGGCCACCCAGGCTAGAGTGCAGTTGTGTGATCTTGGCTCACTGCAGCCTCAACCTCCCAGGCTCAAGTGATCCTCCCACCTCAGCCTCCCAAGTAGCTGGGCCTGCAGGTGTGCACCACCACTCCCAGCTAGTTTTGTTTTGTTTTTTTTTTTAAATCCTTTGTAGAGATGAGGTTTTGCTATGCTGCCCAGGTTGTTCTCAAATTTCTGGGCTTAAGTGATCCTCCCGCCTCGGCCTCTCAAAGTGTTGGGATTATAGGCATGAGCCACTGGGCCTGGCCTGATGATGTAAGTCTTACCCTTGAAAAAACCTGAATTAGAGGAAAAAGTCTTGAAGTCTTCTACTTTTTTTTTTTTTTTTTAACTTGGATTTTCTCAGAGTTGGAGTTTGGAAATGCAATCAGGAGTCCTAAAGGAATAATGAATATACATATATATATATTTCAAATCAGTTCCAGAGTGTTCATTAGGAGACAAAGTCAGGACTTGCTGTGAACTTCTGGAAAAAACAAACTCTAGGCCAGGTACATTCGCTCACACCTATAATCCAGCTCATTGGGAGGCTGAGGCAAACGGATCATTTGAGGTCAGGAATTCGAGACCAGCCTGGCCAACATGATGAAATCCCGTCTCTACTAAAAATACACAAAATAATTAGCTGGGCATGGTGGCACATGCCTGTAGTCCCAACTACTCAGGAGGCTGAGGCAGGAGAATCCTTTGAACCCAGTAGGCAAAGGTTGCAGTCAGCCAAGATCACATCACTGCACTCCAGCCTGGGTGGCAGAGATTCTGTCTCTAAATAAATAAATAAAGTTCTGATTTTATCAGTTCCTCCAATGTGTTGTCAAAGAGTCAGTGTCTAGGACATAATAAGAAATTGCTTTTGCCACGTGGAATGTATCTAAGAATTGAAACAACTTTTCTTCATGACTGTCCAGCAGATGTAGATGTCTTAGAGTGACTTAGTTTTCCGAAGGATTGGCGTAAAAATTGAGTTCTTAGTTTTTATTTCCTGTCTTAGTTTAGGTATGGATTTCTTTTCAAATATCTTAATATTCTCTACACTGAAAATAACTCATCAGCAAGTTAGTCATGCATTTTTATACAAAAGCTTATTTGCATTTCAAAATTATCTTAATTATCTTTAGGTACTTTTTCCAGGGACAGTTGGGAAAGTAATCACTTTTAACTGAGAAGTAGAGATTTTCTACTATTTTCACACATAGCTGTAGGAACAAACATACCTTGTATATTGTACTACCAAAAGAATTATTTTGCTGAGTGTCATATACATAAACTTAGACATTCCTTTGAGCAACTCTCATTTGCTCAATCTTTATGACTTCATTGATCCCTGTCCACTCTTCCTAATTCCTGTACGTAAGCTCTCCTTTCCCTAAATTTAATAGTGCTTTTGTTTTTATCTTTCATGAAACATAATAGTTCCTACCTTCCTATTATAGTTATATGTATGTATTGGTATCCCATAGTGTATACTTTCTTGAAAGGAAGATTAAATAAAATAAAATCTTTCTCTGTAGCTTATTAAACACAATCTGGATGGATGAGTGATTCAGCACACTGGTTAAAAGCTCAAATTCTGGAGCCCAATTAACTGGGTTTCAGTCTGACAGCTGTGTGATCACCATATGATCTCTGGCAAGTAATAAATTCCCGATTCCTGTTTCCTTACCTGTGAAACAACATACTAACCTGACGTTATTAGGTTACTATGAGGGTTATATGTAAAGCTTTTAGTACCTTTCCCGACACATATTAAGTATTCAGTAAGCCAAGCACTGGGTGTAATCTCAGCTATTCAGGAGGCTGAGACAGGAGGATCACTTAGGCTTGGATTTAGAGATTAGCCTGGGCAATATTGTGAGACCCCATCTGTTAAAAAACAAAAAGTAAACTTCAATAAATATTTGTTGTTACCACTGTTACTGCTGCTAATGATACAGAAAGTGATGGCAAGTAAACCCTTCCTAACTCATCCTACCGCTTCTGATCATTGGATGTCACCCCAGTCCTCATTTCATCCTGATGCAATTGTTCGAAGAAACACTTCGAAGAGTGTAAACATTTTTCTAAGGGAATTTCCTGCAGTACTTAAGTTACAAACTGGCAAAAACCATTTAAGCTCTCTGTGGATAAGATTTTTTGATAACCCAGCAGAAATTAGGATAAAACATCTTTGAGGTGATAATTGCAGTCAATGTGATAAATGGATCAGCTTTTCAAAGTGTATATGTTAGAGAGGCAACCATATGTTGTCTCTTGTGTTATGGGAGAACACAATACCACTTATGAACTAACCTGCACCCACCCTGCCCACCACCAGAACCAAAAATGAGCCCCTTCTAGATCCAACTACCAATTTATTTTTTTTTTTAAGTACAGATAGAAGAACAAATTAAGCTATACCAGGGGCCTATAATCATAAAAACTCAGACTGTAGAAAATTGTACGAAACAAATAACCTTGTTTCTTCAAATAAATTGCCAGAGAGGGGAAAGGTATAGGGAGAATACTAAATTGAAAGAGACAAGATAAACTAGCTGCAATGTGTACACTTTACCTAGATCTAGAAGCAACAAAAACAGGTGTTTTTGAGATAGTTGGAAATTTGAATACTGAATGGGTATCTGATGTTCAGTGGTTTTTTTTTTTTTTAAACAACATGAGATTATATAGCAGGATTTTGTTCAAAATAAAATGTGTTTCACTTTAATGATACACAATGAAATATTTATGAATGAAATGATGTGCTGCCTAGGGTTTTCTTAAAAATAATGTGGAGGAATGTGGGATCGGGAATGGGGATGTAGGTGAAATAATACTGTTGCAGCTGGTAAAGGTGAATAATGAGCATATGCTGGAAGGGGTAGGAGCAGGCATCATCATAGTACTATAATTTATTTATGTTTGAAATTTTCCATAATAACATGTCTAAGTTTTTTCAGGCTAATTCTTTTTTTCTTTTTTCTTTTTTTTTTTTTTTTTTTGCTTGAGGTGGACTCTCATTCTGTTGCCCAGGCTAGAGTGCGGTGACTGATTTCTGCTCACTGCAACCTCTGCCTCCCGGATTCAACCGATTCTCCTGCCTCAGCCTCTGAGTAGCTGGGATTACAGGTACCCGCCACCATGCCCAGCTAATTTTTGTGTTTTTAGTAGAGATAGGGTTTTGCCATGTTTGGCCAGGCTGGTCTTGAACTCCTGACCTCAAGTGATCCCCCTACCTTCATCTCCCAAAGTGCTAGGATTACAGGTGTGAGCCACCATGCCCGGTCTCAGGCTAATTCTTATAAATTTTTTCAGACTGTGCTTTTTTAAAAAACAAACCTGCTTTTGTAAATCTATTTTTACATCTATTTTTATATTTCATGTCATTTTTATACCATCAGGTATGTACACACACACACACACATACACACATACTTTGAGATTTTCTTTTAGTATCAATTCTTAACCTTGTGACTAGCAACACATAGTTGAGCCAGTCATTTCTAGGGCAGTTTTCAAGAATGAGAAATAAAATCTTCGGCTGTGATATGTTAAAGTTGGCCAGTGGGTGCATTAAAGCTCAACCTGAGTTTTAAACCCCATACTCTCACCAGATAACCAATAGTACTAATTGCTCTTTTTCTGTGACTCAACAGGAAACCTCTGTGCTATCCTCAAAGAGCTGGCTGCTGACTTGACTGCCCCTGATATTCAGGTGTCAGCATCTACATTTTTACTTCCACCCCTCTGTCATCAGGATGATCTTTTGATATTAAGTCCTTTGTTACAAGAGACTGACCATAGATTTATTGAAGAACAGGTATGGCCATTTTTTACTCTTGAGTAGATTCAATCTGTGAACAGTGATCTTAAAACCTTATATACTTTTTTTCCCTTTTAGCTCCTGCTTGGTAATGGTGTTGCTTGCGGAAGTCTTGAATATGACCCTTATTTGATTTATGAGAAAGATGTAGAGGGAGATTCAGTGCCTAAGCCCCTGCCTCCAGCACTATCAGTTATTAGTTCTGCAGCCAAGCTCTTTGGGGTTGTATGCGCTCATGTGGGAGAAACTCAAAGGTAAATATCTTCAATGGTTCAGTGAATGGAAAATAGAGAACTGGTGGGTAAGAAGAATGTTGCCAGAGATCTCATTAGCGTAAATAATTTCTTATAAATGACAGGTGAAGGTGAAATAAAAGTTCTTGTTTTATTATTCATTTGACTAATATTTAATAAGAAATGATTTAAATGCCTAAAACCACTAGAACTGTTGTGAATACAATACTTTGCCCACAGTTAGCTTATCGTCTAGCTGAAAATACAAATGAAAAATAATGACATAAGAATATTGATTTATGAGCAGTCATTACAAAGACACATACTAGGTTTTTTCTTAGACTAGGTCTCATAGGCTTTCTTACCTTGGAAACTTTTTGGAAGCATTATAGGTCCAGGGATTTGTCTTCAATTGGAGGGATTTTAAATGGTTTTTATCAGTTCACTTAAAGTGAACTTCAGACCCGTGGTCCCCAACCTTTTAGGCACCAGGGACCAGTTCGGCAAAAGACAATTTGTCCACTGGATAGGGATAGGAAGAGGTTTTGGGATAAAACTGTTCCACCTCGGATTATTAGGCATTGTGAGGGGTGCACATGATCCCTCACATGCACAGTTCATAATAGGGTTCACACTCCTGTGAGAATCTAATGCCGCTGCTGATCTGACAGGAGTTTGGCTCAGATGATAATGCTTACTTGCCTGCCACTCACCTCCTGCTGTGAACCAGTACCAGGCCATGGACCAGTACCAGTCTGTGGCCCAGGGGTTGGGGACCCCGTGCTTTAGAACACACACACATACACACACAAAGATAATAGATGTTTAATTAACTTGATTGTGGTAATCTATTTCACAATGTATATATGAGCAAAACATCATTAAAAACATCATGTTGTATACCTCATACTATGTAGGGACTTCTATCCTATGCTATTGTATGTGAAAAATTAATAAATACAAGATGGCCTCCCCCAAAAATGGACTTTCGTTTTGAAAAACCAAAGGATGATAATGATTCCTCATTGAGAATGATAGTTTCTTAATTAGTAACTGGACATACACATTTCTCAGGCATCAAAATCCACTATCCAGGAAATTCTGTTACTATCGGAAAAACTAAATGGGAAGTGAATCTCTCTCATAGGCTATTGTGGCTAATAATAGTTTACAAATCACTGTTATCCACACTGATTCATTCATTCATTTCCTGTCTCTCGACCAACAACAATGCATTTGACTAGATCATAGCTTTTATTATATCTTCTTATCCAGTTATGTCTTCCAGAGGATACCAGTTAGAGAATTTACCTTGATGTCTTTGGTGAAGACTTAGAAAAATATTTTAGTTTCATCACCAACACCTCTCTGAAACAGGTCTTAGAATAATTTGCTTTCATTGCGTAGAAAAGTGAATGAAATTTATACTGATTTTTACTAGCTTCAGTTTCAAAAGATGTTTTTTCCAAATGCATTTGTAGTGTTTCCTGTATATACTGTAACTATAAGGTTATGGTGATAAGAGAATATATGACTGAATTGTTAACGAATGAAGAGGAAAATTACAGTGATTTGGAATATTCAAAGAAAGATTCATGGAGAGGATGAAATTTGAACTAGTCTCTAACTACCTTTTTATAGAGCATATAATTACTTTAAAATAATTAATTTGGATTAATATACCAGTAACTACTGTGGATAAAACAGGGCTGGCCTTTTAAGCAAAGTATTTAAATTAAGGATGTTCTTAAATGGTTCCACTACCTTTGATGGGTCTAAAGTGGAAAAGCAAAAAAGAAAATATGCTTTTTACAGCCTTTCCTCTTAAAAAAGTGATTTTATTATTCTAGAGAAGTTTTCCTTTTCAGATTTATTGCCTAATTATAGTTTCATGAAGATCCTTTCTTATTAAGTTTAATGAATTTTTTAATGTGCTCATAGTTTTTGTATCCCCACCTAAATTATAATAATAATAATGAATATTCAAGGAAGGGAGGTTTTGTCTGTTTTAATAAAAACATTGAGAACAGATAAAAGCAAACCCTATCATTCTGTTTGGATTCTAACAAATTTGGAACAAACAGGATTCTAACTGTTTTGGAATAAAAATAGTAGATGACCAGGCACAGTAGCTTACACCTGTAACCAAGCACTTTTGGAGGCCAAGTTAGGCAAATTGCTTGAGCCCAACAGTTAAGAGCAGCCTAGGCAACGTGACAAAACCCCTTCTCTACAAAAATACAAAAATTAACTGTGCATGGTGGTGTGCAACTGTAGTCCCAGCTACTCAGGAGGCTGAGGTGGTAGGATCACTTGATACTGGGAGTTAGAGGTTGCAGTGAGCCAAGATCTCGCCACTGCACTCCAGCCTTAGCAACAGAGCAAGACCCTGTCTCAAAAATGTAAATATAAAGAAGTGAACCTGGCAAGATCCCAGGTACAGAAAGTGGGTTATAAGCAATATCAGCAGTCTCCAGTAGGTGTCGTTACAGAACCAGAAGATAGAAACTATATGAATAGTGAAGTTAAGTTTCTAATTTCCTATTGTCCCAGATATGATATTTATGTAACATATCAGGCTGTTTGCTTTTCAGCCATACATTTGAGTTATGGAGAAGAAACGTCTTAATTAAAGTATCTATATTTAAACAGCAACCAAGTATTTCAAGCCATTTTGTTATTATTGTGGTTAGCCTTATGTTTAAATAGTTGTATAACATGTGGTTGTCCTAAGGTTGGAAATAATATATTATTTAATATAAATTAATGCACAATTTATTCACAATTTATTAATGCATACGTAATTGTCTTTTAAATTAGTTGATTCTCTATTCTGACTGTAGGGTTCTAACGCAAAAATGTTTAAAGGTTGGAAAGTCAAGATATTTTATACAGAAAAGAAATAATATTGATCTCAATCATATATTATTTGTGGTTACTTTTTTTTTCTTTGAGACAGCCCAGGTTGGAGTGCGGTGGCTCACTGCATCGTCTGTCTGCTGGATTTCAAGTGATTCTCCTGCCTCAGCCTCCCAAGTAGTTGGGATTACAGGGATGCATCACCATGCCTGGCTAATTTTTGTATTTTTTAGTGGAGATGGGGTTTCATAATGTTGACCAGGCTGGTCTCAAACTCCTGACCTCAGGTGGTCTGCCCACCTCGGCCTCCCAAAGTGCTAGGATTATAGGCATGAGCCACTGTGCCCAGCCTGTGTGTGGTTACTTTATTTTATGTTTTGTTTTGTTTTGAGACAGAGTTTCACTCTGTCACCCAGGCTGGAATGCAGTGGCACCATCTCAGCTCACTGCAACCTCCATCTCCCGGGTTCAAGTGATTCTCCTGCCTCAGCCTCCCGAGTAGCTGGGACTACAGGCATGCGCCACCGTGCCCGACTTTTATTTTTAGTAGTGACGGGGTTTCGCTGTGTTGTCCAGGCTAGTCTGGAACTCCTGACCTCAGGTGATCTGCCCACATCAGTCTCCCAAAGTCCTGGGATTACAGGTGTAAGCTACTGCTCCTGGCCTGTGTTTGTGGTTGCTTTTAAATAGATTTTCACCTAATTGCAAAGAATGAGTTCCTTAATTCACCTGAGGATTGTTCCACCCTTGACGTGCACATTGGAATTATCCAGACAAATTTTAAAGATACTGAAGATCCTGATTAGTATGGTATGCATAATGTGGGGGTGGGCACTGAAATTTTTTAAACCCCTTAGGTGATTCTGATAAATGGACTGCTTCAACAAATTATGTCACTTGTGAATGGATGGACAGAGAGGAAAAGCTTAAACAGTTATAATTCTCAGTAGTAAAAAATTTTGCCATTATATACCCTCTGTCTAAAAAGTATTATTTTGTTTTTGTTTGTGGTTACTGTTTTGTTTGTGTATACGTGTGTACCCTCTGTCTAAAGGGTATATAATGTAAAATGTATGATGTAAAATAAGTCAGCATTTTCAAATGTTACATCTTCGCCCTTTATTCAGTTAACTGCATTTTTATTCCATCTAGACTTAAAACTTTTAGTACCTATCATTTCATTCCAAACTGATAATTATATGTTATAATTGATACTACTTATGAGTACTAATTCAGTATTACTAAGTCATCTCCATCTTCCTGAAGATCAGAATCTTTTGTTGAGATCTCTATAGGAATTGGTGTCATATATCTTGAATCCTTGATTAGTTAATAGTATATTCATTCTCTTTCAGGATTGGGGGCAGAGGATGAAGAAAAAGATTTTGAGCTCTGACAATCCTGTTTTATAGTCTTTGGTCCATGAATGTGGTCAAGAAGTAATAGTATAAGTCAACTTATAGTACAGAATGACATAATTCTTAATCTCTAACCTTATGTATTTTTATAACTTTAAGTGTGATACAATTTCACAATAACAGATGTAGGATATGATCTAATAATGACGTTATAGGTTTTTAAACTTGGGAGCTTGATCACACAGTTATTCGTAATTCCCCTTTGTTGTCACATTTACCCTCCATAATCTTCCTATAGGGTGCTTTGGGCATAAATAATGTTCTTGGAAAAAAAAATGCTGGCCGGGCGCAGTGGCTCATGCCTGTAATCCCAGCACTTTGGGAAGCTGAGGCGGGTGGGTCACGAGGCCAGGAGATCAAGATCATCCTGGCTAACATGGTGAAACCCCATCTCTACTAAAAATACAAAAAAATTAGCCAGGCATGGTGGCGGGTACCTGTAGTCCCAGCTACTCGGGAGGCTGAGGCAGGAGAATGGCATGAACCAGGGAGGCAGAGCTTGCAGTGAGTTGAGATTGTGCCACTGCACTCCAGCCTAGGCGACACAGCGAGACTCCATCTCAAAAAAAAAAAAAAAAATGCCTTAAATATGCACTTAAACAATGGACAGAAAGCTTTTTTTGTTTGTTTTTTTAATTTTTTTTGAGGCAGCATCTCGGTCTGTCATCCAGGCTGGAGTGCAGTGGTGCGATTTTGGCTCACTACAGCTTCAGTCTCCCAAGCTCAAGCAATCGTCCTGCCTCAGCTTCCCAAGTAGCTGGGTCTACAGCCAGGCACCACTACACTGGCTAATTTTTTTTCTCTTTAGTGGAGATAAGGTCTCACTATGTTGCCTAGGTTGGTCTCAAACTCTTAGGCTCAAGGGATCCTCCTGCCTCTGCCGCCCAAAGTGCTAGGATTACAGGTATGAGCCACCAGAAAAAGTTTCATATGCAAGATATTTAGCATGTTATTTGTAATAAGAAAAATTAGAAATAGCATAAATGATCCAAACTAGGAAGTTGGTTAAATAAATTATATTGCCAGAATATATAATATTAATACCTATTCACTAATACTATTATAGTGAAACCATATAATAGTTAATAAGATGGGAAAATCCCTGATAATGTTGTTTAGGGGAAACAAAATAAGTTATTAACAAAGTATGTACAAAACGATCTCTGTTTTCTAAAAATTTATTCATATGTCTAAGGGAGAAAAGACAAGAACAAAGATGTCAAAATGTTAATGGCGGCTCTTTGTAGGTGGTGGGATTTGGGGTAAATTTTTCATGTGCTTTTCTGAGTTTTTCAAATTTATTATAACAAACACAACATTGATGTAAGGAAATAAGTACTTTTCTAAGTATTGCTAGTACTCCACCATTTTATTACATTTTACTTTCATTTTTATTTTTTATTTTTGGAGACGGAGTCTCGCTCTGTCACCCAGGCTGGAGTACAGTGGTGCCATCTCAGCTCACTGCAGCCTCCACTCTTGGCTCAAGCAGTTCTCCTGCCTCAGCCTCTCAAGTAACTGGGACTACAGGCATGCGCCACCATGGCTGGCTAGTTTTTGTATTTTTAATAGAGATGGGGTTTCACCATGTTGTCCAGACTGGTCTCAAACTCCTGACGTCAGGTGATCTGCCCACCTTGGCCTCCTAAAGTGCTGGGATTATAGGTGTTTGCCATTGCGCCTGGCCTTTATTACATTTTATAAGTTGATTTTATACATACTGCTTTCCCCAACCCATATGACGTACACATAGCTTCAAACCTTCCTTTTTACTCTTTTAACTCCTTGTACAATTAGGTTTTTTAAAGGCACGATCCCCATGTCTATTCTGATTTGATAACAAAATTGCCATTTACAGGACCGCTTGCCTTGTAGCCTCAGTAGAATGATGGAGATCTAGTTTTAAAGGACTTAGGGATATTATTGAAAGTACATTAAGGTCAGATAAAAGTATATCTGTATTTTCATGTTCAGCTAGTCATGCCCTGTGTTTAATTACCTGATCTGTTGTCTTTTATGCTTGCTCAACAAGCACGCCTGACTGTCTACACTACATGCCAAACACAAGTTATTAGGGAGATGAAGATAAAATTATAATCTTTACCCTTCTGCCATCAAGATAATTTACGACTGAAAAAGTTATCTTCAGTATATTTCAGGTTTCTCATTTAAAGGCGGAAAAGAGGGAAAAGGAAGTATAGGGCATAGAAACAATGTTTTAAGAGAGAAATTAATGGTAAAATAGGGTGGTTTATTTTATGGTTACATGTATTTAATCTTGACATAAGGAATTAAAACCTCTGTTCTATAAGGACATGAAATATTGTTTATATTTATCTTAATTAGAATTGTGAAAATTGGAACATTTTTCTCACCAGTAGTCGAATGGTTGAATAAATTTTAGTACATGTACATAATGAAATTTGGATTTAGAAACGTTATAAAAGAAGAAAAATGACCAGGCACAGTGGTTTACCCTATAATCCTAGTACTTTCAGAGACCGAGGCTGGAGGATCACTTGAACTTAGGAGTTCAAGACCAGCCTGAGCAACACAGTGAGGCCTTGTCTCTTTAAAAAAAAAAAAAAATTAGCAGGGTGTGGGTAATGTGTTCCTATAGTCCCAGATACTCTGGTGGCTGAGGCTGGAGGATCACTTAAGCTCAGGAGGTCGAGGCTGCAATGAGCTATAATTGCATCTATAGCTAGCCAGAAGCAGCATAGCTCTTTGAATCCCCAACTATGCTTTGAAAATATACTTTGGACTATACTATATGTAAAACAATTTTAACCCTTGCTTTTTTCATTTAACATTACCTTTTTAGCACTTTTCAAATCATTTTTATTCTTCTTTCTTTCTCTGAGACAGGATCTTGCTTTGTTACCCAGGTGGAGTGCAGTGGCATGATCATAGCTCACTGTAACCTTGAATTCCTGGGCTCAAGTGACCCTTCTGCTTCAGCCTCGTGGGTAACTAGGACTACAGTCATGTGCCACTATGCCTGGCTAACTTTTTAATTTTTTGTAAAATAAGAGGTCTCACTGTGTTGCCCAGGCTGGTCTTGAACTCCTAGCTTCAAGCAGTCTTCCTGCCTCAAATTCTCTGAGGCTATGTGTTACATATAAATTTTTGTGGAGTTATATCAGTATTGACTACTTTTGTTGGTATCATCTCAAATTTTAGTTTTCCAGTTATTGGAATGTACATTCTCACACTTAGAATTACTGCAGTCGTTTAAAGAACCTAAAGTGTGAAGTTTAAATTATATTCAGAGGCCAGGGGCAGTGGCTCATGCCTATAATCCCAGCACTTTGGGAGACCAAGGTGGGCAGATCACTTGAGATCAGGAGTTCAAGACCAGCCTGGCCAACATGGTGAAACTACTACTCTACTAAAAATACAAAAATTAGCCGGATGTGGTAGCACACACCTGTAATCCCAGCTACTTGGGAGACTGAAGTGAGAGAATCTCTTGAGCCGAGGAGATAGAGGTTGCAGTGAGCTGAGATGGTGCCAATATACTCAAGCCTGGATGACAGAGCGAGACTCCATCTCCAAAAAAAAAAAAAAAGTCTTTTTGCTTTTAAATCCTGTTATTTCTGATTGTAGGCTTCCTATATTGGAACAGCTTTTGGACAGTATAAAGCACACAAAAGGAGCTCGTCAGCAAGTGGTTCAGTTACATGTTGTTTCTTCAGTTTCTAGTTTCTTGAAGGTAATTCTGTTTGTTTATTTAAATGTTTGTTTCATTTTTTAAAATATTTGTGGCCAATGAAGTTTGTCGGAGGATGATGTTTTTAAAATGCTCTTTTTTCCTTCGTTTTTCTTAATCTCCTGATGAAAAGTTTTCAGGATTTGTAATTCTCCTTTAACTTTTTGTCTACATAAAACTTGTTAGAAATCAAACCTATGGGCCGGGCGCGGTGGCTCAAGCCTGTAATCCCAGCACTTTGGGAGGCCGAGACGGGCGGATCATGAGGTCAGGAGATCGAGACCATCCTGGCTAACACAGTGAAACCCCGTCTCTACTAAAAAATACAAAAAACTAGTCGGGCGAGGTGGCAGGCGCCTGTAGTCCCAGCTACTCGGGAGGCTGAGGCAGGAGAATGGCGTGAACCCGGGAGACGGAGCTTGCAGTGAGCTGAGATCCGGCCACTGCACTCCAGCCTAGGCGACAGAGCGAGACTCCGTCTCCAGAAAAAAAAAAAAAAAAAAAAAATCAAACCTATGATCTCTGCATAGAGCCATGCGTTAACCTACCAATCCTGATATCCTGGGCCAGGGATTGATGGACTATAGCCTGTGGACCAAATCCAGCTCATTGTTACTTATGACTTACCGTTTCTACGTACAGTAAAATATGATAGACTTCATTAGTCGCTTATTTCGTGGACATCTCTGTTAATGTTCTTTCAAACCATTTATACCTTAATGATAATTGATTGCCATATTGCTGCCTGGAGGTTTAAAATTCTAAAGTGCTTTGTGGAAAAAAAAAAAAGGAATTATATTTGTATTATCAGTGTGGATTTTTGTGTTCTTATTTTTAAGTAGTAATCCAAGTATGAACATACTTGGATTTGGTTATCCAGAATATACATTCCTAACTGGATATGATAATTTACTACAATTGTAAGTTTGGGTTGTTCTTTACATATTTCAGTACGTGGCTCTCTCCAAGGGATGTTTAGGTCCAGAAGAATTGAAAAGATTTGCCCTAACATTAGTTACGGGAGCCCTAGAAAGTACCAACCCCTTGCTGAGATGTGCAGCTGCAGAGGCGTGGGCTAGATTAGCCCAAGTGCTTGATGATGGAGCTTTTACTGCTGGATTAGCTCAAGTTAGCTTTGACAAGTAAGTGAATTTCTTATTTAATACTCAGGGGCTATGTTTCAAAACTGGGTATAGCTTTCTGGTTTGTTGGAACTAGTAAGATCTTCATGCTGAGATTTAACTAAGAAAAATTGTCAAATGTTGACTGCTTTAAAATAAAGGAAAGAAAATAAAAATTGGCCTGCTGATCTTGGCACGTAAAACTATTACTATTTCAGCTATAGTCTTTATATAATAAAGATCAGAATCTATATGAGTGATATAATTGATCATCAGTGGGATGGACTTTAGGATAGTGAAATATTTATACAGTTTTATAATGTAAAATGTATATATGATAAGTAATAAGAACAAACTACAGGAAAAAAGACTGTAGGCTGCAGATAAGGAAACAAACGGTACTTTCATGTCTTTTTTTTTTTTTTTTTTTTGAGATAAAGTCTCGCTCTGTCGCTCAGGCTGGAGTGCAGTGGCACGATCTTGGCTCACTGCAACCTCTGCCTCCTGGGTTCAAGCAATTCTGCCTCAGCCTCGCGAGTAGCTGGGATTACAGGCACATGCCACCACCCAGCTGTTTTTGTATTTTTTTAGTAGAGACGGGGTTTCTCCATGCTGGCCAGGCTGGTCTCAAACTCCTGACCTTGTGATCCACTCGCCTCAGCCTCCCAAAGTGCTGGGATTACAAGCGTGAGCCACCGTGCCCGGCCTGTACTTTCATTTCTATCAGTTGTATAACTTTCAATAGATTACTTAATCCTCTCAGCCAGTGTTCTTCTATTCCAGGTGGTACTGCGCTACCTACTTAAGAATGTTAAGGTAAATGAGATAGTAAATATTAAAGTAATATGGGGAAAAAGCCTACAAATAAAACTTTGTGGTTGTATTATATATCTATAATAAGTTATATTAGGAATGGTGCTGGTAGTATTCATAGCACTTTGACCTTGGAGTCTACTCAATATGTATGTCTGATTTGAAATCTGGAGTCAGGTTATTAACTTGGCTCTAATCCCAGCTCTACCATTTGATAGTTGGTTACTTTGTGAGAGCTATTTGAGCTATTATTTTGGTTTCCTCATCTATAAACAGGAACTGATAATAGTATGAATTTCAGGGTTGTTGAGAGTATTAAAGAAGGGCTAAATATAAACCACTTAAATGAGCACACAGTAATTTCTAATAAATTCCTAATAAACGTTAACTTCTCATATTTAATTTTATTTAATTTATTTTTGAGACAAGGTCTTGCTCTGTCACCCAGGCTGGAGTACAGTGGTGTGATCGTGGCTCACTGCAGCCTCGAACTCCTGGACTCCAGCAATACTCCAGCCTCAGCCTCCCAAGTGACTGGGTCTACAGGCTTGTGGCACTATGCCCAGTTAATTAAAACAAATTTTTTTTTTAGTAGAGACAGGGTCTCATTATGTTGCCCAGGCTGATCTCAAACTCCTGGGTTGAAGTGATCCTCCCGCCTTGGCCTCCCAAAGTGCCGAGAGTACAGGCGTGAGCTACCACACCTGGCCTATTTAATTTTAAAATCAAAATTAAGTTGAAACTCTATGAAATTGAAGTATCTCAGCATTTGAGTTTTTAAAATGTAACTTAATGATAAAGTAATAATAATGTTTGTCTTAAAAACCTTCTTCATGTGTATATATGAAAGACATTGAAACTTTTCATACTAAACTAATCAATAATATGAAGACGTTTTGATTCAAAATGTTTTCCTTTGCAAGATGCCTTTCGGTTACTTCAGAATTTTTTATTAGTTAGCCAAAAATATATTTCTAAATTTTGCAATTATCCATATAAAAAGCTTTGCCTAAGTGACAATGTACATGCATTAGTTTTTGGTTTTTTTTTCTTTTGCAGTGATTACCATTTATTTTTATTTTCATATTTACAGATTGAAATCAGCAAGGGATGTGGTTACCAGAACAGGACACTCATTGGCCTTGGGGTCCCTACATAGGTATTTAGGAGGAATAAGTTCTTCTCAACACCTAAATTCTTGTATTGGAATCCTTTATACTTTGGCACAGGACAGCACTTCCCCTGATGTGCAGGTGGGTACCTCATGTGATACTTCCCTTGAAATTCATGATTTGTAGATGATGCAGAATGTGTTTATATTGAACATTAATAATTTGTGAATATGGTTTTCCCCCCATAGTAATTGTGGAAGCCATTGTTAACCTTGATGGATTTTTAAAATTAAAATCTTCTCCCACACTCAGAATGTCTGAAGTCAATTTCATTGTGTTTTTCTGAAAACGTATCTCTGTTCCATCTTAATAATAGCACCGGGCTAGAAGTGGTGGCTCACGCCCATAATCTCACACTTTAGGATGCCGAGGCAGGTGGATTGCTTGAGCTCAGGAGTTCAAGACCAGCCTGGGCAACATGGTGAAACACTATCTCTACAAAAGATACAAAAATTAGCCAGGCATGATGGTGAGCATCTGTGGTCTCAGCTACTCGGGAGGCTGAGGTGGGAGGATGGCTTGAGCCGGGGAGACAGAGGTTGCAGTAAGTCCAGATTGTGCCACTATGCTCCAGCCTAGACAACAGAGCCAGACCCTATCTCAAAAAATAATAATAATACTAAATAATAATAATAGCATCTACTATTTTAAAGAACTTAATAGGTCCAGGTGTTACGATACATTCTTCTAAGTCTCGTAGTAATTCTCTTAGTCCTCATAATAATTTGTTAGGGTGTATAGCCCATTATGGGGAAATAAAACTGAGGCTTAAGAAGCTAAGCAACTTGCTCACAACTGAAAAGCTAATAAATCATGGAATCAGATCAAGAACACAAGTCATGGACTCCAAACTCCTGTTCTTAACCACTTTATCATATCGTTGTACATATCTTACCCATTTCTGTCAATAAAATCATCATTCTCCTATCTTAATCAAATATATGATTTTTATTTCTCCTGTTCTTTTACTCCCCTTCTGTCATCTTATCTGTCTCCCTTATTAATGTGTGCCGAATTACTGTCATAGCCTCCTAATTCGTCACATTTTTAGTCCTTTTCTTTCCAACTCTCTCTAGATATAAGGCTAAATTCATTTTCCTAAAAGATTTTCATCTTGCCACTTCCCTGCAGAAAAGCTTGACAAAGTGCTTATTGCTTCTTGAATCAACTTCTTTATTCCAGTCCCATCAACTGACTCCATAGATGTTTTCTGTTATTACTTCAAAGTGTTCACTTCTACAGATGATTTATCCACATGTCATTCTCATGTCTACATTTACATTATTTTCTTTTTCTCTTCTCTCCTTACATGCCTATTTGATATTCCACATCTTTTAGTCTTTTAAGATCCAGTATAACCACCATCTCATCAAGCTTTAATCCAGTTAGCTTTCCTTCTCTGAATTACCATATTACTACTTGCCTCCTCCACTTCATCTAGTACTTGACTGAATTGACTTACAAGGTTTCCATTTTTCACCCGTCTTTATATATAGTACTTTTTGCTTCTGTTATATTCTTCTCTCTCTTCAACAAGTCTATTCTGAATGTGCCTAGTTTTATATTGAATACCTTTTTTGTTGATTAATTCATATACTTTCCACAGCTCCCAGTGTCATTTCTGAATTTTCTTGATTGCTGTCTCTCACCTAACAAATAGAAGCTCATTTTTGCAGCGTTTAAAGTACTGTAAGCTTTCTTATACATCCATTGATAAGAGGAATAAAACTTTTTCAGTTCATTTTCTGAAGAGAGAGCTTTTAATTTACTTCTTGTTATGGAACATTAAAACATACACAAAATTAGAAAGTATACTATAATGAATCTATTATACCCATCACCTAACTTCAGTGGTTATCAGTATATGGCCAGTCTTTTTTCATTTAAACCATAGTGTGTGTGTGTGTGTGTGTGTGTGTGTGTGTGTGTGTGTGTGTATCTGTGTGCGCGTGTGCACCTGTCATAAATGTACATATCTATGTACAAACAGTACATTATGTAACCACCACCTGAAATCAAGAAACAGCCCATTATCAATACCCCATACACACTTCTCATACTGTCTTCTAGTTAACTACTTACCCCCACCAAGGATAATCACTATCCTAATTTGCAACAGCATAAATTTGTTTTGCCTGCTTCTGTACTTTATGTAAATGGAATCATACAACATATATTCTTTTATGTCTGGCTTTCTTCACTCAACATTATGTTCAAGAGATTTGTCCATATTGTTGAATGTAATTGTAGATTTTGTTGCATCTTTTTAAAAACTTGAATTTTCATTCTTTCTATAGATTAAACAATAAAGTTTTTCAACAAACTAGATTTGATTCAAGCTGTTAGCTAAAGTACCAACTATTACTTGCAATTCTTAATGATGAACTATATCATTCTAAATTAGATGATTGCCTCTGAGTTGGAAGTCCTCCATTTCTCTTTCCGCATTAGTAGTAGCATACACATTTGCTGTTACTTTATTACTTGCTTCAACAAAAGAACAACTTAATGTATTTTATGTTTCTTAATGCTGCTGTAATGTTTTTAATTGTTTTTCTTTGTCATTACAGACCTGGGCATTACATTCTCTATCACTGATCATTGATTCTGCTGGCCCACTGTATTATGTGCATGTGGAACCTACCCTTTCTCTTATTATAATGTTGTTGTTAAATGTGCCTCCTACTCATGCTGAAGTTCACCAAAGCCTTGGTCGCTGTTTGAATGCCCTTATTACCACGTTAGGTCCAGAGCTACAAGGTGTGCATAGCTGCTTTTGTGATGTTTTACATTAAAAATAATACACATAAAAATGAATTCAGTTCGTGGTCTGTATGCTTGGCACATGATAGGTGCTGTATGTTTTGTTAAATGAATGTATAAATGCCGTTCAGCCTGATTATCTTACCTTGAAAAGACAGAGTACAATATTTCGACAATTACGTATCTCCTAAAGATACCTTCCTTAACAGTTAAAATGACAGACATGAAGCAGAATCATCCAAAGAGCTCTGATCTCTCTTTAAGAAATAAATGGCTAAGTCCAAAATTTCAAATATTGCAAGCTGTTCAAATTGCATAGTATTACATGATTATAATACATGAAAGTAATTCTTAACTAATACAAGCGAGGCTAAGTTTATTGGCAATTTCTAATTCCACTTTTTATGAAAATTTGGTATAACCTACTGATAGTCTTAGGTTCTTCTTTGCCTAATAATTTGTGTTGCAATAAACTTTTCAAATTAAGAATAACTAAAGTAGGTCAGGCACAGTGGCTCACACCTGTAATCCTAGCACTTTGGGAAGCTGAGGCAGGTGGATCACTGGAGCTCAGGATTCGAGACCAGCCTAGCCAACATGGTGAAACCCTGTCTGTAGTAAAAATACAAAAAATTAGCCAGGCATGGTGGTGTGCACCTGTAGTCCCAGCTACTCGGGAGGCTGAGGCAGGAGAATCACTTGAACCCAGGAGGCAGAAGTTGCTGTGAGCCGAAATGGCATCATTGCACTCTAGCCTGGGTGACAGACTGAGACTCTGTCTCAAAAAAAAAAAAAAAAAAAAAAAAGAATAATCTAAAAACCTGTCACTTAGATTATCCCTACTTTTGTAGAAGAAATTGTAAGTCACAGATTTGTAAGCTCAAAACTGGAAGTAAATTTTAAAACCTGTAATATATGTTTAAAGAGTAATGTTTTTATAGGCCAATTATTAAAAGCTTTCTGCTTTTTATTTTAGGTAACAGTACTTCAATTTCTACCTTAAGGGCCTCCTGTCTACTGGGTTGTGCAGTAATGCAAGATAACCCAGACTGCCTTGTTCAAGCTCAGGCCATCTCTTGCCTTCAGCAGCTTCATATGTTTGCTCCACGACATGTCAACTTGTCTAGCCTGGTTAGCTGCCTCTGTGTGAGTATAAAATTGTAAACCAGTTCTTAGTTTCTTTTATTTGAATCTTAGATTTATCCCAGTACACATTTTAATTATCCTCTAGACTATGTACAAAGTTATATGTTATATACATAGCTGTTTCCCCTCAGTTCTAGTCTTTTTGGAGAGTAGGGGGCAGCTTTCATGTAATCAGCTCCTAAATCCCTTTTATATCGATTCATTTTTCTCCCATTAATGTTGAAATTGATATTTGGAATATTTATTCATAAATCAATAAACATATATTGGGTGCTTATAATGTCCCATGTACTATATAAATCTGTGGGACATGCAAAACTTTATGTGGTCACCTGTCTCTTTTTTTTCTTCTTTTTCATCTATTCTGAGTTATTACAAAGTTCTTTACATCCCAGATGGAGAAATAACACTTTTCCTTAGTATTCCAGCAACATATACATCAATATCTGGCTTCTAATATTGTATCTACTGAATGTAGAAAGATAAAGGCCATCAACCAGAAGTTCCTTTGAAGTGGTTCGTTGTCATTGGTTTTAAGACTTCCCCTGGCCAGGCGCAGTGGCTTACGCCTGTAATCCCAACACTTCGGGAGGCCAAGGCGGGCAGATCACCTGAGGTTGGTTTAAACCCAGCTTGGCCAACATGGCGAAACCCCGTCTCTACTCAAAATACAAAAATTAGCTGGGCGTGGTGGTGGGCGCCTCTAATCCCAGCTACTGGGGAGGCTGAGCCAGAAGAATCGCTTGAACCCAGGAGGTGGAGGTTGCAGTGAGCCGAGATCGTGCCATTGGCACTCCAGCCTGGGCAACAAGAATGAAACTCCGTCTCAGGAAAAAAAAAAAAAAAGATTTACCATGTCACCAGTTTCTATCTGGACTTGCCTCAAAAATTGAGTTGCATTTGGAATTATAAATTGGCACCATTGCTTTTCAACTTTTTCTACTCCTGCAGTGTTTGTAGCACACTCCCATTAGTAACGTGACTGTTGAAAATTATATAGACCTTTCATTTTCAAGCTTAAGGCAAAATATGCAGCATTTCAGAGCTTGAAAAACCTTAGAATCTTAAAAATCTGTCATATAGATTATCCCTACTTTTGTAGAATGTTGTTTGCATTATTAAAATCAGTCTTCTCAATAAAAAGATAAACTGAAGACCAAAAAGTTAAATAACTTAAAGTAACACATGTAGCTCACCTAAGTGGTGGCTAAATCTACATTGCAGGTTTCTGGACTCCTCCTTCAGTCCTCATTTCATTATTCCGTACTATCTTTATAGATCTTATGGATAGATCTTATCTCAACTCTGCCACCTTCTAGCTGTGTGCCTTTAGGGAAGTCCCGTAATCTCTTCTAGCCTCAGCTACCTTGTCTGCAAAATATGAGGATTACACAAAATGCTGCTTATAAAGGCACACGTCTCAGGCATTTAATTAGTACTCAATAATGGTAGTTGCCCTTGCTGTCTTGACATGTGTCTTCAACACACAGTATATTATTATATTAACTATTGATACTGATAGTCTTATGAAACTATTTATTTATATATTTTTTAGAGGCAGAGTCTCACTTTGTCATCCAGGCTGGAGTGCAGTGGTGCAATCATAGCTCACAGTAGCCTCGAACTCCTAGGCTCAAGTGATCCTCCCCCCTCAGCCTCCCAAGCAGCTAGGACTACAGAAATGTACCACCACACCTAGCTAAGTTTTTTTCTTTTTTGTAGAGACAGGGTCTTGCTATGTTACCCAGGCTGGTCTTGAACTTCTGGTCTCAAGCCATCCTTCTGCCTCAGCCCAACAAAGTGCTGGGATTACAGGTGTGAGCCACCATGCCTAGCCCGATAAAACTTTAAAGAGAATGTGACTGACTTTCTGATAGAAACTTTTGTTCCTGTATTTTTTTAGATCTGGGTCAATCATTTTAGGGAAAACAGCACTTACAGGAAAAGGATTTTACCTGTACCATTCAGGGATTCTTCCCCAGGAATATTACTTTTATGTTTGAAGAGCCATTCCTAAAACCAGTTATTGGAAAAATTTTTTGCTCCTTTGCATTTGATCTTTTACTCTCCATTTAAATTTGGTGATACTGCCATTTTTACTTCTTGTCTTATAGATTTCCATTAATTACCTTTAAAATTTCTCCTTTACCTGATGCATGATTTTTTTTATTAACTAATTGAGAAATGAAGAGCAAGACTAACCCATTAATTCATGATGAATAAAATCTGATCAGCTGGGCACAGTGGCTCAGACCTGTAGTTCCAGCACTTTGGGAGGCCAAGGTAGAAGGATCATTTGAGCCCAGGAGTTCGAGACCAGTCTGGGGAACATGGTGAGACCTTGTCTCTACAAAAAATTTTAAGAAAATTACCTGGGAATGACAGTGTGCACCTGTAGTCCCATTACTACTTGGGAGGCTGAGGTGGGAGGATCACTTGAACCCAGGATGTTGAGGCAACAGTGAGCCATGATTGCGCCACTGCACTTCACCTTGGGCAGTGGAGCAAGACACTGTCTCAAAAATATAACTAAATAAAATCTGATCAAACTTACTAAGTTTTTTCCTTTCCCAAATCAAAAAAGGGTACATATTACTGCAGGAAAAAAAACAGGCATCAAAAAAAGTTACACATGAAAAAGAACAGAGATTATTATATTATCAGACTTTTGGGTACATTCAGAGCAAGTGAGAAAATCTGAAGTAACAGTTACAAATCGTATGTTAACTCATAATATTCAAGCTGTAAAATTATTTTTTAAATACACAATCATAGTCAAAAATTATCACTATAATATATTAATTTAGTGTCTCAACATTTTGGTTAGTAATTTATTCTGAATTTATTAGATTGAATTTATTATATTTTAGAGTATTCACCAAAGTAAGGAAATTGCATTTCATCATTAGGCAAAAGTCTTACAGGAAGGAATTTTCTTCTAACTGCATGCTCTTTAACTTCCATACTGAACTTGGCCTTAGCTACACTAGCAATTCTGAATATTCTCAGTTTCAAAACTTGGCTTCTAAGAGTTAAACTATAATTAACTTCTGATGAGGTAAACCATTAACTTTGCCTCTTGCTGGACACCTGCTTCATGTGAATGCAATCCAGAACACTCCTCTCACGCTCATGTCTCCTTGATTGGGTTCGATACTGAAGCTTAATCAGATTCCAAAGAAAAACCTAAAATTAATCGCGTGTACGTTTTAAAATTATATATTTATGTCTTAGAGTTCTTGAGTTGACTATTTTCAAGAACTTGGCTCAACTCGTTTTGTTGGAAAATAAAATATTTGTGGCGAATTTTTAAGCTGAAGCTAAGCCAATTTGAATGATAACTATCAACATTTATATTTTAATGCTTAGCTGACTGTTGTCAAAGTCAACCTAATATTTATCTTTTGGTTTTGTCATGACTGGTGTGTCATTTGTTTTTGTGCAGGAGATCTTGTTGGATAATTCTGTGTTGGTAGGTCCCTGACCCTTGATTCCTAACTTTTTTTGAGTTTTGCGGTGCTGTTTCTTTGTGTCATTTTTTTGGTTGTAGATGTTTGTTTTCCTCTGCATCTCTTTGTTTAAGCGAACCATTAATGCTAAGTCCAGTATGTGTAGCATGTTTCATGGTGTTTATTTGATACCAATATAAGCAAATCCTTCCTAACCTTCTCCAGCTGGTGCGCTCACTCCTTGCACTAAATTTGGTCTCCTTTTTATTTAGTATATTCGTTTCAGAAAATAATTGTAGTTACAGTTTTATTTAATTTCTGTATTTTGCCTGCTTTGTTTGTTTGCCTTAAGCCACTGTATTCCTCTTCCCAATATAAATGCTGGAGAATGACATGGAGACATTAAGCCTCCTATTTTACTTTGTGTGATAGCCTTCAATCTTTTTTCTACCAAACAGGTAAAGGGTACTTCTAAGCATGCTTTTTCTAAAAAATGTTTGACTAGCCTGAATAAATGCTGCACCTGCTTTGTATTATATGCTTGTAAGACTCCAGTTGAAATAACTAGTAGACTTATTAACTTTTCTTTAAAATTGTCTTGTAAAGTGCTTTTTTGGTCATTGTTGTTAAATACAACAGTAATCTTGGGAATGAATAAATGTAATCTTTTTATATTTTAACTTCTCTGTTATCCTAACCTGCTAACAATATAGTTTCTAAACATGGGATTACATTATACCTTGAGACTTTTCTATGAATGGCATTCCTCTCTATCCACTTTTGGGTTCATAATACAGCTTGAAGGTATAACAGAACATCCTTACAAAGCTATTCCTGCACTCTATCCTGGGTAACAGAGTGATACTCTGTCTCAAAAACAAAAAACAAAAACAAACAAACAAAAAAAAAGCTGCTCAATGATAGATGCACAAATTTGTTCTGTTTCTTGGCTTCTGATAAAATGTAGAATTTGGCTCTCTTTGCATGTGTTTCTTCTTGTATATTCTTTTTTTCTTTTTTTTCTTTTTTTGAGACAGTTTCATTCTGTCATCCAGGCTGGAGTGCAGTGGTGCAATCTCAGCTCACTGCAACTTCTGCCTCCCAGGTTCAAGGGATTCTCCTGCCTCAGCCTCCCCAGTAACTGGGACTACAGGTGTGTGCCACCATGCCTGGCTTATTTTTGTATTACTAGTAGAGACAGGGCGTGACCATGTTGGCCAGGCTGGTCTCAAACTCCTGACCTCAAGTGATCCACCTGCCTTGGCCTCCCTCAGTGTGAGCCATCATGCCCATCCCAGGCTGGAGTGCAAAGGCATGATCTCGGCTCACTGCGACCTCCACCTCCCAGATTCAAGCAATTCTCCCGCCTCAGCCTCCCGAGTAGTGGGGATTACAGGCACCTGCCACCATGTCCTGCTAATTTTTTTGTGTTTTTTAGCAGAGACAGGGTTTCACCACGTTGGCCAGGCTGGTTTTGAACTCCTGACCTCAAGTGATCCGCCCACTTCAGCCTCCCAAAGTGCTAGCGTTACAGACGTGAGCCACCACACCTGACACTCTTCTTACATATTCTTAATAGCTCCTACTACCTACCTTTTATTTCCTCCCAAAATGTAGCCTCTGCTCTTTACAAAACTTCATCTACTTCAGTCCTATTTTTCCCACATATGCCATATCTAAAGATCACTGTAGAATTATGCCATTATTTCTCAAATTTTGCTTTGAAGATCACTACCATAATATACATATTTATTTTGTAGACCATACCAAACTGATCTTTACTTTCATAGTTAGTACAAAATTTAAAATCTCAACTTTATTTCATATATGAAATCACTAAGAATTTTTATCCATTAACCTTCAACTTGTAACTGAAGTATATTACCAGTCTTATTTGCCATGGGTAGATACAGCCTATTGATACTTACATGGCATCTGTAAGATGTGTACATATATGTATTCTATCAATACATAAATATGTATTGATATATATAAATTTGGTATTCTGTAATGCTTGTCTCTAGAGAGCATTTTTGGTGAATGTTTTCTGCCTTTATTTGAAAATGCGTTTACTTTATATGTTGTCTGATTAAAATATTATTGTTAAGAGACTACACTAATAATAACTAACATTTACTATTTGGCAGGTACTGTGGTAAGCACTTTGCATGTTACTTTGTGTTAATGTCACAATAGCCCTGAGAGATGCAGTAGTGTTACAAATGAGGAAACTAAGGCACTCTAGAGGAGTTAAACAATTTGCCCACGGTCACACAGCTAGTAAGTGATGGATCTAGGACTCAAATTGAGACGTTTTGACTCTCGAACCTCCATTTTAACCAATATGCTGTATTGCCTGTATGGATTTGTATAAATTTCTGCTTAGAGAATGATAAAACATTATAATATATCTGCATGAACACAAATGTATGAACTGCAACAAAATCCTTTCCATTGTAATTCTTTTTTTCTCTTAAAACTCTGTTTGCTCATATAAATTCTGCCTTCTGACACTGCCAAAAGACTTTTGCTTAGATTTATGAGTAGTGCATAATCTAGTACACATATTACCTATTAAGCTGTTTCTAAGTTATATCATCAGAAATATATTCTAGAATAGTTTCAAGAAGTTCCTATGTATTTATAAATTGTGTCCAGCCCACTGATGGGCTGGACAGAATCAGGAAGGGGTCCAGTGAATATCTATTAGGCTTGCTGAGTGCCAACAAGAATTTTAGCTCTGTCATTCCTTAAATGGTATTTTTCAGGTGAATCTTTATAGCCCCTACTTGTTACTGAGAAGAGCAGTACTGGCTTGCTTACGTCAGCTTGTACAAAGAGAAGCAGCTGAAGTTTCAGAACATGCTGTTATGCTTGCTAAGGATAGCAGAGAAGAGTTGACTCCAGGTAATTCTCTTGATCAAGATTATGTCCAGGTCCAATGATTATTTTTATTTTAAATTTTCCATATATACATGAGTTTTGAAACAGTTTAAAAGTTAATGTGTCTTAAACCTGCTACAAGAAAGAATTGCTAACAGTTATTCCAACCAGTGATGTTACTGGTTTAGAGCAGTGGTTCTCAAACTGGTTTTCAAACCAGCAGTGTATATTTCACCTGGGAACTTGTTAGAAATGCAGATTGGGACCCATCCCAGACCTACTGAACCAGAAATCTGGGAGTATTACCTGGCAATCTGTATTTTTAAATCCATATTTTTACAGTCCCTATGTTAGTGTAGCTGTGTGCCACATAATGGCATTTTGGTCAACAACAGACTGCATTTACAACAGTGGTCCCATAAGATTATAATACCATATCTTTTTTTTCTATGTTTTGATACACAAATGCTTACCATTGTGTTATAATTGCCTATAGTATCCAGTACAGTAAGTTGTTCTATGGGTTTGTAGCCTATGAGTAGTCTGTACCATCTAGGTTTGGGTAAGCACACTCTATGATGTTCACATGACAATGAAATTGCCTAACAACACATTCTTCAGAACGTAATCCTATTAAGGCGTGCATGACTGTACTAAAGTTTGAGAGCCAATGATCTAGAGCAAGTTTTTTCACAGCAGTCTAATGAAATGTGATTAGCCCTTAAATAATTTATCACACATGCCTCTGTTTGCTGCAGAATCTCACTTTCATAAAATTTATTATAGTTACGTCTGCTACAAGTTAAAGAGTTTTTAATGCCCCTTCTTTTACATTTTAGAGCTGAATTAAAGGATTTCTTAACCAGTAGGGATTTAAGTGTATATCACTTCATTTTAAAACTATTATATGAATAACCTGAATTTGTATATGAATTCAAAGAAACTGCTAGCCTACAAAAATAGTAATAATAGGCCAGGCGTGGTGGCTCACACCTGTAATCTTAAGCACTTTGTGAGGCCAAGGCGAGAGGACTGTCTTAGGTCAGGAGTTCAAAAACAGTCTGGGCCCAGACACACTGGCTCATGCTTGTAATCTCAGCACTTTGGGAGGCCAAGATAAGAGGACAGCTTGAGGCCAGGAGTTCAAGACCAGCCTGGTCAACATAGTGAGACCTCATCTCTATTTTTAAATATATATATATTTTATACATATGTATATATATTTTTTTTTGTGTGTGTGTGTGTATATATATATATTTAAAAAACACCCTGGGCAACATGGCATGACCCCATCTCTACAAAAAAAATTTTAAATTAGCCAGGTGTGGTGGTACACATCTGTAGTCCCAGCTACTAATTAATCAGGAGGCTGAGAGAAGAGAATTGCTTGAGCCCAGGAGTTTGAGGTTTCTGTGAGTTATTATGCCACCACACTGCAGCCTGGGTAACAGATCAAAACACTGACTCCAAAAAAAACCAGTAATTATCTTACACTCTGGCCAGTCGCAGTTGCTCACACTTGTAATCCCAGTACTTCGGGAGGCCAAGGTGGGCAGATCACCTGAGGTCAGGAGTTCGAGACCAGCCTGGCCAACATGGCAAAACCCTGTCTCTACTAAAAATATAAAAAATTAGCTGTGTGTGGCGGCATGCGCCTGTAGTCCCAGCTGCTTGAGAGGCTGGGGCACAAGAATTGGTTGAACCCAGGAGGGGGAGGTTGTGGTGGGCCGAAATTGCACCACTGCACTCCAGCCTGGGCACCAGAGTGAGACTCTGTCTCAAAAAAAAAAAATCATTTGTGTGTATAGTTTTCAAAGTACTGTCATACTTTTAGAAAGTCATAACCTTCACGGAGCTTTTCAGTATCTTAAGTTTTTAGATCCATAATATATTTTACTATCAATAACAGTTCTTTAAGTAACAGTTTTATTCTTACATTAAAATGTTTAGGGAGCTGAGCCAGTTGTGGTGGCATGTACTTGTAGTCCCAGCTTCCTTAGAGGCTGAGGTGAGAAGATCACTTTAGTCCAGGAATTCAAGGCCAGCCTAAGCAACATAGTGAGACCTTGTCTCTAACAAAAACAAAAACAAATTTTTTGCTTCAACTTGCATAAATCAGCATGGCTGGGCTGCTATTCAGGCATACATATACATAATACCTAGTATTGTGGGTTTAGTTCCAGACCCTGCAATTAAAGCAAGTCAGGAATTTTTTGGTTTTCCAGTGCATATCAGAATTATGTTTGTACTATACTGTAGTCTGCTAAGTGTGAGATAGCATTATGGCTAAAAAAGCAATGTACATACCTTAATTTAAGAATTCTTTATTGCTAAAAAATGCTAACCATCATCTGAGCTTTCAGTGAGTCATAATATTTTTGCTGGTAGAGGGTCTTGCCTCAGTGTTGATGGCTGCTTAATCAGGGTGGCGGTTGCTAAAGGTTTGGAGTGGCTGTGGCAATTTTGGCCATTTCTTTTCTTTTTTTTCTTTTTTTTTTCTGAGACAGAGTATTGGTCTGTCTCCCAGGCAAGAGTGCAGTGGCGCCCTCTCAGCCTAGTGCAAGCTCTGCCTCCGGGTTTCTGCCATTCTTCTGCCTCAGCCTCCGAGTAGCTGGGACTACAGGCGCCCGCCACCATACCCGGCTAATTTTTTGTATTTTTAGTAGAGATGGCATTTCACCATGTTAGCCAGGATGGTCTCGATCTCCTGACCTCGTGATCCACTCGTCTCGGCCTCCCAAAGTGCTGGGACTACAGGCATGAGCCACCACGCCCAGCCAGCAATTTCTTAAAATAAGACAGCAATGAAGTTTGCCATATTCATTGACTTCCTTTCATGAAAGATTACTCTGTAACATGCAATGCTTTTTGATAGCATTTTACTTAGAGTAGAACTTTGAAAACTGGAGTTAATTCTCTCAAACCTGCTACCACTTTATCAACTAAATTCACATAACATTCTGAACCCTTTGTTGTAATTTCAACAGTGTTCACAGCATCTTCACCCGGAGTAGATTCCATCTCCAAAAACCATCTAGAATGATGAATTCTTTCCGGAGGTTTTCAGTTACTTTGCCCAGATCCATCTGTCTGTGGCAGCTGTAGCCTTACAATGTATTTTTTAAATAAGACAACTTGAAAGTCAAAATGACTCCTTAATCTGCAGAATGGATATTGTGTTAACCGGCATGACAACGTTTATCTCCTTGTACCTCTCCATGAGAGCTCTTGGATGACTAGGCACATTGTCAGTGAGCAGAAATATTTTGAAAATAATCTTTTTTTTTTTTTCTGAGCAGTAGGTCTTAACAGTAGACTTAAAATATTCAGTAAACTGTGTTGTAAACAGATATGCTATCATCCAGGCTAGATTTGGCATAATTCTTTTATTTATTTATTTTTTTTTAAGACAGGGTCTCTCTCTGTTGCCCTGGCTAGAGGGCAGTGGCACGACCTGGGCTCACTGCAGCCTCTACTTTCCAGGCTCATGTGATCTTTCCACCTCAGCCTCTTTGGTAGCTGGGACTACAAATGAATGTCACCTCACCCAGCTAAATTTTTTTGTGTGTTTTTTGTGGAGATGGGGTCTCACTTTGTTGCCCAGGCTGGTCTTGATCTCCTGGGCTCAAGTGATCCACCTGCCTCAGCCTCCCAAAGTGCTGAGATTACAAGTGTGAGCCACCATGCCTGGCCTGAAACCTCTTTTTTAAATAAATTACCCAGTCTTGGGTATGTCTTTATAGCAGTGTGAAAACGGACTAATGTGAAGGACACACCCGTACATGATCACACACCTAAGAAAATCAATATTGATTTACAGCCCTCACACACATTTCCCTAGTCATCCAAAAAATGTCCTTTATGATTCCTCACCTCCTCACCACCACCTAAATCTAAGATCCAGTTATGACTCACATTACCTTAGCCATTATATCTTTTTAGATCCCTAATCTGAAACATTTGTATCACCTCTTTCTGATCTTTGAAAGATAATTTCTCTTTTAAAATAGCCTAATACCAACAAAACAAAACACCCACAAAGGCCAGGCACAGTGGCTCACGCCTATAATCCCAACACTTTGGGAGGCTGAGGCAGGTGGATCTGAGGTCAGGAGTTCAAGACCAGCCTGGCAAACATGGTGAAACCTCGTCTCTACAAGGTAATACAAAAAAGTTAGCTTTTTTTTGGGGGGGGGGGCATGGTGGCACATGCCTGTAATCCCAGCTACTGGAGAGGCTGAGGCAGGAGAATTGCTTGAACTCGGGAGGCAGAGATTGCAGTGAGATTGTGCCACTGTACTCCAACCTGGGTGACAGAGCAAGACTCTATCTCTAAAAAATAAATAAATAAAATAGAATAGCCTACTAATAATATAACCTTTCAAATCTACATACTTTCATAAATGCTAGATGAGTTAACTCTTCAAGAGAAAATGTATTTGTCTGTTTGGCATTTTCAGAATTAAAGGTAATAGTAGATGCTAGATCAAGGCTTGTATTTCCCCTTTGAGGTATTACTTTGTAGTAAGAATATTGTATAGTGATATATGTTTATTCAGTAGTCCCAATAGCTTAGTTGTAGTAATTAAACAGTGTTTTCCATATAGTGGTAGTTTTCTGTTTGGGCTTTACTCTCACATTAATATATTTTAAAGCTTTATACCAGAATAAGGAAAACTTAATTATGTTTATTTAAAATTAGAAAATAATTATACTGGGCCGGGCGTGGTGGCTCATGCCTGTAATCCTAGCACTTTGGGAGGCCTGGGTATGCGGATCACCTGAGGTCAGGAGTTCAAGACCAGCCTGACCACTGGTGAAACCCATCTCTACTAAAAATACAAAACTTAGCAGGGCATGGTAGTGGGCGCCTGTAGTCCCAGCTGTTCAGGAGTCTGAGACAGGAGAACTGCTTCAACCTGGGGGGCGGAGGTTGCAGTAAGCCGAGATCACACCACTTCACTCCATCCTGGGTGACAGAGTGAGACTCTGTCTCAAAAGGAAAAAATAAATAAATAAGCACTGAATAAAATTTATAAGTATTGAGCTGGGTGCAGTGGCTCAGACCTGTAATCCCAGCCCTTTGGGAGGCTGAGACGGGTGGATCGCCTGAGGTCAGGAGTTCGAGACCAGCCTGGGCAATGTAGTGAAACCCCACCTCTACTAAAAATACAAAAAATTAGCTGGGCGTGGTGGTGGGTGCCTGTAATTCTAGCTACTAGGGAGGCTGAGGCAGGAGAACCACTTGAACCTGGGAGGCAGAGGTTGCAGTGAGCCGAGATTTTGCCCTTGCACTCCAGTCTGGGCAACAAGAGCGAAACTCCATCTCAAATAAAGAGAAAAAAAAAGTTTTATAAGTATTGGACACTTATTGGGTAAAACTTTTTACCTGATTAAGAAAACATATTAATAATAACATATTAATACTTTTTTTAATGACATTACATAAATTACAGCTATATAGGGTCATAAATAATCCCAAAATTCAAGTGTGAACTAAAATGGATCTCACTAGATTAAAGCACAGTATTTGGGCTAGTTCTTTAAGATATATTTTCATCTAGTATTTGAATAACTACTGAATGTGTGAGCTTGTGATATGGTAGTTTTGTTTTCTGTGTTACTTCAATAGTTGATTTTCTTCTTGTCAGATGCTAACATCAGAGAAGTCGGCCTTGAGGGGGCATTATTGATCTTACTAGACAAAGAGACAGATGAGAGATTATGCCATGATATCAAAGAGACTTTAAATTATATGCTTACGTCTATGGCAGTGGAAAAACTCTCCCTGTGGTTAAAACTTTGTAAAGATGTACTTGCTGCATCAGCTGGTAAGTATTGGTCATTAACAGTTAAAATAATAAAATTGAAATTTAAAACTTTACCTAAAATTGTTTACCACTGAGAATTCATCAGTCTTGTCTAACTAGCTGGATTCTGATTGTCTGATTATTGCTTTTCTTCAAATGAAGATTATATTTCTAGTGTTTTAGAATTCTCTTTAATTTGAACAATATAAATCCAATACTTAAACCTGCTTTTTCCCTTTGGCTGTCTTAGATGACTTTCCTATATAAAGCAAACTAAAAAGTAGAGTTATTTCTGCTCTAAAAGGTGTGACTTGATTTATATTGTCCCCATCATTTCTTTTCATACATGCAATATATATTTGAGACCAGGTGCAGTGGCTTACCCCTGTAATCCCAGCACTTTGGGAGGCTGAGGCAGACAGATTGCTCAAGTCCACGAGTTTGAGACCACCCTGGGCAACGTGGAAAAACACCATCTCTACAAAAAAAAATTTTTTTTTAATTAGCTGGGCCTGATGGCTCACACCTGTAGTCCCAGCTACGCAGGAGGCTAAGATGGGAGGATTGCTTGAGCCCAAGAGGCAGAAGTTGCAGTGAGCCAAGATCATACCACTGCACTCCAGCCTGGGCAATAAAGTGAAACCATGTCTCTACATACATACATGCATTCATACATACCCACCCCACCCCTCGCACCATATGAAATTACTTAGTCACCATAAGAGAAAATTACACAAAGTTATGACATTTTGAGCAAGCCAGTTTCACTACATACAATAATGTTAATTTCAAGTAGTATTAGAAAACAGTGTTATTACCCTAATGTCTTTAGTAATACAAGATAATTGTTTATGAGAAAGTATATTTGAATATTTAAAATTCGTATCCTTGGGATAAGAGAGAAAATAAATGAGAGGAAGAAAAAAGAAAAAAAAACAGTTCTTTTCTAAGAACTGTACATAATTTATCTGATTTAAGCCTTTAACCCATCCTATGCATAGGCAATTTTATTCTATTTTATAGAAGAGAAAATAGGCCTGGAGAGGTAACCTGCCTGAGGACATAAGACAGATTCAGTCCTACACCTACATAACTTTTAAAATCCGCAACCTTTCCACTATACTTCAGTCCTCCCAACTCAGTTGCCCAAGCCTTAGAATTTAATGTAGCTCTCATGTCTGAATTGTGTGGTAGGAGAAAAGTTAACATCAAATTCCTGGAATGTTTTGTATTCTCTCCTCTGTCTATCTTCATTCTTATTGGTCCCTCTTCCAATAATTTACACTGGCTGTTTCAACTATTACGCTATACATATTTTATTTTTCTAATTTTCTCTTCTGTTCCCCACTACTCAAGAAATTGCAAGGACTTCTTTAAAAGAAAATGTCGCCTGAGCCCAGGTGTTCGAGGGTGCAGTGAGCCATGATTGTGTAACAGAGCAAGATCTTGTCTCAAAAAAAAAAGAGAAAGAAAATATGTGTGTGCATAGATAGACTGGTTACGTTTTTCTGGTATCTCACTTACCTTTTTTAAATTTTGCATTCATGCTCCCTGAGCTCGCTCAATTTTATCTTGCCATTAATTCTTCATCTTCTGTGGTTTGGCTCCATACCTTCTCAGGAAAACACCTTCTAGTCTCTGTTAACTTGACCATAACTTTATTTGTGACATCTGTGGTATTCTAACATGTAAAAAAATATTGACATACAGGATAATACAAGAAAACCAGTTTGCTTTGTTTCATAGCATTAGTTCCATTTTCAGTTGTTAAACAGTTTGTAAATTTAACAGTTAATAAGTAGAGGAGATAATTCACTACTCGGTGACTCCAGCTATCGGTACAATTTTGATACTGTAATGATAGCAATGAGTCTATCCTAAGAAAAATATTTTCAGACAATTTCAGTGGATTCAGGAACCTCCTGAAATCCATACAAGGCTCCAGTGTCAAAACAGCCTTCCCAGTGTATCCCACCCACACGTCCTACTAGAGAATTTTGAGTCTCCTTAAGTACATCCATCTACCTGCAGGGGATTGATAATTATTTCAGTATCTACTATTGTGTTTGTTTTTTACTTTGAGTATAATTTGACAGCTTTGTCATTTTGACCTGTAACAGTTGTTAGAGTGTCTCCTTTAGACAACTGTAGTTGTCTGTAGTTATTAGACCTAATTATTTGATGTTAATAAAAAGATGATTGATCAGTAGCAATTGATAATTGAGCAATTCTAGTCTGAATTTGGAGTCGTTTTTGTGTTCCTTTTGATATATATATCTTTCAGTTGATTATAATTACGTATGTTCTCCTTTTATAAAAGATTGTACAGCTATAACTTGTGTGGATACAATGCAAGAAGAAGAAGGAGATAAAGGGGATGATGCCTCAGTCCTGACCACCAGACATGACGAAAAATCCCATCCTTTTACCAATCCTCGATGGGCTACTAGAGTCTTTGCTGCTGAGTGTGTCTGTAGGATAATTAACCAATGTGAGAATGCTACCAGTGCACATTTTGACATTGCTTTAGCACAAGAAATGAAAAAAAAAGATTCAAGAAGTAAGTGACATAGTGATGAAAACACCAAATGATATATGTAAAAGTGCTGTCTGCTTACGGTTTTATTATTTTAAAAATGAAACTAGCCAGACACAGTGGCTCATACCTACAATCCCAACACTTTGGGAGGCTGAGGCAGGAGGATCACTTGAGCCCAGGAGTTTGAAACCAGCCTGGGCAATAATGAAATGTTGTCTCTATTAAAAATTTTTTTTAATTAGTGGGGCATGGTGGCATGCGCTGATAGTTCCAGCTACTTGGGAGGCTGAGGCAGGAGGATCACTTGAGCTCAGGAGTTCGAGCTTGTAGTGAGCTGTGATCACATCACTTCATGTTTAAATATGTTTGTAATGGTTAAGCTTCTTATATTGGTATTCACTTTAATGAGCATGTGCAATGCATTAAGTTTATAGAAAATAATTGGTTCTTGGGAATTAGTATGAACATTTACTAGTTCTCAAAAATTATTTCCTGGTTTGTAACTTGGGCCAGTTTTTGCTTATAGATTATTTTAATATCGTAGATATTATAATCTGTTATAACTAGAAAACATTTGAACTTTTCTCAATGTTAAGTAAACCTGATTGTAAGACCATTTTGATCACCTCTTACTGTTCAGCTGTATTATTTTTACCTATTTATGTTTGTCTTTATGGTTTGATGTCTGATTTTTTAAATTCACTTAAGCTGATATGTTCAAAGATACAATATATATTTGTTCTTTTTTTTTTTTTTTTTTGGGACAGCATCTCGCTCTGTCACCCAGGCTGGAGTGCAATGGCATGATCACAGCTCACTGTAACCTCAATCTTCCAGGCTCAAGCAATCCTCCCACCCCAGCCTCCCGAGTAACTGGGACAACAGGCATATACCACCATCCCCATCTAATTTTTTAATTTTTCTGTAGAAATGAGATCTTATTATGTTTCCTGGGCTGGTCTCAAACTTCTGGGCTTAAGTGACTCTCCTACCTCAGCCTCCCAAAGTGCTGGGATTATAGGCATTAGCCACCACACCTGTCCACAGTTCATATTTCTAAATTCCTTAGAAGTGTGCTTTACCAGACAAAAGAATTACAAAGCAAAATGTTGCTGTTGCCAGTCTGAGTATGAATTAGGTATCTCTGGT
The DNA here is from genome assembly GCF_043159975.1 of Macaca nemestrina. Taxonomy (NCBI): domain Eukaryota; kingdom Metazoa; phylum Chordata; class Mammalia; order Primates; family Cercopithecidae; genus Macaca; species Macaca nemestrina. The sequence continues at coordinate 76,845,305 of NC_092131.1, forward strand.
TTAATTATTTTTTTAAGTATGCATTTATTGAGTCTCTTGTGAAGAGCACTGTGCTAGATACTTACAGTTGCAAAACATACATGCTATAGATACTTACTGATTCCTGTGCTCTCAGTTAAAGTTGTAGTTGGCATTTACTAAGATATGTTGATTTCTTCTGTTAAATGATTTTCTTATATCTCTCCACAGGAGGTATATTATACCAAACAATGTGTTGTAGGAATTAAAGGAATTCCCATTTATCATTTCTGCAGCTAGAAATGTTTTTTATACTCCCATCATTTGTATATTTGGTAATATATGTAAAAATAAGATATTGTAGTTCATATAAAGAGCCACATACAACTTTTTTTTAAAGGAACATTACATCTTAGCTTCAACTTGACATAAAGAGGATAAATTTCTGCTTAATTAATCAAAGCCCAAAGTCTCCTCTGTACCAACTAATGTACTTTTATCATAAAATCTGAACAAAATTTTATTGAAGATACTATTAGGACTCTTAAAAAATGCTAATTCTGCCCTGAGTAGCTATAAATACTTACTAGCTTTGGGACAGTTTTTTTGTGTGTATTTACAGTGTACATTAAATCCAGCTTTAAAGTCTCTATTTAACAAACAGTAAAAACAGTATTTCAAGTCAGAGGTACTTAAAGTCTAGGTTATAAAATTAAAGGAGGAAAAATTATCACTTAATGTAAGTCTTAGTTCCAGCACATTTTTTTGATGTTTTCTAATCTTTTTTTCTCCCAATATGTTTTTTAATCTTATAGATGACTTTTTGGTGCTGCATCTTGCTGACTTAATTCGCATGGCTTTTATGGCTGCCACAGATCACAGTGACCAGCTCCGTCTTTCTGGCCTTGAAATGCTGTTAGTTGTTATTCGGCGATTTGCAACTGTTCCAGAACCAGAGTTTCCAGGTCATGTGATTCTGGAACAGTATCAAGCCAATGTAAGCACTTTCTGTTAGAGAATTTTATTATTAAACACACAGATAAAAAGTCTATGAGGCCAGGCACGGTGGCTCACGCCTGTAATCCCAGCACTTCAGGAGGCCAAGGCGGGTAGGTAGCTTTGAGCTCAGGAGTTCAAGACCAGGCAGCATGACGAAACCCCATCTCTACCAAAAATACAAAACTAGCTGGCATGGTGGTGTGTACCGGTAGTCTCAGGCTGAGGTGGGAGAATCACTTGAGCCTGGGAGACGGAGGTTGCAATGAGCTGAGATTGTGCCACTGCACTCCAGCCTGGGTGACACAGATCCAGACACTGTCTCAAAAAAAAAAGTCTGAAACTGTCTGAGGATGGGAAAGTTAAAAAATAGAAGAAGAAGAAGAAAGGGGGAAAGAAAAAGAAAGAGAGGGAGGGAGGGAAGAAAGAAAGGAGGAAGGATCTGTCTATGAACCAAATTGGGATATCACTTCATAAATGAGTATGTATCTCTGCTAACGTATCACCAGTATAATCCATATATAGAAAGTACATGTCTTTGAAGAAGAAATCTTTCGGTTAATATTTTATAAAGCTTCAAGTAAAAGCAAAGTACATAAAACATGTCTTTTGGGCGCAGTAGTATGCCTGTAGTCCCAGCTCCTTAGAAGGCTGAGGCAGGAAGATCACTTGAGCCCAGAAGTTCAAGTCTAGTCTGGGCATCATAGGGAGACCCCCATCTCCACGGAGGGGGAAAAAAGGCCCTATTAAGGAAAACAAAAACAAAAAAAATGAGTGTTTTATAACTTTAAAGGTTAATTTTCAGGGTAGAAGAAGCTGAGCACTGAGACCAAGGGCTAAAGATGGGAGACTGAAAAAATGCAGACCACCGGGGTACTACTCATTTCTCCAGCTCTGATCTGCTGTTGTACCAGGGGTCTCATCAGGCCTGTGTCTACCTCGTTCTTGAATAGCCCAGAAAATTCATCTAAACAGCCTTCCTACAGCAACTCCCCGTTCCAGGTGGCCAGACAGGAGTTCCAGGCCAGTGTTGTCTCCCGGGACATTGACACAGCAGCCAAGTTTATTAGTGCTGGGTCAGCTGCAGTTGGTGTGGCTGGTTCAGGGGCTGGCATTGGAGCGGTGTTTGGCATCTTGATTATTGGCTATGCCAGGAACCTGTCTCTCAAGCAGCAACTCTTCTCCTATGCCATTCTGGGCTTTGCCCTGTCTGAGGCCATGGGGCTCTTCTCTTCTGTTTTATGGTCTCCTTCATCCTCTTCACCATGTTAGGCTCCTTGGGGGTCACCTGTCTGTGCCTGCAGCTGCAACTTCATGCCATTCCTGGTGCTGGGGTGTGCTAAGCTTTACCATTAAACACAACATTTCTCTAAATAAATAAATAAATAAAGGTTAATTTTCATGATATATAAAAACTCCTTCATTTATTTTCTAGACCTAGGAAATCATTCAGATGTCTGTGAGGTTTTTGTTGTTGTTTTTGAGACAAGGTTTTACCCTGTTGCCCAGGCTGGAGTGCAGTGGCATGATTTTGGCTCACTGAAACCTCAAGTAGCTGTAACTACAGCCACACGCCACCATGCTTGGCTAACTTTTGTATTTTTTTTGTAAAGACAGAGTTTTACCATGTTGCCCAAGCTGGTCTCAAACTCTTGGACTGAAGTGATCTGTCTGCTTCCACCTCCAGTGTGCTGGGACTACAGGCATGAGCCACCAGGCCCAGCCCAAGGATTCAGGTTTCTGTTACTGGTTTTGTAATATTTTTAACTGATTATTTGACTGGTCCATTGAACAATTTAAGAAGAACAAGGAAGATAACAAAATCATCAGCTGTCTTGTAATCCTTTAACAGCATTCATCCAAGGAGATCTCTCTTTATTATTCAGAAGCAACTTCTGATGGCTAGCAGTTAGGGAGTCCAGAGCAGTTCATCAGTTGATTAGTGGTCTTTTTCACTTTGTTCAGCTAATACCAACATATGCTTAGGGACAAAGCAAAATGAAGGGATTAAAGTTACTTGGAACTACCATGTTAGAGGCTGGGCGCAATGGCTTACGCCTGTAATCCCAGCACCTTGGGAGGCCAAGGCGGGCGGATCACCTGAGATCAGGAGTTTGAGACCAGCCTGGCCAACGTGGTGAAACCCCATCTCTACTAAAAATACAAAAATGAGCTAGGTGTGGTGGCAGGCTCGTGTAATCCCAGCTACTCCGGAGGCTGAGGCAGGAGAATCACTTGAACCCAGAAGGCAGAGATTGCAGTGAGCTGAGATCGTGCCATTGCACTCCAGCCTGAGGGACAAGAGCGAGACTTTGTCTCAAAAAAAAAAAGAAGGCCGGGCGCGGTGGCTCAAGCCTGTAATCCCAGCACTTTGGGAGGCCGAGACGGGCGGATCACGAGGTCAGGAGATCGAGACCATCCTGGCTAACACGGTGAAACCCCGTCTCTACTAAAAATACAAAAAATTAGCCGGGCAAGGTGGCAGGCGCCTGTAGTCCCAACTACTCGGGAGGCTGAGGCAGGAGAATGGCGTGAACCTGGGAGGCGGAGCTTGCAGTGAGCTGAGATCCGGCCAGTGCACTCCAGCCTGGGCGGCAGAGCAAGACTCCGTCTCAAAAAAAAAAAAAAAAAAAAAAAAAAAGAAAAAAGAAAAACTGTATTAGAATAAAATATTATAATTCAACTTAATTAAGAGGAGCTCTGTTATATTTTTAGCCCTCTCACAATTGCAAGTGCTAGAAATACAATTAGAACTCAAGCAGAAAAGGAAAATTATTATAGGACTCTCTTAGTTGTCTCTGCTTTCTTTCACAGTGGCCTTATTTTCAGGTTTATTCTCTCCAAGTGAAATCAAGATGGCTGTCTTAGCCTACCCGGGGCCTCAGAAAGATACAGTGCTTCTTTCCCAGTACTCCCAGTGAAAATCTTGAGAGCCTTCAGTATCCCAGCATGAGTCTCTGGAGCCAGGCAACGCTGTTAGCTCCAAACCAACAATGTGGATTAAGAGTTGGGGAGAGGCCGGGCACGGTGGCGCACACCTGTAATCCCAGCACTTTGGGAGGAGGCAGGTGGATCACTTGAGGTCAGGAGTTGGAGACCAACCAGACTGGCCAACATAGTGAAACCCCGTCTCCACTAAAAATACAAAATTAGCTGGTTGTGGTGGCTTGCATCTGTAATCCCAGCTACTTGGGAAACTGAGGCAGGAGAATCACTTGAACCTGGGAGGCGGAGGTTGTAGTGAGCTGAGATTGCGCCACTGCACTCCAGCCTGCCTGGGCGACCAAGACTCTGTCTCAAAACAAAAAAAAAGAGTTGGGGAGAGAAGATCATTCCCCAAAGGAAAAATTGGGATGTTGTTACCTAAAAACAGGGGAAGATATGCTGGGTAGACAAAACAACAGCTGTCCATAATACCTGTTATAAATAAATAATTTTAAAATAACATTAAAAAGAGGGAGAACTTGTGCTGTCTTACTTATTGATGTTTGATATGTCATGTAATTTCTTTCCAGGTAGGAGCAGCACTTAGACCAGCCTTCACGTCAGAGACACCACCTGATGTCACTGCTAAAGCGTGTCAGGTAAATGGTTAAAAGATGAAGCTTAAGAAATAATCTTGGGACGCAATCCTCCAGTTAATATTTTTTACCAATGTTTTTTCTTTATAGATGTCTTACCATCAATCACAGCTTACACTTTTCTTCTTAAATGTAGAGAACTTACTCTTCCTTTTTGATAACTGCATGATAGTCCACTATATAGATATGTTATAATTTTTTTAACCAGTTCCATATTGACGGACACTGGGTTTTTTGTCTTTTGCTATTAGAATAGTGCTGTATGAGTGACCTTGTGCATAGGTCATTTCACTGGGTGTAAGCATGTCTGTGAGATAAATCCCCCAAAATTGAATTGATGGATTCCCCCAAAATTGAATGGATGAATAATTAATGGTTGATGGATATTAGAGATGTTTACCATTTAAATTTCCACCAACAATGTTATACAAGTACCTGTTTTACCACAGTCCCAGCAACATTGTGAGTCATCAAACTTTCAGATTTTTGTCTGTACGAGACTTTAATAAAAGACTATCTCGAGATAGTTTAGATTTGTATTTCAAGTGAGATTGAGCACTTTTTCATATACCTAAGAGCCATATAATATACAATTTTAAACCATTGCTTTTCTGAGACTGCATTGTCAAACACTTAATATCCAGCCCTAGGCCAGGTACAGTGACTCACACCTGTAATCCCAGCACTTTGGGAGGCCAAGGCAGGTGGATCACTTGAGGTCAGGAGTTAGAGGCCAGCCTGGCCAACATGGTGAAACCCTGTCTACTAAAAGTACAAAAAAATGAGCCAGGCGTGGTGGCAAGTACCTATTGTCCCAGCTGCTCAGGAGGCTAAGGTGGGAGGATCACCTGAACCTGGGAGGCGGAGGCTGCAGTGAGCTGAGATCATGCCACTGCACTCCAGCCTGGGCAACAGAGGGAGACTCCATCTCAAAAAAAAAAAAAAAAAAATCTAGCCCGGAATGACCTGAGCTAATTGCAAGCAGGACTGATATGAATAAATTAATTATAAACATAGTGGGAAAAACTAATTTTAGTCAGTCCTTTCAATTTTTATTTAATTGTACTTGGGAAATAGTTGAGTGCTTTTACTATTCAGAGAACTATGTTAAATGTTGTATGAATCTCTAATTTATTATAACTTTATTATGTGTGTTCCTGCTCTAAGCCACTTGAAATAGTTTGTGAGATGAGATAATAACTAACTAAATACACAGAAGAGGAAAAATAAATTGTCCTTAGAAAAAGAGAAATATCAGCTGGACACAGTGACTCATTCCTATAATCCCAGCCCTTTGGGAGGCCAAGGCAAGTGGCTCACTTGAGCTCAGGAGTTTGAGACCAGCCTGGGCAACATAGGAAGAACCTTTCTCTATAAAAAATAAAAAATTAGCCAGGCGTGGTGGTATGTGCCTGTGGTCCTGGCTACTCAGGAGGCTGAGGTGGGAGGATCCCCTGGGCCGTGGAGGTCAAGGTTGTAGGAGCTGTGATGGCACCCCTGCATTCCAGCCTGGGCTACAGAGCAAGATTCTATCCCAAAAAAAGAGAGAGAAATATCATGGCACCTGGACCAAGTGTTTTGCATTGTAGAATTAATGATGTTTTGTTTTTAAGATTAAAAAGATACTGTCTTCAAAACAATCAAAAATTTTGTTGGGGTTTTATTATTTCATAGCTTCATTTCTCCATATTAATATGTCTAGAACTGTTCAATTTATATGCTCATTAGCACTGATTTCCTTGCTTCAACCTTAGACTTCATTCCCTTTGGAAATGCTGGCTTTTGACTATCATTATCAGCCTCCTTCCACGGATTTCTTGAAAGCAATAGCAATATAGTCTCAGTGACTAGATTCTTGAGATGTGAGTGAGCTCTGCTGAACTCAAAAGGGAGATTTTTTTTTTTAAGAGATGGGTTTTTTTGGTTTTTTTTGTTTTAAGAGATGGGGTCTCACTCTGCCAGCGAGTCTAGAGATCTGGAGTGTAGTGGCTCAATCCTCTCGCTCACTGTGTCCTCAAACTCATGGGCTCATGCAGTCCTCCTGCCCTAGCCTTCTGAGTAGCTAGTACTACAGGTGCACATTACCATGCCCAGCTGATTTTTGTATTTTCCTTTAGGCAGAGTTTTGCCATGTTGCCCAGGCTTGTCTCAAACTCCTGAGCTCAAGCAGTCTGCCTGCCTCAGCTCCCAAAGTGCTGGGATTACAGGTATGAGCCACCATGCCCAGCCAAGGGAGATACTTATAATTTTAAAATATAACTTTTAATTTCTTGAAAACTAGGTTTGCAGTGCCTGGATCGCAAGTGGAGTTGTAAGTGACCTTAATGATCTCCGAAGAGTTCATCAGTTGCTTGTTTCATCTTTAACTAAAATACAGGCTGGAAAAGAAGCTCTAAGTCACTTATATAATGAAAGTGCTTCTACCATGGAGATCTTAGCTGTGCTTAAAGCCTGGGCAGAGGTTGGTATTTCTTAATTTATAACTGGAATTTTGGAAGTTGTTAATAAACACCTTAGGCCATAAACTGAAATTTACTATTTAAAATGAACTACAAATAAGTTCATTTTTAAGTTTAAAAATAATTCCAACATGTGATATATTTATGTGTTAATATGTTGGTCAAGCATTTTAAAGAGTCTTCCGTAGTCTATTATCTCCTACTTTAAGCAGTGCCACTTATAAGCCAGAGGGACTTTACAGTAGCCAGTGGAAGTCAGCTTTTATTGAATCCTGAATTCTTGGAAATTTGGGTCTTCTCTCAACTCTGTAGCATGTAATGCTTTCTAATGCTCTTTCATAGAATGATTTTTGAATACTAAGTAGTAGTTATTTTATTTTCCAAGGATAAAGAAATCTTACAGTAAAATGCTTATTTACTTTCCTAATAAAGAAGAAAACAATATTTTTTAATTTACTATGCAATGTTTAAACATTTGCAAAAGTAGACGTAGTAGTATTTATAATGAATCTACATATACCCATCACCCAGCTTCGGCAGTGACCAAACATGACCAATCTTGGTTCACATATCATTTTTTTGGAGACAGAGTCTTGTTCTGTTGACGAGGCTGGGGTGCACTGGAGCAATCTTGGCTCACTGCAACCTCCACCTCCCAGGTTCAAGCGATTCTCGTGTCTCAACCTCCCAAGTAGCTGGGACTGCAGGTATTCACTACCACACCCAGCTAATTTTTGTATTTTTAGTAGAGATGGGGTTTCACCGTGTTGGCCAGGTTGGTCCTGAACTCCTGACCTCAAATGGTCCACTCTCCTCTGCCTCTTAAAGTGTTGAGATTACAAGTATGAGCCACCATGCCTGGCCCAGTTCACATACCATTTTAATGAAGGTATGTAATCTCAGATTTCATCTAAGAGATTAACCAACATGTACAAAAGGGTTTCCTCCAGTAGAGGTATTTTAAACCTGAAAGTTATAGAATCTTTATTTTTGTCATTATTTATCACAACCTTCATTAGGAAGTAGTTGTGCCTAGATTCAATAAACTGGGTCTGGCCAGGTGCAGTGGCTCATGCTTGTAATCCCAACACTTTAGGAGCCCAAGGCAAGAGGATTACTTGAGGCCAGGAGTTCGAGATCAGCCTGGACAACATACTGAGACCCCATCTCTATATAAAATTTTAATAATAAATAAAATAGGCTGGGCACGGTGGTGCACACCTGTAATCCTAGCACTTTGGGAGGCCAAGGTGGGCAGATCACCTGAGATCAGAAGTTCGAGACCAGCCTGGCTAACATGGTGAAACCCCATTTCTACTGAAAATACAAAAAATTAGCTGGGCATGGTGGCGCACACTGGTAATCCCAGCTACTCGGGAGGCCGAGGCAGGAGAATTGCTTGAACCCGGGAGGCAGAGGTTGCAGTGAGCTGAGATCGCACCATTGCACCCCAGCTTGGGGAACAAGAGCGAAACTCCGTCTCAAAAATAAGAAAACAAATAAATAAAATAGCCTGGGCGTGGTGGCTCACACCTGTAATCCCAGCACTTTGGGAGACTGAGGCAGGCAGATTACATGAGGTCAGGAGTTCAAGACCAGCCTGGTCAACATGGTGAAACCCAATCTCTACTAAAAAATACAAAAGCCAGCCAGGCATGGTGGTGCACGCCTGTAATCCCAGCTACTTGGGAGGCTGAGGCAGGAGAATTGCTTGAACCGGGGAGGTGGAGGTTGTAGTGAGCTGAGATGGCACCAATGCACTCCAGCTTGGGTGACAGAATGAGACTTCTTCTCAAAAAAATAAAAATAAAATAAAATAGACTGGATCTAAATCCTGTGCTTTTGCTTAAGCCTGTTACCTCCTCATGTTACTTCTTCAATAAAGATACCATAGAATCTATAATCAGACACATTCATGTTTGAATATTCATACTGTTTTGTGTGTATAGATATAAATGGCCTCACAAAGTTCTTCAGTTTTGCCACCAGATTAGTTTGCCCAAAACTTAGGTTTTTTCAGAGCTTTTTGGATTTTAGAGTTGTAGATAAAGGAATAGTGCATGTTATACACTGTGTTGCATACTTTAACATTCTATAATCCATGTTAAATCTATTTGTGTACACTTTGTAGAGATTTAGTGATACGTTTGAATGAAAATATTTTCAGTATTTCAGTTAAGAGATGGCTACCTGTAGCCGTATGTTAAGATGGATTATTAGGCCATACCAGGCTTAGTGAGAAAGAGTGCCGTGATATAGTAATGATTGTAAATGTGAGAAGTGGCATCATATTTACCAGATATTTGTTATCCCTAATGCATCTCATTGAAGATAGTATTTTTGACTCTTTCTACCCCAGTTTTCTGTGTGTAGTTACACAGACAGGCCTTCTTGATATCACAGTGCATTTCAAGTCCAGTATGCTCAAAGGTAAGTCTGCCTCTTCAGGAAAATATAAACATTTTATAGTACCTTTTCAGCAGATAAAAGATTTCCTGTTTTTCAATTAACCTTTAACAGGTCTACATAATTGCTGTGCAAAGACATAAAAACCACAGACAACCTCTGAAGACTACCAGCTGTTTAGAGGACAGTATCAGAAATGGATCATGTTCATCAGATGGACTTCTTGACTTAGTCTATGCAGATCTTGGCACACTAAGCAGACTCTGGCTTGCTGCACTTCAGGATTTTGCTCTTTTAACTTTGCCTTCAGAATTTGCCTCCCAACTTCCTGCTGAAGGTAAGGAGGTAAAATACTTAGATAATCCCTAGAGTGACAGTAACACATTTTCTTTTTTTTTTTTTGAGACAGGGTCTTACTTTGTTTCCCAGGCTGGAGTGCATTGGTGCAATTTTGGCTCACTGCAATCTCTGCCTCCTGGGCTCAGGCAATCCACCTACCTCAGCCTCCCAAGTAGCAAGGACTACAGGCATACACCACCACGACCAGCTAATTTTTATGTATTTCGCAGAGATGGGGTTTTGCCTTGTTGCCAGGCTATTCTCAAACTTATGTAATCCCAGCAATTCGGGAAGCTGAGGTGGGTGGATCACTTGAAGTCAGGAGTTCGAGACCAGCACAGCCAACATGGTGAAACCCCGTCTCTACTAAAAACACAAAAGTTAGCCAAGTGTGGTGGCGAGTGCCCATAATCCCTGCAACTTGGGAGGCTGAGGCAGGAGGATTGCCTGAACCTGGGAGGCAGAGGTTGCAATGAGCTGAGATCGTGCCTCTACACTCCAGCCTAGGTGAAAAGAGTGAGACTCTGTCTCAAAAAAAAAAGAAAGGCTACACCCACCAGCAACTTGTTTTCATTTCTCCACACTGTATTATCATACTTAATAATTTTTGCCAATCTGATGGCTATGAAATATTTCATTGTTTTATTTTCTTATTTCCTTGATTAAGAGTCTTTAAGTTGCTTCTTCCATAAATAATTTAGTCATAATCTTTGCCCATCTGCTATTTGGTATTTATTTTGTTATAAGATACAATGAATTTTTCTGAGTTTTTCTTCAAAAGGTTTAGCCTGTTAACTTCCTTACCCTTTGTTCTCAAACTCAACTTTCTTGTTTCTCCTTGCCTCTAGTTACTGTAAACACCCTACCCCCTTCCCGTCAGTTTTAATTGATAACTCACATCTGTTCCTTTGGTTACCTGTACCCATTGTTCCGAAACTGCACGTCCCAGTTGCTCCACCACTGGACCTCATGTCCCCCTCCCTTCCATATTTAGAAAAATATTTACAAGTAGCCAGTCGGGTCAGCTCAGATTGTGCAGTCCAACCCCAGCCCATGGGGGAAGAACACAGAGATACAGATCGCATTAAGGATATAAAAACCCCCTTGTCTCCTTTGTTCCGTGTGCACTTGCAATCTTAATTGGCGCAAGTGACACCCTTTTGCAAAAGTAAATTGCCTTGCTGAGGAAACTTAAATTATATCTGAGTGCTGTTTCTTTTGCAGCATCAGAAATTCATTTATAACAATTGTTTTCGGCCGGGCGCGGTGGCTGAAGCCTGTAATCCCAGCACTTTGGAAGGCTGAGGCGGGTGGATCACGAGGTCAGGAGATCGAGACCATCCTGGCTAACATGGTGAAACCCCGTCTCTACTGAAAAATACAAAAAACTAGCCGGGCGAGGTGGCGGGCACCTGTAGTCCCAGCTACTCGGGAGGCTGAGGCAGGAAAATGGCATAAACCCAGGAGGCAGAGCTTGCAGTGAGCTGAGATCTGGCCACTGCACTCCAGCCTGGGTGACAGAGCGAGACTCCGTCTCAAAAAAAAAAAAAAAGACAATTGTTTTCTTCCTGATTGTGTAATCCTTTATATATATACACAACACTATTCCTTTGTGATTTCATGTCTTATAAGTATTTTCTCTCAGTCTATAACTTGTCCTTTTCTTTTACCTTTTTTAAACTAATGGAAGTTCGGTGTGATGTAGTACACCTGTAGTCCCAGCTACTCAGAAGGCTGATGTGGGAAGATCCCATGAGCCCAGGAGTTGGAGGCTGCAGGCAGCTTTGATTGTGCCACTGCACTCCAGTCCGGGTGACAGAGCAAGTCCCTCTCTTTAAAAAAAAAAAAAAAAAAAATTAGGGAATGTAATCAGTCATTTATGGTTTGTGTTTTTGTATGTTACCACATACATTTTTAAATTTAAGATCATAAAGATATATAAGCTTTACAGTTTTGCCTTTTACATTTGAACTTTGGTAGAACTGGAATTTATTTTGTGTGTGTGGAATAGGGATAGGGTTCTTATTTTTAGTCAGTTACTAATACTGCATTTTATGGGTTGGTTACTTTGTAGCCACTCTTAATCTTCTTCATGTTATTCCAAAATGTCTTAGCTATCATTGTATTTTTACTTTTTGAAATGAATTTTAGGAAGAGTCTGTAAAGTTCTACTAGTTTTGTATGTGTGTATTTGGTTTGTTTGTGTGTTTTTAGAGACAGGGTCCTGCTGGGTTGCCCAGGCTGGAGTACAATGACTGTTCACAGGAGCAATCATAGTGCACTACAGCTGGGCTCAAGTGATCCTCCCACCTCACCCTCCTAAGCAGCTGGGACTATAGTGTACACTATGGTGCGCACCCTAGTCCTATTAGAATTTTCGTTGGAATTATATACAAAAAGATATGTGGAGTGATTGTTGTACTTTTCAGTAGCATTAAAATTGAAACAAAGTGAAAATAAGCTGATTTACTTACACAACAGAAAAATGAATGACAGACATATAGCAACTGTAAGTAAATCTTAAAAACATAATGTTAAGTGAAAAAATATTTATTTATTTATTTATTTTTGAGACAGAGTCTTGCTCTGTGACGCAGTCTGGAGGGCAGTGGCTTGATCTCGGCTCACTGCAACCTCCACCTCCTGGGTTCAAGCGATTCTCTTGCCTCAGCCTCCCAAGTAGCTAGGACTATAGGTGTGCACTACCACGCCCAGCTAATTTTTGTATTTTTAGTAGAGACAGGGTTTCTACATGTTAGCCAGGCTGGTCTCGAGCTCCTGACCTCAGGTGATCTGCCTGCCTCAGCCTCCCACAGTGCTGGGATTACAGGCATGAGCCACCGTGCCTGGACAGAAAAAATAAAGGATGCATGTAAGCCAGGCATGGTAGTATATGCTGGTAGTCTCAGCTACTCAGGAGGCTGAAGTGGAAGGGTCACTTGAGCTCAGGAGTTCAGGGCCAACCTGGACAACATAGTGAAACCCCATCTCCAAAAAAAAAAGGATACATACGGTGTGATGCCTTTTAAGTAAACTTTTAAACACACAAAAAAATAGCATATGTTATTAATGAATGCATAGATTATTGTGAAAGTATAAGACCATATCTAGGAGTCATTCTTACTGGCTTGAGGAAAGTAGTCATGGAAGGAGGGGCAAGAATTAGTGGTATAACAGTCTTAGGTTTTTCAAGGAAAAAATTGGCCAGGCGCGGTGGCTCACACCTGTAATCCCAACACTTTAGGAGGCCGAGGTGGGTGGATTGCCTGAGCCCAGGAGTTCAAGACCAACCTGGGCAACATGGTGAAACCCCATCTCTACTAAAATACAAAAAATTAGCCAGGCATGGTGGTGCACACCTGTGGTCCCAGCTACTCAGGAGGCTGAGGCGGGAGAATCGCTTGAATCCAGAAGTTGGAGGTTGCAGTGAGCTGAGATCTCACCACTGCATTCCAGCCTGGGCGACAGAGTGAGATTCCATCTGAAAAAAAAGAGAAAAAAATTAAGAGAGATTTAAAAAGAAAATCAGGGAAAATGTTAATATTCCATCTTGGAAGTGGGTAAATGGGTATTGGTATTTATTTTAATCACACATATACACATATTTTGTTTTTAAATGTTTATGATTAAATTATAAAAAGTTACAAATTAGGCTGAAAACTTTTTATGAAGTTAAAAGTAGATGAGCCCTATGACCTATCAGTTGTACCTCCAGTAAAAATAAGAACTTTGATAACAATACTGATAACATAGCAGCATGAATGAATCTCTAAAAATGTTGTTAGGTTATTTTGTTAACAAAATATTAGTCGCAAATAAGTACATGTGAATATGTGATTCTATTTATGTGAAGTTGAAGAGTAGGCAAAACTAATCTGTGCTGATAAAAACTAGAAAGTAGTTGCCTTAGGGTATAGGGAACTGACTGAAAAAGGGTACAAGGGAACTTTCAGAGTGATGGAAATGGTCTATATCTTGTAACAGAAAAAGGAGAAAATACATTGGCAGCTAATCTCTTATTTCTCCTGAAACTGTTTGCTTTAGGCGGTGCTTTCTACACAGCAGAGACTAGTGAAAATGCAAAATTGCAGTATTACAACTCCTGGGCACTTATCCTCCATGCTACGGCATTGTGGCTTACAAGTACGGGCTTTGTTGTTGCTGACCCAGATGAAGGAGCATCTGATCTCTCCAGGCCTGTAACACCAACTTCCATGTGTCAGGGTTCATCTTCTGGGGCTACCATAAAGTCCCCTGAGGATGTCTATACTGATAGATTCCATCTGATTTTAGGTCAGTTAAATCACTTATAGAAGTTTACAACCCTCGGGTTTTTTGTTGTTGTTGTTGTTGTTTTTGTTTTTTTGATATGGAGTTTCACTCTTTTGCCCAGGCTGGAGTGCATTGGCACGATTTCAACTCAAGCTCACAATTATTGTCAATTAAAAATATAAATATAAATAAATTACTTGAGCTCTCTGCTCATTTATCTCAGAATTAGTGTCAATAATATTGCCTACTTTGTCAACTGTTACGATAATTTAATAAAAAGATGTATGTCAAAGCACAATGACTGATACGTGATGATCACCCAATAAATTTTAGCCAAAGTAAAGTTGTAAAACTCCATATGTTTTCTGGTGCAATTTTATTGTAATTTTTGCAGCTTTGAACTGTTTCATAGCAACTAAGCAACTAGTGCACAGGCCTAGTTTAGTTTTTTGGTTTTGTTTTTTTTTTTTTTTTATTGAGACAAGAGTTTTGCTCTTGTTGCCCAGGCCAGAGTGCAATGGAGCAGTCTCAGCTCACCACAACCTCTGCCTCCTGGGTTCAAGCGATTCTCCTGCCTCAGCCTCCCGAATAGCTGGGATTACAGGCATGTGCCACCATGCCCAGCTAATTTTGTATTTTTAGTCGAGACGGGATTTCTCCATGTTAGGCTGGTCTGAAACTCCCAACCTCGGGTGATCTACCACGCCCAGCATAGATTATTCTTCTTGTACATGTAGATAGAAACAAACTATTAAGTGACTTGTCTTGTCATTTAGTTGTTTAGTCTTAAATTCATTGTGATTTATTTGTATTACCTTTTTACTGTTTGTTTATATATCTTACCAAAATATAAGATTAATTACTTAATTTCATAAACTAATAATTTGAAAGAAGCCTCCTCCTCTTTTTTTGCTTTCCACAGGAATCAGCGTGGAATTTCTATGTTCCTTGCGTTCAGATGCAACCATGGAAAGCATAACTGCTTGTTTACATGCATTGCAAGCCCTTCTAGATGTACCTTGGCCCAGATCAAAAATTGGCAGTGATCAGGTGATTTATCTGGGGTTTTTTTTTGTAAGGCTTCTGTAGACTTTAAGGAAGAGAAACATGTTCAGGTTTCTATAGTTAACAGAGAGTAAACACAGAGAAATTTTTTTTTAAAACCATACGGCCACACAGCTAGGCCTTGGAACCAGAATGCCATAAGCGTATGTGTTGACCCAGAAACAATCATGCCTCTGACTCTGCCACTTTTCTGTCTCTGCTGCTTTCTGCAATGATGGGAGAGTTCTATATTGCATTCTCCAGGGCAGTAGCCACTAATTACATGTGGCATTTATTCTTTGTGTCTTTTTGCTTCTGCATACCCTGCTCTTTGTGTATATACCTGTATCTTATATTCCATTCCCCAAGAGAGAATCTAATGGGTTCATGTAGTTACTGTCCATTACAAAGTATTCCTGTTGGCTAAGTTCTCCCTCTAGGTCTTTTTAAGAGATTGCTGGCTAATCTTTAGATGGAGTCAGGCACTAATATCTGACTTGGGTGTGGCCATGGGAAAAGGGTTCCTGTACAAAGTATGGTACTTCCCTTTGACTGCTTTTCTCAAGGGCAAGTATGCATTGGGCAGATACTTTTGATACCATGTTTTATCTAGTATATTTCTTTTGTTATTGACTCTTGGATGTTGAGATAAGTGAGTAGTATAATTTCTTCTGCATAGACTGTCTATTATTTAAGTGTTTAATGCTATTATTAGGTTTAAAGCATTAATCAGGTTGAGACAGGGTTTCACCATGTTGGCCAGGCTTGATCTCGAACTCCTGGCCTCAAGTAATCCACCCACCTCGGCCTCCCAAAGTGCTGGAATTGCAAGCATGAGCCACTGTGCCTGGCCTCTGACATTGATTTAAAATGGAGCAAGTGTTACTTAACTTTATTGCACTAAAGCAATTTGTTACATTCTCTTTTTCTGAATTTTGTCATGGTATTTAGCATTGGTATTTTTTACAAAAAAAAAAATGTATAATTTCTAATACAGTGTCCTCTACATGATTTCTATGATAGGACTTGGGTATAGAATTACTGAACGTTCTACATCGAGTAATTTTAACCAGAGAATCACCTTCCATTCAGTTGGCTTCACTTGAAGTGGTAAGGCAGATTATCTGTGCTGCTCAAGAACATGTGAAGGAAAAAAGACGAAGCGCAGAAGGTAAATGTTAACCTTTAGTGCCGAGTTGATCAAATAGCATCATTCTTTTGTAAAGTATTGTTTAATATATCTTTATAGTTTTGATCATCTTTTGTGTGTAGTACAAATAAAACATGTCTAGGCATGGCCTTGTTTTACTTTTTGTGCTCTGCACATTCAGAGAAACTTCCCTAGTAATAAACTATAGAAATGATCCCTGAAAGTAGAGTCTTTAAGCATGGCTTTATTTATTTGTTTGTTTATTTAGTGAGACAAGGTCTCACTCCAGTTGCCCAAACTGGAGTGCAGTGGCATGATCTCGGCTCACTGCAGCCTCGACCCCCCAAGCTCAGGTGATTCTCCCACCTTAACCTCCTGAGTAGCTGGGACTACAGGCACATGCCACCATGCCTGGCTAATTTTTTTGTATTTTTTAGTAGATACAGGATGTGGCCTTGTTGCCCAGCCTTGTCTCTCGAACTCCTAGACTCAGGCAATCCACTCACCTTGGCCTTCCAGAGTGCTGGGATTACTGGCATGAGCCATCATGCCCAGCCTGGCATGGTTTTAAATCCTCTCATTCACCTCTGCATGTTAGTCTAGATATCGTCAGTAGTTAAACTACTATTCTCTGAGTGAAATGAGAATTTTAACAAAACCTGGAAGAAATAAATCCCTTCACTACTAGAGTACTTGCTTTAGCTATGTTTACCAGTGTGCATGGAAAGAACTTATGTTTGCAGATTGCTCATTTACAAGTCTAATATGGTATTAGAGAGTTTACCACTTAAGATTATAGTTGGCTACATATTATAGAAAACCCAATATAACAGTGGATTTAAACCCCAAAGATTTATTTGCTCATCTAAATAGGTGGCCAGAGATAGAGAGTCTAGGGCTGATATGGCACCTTCTTAAAGACATTAAGGACATGACTTTCTTCCTGTCCAGCCACCATCGATACCTAAGATCACATGGTAATTTCTGGAGCTCTAGCTATCAGGTTTACAGTCTTAACAGCAAGAAGGAGTTAACCAGGCAATATTATAAGACTGACAGGATTAAAAAGACTTCTTTTGACCAATTGCAATAGGAAGTCATAATAAAGATGATTACTTTTCCCTTCATAACTTCTTTCTCTCTTAGTCTTTCACACCCAAAATTTAGTCATTAAATATATTTCCGAGCCGGGCGCGGTGGCTCACACCTGTAATCCTGGCACTTTGGGAGGCCGAGGCGGGCAGATAGCTTGAGGTCAGGAGTTCGAGACCAGCCTGACCAACATGGTGAAACCTCTTCTGTACTGAAAATACAAAAATTAGCCGGGCATGGTGGTGCATGCCTGTAATCCCAGCTATTCGGGAGGCTGAGGCAGGAGAATCGCTTGAAACTGGAAGGCAGAGGTTGCAGTGAGCCGAGATCATGCCATTGCACTCCAGACTGGGTGACAGAGTTAGACTCAGTCTCAAAAAAATTAAATAAATGTATTTCCTGTAACAGGATTTAACTAAATTGCCATCTACCAGAAGCAAAGCAAGCACAAAGTATTTATTAAACACTGTTCTTTCTGTCTTTTAGTTGATGATGGGGCTGCTGAAAAGGAAACTCTGCCAGAGTTTGGAGAGGGAAAGGACACCGGAGGACTTGTACCTGGGAAGTCTTTGGTCTTTGCAACACTAGAATTGTGTGTATGCATTCTAGTTAGACAGCTCCCAGAATTAAATCCTAAATTGACAGGTAGCCCAGGAGTAAAAGCTAGGAAGCCACAGATGCTATCAGAAGATGGAAGTAGATTGGTTTCAGCTGCGTTGGTTATCCTTTCCGAACTTCCTGCAGTGTGCTCTCCTGAAGGTATGCTGTGGTATGTGATTGCTTGACTTGACCTAGAAGAGAAATGGTTTTAATAGGTAATGGAGTCTAGTTGCTAATCTTTTTCTTTTTAAATGAATGCTGACCCAAACATTTGGGTATTGTCTTTAATCCTCTAAGATTAGGATTACATTTTAATAAATTGTTTTACTAAAAGTAAAAATATAGAGAGCCAGGTGCAGTGGCTCACGTCCGTAATCCCAGCACTTTGGAAGGCCAAGGTGAGTGGGTCGCCTGAGGTCAGGAGTTCGAGACCAGCCTGACCAACATGGTGAAACTCCGTCTCTACGAAAAATACAAAATTAGCCAGACATTTTGGCACATGCCTATAATCCCAGCTACTCAAGAGGCTAAGGCAGGAGAATCGCTTGAACCTGGGAGTTGGAGGTTGCAGTGAGCCAGGATCATGCCATTGCACTCCAGCCTGGGCAACAAGAGTAAAATTACGTCTGAAAAAAAAAAAAAAAAAAAAGAGAGAGTGAAAATATAGAAATAGCAAGTATTATAAATAGATATGCTCTTCTATGATTGACAGTACTTCAGTCAGTGGCAATTATTAGTGCTTGGGCATGTTTTGGTATACAGTTTCTAACAGACTTTTCCTGCCTCAGTGATGGCAAAAGTTTGTCATTGTATCTGGTTCTGTTTAGAATTGGCTCCATACTCTTTGTTGTTGTTGTTTGTTTGACACAGGTACTTTCTCTGTCACCCAGGCCAGAGTGCAGTGGAACAATCATAGCTCACTGTAACCTTAAACTCCTGGGCTTAAGCAATCCTCCTGCCTTCGCCTCCTGAGTAGTTAGGACTCAGGCCTGTGCCACCATACCTGGCTAACTTTTTTTTTTTTAATTTTTTGTAGAGATGGGGTCTTGCTGGGTTGCCAAGGCTGGTCTTGACCTCCTGGCCTCAAGTGATCCTCCCTCCTTGGCATCCCAAAGTGCTGGGACTACAGGTGTGAGCCACCATGCCCAGCAAGTTCATACTCTTTAACATGGCATTTAAGGCTCTCTGTGTAGCTCTGCTAAGTCGTTACCTTTTTTCAGTTCCTTCTTTGCAAATCCTAAACCCAAGAGGCTTCATGTTCATCCTTGTTCTGTACTACCATGTCATTACTTGATCGAAATGACCCTTATCTGCTTTTAAAAATTTTTCTTTCTTCGTGGTTCAACTGCAGGCCTACTTCAGGTATAAAGGCTTCTCTAAAAACTCTAGCTCATCTGAGTTTTGTTTTTTCATGTATATGCATGTGTTATTTCCATATGTAGGTCTGTAGCTTTTTTTTTTTTTTTTTTTTTTGAGACGGAGTCTGGCTCTGTCGCCCAGGCTGGAGTGCAGTGGCTGGATCTCAGCTCACTGCAAGCTCCGCCTCCCGGGTTCACGCCAGTCTCCTGCCTTAGCCTCCTGAGTAGCTGGGACTACAGGCGCCCGCCACCTCGCCCGGCTAGTTTTTTGTATTTTTTTAGTAGAGACGGGGTTTCACCATGTTAGCCAGGATGGTCTCGATCTCCTGACCTCGTGATCCACCCGTCTCGGCCTCCCAAAGTCTGGGATTACAGGCTTGAGCCACCGCGCCCAGCCGGTCTGTAGCTTTTATCTGTCCTACAAAGGCATTATATGTAATTGAGTATTACATATAAAAGAGAAATGGCCGGGTGCGGTGGCTCATGCCTGTAATCCCAGGCTGAGGCGGGTGGATCACAAGGTCAGGAGATCGAGATCATCTTGGCTAACATGGTGAAACCCCATCTCTATTAAAAATACAAAAATTTAGCCGGGCGTGGTGGTGGGCGCCTGTAGTCCCAGCTACTCAGGAGGCTGAGGCAGGAGAGTGACGTGAACCCTGGAGGCGGAGCTTGTAATGAGCCGAGATCGCGCCACTACACTCCAGCCTGGGCAATACAGTGAGACTCCGTCTCAAAAAAAAAAAAAAGAGAAATGTTTTGTTTCCAATTAAAATTGTATATTCTGTGAAATCTAGCAGATTATAGGTATTTAGTACTTAGTAGATACTTCTTAATTGGTAAACATATTTCTGCTAAGGGTGTTTTTTCATTTTTTGTTTTTTGAAATGGAGTCTGGCTATGTCACTCAGGTTGGAGTGCAGTGGCACGATCTGGGCTCACTGCAACCTCTGCCTCCCAGGTTCAAGCAGTTCTTCTGCTTCAGCCTCCCAAGTGTCTGGGACTACAGGCGCGCACCACCACGCCTGGCTAATTTTTGTATTTTTAGTAGAGACAGGTTTCACCATATTGGCCAGGCTGGTCTTGATCTCCTGACCTCATGATCCACCTGCCTTGGCCTCCCAAAGTGCTGGGATTACAGGCGTGAGCCACCGCACTCAGCCGCTAAAGATGTTATTTTTTTTGTTGGTTGATTTTTTTTTTTAGACAGGGTCTCACTCTATGCCCAGGCTGGAGTTCAGTGGTACAATCTCAGCTCACTGCAGCCTCAACCCCCTGGACTCAAGCAGTCCTCCCACCTCAGCCTCCTAAGGCGCACACCACCGTCCCAGCTTTTTTTTTTTTTTTTTCGTAGAGATGAAGTCTCACTGTGTTGCCCAGGCAACATTGTGAATGTACTTAATGCCACTGGATTATACACTAAAAATGGTTAACATGGTAAACTTTATGTTGTATATATTTTACCACAATAAAAGATAAATAAAAGTAAGTTCATTTATCAACTGCCAAATAAAACAAAAACAGCAAAAGCATGATACTCATACAATTTAAACATCATCTCCAGTTATAACCATCAAGATTTAATCCATCCTTAAAAATTTTAATAAAACTACTTACATTATCTTAACAGTTACAGTTCTTTATTAGAAATCATCTTTTAAAAACTAAAAATCTGACATTGTCTTACTCCTTGATGATTTGTTTTTAGGAACCATATATACATAGGTTGAAATGCAGTATGTTTTTAAAAAATTTATCTTACAGGAAGCATCTCAATTCTCCCTACTATACTGTACCTCACAGTTGGGGTCCTCAGAGAGACTGCTGTGAAGTTACCGGGGGGCCAGTTATCTTCGACGGTTGCAGCTTCCCTACAGGCTCTGAAAGGAATCTTATCTTCTCCCATGGCGCGGGCAGAAAAGAGCCACACTGCTTGGACTGACCTTCTCCGAAGTGCTTTAACAACAGTTCTTGACTGTTGGGATCCAGGTAATTGAGGCTATTTGGAAGCAGTTCAGTTTGTTTTAAAAGTGAGAAAAAGAGTTTTTTGAGGATATTTTACTTGATTGTATTTGGCCATATCACCTAGAAGAGACCATATTCAATACTATGTGTTTAGAGGATACGTATAAGTAGATAGAAAATTGGCCGGGTAGAGTGGCTCACACCTGTAATCTCAGAACTTTGGGAGGCCAAGGCAGGTGTATCACCTGAGGTCAGGAGTTCAGGACTAGCTGGGCAACATGGTGAAACCCCATCTCTACTAAAAAATACAAAAACCAGCTGGGTCTGGTGGCACACGCCTATAATCCCAGCTACCCAATGCTGTCTCAACTACTCGGCTGAGACAGAAGAACTGCTTGAACCCTGGAGCTGGAGGTTGCAGGGAGCCAAGATCACGCCACTGCACTCCAGCCTGGGCAACAGAGTGAGACTCCGTCTCAAAAAAAGAAAAAGAAAAAGAAAGAAAGCTGTGTTCTGAGGCCGGGCGCGGTGGCTCACGTCTGTAATCCCAGCACTTTGGGAGGCCGAGGCTGGTGGATCACTTGAGGTCAGGAGTTCAAGGCCAGCCTGGCCAACATGGAGAAACCCCATCTCTACTGCAAATACAAAAATTAGCCAGGTGTGGTAGTGCACGCCTGTGATCCCAGCTCTCGGAAGGCTGAGGCAGGAGGCAGGAGAATTGCTTAAACCCAGGAGGCAGAGCTTGTAGTGAGCCAAGATCGTGCCACTGCACTCCATCCTGGGTGACAGAACAAGACTCTTGTCTCAAAAAAATAAAATTAAAAAGCTGTGTTCCAATTTTAGCGTCTTTAACTCTTAATGCTGTTAAATGACAGGCAACCTACACGTTGACAGTGAAAGACCTTCAGATATAATAGTGTGTTTAGTAAAAAAATAATGGAGTATGATCCATGTCTAGCCAATGGAAGTTTTTAATACACACAGTATACTGAAAAGTACATAAGCCATCTGTAGTCCCAGCTACTCGGGAGGCTGAGGCAGGAGAATGACGTAAACCCGGGAGGCGGAGCTTGCAGTGAGCTGAGATCCGGCCACTGTACTCCAGCTTGGGCGACAGAGTGAGACTCCGTCTCAAAAAAAAACAAAACAAAACAAAACAAAAAAAAAAGACCAATCTGGTTCACCATGCCAGCATTTACTAAGTGACTAGTCAAGTTATTCAGTTTTTCTGCACCTTAGTTTTCTTATTAATAAATAGGGATATTATGTTGCAAGAAATTGTTAGAGCAGTAACTTAATATGTGAAAAGCATCTCACTTATTACCTGGCATATATCAATAAATGATAGCCAGTATTATTTTCAGCATCTGTTAAAACTTGTTTATCGCTGGGTGTGGTAGCTCACACCTGTAATACTAGCTACCCCGGAGGCTGAGGCAGGAGAATCGCTTGAACCCGGGAGGCAGAGGTTGCAGTGAGCCAAGGTCGTACCACTGCACTCCAGCCTGGGGGACAAAGCAAGACTCTGTCTCAAAAAAAAAAAAAAAAAATTTCTCTCTCTTCTTATTTTTGTGAGGCTTTTATTTTCAATAGTATGTTGTAGTGATTATAAAAAGTCTTTATACACATTATACATTTTCCCTGCCTTCCCAGTTTTGTTTATAAATGTCACAATTTGCCATATTTCATTTTACATATAAAATGTTTTCAATTGAAATCAGCATTTATTGACCACCCACTTTGCCCAAAGTTGGGAATATAGTGGAGTCTGGCTCCTATAAATTGCTGTTGGGTGTGATTATTACCTTAAGAATTTCCCAAAGGCAATAGTCATGTCTTAATTATCACTGCATTTCTAGTACATTAAAAAAAAAATTATAACTTTTTTTTTTTTTTTTAATGGGAGTACTTGGTACTGATTAAGTGAAATCAGGCAGAGTGTCACAAGTAGGATTCTCTAAAAGTACTCACTGAGTGGGAGTTTGGGGAGCAAGAAGTTTATTAAGAAACAACATCTGTGAGGGAAAAGGGGAAGGCAATATTGGGCAAAAGAAGTCAAACTGTGACAGTTTCCCAACAAATCTCAGTAAATCCGTCTGAGGAACTCTGGAGCCAGATTGCCCATCAGAGTGTCTGAACATATGACAGAAATGGCCTGGCCTTCAAATGTGGGCTGTTCCAGGAAGGATTTGATCTCAGGTAAGATAGCTATCTCTAGCTGAGGCTGACCCAGAAGGAGCTGACCCTTGATCATGCTTCCCACAGCTGGGCAGCACATTTTCCCTTGAAGGGGATGTCAGTGGTGCATCTCTGGATCCACCATTAAGGCTTCTCAGAAGAGTCAACATCTTAAAGGATTAGAAAGTTTTCTCCACATGGACATCGTAGAAATGGATTCTAGGAATCGCTTGAACCTGGGAGGTGGAGATTGCAGTGTGAGCCAAGATTGCACCTCTGCACTCCAGCCTGGGCGACAGAGCAAGACTCTGTCTCAAAAAAAAGAAAAAAAAAAAAAGAAAGAAATGGATTCTAGGTACAACAGTTTGACCAAAAACTTGGAGAATTAAATAGCTAAGGAAGGCAAGTAGAACAATGAGGGGGTGTGGATTTGGGTGGAAGATTATGTAAGAGTGGTAAATGGCAATTAGTAGGGAAATAAGTTGGATGGTACATGGGGCCAGATTATGGAGTGTTTGGCACGATTTGGACTGCCTTTAATAGGCATGTAGAATCATGAAATGGTTTTTTGTTGTTGTTGTTTTTGAGATGGAGTCTCGCCCTGTTGCCCAGGCTGGAGAGCAATGGTGCAATCTCAGCTCACTGCAACTTCCGCCTCCCGGGTTCAAGCAATTCTCCTGCCTCAGCCTCCTGAGTAGCTGGGATTACAGGTGTGCACCACCAGGCCTGGCTAATTTTTGTTTTTTGTATTTGTAGCAGAGACAGGGTTTCACCATGTTGGTCAGGCTGGTCTCAAACTCCTGACCTCGTGATCCGCCCACCTCAGCCTCCCAAAGTGCTGGGATTACAGGCATGAGCCATTGTGTCCGGCTGAAAGGGTTTTAAGAAGGAAAGTAATGTGCTTGGATTTGCGTTTCTAAAGGTTCACTCTTGGCAGCAGTGTAAAGAAGAAAGCCAAACTGTAGGAGATAAGATAATGTTAGTACGGACAAACAGGAGTAGAATGATGAAAAGTAAAATGTTAAGCAGTTTTCCACAGAACTTACTGATAGTTTGATTTAGGAGTTGAAAGGGTAGGATGACTTGAACACTCAAATGTGATTAACAGAAATAACCAAGTGAGGGTTTTTAGGACAAGATAGTGAGTTGATTTTGAAATGCCTAGAGGATAGTCAAATGGAACAGATGGGTGGAGGTATGGAATTCAAGAAAGTAGTCTGGGCTAGAGATACTTTCTGGACTATATATGTATTTGGGAGTTGTCAATGTAACCTATGGGACAATTGAAATCACCCACCTTGAGTTTCTGGAGCAAGAAGAGGACCAAAAGCAAGGTGAGAGGAGATTCAGAAGAAAATGTAGTTACAGAAGCCAGTTTTTAATAAAAAGGGAGTGGTCAGCACTATAAAATACTGTAGAGAGGCCAAACAGTGTGGGGGATAGAGCTCACAGTGTTGAGGCACAAATGAGAGGTGTAAGGAATGGGAAGGATCAGGTATAGGCTTCTCTTCACAGGAAGAAGAGAAATAGCTAAACGGAAAGTGTAAGGTCAAGGGATAACTTTTTTTAAAGATGACATTCAAGCATGAGTTCATACTTACAGGGTAAAAAAAGGAGGTGGACATGTGGTTGGAGTTAGAAGTATTAGAAAGGAAAGCAGCATCCCTGTCTAGGCAGAAGGAATAAAATTTACAGTACATTTAAAAGGATTGACCTCTGCCAATATGAGGAAAGGACAGGAGGTGAGGATAGAAAATAGTATTATAGCTACAAGTTTTTAGGTTGAGGGCTGGCCATTGTGGCTCACGCCTGTAATCCCAGCACTTTGGGAGGCCATGGCCAGAGGACCGCTTGAGGCCAGGAGTTCAAACCAGTGTGGGCAACATAGCAAGATACTGTCTCGGCCGGGCGCGGTGGCTCAAGCCTGTAATCCCAGCACTTTGGGAGGCCGAGACGGGCGGATCACAAGGTCAGGAGATCGATACCATCCTGGCTAACACGGTGAAACCCCATCTCTACTAAAAAATACAAAAAACTAGCCAGGCGCGGTGGCGGGCGCCTGTAGTCCCAGCTACTCGGGAGGCTGAGGCAGGAGAATGGCGTGAACCCGGGAGGCGGAGCTTGCAGTGAGCTGAGATCCAGCCACTGCACTCCAGCCTGGGCGACAGAGCCAGAGTCCGTCTCAAAAAAAAAAAAAAACCAAAAAAAAAGATACTGTCTCTACAAATAATAATAATAATTCATGTTGAGGGTTATGATGAGCTTGCCTCTTTCATCTCACACACAAAAAAAATGGGTTGTGTATTTTTTATTTTTTTTTTTTTGTTTTTGGATGTGTATCAGGGAATTAGGCTAGGACAAGATTTAGACTAGCTACTGAGAGAAATTAAGGAGTTGATCATGACAGGTTAAATGTTTGCTGCCTAACAAATTGCCTCAAAACTTAGTGGCTTAAAAGAGCAAACATTTATTATCTGACAGTTTCTATGGGTCCAGGATTAGGAGTAGTTTAGCTATGTGGTTCTAGCTTAGGTTCTCTCATGAAATTACTGTTAAGGTGTTGGCCAGGGCTGCAGCTAGAGGATTCATTTCCAAGATGACTCATTCATATGGCTGTTGGCAAGAGGCCTCAGTTCTTACCACACAGGCTTTTCACAGGCTAATGCTAAGCAAATTATGCATCTATCATAGGTAAAAGTAGGAATAAAGAGATTTTAGAAGAAAAGGTAAAAAGAACCCAGGAGAACTTTATCCTACTGAGAATAAAGACATTGTTACTAAACAAATTAGCTGACTCTGTTGCAGTTTCAAGTTGCTATAGGTGGTTAAAAATAACTTTGCTGTAAGGGAAGCAGTATAGCATTATAGTTAACAGTACACTCTCTGTAATCAAACTTTCTGCCTTACTAATTGTGTGACTCGGACAAATGACTACATTTCTGTTTCTCGTCCATAAAATAAGGGATATGAGTACCTACCTCATGTTGCTGTTATGTTGATTAAATATTTAATGTGTATAAAGTGCTTATAGCAGTGCTACATGTTAACGTTAAATATTAACTGTGTACTTGTTTTACCTTAAAATCGTTCAGATGTCTTTTATAAAATAAATCCTATCCATCCATAAAATTTTGCTTTCACTGCTACTGTGCCTCTTGAGTATCGTCAACTCTGATATTATCTCCTCAAGGCTTTCTCAGTATAGACTGTCCTGGGCTACTTTGAATATTGTTTGTTTGTCTGTTTGTTTGTTTAAAGGGACAGGGACTTGCTGTGTTGCCC
The DNA here is from genome assembly GCF_043159975.1 of Macaca nemestrina. Lineage (NCBI taxonomy): Eukaryota > Metazoa > Chordata > Mammalia > Primates > Cercopithecidae > Macaca > Macaca nemestrina. The sequence continues at coordinate 76,871,985 of NC_092131.1, forward strand.
AGGCTGGAGTGCAGTGTCCATTCACAGGCACAATCATTGTGCACTGCAGCCTCGAACTCCTGGTGGACTCAACCAGTTCTCCCACCTCAGTGTCTCAAGTAGCTGCGAGTACAGACACACACCACTGCTCCTCGTGTGGTGTTTTTTTGTTTTTGTTTTGTTTTGTTTTGTTTTCTCTTGAGACGGAGTCTCCCTTTGCAGCCCAGGCTGGAGTGCAGTGGTGCAACCTCGCCTCACTGCAACCTCCGCCTCCCAGTGTCAAGTGATTCTCCTGCCTCAGCCTCCCGAGTAGCTGGGATTACAGTCATGCACCACCACATCTGGCCAATTTTTGTATTTTTAGTAGAGACTGGGCGTCACCATGTTCACCAGGCTGGTCTCGAATTCCTGACCTCAAGTGATCCACCCGCCTCAGCCTCCCAGAGTGCTGGGATTACAGGCGTGAACCACCGCACCCAGCCAGCTTTTTAATATATTTTTATATGCTTAGACCTCATCACTAGCTGAAAGTCTTTGCTTCTCAGTTTATAGTGTATCTTCTCTATAAGATGTATTCTCAGTGCCTAAAAGAGGGCTGGCATACAATGTTTCTTAAATACTTGTTGAACGAATGTGACCAAAACTACTACATATGTATGTCATTTCTTCATAAGTAACAACCCATTCTTAAACAATTTAAATATTTGAATTTGCTACACCTTTCGTTTTTGAATAACAGTGATTTTTTTTCCACAGCAGGTTCATTAAAATTATTTAATGAGAATATGACTAGAAAATAAAGGTAGATTACTTCTAATAGAAAATTCCTTCAAATGATTGTGGTACACAGCTGTTTTCAGGTTTTTCTCTACTCTTGAGAAATCATATGTGTAAAGTGCTAAGGTATTTTCACTTGATACATGTATTATCAAAATACTTTAACAAAGAGAAAATAATTGTCCAAGCATTTCTGTATTGCTTCACAGTAAAAGTAATTAACATGATAAGTAGCATATACTGAGCGTTATGTGTAGCACATTATTCTAAATGCTTCACATGGATTAACTCATTTAGTCTTCCTAACCCTATCAATGTGAGTACTGTTGTTATTCCCATTTTTACAGATGAGGAAACTGAAGATGCAGTTAGATGTCCAAAGTCACACAACTAATAAATATATATTCCTAGTAAATGTATATATTTATTTACTGATGCCTTAACCTTTAAAGATTATAATTACTTTGGTAGTTCTTAGCTCTAGAATTACTTATAATGCACATCTTAAAATGTACATTTGCCAGGGTTCTTAATCAGCGTTCATTGTCTGTATCTGTTGGGTACACCAAACTGTTACTACCAAACTGCAGACAGCTTCACACAGGTATATAAAACAGTAAATATGATCTGTTTCTAACAGAGCATTTCTCTTTAGTTGATGAAACACACCAAGAACTTGATGAAGTCAGTCTACTTACCGCTATCACAGTGTTTATTTTGTCTACCAGTCCAGAAGTAACTACCATCCCATGCCTTCAGAAGCGCTGTATTGATAAATTTAAAGCTACTCTTGAGATAAAAGATCCTATGGTAAGTGTCTTTTAACGGAAAGATGTATGTAATAGGACTATGGCTAGGCTTTTACAAAATTTTCTTTGTGATTTTGTTGGCTCCAATAGGAAATATTAGACTACAAATTTTTATTTTTCAGATTTCAGATTAATTTCTATTTCAGGAATGACAAAGCCAAATAAGTCTTGTTCTTCAGCTCTAAGGGTAGAGGATAGTGGCAGAAGAGGAAATGTTAAGAAACTAAATTTGAGATAGAGGAATCTTAAGATTGATGTAGCACTAGAACTTTATAAGGGACTTTTATAAGATACTTTGTAGCATATTGTAGTGGATTTTATTTTTAAAAAAAAAAAAAGAGAGAAAGGGAGGCCAGGCACTGTGGCTCATGCCTGTAATTCCATCCAGCACTTGGGAGGACGCGGTGGGCAGATTGCTTGAGGCCAGAAGTGCGAGAGCAGCCTGGGCAGCATGGTGAGAAAGCATCTCTACAAAAAAACACAAAAATTAGCCTGGTGTGGGGGCACAGGCCTGTAGTCCCAGCTGCTCTGGGGGACTGAGGCAGGAGGATCACTAGAGCCTGGGACCTTGAGGCTCCACGATCATGCCACTGCACCCCAACCTGGATGACATAGCCAGACACTGTCTCAAAAAAAAAGACTCGAGCACATACCTTCAGTAATATGAATGTGAAATAATAGGACCCATTCCAAAAGCAATACACACAAATTTATCCCGTTCCTTTATGTCCCCTTCATTTGCTTGAGTAATCTCCTATTTTTTATGTGCCTCTAGGTGAGTTCATAGCCAGTGATCACACATATATCTACTCCTGAAGATATAGGAACCAGATTTTCTCTCAGAAAAAATAATTATTAAAACACCATTACAGTTAACTCAATAAAAGTTGATTTATATATTTGATGTATAGTCATTTCCTTTTATCCTCTGTCCTGTTGCCTGCTGCCTGCAGCAGCTTTGTATAGCAGTCTCCAAGTCGGGACTCTGATGCCTGATGACACATAATTAATATGGTCCAGACGTGGTTCCTTGAAACACTCAGACCATGACATTTGAACATCAAATACATCATTTTTGTCTAAAACATTTTCTGAAACCAACAAGCTATCTTTCAAGGTTGTATGTGTTTTGTTGTTTTGGGTGTTTTTTTGTTTTGTTTTGCTTTCTACCCATAAAAATGTTAAAGGAGGAGGCTGGGTGTGGCAGCTCATGTCTGTAATCCCAGCACTTTGGGAGGCCAAGGCAGGTGGATCAGTTGAGGTCAGGAGTTCGAAACCAGCCTGACCAACAAGGTGAAACCCCTTCTCTACAAAAAATAGAAAAAATTAGCTGGGTGTGGTGGCGAACGCCTGTAGTCCCAGCTACTCGGGAGGCTGAGACAGGAAAATTGCTTGAACTCAGGAGGCAGAGGCTGCAGTGAGCCGAGATCACACCACTGCACTCCAGCCTGGGCAATGGATCAAGAGTCCGTCTCAAAAAAAAAAAAGTTAAAGGAGGGGTTTTGGTGGTGTTTTTGTTTTACAATATAAAGACATGAGGAGGGGGGAAAGGAGAATTAGAGAAAAGAAGAAAAATTAACCACTCAGTTTTGCTTCCCTGTTTACCTATAGGCTTCTTTCCCATTCCAAACTGTCACAACCACTGTTAGCATAGAAGTTTGATTACCTGGCCAGGCGCGGTGGCTCAAGCCTGTAATCCCAGCACTTTGGGAGGCCAAGACGGGCGGATCACGAGGTCAGGAGATCGAGACCATCCTGGCTAACCCGGTGAAACCCCGTCTCTACTAAAAAATACAAAAAACTAGCCGGGCGAGGTGGCGGGCGCCTGTAGTCCCAGCTACTCGGGAGGCTGAGGCAGGAGAATGGCGTGAATCCGGGAGGCGGAGCTTGCAGTGAGCCGAGATCCGGCCACTGCACTCCAGCCTGGGCGACAGAGCGAGACTCCATCTCAAAGAAAAAAAAAAAAAAAGAAGTTTGACTACCTGTTGGCCCTTGGACTTTCAAAATTAAAGATAAATTAGAAATAAATTTAAATACCTTTGCTACTTTAAAAAGCAAAGGGTCGTCAGGGACTTTTTAAAATTTTATTTATAGTATTTGCTGTTCTTTTCTCTTACCCGATTAGGTGCAAATCAAGACCTACCAGCTCCTACATTCCATCTTTCAGTATCCAAATCCAGCTGTTTCCTACCCGTACATTTACTCTTTAGCATCCTGTATCATGGAAAAACTACAGGAAATAGACAAGAGAAAACCTGAAAACACTGCTGAGCTTCAGATCTTCCAAGAAGGCATAAAGGTCTTAGAAACACTGGTTACTGTTGCTGAAGAACACCATCGTAAGTATCAGCACTAAATTCATACTAACTCAGTCTCTACAAAAGTCAGAACTTTACTGTTATTTAAATTGCAAAACATTCAGTCACATCATATCTGTATTTCACATTCATTGAAAGGTGTCATGTTAATCCCAAGTATTGATATAATTATGAATTTAGAAGATACTGGATGAATTGTTTTCTTTAGTGGGGAAAAATGTGTACAGATCAGGGGCATTTGCAGCCTTATGTTAGGAACATTTAAGTCCCTGAACTTATATCATTTGTTTACTTTCTAGGCTCTCAGCTGGTGACCTGTCTTTTGCCCATCCTCATTTCCTTCCTTTTGGATGAAAATGCTCTGGGATCAGCAACTTCCATAATGAGAAATTTACATGACTTTGCTCTACAAAATCTCATGCAGATTGGACCTCAGTATTCATCTGTTTTTAAAAGTTTAGTGGCTTCTTCTCCAGCCCTAAAAGCCCGCCTTGAGGCCGCTATAAAGGGCAATCAGGAAAGTGTCAAAGTCAAGATACCAACATCTAAATATACTAAGAGTCCTGGAAAAAACTCAAGCATCCAATTAAAGACCAGTTTCCTCTGATATTATTATTATTATTATTTGGAATAGTAAGCACCTTAATATAATACTTGATCATTTCCTTTGGGGACAAAAGGGACATTTTAGACACAAGTGCCCTTGGAGGTCTAGTTGATTGTTTTACCTTAAACAGCTGTGACTCTTCAAAGTAACAGCATACTTACCATTTTTTTGTGTGTGCGTGGGTTTTGTGGGTTGGTTGGTTGGTTGGTTTTTTCTATTTAAAAAGACAACGGAGCTAACTTACCAGGAATTTTAAGAAAGTGCTAAAGAACTAAACTTACTAAACAATCTACTGCTTTAAAAATGAAATGGATTTCTTCTAACAGTCCGTACACATGCGGTATACTTAATACTGTGACAGATATAAATATGACTCTAGTGTAAATTATCTGCACTAATATTATATCCCAGTTGCTGATTTAAAATCTGCCTTGGCCAGGTATGGTGGCTCACCCCTGTAATTCCAGCACTTTGGGAGGCCAAGGCAGTTGGATCACGAGGTCAGGAGTTCGAGACCAGCCTGACCAACATGGTGAAACCAACATGTACTACTAAAAGTACAAAAATTAGCTGGGTGTGGTGGCACGCACCTGTAATCCCAGCTACTCAGGAGGCTGAAGCAGGAGAATCGCTTGGACCTGGGAGACAGAGGTTGCAGTGAGCCGAGATTGTGCCACTGCATTCCACCCTGGGCAACAGAGTGAGACTCCATCTCAAAAAAAAAAAAAAAATTCTGCCTTATTCAGTAATTGTATTAAACTTTCTCTGATTTCTCCAAGAAGATAAAATGATTGGAGGACTATTTAGGAAACCTGGTCTAGGATTATCCAGTATACAATAATACAGATTACTTACAGCCTTACAGTGTGACATAAGATTTGGTATCTATATCATGGTTTTTCACCATCTTTTGGTTTAGTTTATATTGGGTTCAGAAAATGGAAGTTTTACTCATTTTAAATAGAATAAGGCATCTCCACTATTTTTCAAATGGATTTTTCCGTTTACCTTTGTTCTTACTAATTGTGTTCATTTTCATTTGTGGCAAACATTTGTATCAATGAGTTTTAATATAGGTTCATATCTATATTGTATTTAGATCAACTATGGGTTTATATAAATGCCAAATTTAGTACAGCAAATTTAGGTCATCAGGTGAATACAAGTATTTTTTTTAACATGAAACATATTTTATTATAGAAAAAAGATTAATGATAAAGTCATATTGGTTGAAAAATATTTTTTAACTCTGTTCATGATTGTTGATTCTCCTTCTACTTCAGTGTTATACTGTGTGAATCAAGCACTATGTCAAAACAGAGCATTTCCCTGTTAAAAATTACAAACCGAAGTGATAGAGGCATGTCAGAATTGAGAAAACATTTTGAAGCAAGAGCAATGTGATGTACCTATTTTATTATGTTTGTATATAAATACTATTGTAAACTGTTCAGAGTGAAAACATTCGACAAACTCTAACACTACAATCATTTTTTCTAAGTTACATAAATAAAGCTAATTTTCATTATCATTCTTGTATTTTTAAATTATTTTACCAACAAAAGATGGCAGGTTGGTTTCTCTCACACAGAGTCCAGAAAACCAGCCTTTTTTCTCAGAAGAGCCCTTTCTTTGGAGCATTATTTGTGATGGTTTAGATTTTCTGTCTCTTCCTGAGTGTCTCTAGGCATCGAGTGTATTTCTTATTGTTCCCTTTACCTAAAATGTGCTTTTCTCTCCTCTCTTCTGTCTGGTGATTGCCCATTCCTTATAGGCCTGGCTTAAATGTCACCTTTCCTTGGTAACTCTCCTTAACACTTCTTAACTTCCTCTTACACAAATTTAACTGCTTCCTCATCTGTGTTTCCATAGTGCTTAATACATTCTTGTATGCATAAAAAATCACATTGCAATTTGTGTTTTGTTTGTTTGTTTTAAGCCAAGGTCTTGTTCTGTTGCCCAGGCTGGAATGCAATGGTGTGAACACAGCTCAGTGCAGCCTTGACCTACTAGGCTCAAGTGATCCTCTTTGCCTCAGCCCCCCCAAGTAGCAGGAACTGCAGATGTACGCCTCCAAGCCTAATTTAAAAATTTTTTTGTAGATATGAGGTCTCACTATGTTGCCCAGTCTGGTCTCAAACTCCTTAGCTCAAGCTGTCCTCCCACCTTGGCCTCCCAAAGTGCTAGGATTACAGGTGTGAGCCACCACACCAAGCCCACATTGCATTTTAATATTATCTTGTCTCCTTCTTAGACTGTACCTCTTCAAAGGGAGAAATTATGTCTTTTATAACTTGCTCACTTAATAGCTATTGAATTGCACTGGTACAGGATGGATCAGGACTTGTAACTTCTTTGCCAAGGTAAATGCTGAACTAGGTTGTTCTCAGGATGTAACTAATTAATTTGACTTAGGGACTTCTAAAAAGTGTTTTGTCTGTTTTCGCTGTTTCATTTAGTTTGCTCTTACACGTTAAGATTTCTACTCCTTTAGTAGCCTAGTATCCTGAATTACTTGGATTAAAGGTGCTTATATGAATGTCAGTAATTAGTAAAAAAAACTCTTATGTCCAGTGTAATGGAATTAGGAAATCTGAGCTATTCTTAAATGTATTGCCTTAAATCGCCTTATTTAATACAACACTGAACTATTAAATGTATCCTTACCGATAATGAAATTAAGGCTTAACAGCTGGGATTTGAACCCATCTTTCTGATCCCAAGCATTCATGCTGGAGACAGAAAAACTGGCAATCCCGATTCCATCAAGGTATAGCTTTTCTCCTCTTTCAGCACTCCGGGCTCCCTCAGGAGCCTTCCTCAGTCTTTGTTAAAGATATTTTCAATTACATTTCTCCAAATTACAACTAAAAAATTTCTGGCTAATACAGTAGGAAAAAGTATTTTTAAAATTATCTTCTACAGTTTCTTTTTTTTTTTTTTTTTTTTGAGATGGAGTTTTGCTCTTGTTGCCGAGGCTGGAGTGCAGTGGCACGGTCTTGGCTCACTGCAACCTCCATCTCTCAGGTTCAAGTGATTCTCCTGCCTCAGCCTTCCCAAGTAGCTGGGATTACAGGCATGTGCCACCACATCTGGCTAATCTTGTATTTTTAGTAGAGGCAGGGTTTGTCCATGTTGGTCAGGCTGGTTTCGAACTCCTGACCTCAGGTGATCTGCCCGCCTCAGCCTCCCAAAGTGCTGGGATTACAGGCATGAGCCACTGCACCTGGCCCATCTTCTACAGTTTCTATGGGGATAGATTATATGCTTAGATTACTAATGAGTCTCGTTGTAATAAAGCAGTTGCATATTAACTAGCTTGGTAACTTTACAAATTAAAAATGTTGATTAGTAACTTGGATGAAACCATCAAAATGGTATAATATTTGTCTTGAGCTTTATTTTTTTCTAAGAGGAGAAATACAGACAAAGCTACTAGTTAAGTTGTTCTATTTAGCCCATTGCTTAAAAGCTTATGTAAAATAACACTGGATATAACAGATTTCTGTTAATAAAATATTGAGTCTAAATTTTACTTCTATAAAACAAACTTCACTGTCAACTTAAGGGAACATGAAGGCCCTTGAAAAGATATAAGTAACTACTATAAAAGAGGTATGATGGTGAGGTTTGGGCTTAAAGTTTATTAAAAAAAAAGTTGGCCAGGCACGGTGGCTCATGCCGGTAATCCCAGCACTTTGGGAGGCTGAGGTGGGCTCCCAAGGAGATCACGAGGTCAGGAGAGCAAGACCATCCTGGCTAACACGGTGAAACCCCATCTTTACTAAAAATTAGCTGGGCATGGTGGCAGGTGCCTGTGATCCCAGCTACTTGGGAGGCTGAGGTAGGAGAATTGCTTGAACCCGGAGGTGGAGGTTGCATTGAGCCAAGATCGCGCCATTGCACTCCAGCCTGGGTGACAGAGCGAGACTGTCTCAAAAAAAAAAAAAAAGTTATGAATATAGCGCTATGGGAGCCCAGAGAAGAAAACTGGAGCTTCCAAGATCAACTTTATGGAAAGCATCTTACAATACAGGTCTAGAGAATAGCACTTGATGGAATAGATACATAACCCAAGAGTCCTTTTTTTAACCAATATTTAAAACTGTCTAATTATATATATCATATATAATCCCAAAATTATGACCTATTAGATAAAGTGCTGAAATGTATTCACAACTACAGAAGTATGTACCACATATTTCCCCAAAACTTTTGTTTTGTTTTTTGTTTGTTTTCTGAGATGGAGTCTTGCTCTGTCGCCCAGGCTGGAGTGCAATGGCATGATCTCTGCTCACTTCAACCTCCGCCTCTCAGGTTCAAGCAATTCTCCTTCTACAGCCTCCCAAGTGGCTAGGATTACAGGCATGCCCCACCTTGCCTGGCCAATTTGTGTAATTTTTCTTTTAAATAGAGATGGTGTTTCACCACGTTGGCCAGGCTGGTCTCACACCCCTGACCTTAAGTGATCTGCTGGCCATGGCCTCCCAAAGTGCTAAAATTACAGGGTTGAGCCACCACACCCAGCCTGGGCTACTTTGTATGGTATTAGGAATGAAAAAGAACAGAAACAGTTTTACCCCAGTGGAACAAGAAAGGGAAGATGCTGGCTTTTTGTATTTGGGGGTTTTTTGTTTTTGTTCAAAGAGGCAGCCTGTTTCTTTCATGAACCATATTCTGTTTCTTTCGTGCTTCAGAAGTAATCAGTTATGGCCTGCAGCACTGGACAAATCAATGGTATAAGCATACATCTCAGATGTGATAACTTCAGAATCCAAGAGAAGAATCATCCCAAGGGCTGGACATAGTGGCTCACACTTGTAATCCCAGCAACTTGGGAGGCCAAGGCAAGAGGTTCTCTTGAGCTGAGGAGTTTGAAGTTACAGTAGGCTATAATTGTGCCATTGCACTGCAGCCTGAGCTACCAACTGAGATCCTACCTTAAAAACATACATAATTTTTTAAAAGAATCATTCTAAGCCCAAGTCATATCCTCCATGTTGACATATACCATATTTTCTCTTATCTGTATTCCAGTAATAGGGAGTAGGGTCAATCCCTTCCTTTTTATAACCTGCAGGCATTTCTTCATTATCCCAGATATGCAGTGAGCCTCCCACAATCTCACCAACATTCAGCATCAACACACTGACAGATTCAGTAAGACAGGAATGCTCAGGATGTCACTGCATATAGAAGGACTTGATCACAGGAAATCAACACAGCAAGATTGGTTCATTAATGGTGTTGTCATCAGCCTCAGGAGCTTTGGGGATGTTTTTCTCCAAATTCCTAGGAAGTTCCATATCTTTTCTTTATATTGCATTTTAGCCACACCATAGCATCTGTTTAAAAGGCCATTTGGTGGGCTTAAAGTATGGGTTCAGGTTATATACTTATCGCCAGTGACTTCAAGACTACTACATTACAAACCAAGCCCTCCAATCAGTTCAGGAGGTCCTCAAAAGTCAAGAAAGGGCACCCAGCTTCCACATGAGTGTATTCAGCCAAGTGCCTTCAAATTCTGGATGCTCTGCCCTGTATGACTGCGACACAAAAAAACATCTGGGGCTGGAATGCCTGTCTCCTGGTACAACTAAGAGAACTTAGTCAAAAATGCCTCTTCCTTGGGCTGGGCACTGTGGCTCACTCCTGTAATCCAAGCACTTTGGGAGGCCAAAGCAGGTGGATTGCTTGAGCCCAGGAGTTTGAGACTGGTAACAACAGGAGGCAGAGAAACTCTAGGCAGACAATAGCAGGTCCCTGATGAAGCCGCACCTCAAGCTGAAAAGCCTGAGACTGCAGCCCAAAGAAAGAACTTCTATCCTGTTTTCCCACTCAAATGTTGCCTTTTCCTAAACCACCCATGGCCCACCCCACATCCTATGCCTATAAATACCCCAGATTCAGTTAGCAGAGAGGAGAAGCAGCTGGACGTAGGAGACTACAGCTGGGCATCAGAGAGAAGTGGCTTAACTTCGCAGTAACAGCTTGGTGGCGTAACTTTGGAAAAGAATCCAGCCAAAGACAGCCGGACTTCAGGGGAAAATTACCTACCTCCATCCCTTTTTATCTCCCCTTCCCACTGAGAGCCACTTCATCAGCAATAAAATCCCCCGAACTTACCATCCTTCAATTTGTACGACCTCATTTTTCCTGGATGCTGGACAAGAGCTCGGGAGCCACAAGTGCAAAAACAAAAGGGCCCACTGAGCTGTTAACACCTGAGCTGTCCACGGACAGCAGAGCTAAAAGAGCACTGTAACTTGCCCTCTGGGGCTTCAGGGGTTGTGGGCACCACCTCTCCAGTCACTGCCATGGGGCCTCAAAAGCACTCACCTCAGCTCCTGCACCTGCTTACCTGCGCACACCCACATGGGGTGGAACGCAGCAGGTCCAAGTGAGTGGAGTTTGCCCCTGCTGGCACCAAAGTGGACAGCTGGTTCCAGCACTCGTGCACTCCAGTTCCCACCTTGTTCACTCACATGCTCCCTTCCACAAGGAGTCGAGAGCTACAGGCTGAGTAAATGAGGCACCCCTGTTTCAAGTCCCACGAAGGAGTCAGGAAAATATCCTGCTTTAAGACCAGCCTGGGAAACATGGCAAAACCCCGTCACTACTAAAAACACAAAAATGAGCCAGGAGTAGTGGTATATGCCTGTAATCCCCATTACTCTTGAACCTGGGAGGCTGAGATTGTGCCACGGCACTACAGCCTGGGTGACAGAGCAAGACTCTCTCTCTCAAAAAAAAAAAAAAAAAAAAGAAGCCTCTTCCCCAAATAATCAAGTTTGAAGAGTGTAACACCAGCCTGGGCAACATAGTGAGACCTGGTCTCTACTGAAAAAAGAAAATCTGCCAGGCATGGTGGTGCAAGCCTGTAGACCAAGCTACTTGGGAAGCTGAGGCAGGAAAATTGCTTGAACCTGGGAGATGGAGGCTGCAGTCAGACATGATTGCACCAGTGCATGCCAGCCTGGGTGACACAGTGAGACCCTGTCTCAAAAATAAAACAAACAAAAAAAGTATAGCACCACCTTCTGCTGGTATTTGCACTATTTTTGGAGGAGTAAAGTCACGGTACCCCCATCAAAGAAGTGATCTCTAAAGCACCTGGTGGCCATGGATCATGCTTTTCGGAGTTTGAACATGTTTTCTCCAAAGATCATCACGTGTCTGTTGATCTGGATGTCAACAGCAACCAAGAGTCTTGTAACATTAATTTTAAGAGAAGAATTACCTTTTTTGCAGTATCTTAAAGAATTCTCTTTATCTTTATTATAATACAAGATTTTCATTACGAGGGAAGAAATTCAGCCCTCAAACTACTGAACTATTAAACAATCCACTAAACTATGATAATGTTAATGCAAAAATTGAAAATATTTGAAATAACTGTATACTCTAAAAAAAGTACAACACTAAAATGTCATTTTGACCAGGCACGGTGGCTCACGCCTATAATGCCAGCACCTTGGGAGGCCGAGGCAGGCCAATCACTTGAGGCCATGAGTTCGAGACCAGCCTGGCCAACATGGTGAAACCCCGTTTCTACTAAAAAAATAAAAATTAGCCAGGAAGGCCAGGCGTGGTGGCTCATGCCTGTAATTCCAGCACTTTGGGAGACCGAGGCGGATGGATCATGAGGTCAGGAAATCGAGACCATTCTGCCTAACACAGTGAAACCCCATCTCTACTAAAATACAAAAAATTAGCCGGGCATGGTGGTGGGTGCCTGTAGTCCCAGCTACTCGGGAGGCTGAGGCAGGAGAACGGTGTGAACCTGGGAGGCAGAGCTTGCAGTGAGCTGAGATTGCACCACTGCACTCCAGTCTGGGCAACAGAGTGAGACTCTGTCTCAAAAAAAAAAAAAATTAGCCAGGTGTGGTGGCGGGCACCTGTAATCCCAGCTACTTGGGAGGCTGAGGCAGGAGAATTGCTTGAAGCCGAGAGGCGGAGGCGGAAGTTGCAGTGAGCCAAGATTGCGCCACTGCACTCCAGCCTGGGCAACAGAGTGAGACTCGGTCTCAAAAAAAAAAAAAAAACTGTGTCATTTCTGGTGGTTTAATGATTATCTACATGTATCTTTCCAGAGCCCATTACTATTTATAAAGTCAAGGTAATTATATATATTGCATCTTCTCCATCAATTGAATATACTTTCCTCTTTACAAATAATTTATTAGCTCTTTTTTTTCTCTTTTTCTTTTTTTTTTTGAGATGGAGTCTCACACTGTCACCCAGGCTGGAGTGCAGTGGTGTAATCTTGGCTCAATGCAAACTCAACCTCCTGGGTTCAAGCGATTCTTCTGCCTCAGGCTCTCAAGTAGCTGGGTTTACAGGTGCCCATCACCATGCCCCACTAATTTTTGTATTTTTAGTAGAGATGGGTAGTAGAGATGGGGTTTCACCATGTAGGCCAGGCTGGTCTCGAACTGCTGATCTCAAGTGATCCACCCGCCTAGGCCTCCCAAAGGGCTGGGATCACAGGCATGAGCCACCACACCCGGCCTAATTTGTTAACTCTTGCAAGACCTCAATTATTCAGGAGAAATTATCTCTGTTTGCTAGAAATATAGTTATCTATATTTCTATTTCTGGCTGGTAGTGATCAATTAATGAATTATACCCATGTTGGCCTCTCTGTTTACCAGCCTATTTGATTGATGTCTGGGCTTGTTAGCTTTGAGGAAATTTTGTATTGTGATATAGAACTGGAACATATCCAGTATAGACCACAAATACAATCCAGGTTGCATAAATCAAAAAGTGTAGCTTCCTTTAAATGCTTTTCTCTTTTGTTAAGACTCCTGCATTATCAACTGGGGCATTATAAAATTATGATTCCGGCCGGGCGCGGTGGCTCAAGCCTGTAATCCCAGCACTTTGGGAGGCCAAGGTGGGTGGATCACGAGGTCAGGAGATCGAGACCATCCTGGCTAACACGGTGAAACCTCATCTCTACTAAAAAATACAAAAAAATTAGCCGGGCGTGGTGGCAGTCGCCTGTAGTCCCAGCTACTCAGGAGGCTGAGGCAGGAGAATGGCGTGAACCTGGGAGGCAGAGCTTGCAGTGAGCCGAGATCGCGCCACTGCACTCCAGCCTGGGCAGCGACAGAGCGAGACTCCGCCTCAAAAAAAAAAAAAAAAAATTATGATTCCACAGTCTACTTGAGGAAAATTCCTATATCCACATATCATCCTTTAAGTAGAGAGTGTATTTCAAAAAATTAACATGTTTTAAATGATTCTTACTATTCCAAGTATTCTGTATTTTTTGAGATAATAAGTCATAGGATGGGCATGGTGGCTCACACCTGTAATCCCAACACTTTGGGAGGCCGAGGTGAGTGTATTACTTGAGGCCAAGAGTTTAAGACCAGCCTGGCCAACATGGTGAAACCTCATCTCTACAAAAAAAACACAAAAATTAGCCAGGTGAGGTTGTGCATGCTTGTAGTCCCAGCTACTCAGGAGGCTGAGCCAGGAGCATCGTTTGAACCTGGGAGGCGGAGGTTGCAGTGAGCTGAGATTGCACCACTGGGAGACAGAGCAAGACTCTGTGTCAAAAAAATGAATACATAAAAATAAAAAAAGAGGTCATTGCTGCCAATGAAAAAGTGGTGTTGACACTGTTTTTGCTTAATTGGATCAAAATGTAATCTTTTTCCTGGAAAAATACCTAGAGGCAAAAAAACGTTATAAGCAGAAAAATAGATACAGACACAGAAACACACACACACACATCAGAAATAGCAGACTGCTTTATAAAATATTCCAAGAAAGAATAAAACAAATGAGATGTTTTAACAGCAAAGTATGCCGATGACACAGCCAAAGCAACTTTGCTAGTAATATTACTTGAGGAAGTACAAGTGGCCCCAGAAAGAAAACGTGCATGTGCAACCAAAACTGATGGTTTCTGTTGAACAATGAAGTTTATAAATCCCACTGTTTCTCTATTAATTACTTCTTTCTTAGGAAAGTTTTGGGCCTTCTATTTTGTATTCAAATGCTGGAGGAGTGCTCACCGCTCTCTGGATTGCCAGGGTAACTGGGCTTCCCACATCCTTTCCCTCTCTAGTGGTGTCAAGTACTAGAAACACATCATCTAGATCTTTGTTTAAACACAAAAGCTCCTTAAAAATAGATTTTCTAAATTATGGAAATGCTTTTGTTTCACTGCTCAACAGATCAACTGTGAGTCAACATCAAATGAGAAGTGGTTCCTAATCTCCACTTCCTGTTCTACAGTCAGCTGTAGTTACTATCATTTGCTACAGTTTTCATTGCAGATGCTTTCTCTTTTCAATAATGTGATCATTCTGATTCTCAATGATGTATAAAAAATTTGTAGAATTTTCTACAATGAATATGTTCCCTTAGTTGATTGATTTATATTCTTAACAGAAATCACCCTAGATCCTGTCTCTAGGCAAGCACATGCCTAAACCATTTATAATAATCCTTTTTTTTTTTTTTAGACAGGGTCTCACTCTATTGCCCAGGCTGGAGTGCAGTGGCATGATGATGGCTCACTGCAGACTTGACCTCCCCAGGTTCAAGTGATCCTTTCACCTCAGCCTCCTGAGTAGCTGGGACTACAGGCGTGCATCACCACGTCTAGCTAATTTTTTGTAGAGACGGGCACATATCACCCTTTAAGCACACAGCATATTTCAAAAAATTAACATTTTAAAAATGATTCTTACTATTTCAAGTATTCTGTATTTTTTGAGCAAATAAGAAGTCATAGGCTGGGCATGGTGACTCACCCCTGTAATGCCAGCACTTTGGGAGGCTGAGCAGGGTGGATTGCTTGAGACCAGGAGTTGAGACCACCCTGGCCAACATGGCAAAACACTGTCTCTACTAAAAGTACTAAAATTAGCCAGGCATGGTGGCTAATGTTCCCCATGTTACCCAGGCTGGTCTCAAACTCCTGGGCTCAAGCCATCTGCAGGCCTCAGCCTCCCAAAGTGCTAGGATTACAGGTATAAGCCACCACACCCAGCCCATTCTATTCTAAAAGATTGGAAGTTTTCATTGTTTTTCCTTGATAACCGGTTTAGCATATCTCATTGTGGGAAGATTGGCATTATGAATTCTTTTTTTTTTTTTTTTTTTTGAGACAGAGTCTCACTCTGTTGCCCAGGCTGGAGTGCAGTGGCACGATCTCAGCTCACTGCAACCTCTGCCTCCTGGGTTCAAGCAATTCTCCTGCCTCAGCCTCCCAAGTAGCTGGGATTATAGGCATGCACCACTACACCCGCCTAATTTTTGTATTTTTAGTAGAGACAGGGTTTCACCATGTTGGCCAGGCTTGTCTCAAACTCCTGACCTCAGGTGATTCACCCGCCTCAGCCTCCCAAAGTGCTGGGATTACAAGTGTGAGTCACTGCGTCCGGTCAAAACAATTTCTTCTGAGGTATGATGGAGAATGTGATGACTTCAGGAATGGCTGGATTTGTTTTTGGGCAGTGGGGGGACCAAGTCTCGCTCCATTGCCCAGGCTGGAGTGCAGTGACACCATCTTGGCTCACTGCAACCTCTGCCTCCTGAGTTCAAGTGATTCACTGGCCTCAGCCTCCTGAGTAGCTGGGACTACAGGCATGCGCTACCACACCCATCTAATTTTTATACTTTTAGTAGAGAGGGGTTTCACCATGTTGGCAGGCTGATCTCAAACTCCTGACCTCAAGTGATCCAGCCGCCTCGGCCTCCCAAAGTGCTGGGATTACAGGCATGAGCTACTGCGCCTGGCCCATAATCATCTTTTCTATAAGCATTTAAAAGTGTCTATTTTAGTTTCCTAGGACTGCTGTAACAAACTACCATAAATCCGATGGCTTCGTGCAATGAAAATTTT
The DNA here is from genome assembly GCF_043159975.1 of Macaca nemestrina. Classification (NCBI taxonomy): domain Eukaryota; kingdom Metazoa; phylum Chordata; class Mammalia; order Primates; family Cercopithecidae; genus Macaca; species Macaca nemestrina. The sequence goes on from NC_092131.1 coordinate 76,888,344, forward strand.
GTTTTCTCCCCGTTCTGGAGGCCGGAAGTCTGAAATCAAGGCCTAGGCTCACTTCAAAGGCCCTAGGGAAGAATTCTTTCTTGCCTCTTCTAGCTTCTAGTGTCCCAGGTATTCCTTGGCTTCTAGTGCCATAAGTTCAAGTCTCTGCCTCCATCATCACAAGGTTTTCTCCATCTGTCTCTCTTCTATGTGTCTCTTATAAGGACACTTTTAATAGGATTTAGGGCACATCTGAATAGTTCAGGATGATCTCCTCTCTAGTTCCTTAATTATTATACCTACAAAGGCCTACTTTTCCAAATTAAATCACATTCACAGGTTCTGGAACATGGACATATCTCTTTGGGGGCCATCATTCTACCCATTGCAGTGCCCCAAATTCCTGAATTCCAAACTCAGCATTGCAGTGAATACAGCAGTAGCTCTTATTCATCAAATACATTATTTATTTTCATTTGCTCAAGCAGATTTCAACCAAGCTATTTAAGAAGTTAGTTATGGCCGGGCGCGGTGGCTCAAGCCTGTAATCCCAGCACTTTGGGAGGCCGAGACGGGCGGATCACGAGGTCAGGAGATCGAGACCATCCTGGCTAACACGGTGAAACCCCGTCTCTACTAAAAATACAAAAACTTAGCCGGGCGAGGTGGCAGGCGCCTGTAGTCCCAGCTACTCGGGAGGCTGAGGCAGGAGAATGGCGTAAACCTGGGAGGCGGAGCTTGCAGTGGGCTGAGATCTGGCCACTGCACTCCAGCCTGGGTGACAGAGCGAGACTCCGTCTCAAAAAAAAAAAAAAAAAAAAAAAAAAAAATTAAAAAAAAAAAAAAGAAGTTAGTTATACACCGAGACAACTGGATAGCCACATGCAAAAAAAAAATGAAATTGGACTTTTACCTCACACATATACTAAAGTTACATGAAAATGAATCAAAGACCTAAATATAACCTAAAACTGTAAACCTCTTAGAAGAAAATATAGATGTAAATTTCTATGACTTTGGATTTGGCAATGGTTTCTTAGATATAACACATAAAGCACAAGTGACCAGAGAAAAAGGAGATAAATTGGACTTCAAAGTTAAAAACTTTTGCACTTCAAAAGACACCATCAAAAAAGTGAAAAGACAACACAGAGAATGGGAGGGAGAACTTGGCAAATCATATGTCTAATAAGAGTCTAATATCCAGAATATATCAAGAACTCTTAAAACTCAACACTGAAGGCCGGGGTGGTGACTCATGCCTGTAATCCCAGAACTCCAAGAGGCTGAGGTGGAAGGATCACTTGAGCCCCAAGAATTCATCACCAGCCTGGGCAACATGGTGAGACTTTGTCTCTATTTTTTTAAAAAAAGAAAAGAAAACTCAATACTGAAAAGACAACCCAATTTAAAAAATGGGCAAAGGACTTAAATAGACATTTCTTCAAGGAATATATATAGATGCTCAATAAACAAATGAAAAGATGCTCAACATCATTAATCATTAGGGAAATGCAAAACCACAATGAGACGCCACTCCACATCCACTAGGATGGCTATGTGAACCAACATATGTAAGATGAATATTGGTTCAGAAAGGCAGGATAACTCAAAGCGTGGAGGGGGATTCCAGGTCATAGGTAGATAAGAGACTAATGGCTGCATTCTTTTGAGTTATCCGATTAGCCTCTCCAAAGGAGGCATTTATCTGATTAGCCTCTCCAAAGGAGGCAATCAGATACACATTTTTCTCAGTGAACAGAGGGGTGACTTTGAACAGAATGGGAGGCAGGTTTGCCCTAAACAGTCACCAGCTTGACTTTTCACTTTAGTTTAGTGATTGTGGGGCCCCAAGATTTATTTTCCTTTCACATTTCCCCCTTCTTTGTTTAAAAATCTTTTGCAGAAAGCATTTTAGAAGAAAATGAGTCTCTGGTCTCAGGTTACATCTGATTCCTAGACAGGTAGGTCCAGAGGTATTAAGAAACTCATTTTTAGCAGGTTGTGAAGTTTCAGTTTCATGTCCTATGAAGAGAAAATAAGAGGAGGAAGGAATTTTAAAAAAAAAGAATAATCTGGAAAATCAATATAAGCCTCATTACTCTGAAGTCCATACATCAGCAGGCAAGTGTGAAAGTAGCTTATGTATGTAAATAGGTTGCTGTTATTTTCTTCTGAAGTTTAAGTTGTCTAGCTTCAGTTTGCAGGGCTTTGAAAAAACACAGCTTACTTTTTGGTGACTCCAAATTAGGAAAAATGAGGGAAAAAAGAAGGAAGAAAATTGAAAACATTATTTTGAAGACTTGTAGCCAAAAAAAATTCAGTCCAAACTGTAGAAAATAATAAAAATTGAAAAACATTAGGCAAGACTAGAATCTAACAACAGGTGAACTATTGTTTTTGAAACATAAATTTTCTCTCTCCAGTTTTCCATTTTTACTAAAGACAAATCATAGTGGAATTGATTTGCTTTATTATACTTGGCCTGATTATTTGTATACAGTGCAGCAAGAATAATTTTTTTTAAGACGGAATTTCACTCTTGTTGCCCAGGCTAGAGTGCAATGGCTCAAACTTGGCTGACCGCAACCTCCGCCTCTCAGGTTCAAGTAATTCTCCTGCCTCAGCCTCCTGAGCAGCTGGGATTACAGGCATGCACCACCACACCTGGCTAATTTTGTATTTTTAGTAGAGATGGGGTTTCTCTATGTTGGTCAGGCTGGTCTCGAACTCCCGACCTCAAGTGATCCACCCGCCTTGGCCCCCGAAACTGTTGGGATTACAGGTGTGAGCCACCGTGCCCAGCCATAATTTTTTTACATAGTCTTTTAAATTGACTTTGATGGAACATTGTTCCACTGGTCAGGAACCTGGTACATGCACTGTGTAGACAAAGGTATGAGGCCAATTTTCCCAAGGGGTTTTTATTGGCTCTGTAAGTCATTTAATTCCTTAAAGGAAAGTACACCATTTCAGCCAAAGCCTTGATAAAAATAACCAGTTTCTCCAATTGTGTCCTACTACAAATGAACACAGATTCTTATTGCACTTATGCAAATAACCGTATTGCCGTAAGTTGAGAATACTCATAAATAGTTTCCAAATTCTGAAGAAATCAGGTAGAGAGAAATAAATATGCTCCAAATTTTGTTCATAGGAGTATACTTACTTGTTAAAAGTTGACAATAGCTCAAAAGAAATGTTTCCTTGACTCTGAAAAAACTAAACAAAGGATCAGCAATGTTTTAATAAAAATGTCAAAAAGACTACTTCAGTCCTCTATCAGTTCAGTCCATGCAGTTAATTCCCGGTCTACTTCATTTTCATGAATATTTCAGCTCTCCCTGAGTGCTGAAAGTTTTCCCTCTATTCTGATGTCACCAAAGTTATCAGAACCTGCATTCAAGAGCACATTTTAGGCTGGGTATAGTGGCTCACACCTGTAATCCCAGAACTTTGGGAGGCCAAGGTTGCTGGATCACCTGAGGTCAGGAGTTTGAGACCAGCCTGGCCAACATGGTGAAACCCTGTCTCTACTAAAAATACAAAAATTAGCCAGGTGTGGTGGTGGGCACTTGTAATCCCAGCTACTCAGGAGGCTGAGGCAGGAGAATTGCTTGAACCTGGGAGATGGAGGTTGCAGTGAGCTAAGATTGTACCACTGCACTCCACCCTGTCTCAAAAAAAAAAAAAAAAAAAAAAAAGAGTACCTGTTAGAGTTTACCTGATTATAAAGCCACCTTCTTTTTTTTTTTTTTTTTTTTTTTTTTTTTTTTTTTTTTTGAAACGGAGTCTCACGCTGTTGCCCAGGCTGGAGTGCAGTGGCGCGATCTCGGCTCACTGCAAGCTCCGCCTCCCGGGTTCCCGCCATTCTCCTGCCTCAGCCTCCTGAGTAGCTGGGACTACAGGCGCCCGCCACCGCGCCCGGCTAATTTTTTGTATTTTTAGTAGAGACGGGGTTTCACTGTGGTCTCGATCTCCTGACCTTGTGATCCGCCCGCCTCGGCCTCCCAAAGTGCTGGGATTACAGGCTTGAGCCACCGCGCCCGGCCTATAAAGCCACCTTCTAAAGAGGACCAACCCAAGAAAACAATTGTCTGTGGATGACAAAACGTTTTAGGGCAGACATAGTCAAAAATACAACTGACAAGGAAATGTTTTATCTCTGTGGCAGACAATAATTTAACATAACAATTACAATTATTACTGATAATGAATACTAAGTTCTATCAGAATTATAGGAGTTTCCCATAATTTTGGAACACATACTAATAACATATTTATACAAATACAGCCCAAAGAAAACCAAACACCATTTCATATTTGACAGTGCTTCCTGTATAATTTTTATACCAAATAAGACAAATTATGTCATTTTTTGACTTTAGGGAACCTAATATCTTAAAGGATTAATTGGGTCAGAAAAAGACATAACAGATATATATAGATAGATAGATAGATAGATAGATAGATAGATAGATAGATAGATATTTTTTTTTTTGGTGGGGGGAGGACAAAGTCTCCCTCTGTCACCCAGGCTGGAGTGCAGTAGTATGACTATGACTAACTGCCTCCCACCTCTGCCTCCTGGGTTCAAGCAATTCTCCTGCCTCAGCCTCCCAAGTACTCTCAAGTATCTGGAACTACAGGCATGTGCCAACACACCCAGTTAATTTTTGTATTTTTAGTAAAGATGGGGTTTCACCATGTTGGCTAGGCTGGTTTTGAACTCTTGACCTCAGGTGATTCACCATCTTGGCCTCTCAAAGTGCTACGCTTACAGGCATGAGCCATTGCACCTGGCCAAGACATAATTTATAATTTGATTCTGGGTTGTCAAATATCAAAGGTTTAAAACAATTGGTATCACAATCATTGTAAAATAACTCATTTATTTGACCAAAGTGATAACTCAAGAATTAAAAAAAAAGTGAAAACCTTCATTCATTGAGAGGAGACTTAATTTTTATAAACAATCTATAAGATTTTAATCTTGACCATAAGATATAACTTCCATAAGCCTTTTTTAAATGTTGTAACCATTATTAAGGAGTCACTTAATGCTTCAAGAAAACCTTGTTGATCTGACACAGGGTCCCATATGCTGGTCTTGCATCAGTGTGCCTTTCATATTAATGATTAATTTATAGAGAAACTGAACTTATTGTATTCCTCAAAATCGGCCCTTACAGTGTCACACATCCACTGCTTCAATAATAGTCCCTGGGCCTTGAGGAGTTGAATAGCTTTTTTTTTTTTTTTTTTTTTTTGAGACGGAGTCTCGCTCTGTCGCCCAGGCTGGAGTGCAGTGGCGCGATCTCGGCTCACTGCAAGCTCTGCCTCCCGGGTTCACGCCATTCTCCTGCCTCAGCCTCCCGAGTAGCTGGGACTACAGGCGCCCACAACTGCGCCTGGCTAATTTTTTGTATTTTTAGTAGAGACGGGGTTTCACCGTGGTCTCGATCTCCTGACCTTGTGATCCGCCCGCCTCGGCCTCCCAAAGTGCTGGGATTACAGGCGTGAGCCACCGCGCCCGGCTTGAATAGCTTTAAATTCTGACCCTGTGTCATAGGAAACGCAGTTTATTTTGATTAGCATCTTCTAGCAGGCCTGAAGATGAGGCTTTAATTGTTGTCAGTGTTTAAGATTTCGCAGGACTTGGTGTCCTTTTTAGACCCAGGAGTCAAAGCCCTGTAACTTACTGTCACAAGGACTTTAAAAACACATATGAGGGCCGGGCACAGTGGCTCACACCCATAATCCCAGCACTTTGGGAGGCCAAAGCAGGCAGATCACCTGAGGTCAGGAGTTTGAGATCAGCCTGGTCAACATGGTGAAACCCCATCTCTACTAAAAATACAAAAATTAACTGGGCATGGTGGCACATGCCTGTAGTCCCAGCCACTTGGTAGGCTGAGGCAGGAGAATCACTTGAACCCGGGAGGTGGATGTTGCAGTGAGCTGACATTGCACCATTGCACTCCATCCTGGGCTACAAGAACAAAACTCTGTCTCAAAAAAAAAAGAAAGAAAGAAAGAAAACGTTGTTAACATCAGGCCACAACAAACACAACTCAAGGAAATAAACTTATATGAGCTGAAAATGAGTTGAAGGAGAGTGTTACTATTTTGCTCCCTTTAAAAGGGTTAAAAGGGGACAGAAAACTGAGGGGACAGAAAACTGAAAACAGTGAGATGCAATAAAGGTGAACTTTGAGTTAAAAAAAAGTTAAAATCTCTTGGCCAGGCATGGTAGCTCACACCTGTAATGCCAGCACTTTGGGAGACCAAGGCAGGCAGATCACGAGGTCAGGAGATTGAGACCATCCTGGCTAACATGGTGAAACCCCATCTCTACTAATAATACAAAAAATTAGCTGGGCATGGTGGCGGGCGCCTGTAGTCCCAGCTACTTGGGAGGCTGAGGCAGGAGAACGGTGTGAACCCAGGAGGCATAGCTTGCAATGAGCCGAGATCGCGACACTGCACTCCAGCCTGGGTGACAGTGCGAGACGTCATCTCAAAAAAAAAAGAAAAAAGAAAATATCTCATAATTTATTAAGAGTAAATCAGTCCCTTAAGAAAATTTCATTGTTGTAACCAATTATATAGTGTATAAGATTTTTTATACATCAAGCCCAATCTCTAAAAAGACCATTATAATTTCACTTTAATTATAGACAACTTGATCATATAAAAGTTTTTGTTTATTTGTTTATTAAATTTATTTATTAAAAAAATCTTCTTATTGTAACTTACATAGACTGTTCATGACATGCTTTGACTTTCTGGTTTGTCCTGAACATCCTTCTTTCTTAAACAACCAGTCATTTTATTCTAGGACTAAATTTACCACACAAGATTCTATCTCACATAAAATTATTGTCTTTAAGCTTTCTTACCAAAAGAATCCCAAAAAAACTTTTTATTTTTATAACTTTTTAATTTTTTTCCTTTTTTTCAAGAGGGAGTCTTGCTCTGTCATCCAGGCTGGAGTGCAGTGGTGCAATCTCAACTCACTGCAGCCTCCACCTCCTGGGTTCAAGTGATTCTCCTGCATCAGCCTCCAAAGTAGTTGGGATTACAGGCTTCCACCACCACACCTGGCTAATTTTTGTATTTTTGGTAGAGATGGGGTTTCACCATGTTGGCCAGGCTGGTCTCAAACTCCTGACCTCAGGTGATCTGCCTGCCTCAGTCTCCCAAAGTTCTGGGATTACAGGTGTGAGCCACTATGCCTGGCCTATTTTTATAACTTTCTTTACATCTCTCTTATTTCATGATTCTTTTTACCTTTTTTTTTTTTTCTTGAGATGGAGTCTTGCTCTTGTTGCCCAGGCTAGAGTGAAATGGCGCGATCTCATCTCACCACAACCTCTGCCTCCTGGGTTCAAGTGATTCTCCTGCCCCAGCCTCCTGAGTAGCTGGAATTACAGGGATGTACCACCGTACACGTCTAATTTTGTATTTTTAATAGAGACAGGATTTCTCCATGTTAGTCAGGCTGGTCTTGAACTCCCAACCTCAGGTGATCTTCCCACCTCAGCCTCCCAAAGTGCTGGGATTATAGGCGTGAGCCACCGTGTCCAGCCCCTTTTTACCTTGTTTTATATATAACCTTTAAATAAGCTTTGAATTAGATGAAACTTTTTCACCTTTTTAAAAATGACACACATTTTTTTCAGAAAGAATGTTTTTCTACAATATAATTTCATTGGAAAATACCCAAATAATAAAATACCTATTATTTATTATTATTATTATTTTGAGACAGAGTCTCCCTCTGTCACCCAGGCTGGAGTGCAGTGGTGCAATCTTGGCTCACTGCAACTGCTGCCTCCCAGGTTCAAGTAATTCTCCTGCCTCAGCCTCCCAAGTACGAAGTAGCTGGGACTACAGGTGCCCACCATCACGCCTGGCTAATTTTTGTGTTTTTTTGGATTTTTAATAGAGACAAGGTTTCACTATGTTGGCCAGACTGGTCTTGAACCCATGACCTCATGATCCGCCCACCTTGGCCTCCCAAAGTGCTGGAATTACTGGCATGAGCCACCATGTCCAGCCATATTATTTAATTTAATATAACTTTAGATTCTAAGTTATGACAAGTTTGTCTACAACTATTTATCCCGTTGTATTTACCTAATTATTTTAATTTAATTACTTACCTAGATTACTTATGAAAACTGTGATAGTCATCATTTAAAATTATGGAACCGCCACTGCAAAATTGTAACTCAGACAGTGAAAAAGATCTGACCTAATTGACTTCATCTGGCTTCTAACCTCCAAGCTGTCTTTGTTGATTCCTGGGCATGGGCCAAACTAACTTTGGGAGGAACCTAGTTTACAGTTTAGCTTTGAAACAATGACGTTAACAGTCCTTTACCAACAGATTTTAGAGCTCTTTTTCCTTAATGTACATATGCACAAAGACCATATTACTTCTATTTTACATAAACTCTGGCAAGTAGAGGTGCCATGAAACCTATGGATTACTTGAAAGGGAGCCATTCTCCTTGTTTTCTCCTTATTCTTAGATTATTTGTTTCCTACCTGTTTTCTTAAAAGGAGGAACTGAGCTGTAGCCTAAGGTTTTTGATTGGTAGATTGATGTGTACTGTTTGTGGGCAGGACTCCTCCACAGTGTGTCACCACTGAGTCGTTTCCACCCTCTTATGTATCTCAGTTTCTCTCTCCAGAGTTCTATGACCTCTGAGAGGGCTCAAAACGCTGGGTGGTCAGCCCTCATCTGCATTTCCTGGACAAGCCTTTTCCTTTTTTTTTGTTTTTTCTTTTGGAGGCAGAGTCTTGCTCTGTCACCCACGCTGGAGTGCAGTGGCAAGATCTGGGCTCACTGCAACCTCCACCTCCCAGATTGAAGTGATTCTCCTGCCTCAGCCTCCTGAGTAGCTGGGATTATAGGCACCTGCCACCACCCCAGCTAACTTTTATATTTTTAGTAGAGACAGGGTTTCACAATGTTGGCCAGGTTGGTCTCAAACTCCTGACCTCAGGTGATCCACCCACCTCGGCCTCCCAAGTGCTGGGATTACAGGTGTGAGCCACCGCACCCGGCTGCCTTTTTCAAAATTAATTTTTGTTGGGGAATTCCCTGTAGGGCTGCTGCACATCATCTGGGGGGTCAATACCCCAGACACTCCCATGAGCCCCTGGTCACCCAGGGGCACCTTTTGTCTGGGAGGAGGAAAATGCCCTTTCTCTTTCAAACTGAGAAAACTCAGTTTCTCATTTACCTATGAAAATAACAGTTTAGTTCCTCATCAAAGGTTCACAGACAAGCCAAATCGAAATTAGTTTTGGGGTAGAGAAGATCCTTTAGAATGCATCTCCAAACTAGAATTAGGATCCTTAAACAATGACTTCCTAGGAGAAAAAAAGAAAAAAACAGACAGGCGTGGTGACTCACGCCTGTAATCCCAGCACTTTGGGAAGCTGAGGCGGGAGGATCACCTGAGGTCAGGAGTTTAAGACCAGACTGACCAACATGGAGAAACCCTGTCTCTACTAAAAATACAAAATTAGCCGGGCATGGTGGCACATGCCTGTAATCCCAGCTTCTCAGGAGGCTGAGGCAGGAAATCGCTTGAATCTGGGAGGCGGAGGTTGCAGTGAGCTGAGATCACACCACTGTACTCCAGCCTGGGCAACAAGAATGAAACTGTCTCAAAAAACAACAACAACAACAGCCAAGACCACTTCATGTAAACCATGCTCAGCCACCCCTACCTTTCTAGCTCTCGTCCACCATTTCACATGCCGGGGTCAAATCCTCTCACAGTACAAGGTCATCTCTGTTTACCCGCAAAGCCAAAGAGGTCAGCTCATGTAATACAGAAAAGCAGAGCTTTAGACCTAAGAAGAATCTGCCCATGACTCTTGAAACACCACAAGGAAAACAAAACACCCCCAAAGTGGTGGCTTGTTCTGAATTCTTTAAAGGGGTTCAAGTTATTAGAAGCCTTCTCTAGATTTTCTGATACTGCAGATGGCAAAAAGGGAAGAAGGTATAGGGCAGAAGAAAAGTAAATGAAAGAACATTTTTTTTTTAAGGAGGAAGCAAACAGAAACCAAACACATTTTTTTTCCCTCTTTTGTAGCTGCAAGGAATTTTAGCCAAATTAGAGAAGCTTTGGGATTCCCTCTTGGATTTGACAAAGTCTGGTAGACTTGGTTACTGAGTGCTCTAATGGTAAGGAGAAATTAAGACCACCTCGTTGTTAAACTTTAGCCAAGACAATTCAGCTACTTACCTAGGGATGAGTCTCAGGCTGAAGACTACTCTCTACCATCCTTGAAGTAAGAAAAACTTGGACTCCTCTTCCCTGCTGGGAGCAAGCTCAAACTTCATAAAGGAGTTACCTGCCTTCCATCATGAGCAAGAAATCTTGCATTCCCATTGGAAGCAAGTAAAACAAAAACCAAAACAAAAGGTATGGGGCGAGTTGTGCAGCAAAGTAAACTTTAGATCTCAACCAAATTTTGGGAGATCAAGGGTCCTCTGGAGGGTGTGCTCCCAAACCTCAGCAAATTGTCCTATTGGTTTGAGCCATAAGGTTAGATTATGCTGGTACCAAGCACTGATAGGAAATGCGTCAAAGGTCAGGTGCACCTCCACTCAGAATCCCTTCGTGGTTACCAAAATGTGAACCCGGAATATGTGAGACCCGTCTCAGTTAATTTAGAAAGTTTATTTTGCCAAGGTTGAGGGCACACACCCATGACACAGCCTCAGGAGGTCGTGACGACATGTGCCCAAGGTGGTCGGAACACAGTTTGGTTTTATCATTTTAGGGAGACATGAGACATCAATCAGCATATGTAAGATGAACATTGGTTCAGCCTGGAAAAGGGGACAACTCAAAGCAAAGGCGGGGCAACACGAAGCAGGGAGGGGGCTTCTAGGTCATAGGTAGATAAGAGAAAAATGGTTGCATTCTTTTGAGTTTCTGATTGGCCTCTCCAAACGAGGCAAGCAAATATACATTTATCTCAGTGAGCAGGTGACTTTGAATAGAATGGGAGGCAGGTTTGCCCTAAGCAGTTCCCAGCTTGACTTTACCCTCTAACTTAGTGATTTTGAGGCCCCAATATTTATTTTCCTTTCATAGCTATGATTAAAAAAAAAATACAGACAATAGCAAGCATTGGGGAGGATGTAGAAAAATTACAACCTCTATACATTGCTGATTTTTTTTAATTAACGAGAAAATTTTATGTATCGTGTAGAACACGATGTTTTGAAGTATATATACACTGTGAAATAGTTAAATCTAGCTAATTACAAATGCATTACCTCACATAATTATCAGTTTTGTGGTGAGAACACTTATCATCCTCTCTATTTACCTTTTTTCTTTCTTCAGAGAAGGTCTTGCTCTGTTGCTGAGGCTGTAGTGCACTGGTATGATCATAGCTCACTGCAGCCTCAACCTCCCTGGGCTGAAGCAATTCTTCCACCTCAGCCTCCTGAGTAGCAGGGACTACAGGTGTGCACCATGACATCTGACCACTCTATTTGCATTTTTTTAAAGTATACTATATTGTCATCAACTATAGTCACCCTGCTGTATAATAGGTCACTAACTGGTAAGAAATTAAACATAATCATGACATGATCCAGCAATTCTATTCCTAGGTATGAAAAAATTGAAATGTTCACACACAAACTTGTACATGAACATTTATAGCAGCATTATTCATAATAGCCAAAAAGTAGAAACAACCCAAGTGTCCATCAATTGATGAGTGTATTAACAAAATGTGTTATATCCAAACAGTGGAATATTACTCAGCCATAAAAAGGAATGAAGCATTGATACATGCTACTGATGCAGGATTTTTCTTGGCCCCTTTGCCAGGTTTGAAGCAGGGGACATCCCGTCTGCTTGGCCCACTGGGCCATGTCTGGCTTGCACTCCAGCCCATGGCTCCTGCTGCTGCTACTGTGACTACCTGCTCAGTCCCTGGCAGGAGGGGATGTGTGAGTGAGTGAGTATAGGATCTGACCATCCACTTCAAACTTCAGCACAGGGGTCGGCTCCATGCAGGGCTTGCAGCTGGACAAAGTGTGTCCTGCCACATCCCAAGGGGATGCAGTGGTGCCCAGGCAGAGGTGCCCAGAACCCTGAAGCCCCAGAAGGGGTGTTACAATGTGCTAATTAGCTCTTTTAGTCCCACCATCTGCAGCCTGATGGATGGCAGTGTGTTAACAGATCAGACAGGCCCTTGCCCAGCTCTGGCCCTTAGCTCCATGGCTGGCTTGGCCCTGCCATTGCTTCCTGTGGCATTGGGAGGCTGCCCTCTGCTGGTGGAGGGAAGAGGGCCACAATGATTACAGCCTTCCGAGTACCTGCGCTTGGTGGGTCCCGAATTCTTGTTCCATATCCAAGAAGAATGAGGTCATGCTGACAATTGAAGGGTGATGAGGGCAGGGAATTTTATTGAGCAACAAAACAGCTCTCAGCAGAGAGGGGACAGGAAGGTTGGATTGTCTCCCCAGTGTGGCTGAATCTGGGGGTTTTTATAGGCACAGTATGGGGAAGGGGAGGGCTACAGGTAGTATTGGAAAAGGTAACATTTGATTGGTTAAAAAGCATTATTCAGAAAGAACCAATCAGGAAAGGGTGGGCAAACAGGAACAGAAGTTCTCACTCAGGGTCACAGGTTTCATCTAGAACCGGCAGTCCAATCTTTTAGCCTTTAGACTATGTTTGACTTGAAGGTGGAGTTTCACTGAGGACCCGCCCCTAACTGCCTAGGCATTTGTCTGCCTCCTACTGCTATCACTACAGTGTAGATGAACCTTGAAAACGGAAGAAGCCAAACAGAAAAGGCTTCTTGTTATATGATTCTATTTACATGAAATGTCTGTTTTTAGGAAAAGCCTGTGAATATGCAAATCCATACAAGAGAGGAAGTAGATTTGTGGTTGCTAGGGGTTGGAAAAGGGGGGCTTGGGAGGTGATTGCTAATGGATATGGGGAGTCAGACATAAATAGTTAAGATTAAATCATATTGGAGTAGAGTGGGCCCTTAATAGAATCTGACTCGAGTTCTTGTAAAAAAAGTAGCCCCCAATGTGAAGGTACAGAAACACAACACAGAGAGAAGACAGCTGTATGAAGAAGAAGCAGAGATTGCAGTTATGTTTCCATAAGCAGAGGAATGCCTGGGGCCATCAGAAGCTAGAAGCAGCAAGGAAAGATCCTCCCTTAGAGGTTTGGGGAGGAGCATGGTCTTGCCAACACCTTGATTTTGGAATTTTAGCTTTCAGCACAGTGAGAGAATAAATTTCTGTTGCCTAAAGCAAGTTAGTTTGTGGTACTTGGTTATGGCAGCTGTGGGAAACTCACAGATATTTATATCTCAATTTTTTTTTTTTTTTTTAGAGACAGTCTTGCTTTGTCATCCAGGCTGGAGTGCAGTGGTGCTATCTTGGCTCACTGCAACCTCTGCCTCCCGGGTTCAAGTGATTCTCCTGCCCAGCCAATTGAGTAGCTGGGATGACAAGCATGTGCCACTATGCCCAGCTAATTTTTGTAAAGACGGGGTCTCACCATGTTGGCAGGCTTGTCCTGAACTCCCTACCTTAAGTGATCCATCCACCTTGGCCTTCAAAAGTGCTGGGATTACAGGCATGAGCCACCATGCCTGGCTTATGTCTAAATTTTTGCAAAAGGAACCAGTTAAAAATAAGTTAGGAGAGCAGGCTATACTTGGCACATAGTTGTCACTCAGAAAACGTGAACATGGTACACTTTGATGGAAGGAAAGGTACTGGAAACAGTGGCTTGCTTAGGTAGATCAATTTTACTATTAGATTATAAATCTTTATTGCTAAAACATCAGTCCTATCAGCAGACTGACATCTATCTTTTTAGTCATCTTACTTAGTAATGCTATTCCAAATCCCAAAACACAAGAGATTTTGTGTTACTTTTTGTCTCTGCCTATTGACCATGGTGTGGCGGTGCATTCCACTGTGTGATCTTAGGAAACCCACCTTCTTATCTGGGGTTTCAATCTCCTCACCTACAAAATGCTCTTCCTACTTCATATTTGAATAATGAGGATTAAATGAAATAGTGCATTTGAAAACACTTGGAATTCCAACTAGAGACTTACCCTGCCAATACTACGGATTGTGGTTATCTATCTAAATTAAGCTTTACACAGAAGTCTTAATTAAAATGACCTTAAGTCCCTGTTTACCAAACATTCCTGATTGTAAGAACCATCTGGAGATACTTATTATAAATTCCAGACCCTTAGGGCTCACTCCAGAACAACTAAATCAGAATCTTCAGAGAAGAGGCATGAAACTCTGATTTTTAACAAGGGCCCCATGTGACTCTTATGATCTCAAAAATAGGGAGCTCTTCCCTGTCAATACCTGTTTAAATGTAGTGTGGGAGAAACATCTGAAAAGCTTGTCGAAAAAAAGAAGTGGCAGGAAATTAAAAACAAGTGCCTGGAAGAAAAAATTAAATGCCAGAAAGTAATGAAGTGTTAAAACAAACAAACAATGGGGTTGTGTCAAGTGGACACCAGGGCCACCAGAAAAAGCACCCAAAAGGCCAAAACTGGAAAATGTGAGTATTGGATTATAACTCAAAGTGTAAAATAAATGCCTATAAGTCTCTCCTGATATAAATAAATAAATGAATAAATGATGGAAAATGGACAAATCTCTCATGCAGAATTCCAAATAATTTATGTAAATATTCTACCCTCAAAGAGGTGAAACTGAACTCCCCACCCCTTATGTGTGGATTGCATGTGGTGACTTCCTGTGAAAGAATACATATGGAAAGGGGAGAGGAAAAAGAATACTGTGGGGAAATGACAAAACTACCTCAGCATACACTTGTCACGTGGTAAGAGTGGCACTTTGTGCTCTTTTTCCCAAAAACCCATAACCCCAATCTAATCATGAGAAGAACATCAGACAAACCCAAGTTGAAGGGCATTCTATAAAAAATACCTGACCAGGCTGGGCGCAGCGGCTCACACCTGTAATCCCAGCACTTTGGGGGGCCGAGGCAGGCGCATCACCTGAGGTCGGGAGTTCAAGACCAGTCTGACCAACATGGAGAAACCCCGTCTCTACTAAAAAAAAAAAAAATACAAAATTAGCCAGGTGTGGTGGCACATGCCTCTAATCCCAGCTACTCAGGAAGCTGAGGCAGGAGAATAGCCTGAACCTGGGAGGCGGAGGTTGCAGTGAGCTGAGATCGCGCCTTTGCACTCCAGCTTGGGCAATAAGAGTGAAACTCCGTCTCAAAAACAAAAACAAAAAACCAGTACTTTTCAAAACTGTTAAGGTCATAAAAACAAGGAAAGTCTGGGACCAGACATGGTGGCTCATGCCTGTAATTCCAACACTTTGGGAGGCCAAGAAAGGAGGGTCGCTTGAGGCCAAAAGTTCAAGACTAGCCTGGGCAATATAACAAGATCTCACCTCTACAATCAAAAGATTCTCGTGGGCTGGTCTGGGTGGCTCATGCCTGTAATCCCAACATTTTGGGAGGCTGAGGCAGGCAGATCACTTGAAGTCAGAGTTCAAGACCAGCCTGGCCAACATGGCAAAACCCAGTCTCTACTAAAAATAAAAAATTAGCCAGGCATGGTGGCAGGCACCTGTAGTCCCAGCTACTCTGCAGTCCCAGCTACTCTGGAGGCTGAAGCAGGAGAATCTCTTGTATCTGGGAGGCAGAGGTTGCAGTGATCTGAGATCGTGCCACTGCACTCCAGCCTGGGAGACAGAGCAAGACTCCATCTCAAAAAAGAAAAAAAAAAAAAAAGATTCTCCTGACATGGTGGCACATGCTTGTAGTCCCAGCTACTCCAGAGGCTGAGGTGAAAGGATTGCTTGGGCCCAGGAGTTTGAGGTTACAGTGAGCCATGATTATATCACTGCACTTCAGACTGGGCAACAGAAGGAGACCATGTTTCAAAAAACAATAACAAAAGACTTATGATAAAAACAAGGAAAATCTAAAAAACTGTCATAACCAAGAGAAGCCTAAGAAGGCATGATGACTAAACGTAGCATGGTATCCTAGATGGGATCCTGGAACAGAAAAAGGAGATTAGGTAAGAACTAAGAAAATTTGAATAAAATATGAACTTTAGTTAACAAGAAAGCATCAATATTGGTTCAATAGTTGTGACAAATGTACCATATTAGTGTAAGATGTTAATAATGGGAAACTGGATGTGTGTTATATGGAAACTCTGTACTATCTTCACAATTTTTCTGTAAATCTGAAACTATTCTAAATGTTAATGTTTATTAAAAACAAAAAGAAATTCTGAATCACGACACTAAGGTAGGGTCCAATAATTTGCATTTTCTTTTTCTAGAGACGGAAGCTCACTATGTTGCTCAGGCTGGAGTGCAGTGGCTATTCAGAGGTGTGATCTGTGATTGTGCACTAGAGCCTCGAACTTCTGAGCTCAAGCAATCTTCCTGCCTAGCTTCCTGAGTAGCATCAGCACCAGACCCAGCCAATAATTTACATTTCTAATCAGCACTTGTTTCTCAACTCCCTTGCTTCTGATGGGTGGTCACAAGCCCATTCCAAAGTCAGCTCCCTACCTGGCCTTCAGTCTAAAGTAGAACAACTGTGAGGACCCCTGACCCCAAAGTTCGCTGATTAACACTGTAACAGGTATTTGCAAAGTAGGTCATCTCAGCCTCTGTTCACCTGCGATTTTAGGGATTAGTCAGAGGAACAGGTAACCCTGTTTCAGATCCCCAGCAGGAAAAGGCGTGGTCGAATAGGAAAGTAGATACCTGGTTTCCATTTGGGGAGTAACACCCATCTTAATGGGTGTCAAAACAGCTTAGTCACTTCTATTTTGTTTATGCTGCTCCCTTCCAAGTACCACTTCCTTGGGCTCCATCCCAGATAAAAGAAATCAAGTGCCAAAGCACTACTGCACAAAATGAGTTGCTGAAGACTTCCACGATAAATAAGGTTGTTCCTGAGCCCCTGTTTCCAATAGTCATTTCTCCAGTCTTTTTAATTTTTTCTTGAGACAGTGTCTCACTCTGTCCCCCAGGCTGGAGTGCAGAGGCGCAATCTCAGCTCACTGCAACCTCCACCTCCCAGGTTCAAGAGATTCTCCTGCCTCAGCTTCCCAGTAGCTGGGACTAAAGGCGCGCGCCACCACGCCCAGCTAATTTTTGCATTTTTAATAGAGATGGGTTTCACCATGTTGGCTAGGCTGGTTTCAATCTCTTCACCTCATGATCTGCCCTCCTTGGCCTCCCAAAGTGCTGGGATTAGAGATGTGAGCCACGGCACCTGGCCCATTTCTCCAGTCTTAATCCTTAGCAAGTCACATCCCTAATGCTTTGTCTGTTGTCTTATACATACAACATTGGTATCTCTTGTAGGTGAGAAGACTGTGGCATTGAAGAGGACACAGCACTGTTTAGTTAAGTGATCATAAAGATCTATGCAGCACAGACTAAAGATCCCTGGTTATTTGTGCAAGTTTATAAAAAACTCAGGATCAGCCGGGCACAGTGGCTCGCACCTGTAATCTCATCACTTTAGGAGGCCGAGGCGGGCAGATCACGAGGTCAGGAGATCGAGACTGTCCTGGCTAACATGGTGAAACCCCGTCTGTACTAAAAATACAAAAAAAATTAGCCGGGCGAGGTGGCGCGCATCTGTAGTCCTCGGGAGGCTGAGGCAGGAGAATGGCATGAACCCGGGAGGCGGAGCTTGCAGTGAGCTGAGATCTGGCCACTGCATTCCAGCTGGGGTGACAGAGCGAGACTCCGTCTCAAACAAAAAACAAAAACAAAACAAAAAACTCAGGATTCAGGAGAGAAAACTGGCAGGGAAAACAGGGTAGATCTCAGATCTGGAAGGACAACGAATACTGCCGGGAGTTAGGTTCTTTTGAAGACCCTGAAAAACATACAACCACAACTGTCAGGTGATACTATTTTTCATCATGTGGTCATTACTACATGGGGCTTGTGTGTGTATCTCCATGGTTACCTTCCCTTGCCAGAACTATAATGCTTTTTTTTCTACCAGACTCTTTCTCTAAGGACAGGAAAAGACTTCCTACTCTTTGGTGTTTACAACTATACCATATTTCTTTGTGTTCTCTGCTACTGTGTTGCTCGGTCAACCTATACACAAGGATCTCTTCATCTTTGCACAGTGCTGTTTGCTTAACCACTTATATTGCTACTCACAAAGCTTCCCTCCCCTTCATTCTCACTGTTCTGTTCAGAATCCAAAAGTAGAGAACTGATTTCACCATTGGTTCACAATGACCTTGAGTGAGATCCATTGCTAATTAGGAACAATCATATCTGTTAAAAGCATATCTTTTGAACTCAAAAAACAACCACAACAGAAATTTCAGCACCTATTGTGTGCAATGCACTGTGGGAATACAAGAAAGTTCCAGCTTCGAAAGAGCACTAAACTTTAGCACCATTAGATCTGGATTCTAATCCTAGATCTGCCACTGACAGATTTTGTTAGCTTGGGCAAGTCGGCCTCTTTGGCCTAAGTTTCTTCTCTGAAGAGTAGCTGGGCACATTGCAACCACGTGCTTCAGCTGGCACAGGATCCACAGTTTTATCAGTGAGAGTTCTGTGCCATGCGAAACTTCTCAGTACCAGGTAAGCCACATGGTCAAACCCTCCATTGGACAGGCTATCTGAGATCCTTTCTGGCTCTGATTCTTTTGGGTCTAAGCTTCAGGTTCCTCTCAAGGCATGCTGTGTATGCTCTCAGAGAGTGTGGACTGAGTCACGGGGAGGGAGTGGAGTGGCTGTATGCAAAGAAGCTGGAGGCATCCTGCCTCCTGACCTGTGACTCACATGGGATGCTGCAGGACATCATTCCTAACATCTCACAGGAAGAGATCAGCTGAGAATGGTACATTCAGGCAAGAGACATTCTTGGGTTTCCCAGTGGAAAAGAAATTTAAAAACAATTGACTAATGAGAGGAATGTGTAGCAAATGTTGAAGCTGCAGCATTCTTGCAAGTGAGCCAATGACCTTTTAAGCTACATCTACAACTGACTAGTTTCTTGGCCATCATCCCAATGAAGGCTCCTTTCCCAGTTTAGACTGTATCAAGATCTGGCTTGGCAGTAAGACTTTTAGCATCCTCAGATACAGATTTATTTCAGCATGAAATCACATTAAATCAGCTTTCTAATAACGGCCTTAAAAACAAAAAAGATGGCTGGGCATGGTGGGTGGCTCATGCCTGTAATCCCAGCACTTTGGGAGGCTGAAGCAGGTGGATCACCTGAGGTCAGGAGTTCCAGACCAGCCTAAAACACCACCTCTACTAAAAAAAAAAAAAACCCACAAAAATTAGCTGGACATGGTGGCACGCACCTGTAATCTCAGCTACTCGGGAGGCTAAGGCAGGAGAATCGCTTGAACCTGGGAGGTGGATGTTGCAGTGAGCTGAGACCGCACCGTTGCACTCCAGCTTGGGTGACAGAGCAAGACTCCATCTCAAAAAAAAAAAAAAAGACAAGCAGAGTGACTGCCATGGCTGGTGTTGACAATAAATCTGTTGTCCTATTTTTATGACTTTCAAGAAAAGGATACTTGGATGACTTGGATCAAGTGGGAGACAGCTTGACACAAGGTCTTGAGCAGATCTGCAAGGGAGGACAGTTGCTGCCAGCTGACCCAGAACTGACTCTGCAAGAGACGCAGCTTGTCACAGATTTCTGTTTCATTTAGAGGCAAACTTCAAAATCACCTTGTACCTTTTCTGTGTGACTGGTTTCATTCTGGCTTTGTGCTTAAGTCAACTCATTTCAATCTCACCTCCTAGAATAAATTTGGCCCAATTGACTTTTTCTCAGTCATTCCTTCTTAAGCAGCTGGATCCAAAACACAGCCCAAATAATCGTTGAGAAGAGACAGAGTTTTCATGGACAGAGTCAAAAGAGCTGGATGAACACAAGCTATTTAAGCAACTGAGGTACAAATCAAGGAACTTCTCCAATTCAGCAAATTAAGAAGACAGCAGTTATTCAAGTGCTACAGTAAAAATCAAGTTAAACTGGTTTAAGAAGTATTGTGTCAAATACTAACAATTCCCCCAACCAAATTTACTCCTAACCCTTTTCTGCAAGCTCAACTTTAGTACAACCTGAGAATATTAACAAAGGAAACTTAGCCAAAAGCTCATAAGTTAATTATCTGGAGACTAATTATGACTCAAATGAAAATTCCTGTTTACATATAACCAAGATCTAGTCACATGAATATCTACAGAAGATATTTTTGGTGATGCATGGTCACCATGGGAGAGACACCCTAAATAAAAAGGCTCCAGGCATGTGACTTGAAATTCTTTCAGCTGAAGGGTATTATATGTTACTTAATGGACTGTGAAGAAATTTTAAAATGTCATTTGCTTTGTGCACCCAGGCAGGCAGCCAAGATTCTCATAATGGGCAAGATTGAGCCACCTGCCCTGTCCCCTGGCCTTTGAATTTGTTAAGTCCTCATTTATGGGGCAGGGGGAGGGGCGGGGGCAGATTTTGACTTCTTTAAATCCTACCTGAGACAATTTCTGACAAAAGGTCAGATGACACCAAAGAGGTCCAATCAAAGCTGCCAATCAGAATCACCAAACTCGCGGTTGGGCTTGCCCTGTGCGAGCCAGATAGCAACGCTGTCCACACCAGAGCCATTCTCTGGGCACCCACCGTGTGCTGGGGACTGTCGGCTCTGACCCTGTACAAACCCCTCCCCACTGTTTTTTCCTGTAAGACAAGATGGAGAGTTTGTAGATGTGGTGAGTTCATGAGAAAGGCTCGCTTTTGTCAGGGATTGTCTGTGTTTGGTGTTTTATTTTACTCTTCCTCTCATCTCCCCACCACTCCCGCTTTTTTGATGTTAATTAGTTGTGGGTTTTGTTTTTGTTTTTGAGACAGGGTCTTGCTCTGTCGCCTGGGCTGGAGTGCAGTGGCATGATCATAGCTCACTGCAGCTTGAACTCCTGGGCTCAAGCGATCCTCCTGCCTCAGCTTCCTGAGTAGCTGGTACTACAGGCACAAGCCCCCGTGCCTGGCTAATTTGTTGTGTGTTTTGTAGATACAGGGTGTCACTGTGTTGCTTCAGTTGGTCTCAGCCTCCTGGGCTCAAGCTGTGTTTTTAATGGTAAAGTTATGTATATTAAACCGATCCTGGTCCTCAGGGGTTCTCTTTGCTATCTCATTCTAGTTCTCTGAAAGCAGGAATTTTTGTTTCCTTAAGTCATTCATCCTGATATTAATTTGCACCCCCTACTTTGTTCCACTCTAAATCTAATGAAAATCTAAGGCACCATTTTGTAGAGGGAGAGAAAAAAATAAGGGTCAAGGTTATGCCGACTAGGGACAAGGAAGTTGGGATCTATCCAGACTAGAAAAATGGCATTTGCAGAGTATATTGGACCCACACATTCTAGGACATGTCATGTGGAATTTCTGTTGCCACCAAAAACCTTAGAGTGCCAGTTCAAGAAGAGGAAAGATGTCCCCACTTAAGCTTCCATTGTGGGAAGCATAGCATTGCATCTCATCTACATGACAAACAATAAAACGTTTCTCCTCTATAGGGAGAAGAATTGGAAATTACACAACCAAAAAAATGACAGGCCATGCAAGGTAGCTCATGCCTGTAATTCCAGCACTTTGGGAGGCTGAGGCAGGAAGACTGCTTGAGGCCAGACTGAGCAACATAGTGAGACCCCATCTCTACAAAAAAAAATTTTTTTAATTAGCTGGATATGGTTGGTGGTAATCCTAACTACTTGGGAGGCTGAGGTTGGAAGTTACTTGAGCTTGGGAGGTAAAGGCTGCAGTGAGCCATGACTGTGCCACTGCACTCCAGCCTGGGGTGACAGAGCTAGACCCTATTTCAAAACAAAAACCAAATTCACACACACACACACACACACACACACAATGACAAAAGCTTGCAATAATTGTTTCCCTTTGTATGCTTTTTATCACTTTACCCATCATCTTCAAAGACTTTTTTTTTGTCTTTTTTTTTTTTCTGTCACATGGGAAGGAGACAGGGTCTCATTTTGTTGCCCAGGCTGGAGTGCAGTGGTGCTATCTCAGCTCACTGCAACTGCCACCTCCTGGGCTCAAGCTATCCTCTCACCTCATCCTCCTGAGTAGTGGGGACTATAGGCATGTGCCCCCATGCCTGGCTAATTTTTCTATTTTTCTTTAGTAGAGATGGGGTTTCAGCCAGGTGCGGTGGCTCATGCGTGTAATCCCAGCACTTTGGGGGGCCAAGGTAGGCGGATCACGAGATCAGGAGTTTGAGATCAGCTTGACCAACAAGGTGAAACCCCATCTCTACTAAAAATACAAAAATTAGCCGGGTGTGGTGGCACATGCCTGTAATCCCAGCTACTCAGGAGGCTGAGACAGGAGAATCTCTTGAACCTGGGAGGCAGAGGTTGCAGTGAGCCAAGATTGTGCCACTGCACTCCAGCCTGGGCGACAGAGCAAGATTCTGTCTCAAAAAACAAAAAAGAAAAAAAAAGAGACGAGGTTTCACCATGTTGGCCAAGCTAGTCTTGAACTCCCAACCTCAGGTGATCTGCCTGCCTCGGCCTCCCAAAGTGCTGGGATTACAGGCTTGAGCCACTGCACCAGCCTCTGAATTTCTTTAATACTTAGCTTTAATTCATTAATTTTTTTGAAAACCTGCAGCAAAAAGTTGTGATTTTATTTTATTTTATTAATTAATTTGTTTTTTTGAGACAAGGTCTGGTTTTATTGTCCAAGTTGCAGTAGAGTGGCATGATCTCAGCTTACTGCAACCTCTACCTCCCAGGCTGAGGCCATCCTCCCAAGCTGAGGCCATCTTCCCATCCTAGTCTCTTGTAGTAGCTGGGACCACAAACACATGCCACCATGCCTGGCTAATTTTTGTATTTTTTTGTAGAGACGGGGTTTCGCCATGTTACCCAGGCTGGTCTCTAACTCATGAGTTCAAGCAATCCACTGACCTCGGCCTCCCAAAGTGCTAGGATTACAGGTGTGAGCCACCACACCCGGCCCAAAAGTTGTGATTTCAAATTTTAAAAACAGCTAATAGGCTGGTCCTAATGCAGTGGTGTTTACAACTAATTGATCACAACTAGTTACAGATTTCTTTGTTTCTTCTGGACTCCCACTGCTTCACTTGACTAGCCTTTAAAATAAGTTATGGCTTCTCTACAAAAAAAATTAAAAATTAGCCAAAAAATGAAATAAAATAAAATAAATGAGTAAATTAATGGAAAACCAAACACACAGAAAAACAGTTAATACTGTTTTAATACTGTTAAACAGTTAAAACAGAAAGTCTTAAGGTAAAAATTTGTGGAAAACAATAACCATTGTACAAAAATGAAGTGTCTCTGGGTTCATTGAATGCGGTTTCTCAGTGCCAGAAACATACTGTTGCACACATAGGGATGAGAGTATACACTGTGTTTTGTGCACCCAAGCATCCTGAATGCTGAAGTGGACTGTGTTTACTTGTGCTAAAGCAAACTAAATATGCCCTGGAAAGGACTCCATACTTCTGTATTTGAGTCCTTGTGGATGACTGTAACCTAGCTTAATAATTAGACAAGATTGAAAACCTAATTTAGGAGTATGCACCTGTAACAATACCTAAGTCTTGGCCAATCCCCGCGGCGGTACTTCCACCATTCATACACTGCTAAGTGTTCAAATATGGCAAACGCCAAGCTGTAACCAATCCAGCTGTTCTGTACCTCACTTCCAATTTCTGGAGTCATTTCCCCTTTTTTGTCTATAAATCTTCCACCACGTGGCTGTGCCAGAGTCTCTGTGAATCTGCTGTGATTCTGGGGGCTGACCAATTAGGGAATGTGTTCATTGCTCAATTAAATTCCTTTAGCCGGGCACAGTGGCTCACAGCTGTAATCCCAACACTTTGGGAAAAGGAGGTGGGTGGATAACTTGAGGTCAAGAGTTCGAGACCAGCCTGGCCAACACAGTGAAACACCATCTCTACTAAAAATACAAAAATTAGCCGGGCATGGTGGTGCATACCTATAATCTCAGCTACTTGGGAGGCTGAGGCACAAGAATCGCTTGAACCCGTGAGGCAGAGGTTGTAGCGAGCCGAGATCACACCATTGCACTCCAGGCTGGGTGATGGAGTGAAACTGTGTCAAAAACAAAACAAAGCAAACAAAAACAAAACAAAACAAAACAAAAAACCTTTAAATTTAATTCAGCTGAAGTTTTTCTTTTCCCACTTGTCACTTCCTTCTGAGAACACAGAACATCATAAGGGTCTGGTGAGATATAACCAATGAAGCTATGCAGGTATTTCTTGTGAAAGATGGCAGAGCTATTTCCAGTATATAGATTATATGGTTTCCTTCCCTCCACATGGGACAAAGCTCTTTGCTTCCTCACTCAAGAAATCTGAAGAAATTGCTGGTTGATAGGAAGTATATCAATTAACTGGAAAAATGCCTCGCCTTTGGCATTCCAGTTGATGGCTGAGAGAAGACACTGGAGACCTCACAAGCTGGAGTTTTTCAGATCAATCTCACAAGTCTGGTATGCCCTGCCAGGATCACATTTTGAGTCTGTTCATGGGGCTCCACCCTCTTTTTGCTTCCCATAAGGGAACTGAAACCCTCTGCCTTTCCTCCACAGCCAAAGGGGACTTTTATCCCCTCTCTCTCACTGCTCTTTCCCCTCCTCCCAGTGAGTAGTCTCTGCTTCTAAGCTTGCCTTTTATTCACTCAAGGGCAATGTGTAAAGTAGAGTGACCTCCTGCCAAGATCCAAGACTTTGGCGAAGACTGGTCTCCAACGTGCGGAAGGTCGGAGAGCTGAGATGGTAGGTGCACCCCGGAGCACTGCAGTAGAGAGGAGACATGTTTCTGGCCTCCCAAGTTGGATGTGTCAATGTCTTTTCCCAGAAAATACGCTTACTCACAATGATCAGTGTCAAACTATCAGTACAGCCTTATACTCTGGGGATGTTAAGTGCAAGTATTAATATACCGGAAGCTGGAAGCATATGCCTAACATAGTCTATAGTGCAGCATTGCAGTCCAGCTTGTGAACCCACTTAAAACCCAATTGCCACTTGGAAGACTGTGTAAGAAAATGCTTTCCAAGCCCTAAATCTTAGAAAAGTAAAGCAGAAAATCACAAATAAATGACTCCCTAGTACTTTTACTCGTTCTTTTCTTTTTTGGAGACAGGGTCTCACTCTGTCTCCCAGGCTGGAGCACAGTGCCACAATCATGGCTCGCTGCAGCCTTGCAAGGAGATCCTCCTGGCTCAGCTTCCCTGTAGCTGGGACTACAGGCATGCACCACGACACCCAGCTAAGTTTCATTTTTTGTTGTTGTGGTGACAGGGTCTTGCTATGTCGCCCTGGCTGCTCTCAGACTCCTGGCTTCAAGTGATCCGCCTGCCTCAGCCTCCCAAAGTGCTGTGATTACATGCGTGAAGCACCACACCCAATCTGGCCCCTACCTTTACTTTTAAACTGACCTGGGAATCTACAGTTTGTTTGCTGAGGTAAATGTGCTCACTTTATGCATTGTCCACTGTATATACATTTCTATTTCAAAGGATTAACTTACATAAATTTCAAAATTTATTTAGAAAAGTTTTGATAGGCTGGGTGTGGTGGCTCACGCCTGTAATCCCAGCACTTTGGGAAGCCAAGGCAGGTGGATCACGAAGTCAGGAGTTTGAGACCAGCCTGACCAATATGGTGAAATCTCGTCTCTACTAAAAATACAAAAATTAGCCGGACATGGTGGCACGCGCCTGTAATCCCAGTTACTCAGGAGGCTGAGGCAGGAGAATCATCTGAACCCAGGAGGCGGAGGTTGCAGTGAGCTGAGATCATGCCACTGCACTCCAGCCTGGGCAACAGAGTGAGACTCCGTCTCAAAAAAAAAAAAAAAAAAAAAAGAAAAAAGAAAGAAAAGAAAAGTTTTGATAATCTTCAGTGACAGTAAAGGTGTTCAGAAACTGGCACTCACATATGCCACTGGTGAGAGTGTAAACTGCTATAACATATTGGAAGCCAATTAAGTAATACCAAAAAAAAAAAAGGCCTATAAGCAAGCTAAATATACATTGTTATGGCTCTGGTTAAATCAGTAATCCAGGGCTGGGCACAGTGGCTCATGCCTGTAATCCCAGCACTTTGGGAAGCTGGAGCAGGCAGATCACTTAAGCTCGCAAATTTGAGACCAGCCTGGGCATCATGGCAAGACCTCATCTCTACCAAAAATACAAAAATTATCTGGGCATGGTGGTGCACACCTGTGGTTCCAACTACTTGGGAGGCTAAGATGCGAGGATTGCTTGAGCCCAGGAGGTGGAGGCTGCAGTGAGCCCAGATCATGCTACTGCACCCCAGCCTGGGTGACAAAGCAAGACTCTGTCTCAAAAAAAAAAAAAAAAAAAAAAAAGTAATGCAAACATTGGAATAATATGCAATTCTTTTTTAAAAGGTAGCAGATTGTACGGATATGTGAAAATGCCCAACATACACTTAATTATATTTTTATTTTATTTTATTTATTTATTTTTGAGATGGAATCTCACTCTCTCCCAGGCTGGAGTACAGTGGTGCAATCTCAGCTCACTGCAATCTCTGCCTCCTGAGTTCAAGTGATTCTCCTGTCTCAGCTTCCCGAGCAGCTGGGATAACAGGTGCAAGCCACCATGCCTGGCTAATGTTTGCATTTCTAGTAGAGACAGGGTTTTGCCATGCTGGCCAGGCTAATCTCAAACTCCTGACCTCAAGTGATCTGCCTGCCTCGGCCTCCCAAAGTGCTGGGATTACAGGAGTGAGCCACCGCGCCTGGCCCTTTTTTTTTTTTTTTTTTTTGAGACGGAGTCTCACGCTGTTGCCCAGGCTGGAGTGAAGTGGCGCGATCTCGGCTCACTGCAAGCTCCGCCTCCTGGGTTCACGCCATTCTCCTGCCTCAGCCTCCTGAGTAGCTAGGACTACAGGCGCCCGCCACCGCGCCCGGCTAATTTTTTGTATTTTTAGTAGAGACGGGGTTTCACTGTGGTCTCGATCTCCTGACCTTGTGATCCGCCCGCCTCGGCCTCCCAAAGTGCTGGGATTACAGGCTTGAGCCACCGCGCCCGGCTTTTTAAATTTTTTGAAACAGATTCTTACTCTGCTGTCCAGGCTGGAGTGCAGTGGCACAATCTCAGCTCACTGCAACCTACTCCCGGCTAATTTTTGTATTTTTAGTAGAGATGGGTTTCACCATGTTGGCCAGGCTGGTCTCAAACTCCTAACCTCAAGTGATCCACCCACCTTGGCCTCCCAAAGTGCTAGGATTATAGGCATGAGCCACCACACCCGGCCTTAATTGTATTTTTTAAAGTTGCAGAATACAATGCATATTATACTCTTATTTATGATTTTAAAAAATAGATTATACATATATATTTATTTGTATGTTTGTTGAAGAATATGCTTTTATAAACAGGAATTTTCTAAAAGAATATATATTAAATTATTAGTGGTGGTTAAGAACAGGGACCAAGAAATCACCTTATTATTGAATTTCCTTACATAAGCAGAAATTTCATCACTTAATATACCAATTAGGCTGGGCGAGGTGGCTCATGCCTGTAATCCCAGCACTTTGAGGAGCCAAGGTAGGCAAATCACTTGAGCCCAGGAGTTCGAGACCATCCTGGGTGACACAGTAAGACTTTGTCTCTACTAAAAATAAAATTTAAAAAACTTAGCTGGGCATGGTGGCATGTGCCTGTGGTCCCAGCTAACTGGGAGGCTGAGGAGGGAGGATGGCTTGAGCCCAAAAGGTCAAGGCTGCAGTGAGCCGTGATCATGCCACTGCACTCCAGCTTGGGTGATAGAGTGAGACCCTATCTCAGAAAAATAAAATAAAATACTAACCAAAAACAATTTATGTGCTTAAGAGTCTATATTATCCATTAGTTCAGTCTGGAAACATAATCAGTCTTCCTAATATTGAAAATCAAGAATTCCAGAGCTGGATGTATTTAATAAAACTTTCAGGCCAGGTGCAATGGTACACGCCTGTAATCCCAGCACTCTGGAAGACCAAGGCAGGTGGATCACCTGAGGTCAAGAGTTCGTGACCAGCCTGACTAACATGGTGAAACCCTGCCTCTACTAAATACAAAACAATTAGCCAGGCATGGTGGCACATGCCTGTAATCCGAGCTACTTGGGAGGCTGAGACAGGAGAATCGCTTGTACCTGCGAGGCAGAGGTTGCAGTGAGCAAAGATCGTGCCATTGCACTTCAGCCTGGGCAACAGGAGCAAAACACCATCTCAAAACAAAACAAAACAAACCTCTGCCTTATGACGGCAACTTTTGAATCTCGATTAGTCTTTCAGGCTACTGAACCCCCAACAAGAAGCATTAGTGTATTAAGCCTTTCTACTAGCTTCTGTATTTGAGTAAATCAGTGTAATCCTCATGTCTGGAAATAAGAATGTGTCTGTGGTGCTGTATAAACCACCATATACATACCCAATACTATAGTTTAGATGTTTTCAAGGCCGTGGGGTAATCAAGTGAGAAGATCTTTCTGGGTCGCTGTTTCTTAGAGGAAAGAGGGCAGTTAGGTCCCAAGGTGACTCTAGCATCTTCTTTTCTTTTCTTTTTTTGAGATGAAGTCTTGCTCTGTCACCCAGGCTAGAGTGCAGTGGCATGATCTCAGCTCACTGCAACCTCCGCCTCCCTGGTTCAAGTAATTCTCCTTCCTCAGCCTCCCAAATAGCTGGGATTACAGGTGCCCACCACCACGCCCGGCTAATGTTTGTATTTTTAGTAGAGACGGGGTTTCACCATCTTGGCCAGACTGGTCTCAAACTCCTGACCTCGTGATCCACCCGTCTCGGCCTCCCAAAGTGCTGGGATTACAGGTGTGAGCCACCGTGCCCAGCCAGCTCTAGCGTTTTCTAATTACCCCATTTGCTTTCCGCTAACTACTGAGAGACTGAATCAGAAGAACTGGGGACTACTGGGGAAGTTTTTCCACTTTGTTGAATCCTTCTAAATATATCTTCTTATTTCTAAGGCATCAATTTCTTCTGTCCTAGAATTATGTTTTCATCATTGGTTATTTATATAATGATAACAGTTATTTGCATTATGTTAGTGTGTTCACTGGGCCCTGGGAACCCTACTGATTTAAGTGCCACCATCGGGGGAGAGACTCAAGCTCTGTCCTCCAGCTGCCAGCGAACACAAGCTCAGAGCCAGGCTCATGTTTGCAGAGAGTAGGGACTGGCATCCAGAAAGCCAAGGAGCACAAACATAACTCAGAGAAGTTTGGGTGAGGGAGGAAAGCTCAGCACAGACAGCTAGCTCTGTCCCCACCTTGGATCCTGGAGGCTACTGGGCAAAGCCACCCAATAGGATATAACAAAACCACACACCTGTCCATGGAGCCACTGAGCTGTGCTCATGAACTAAGCCCCTCTGCTCCAGGCTCAAAGCTGGCACCAGGCCACTGTCCACCCATCAAACTGGCTTTTTAAAAGGATACCAGAGAATCCCAACCCAGACCTTATTTTTGAACAGAGTTGTTATTTTGGGTAACAAGAAAAGTAACTGGGACCCCCATCTGGAGGTCTCACAGTGCTACCTCTATTATTTAAGTCAGGATATCCTGTTCTTCTAAGCATATGTAAGGGGCTGAGTCTTATGCACACACTAAAGAGTCAGAAGGAGGGAATGCCCCCAAAGGGTTTCTCTCTCTTTGGCATTCCCACTGGCTTTAGACACAACATCCCCCAAATCTGTTGGATTTTGACTATGAAATTTAGAACTTTTTTTCTTTCCCAAAGAACAACTTTCTCACCACCATTATTAAACATACTTTTCCAAAAATAAATGTAACAACAAACAGACAAATACAGGACAGTTCAGGAAACCAGTGAGTTTGAAAAATATATATATATTTTTTCCCACTAAAGAATGTGTGTGGCCAGGAGCGGTGGCTCACGCCTGTAATCCCAACACCTTGGGAGGCCGATGGGGACGGATTGTCTGAGGTCAGGAGTTTGAGACCCAGCCTGGCCATGTGGTGAAACCCTGTCTCTACTAAAAATGCAAAAATTAGCCAAGCGTGGTGGCCGGTGCCTGTAATCCCAGCTACTTGGCAGGCTAAGGTAGGAGAATTGCTGGAACATGGGAGCCAGAGGTTGCAGTGAGCCTAGATCACGCCACTGAACTCCAGCCTGGGCGACAGAGCAAGACTCCGTCTCAGAAAAAAAAAAAAAAAAAGAATGTGTGTGTAGGGGGGTGTGTGTGTGTGTAGGAGTGTGTGTGTGTAGGAGTGTGTATGTGCTTTGTATTTCTTAAATTGTAAGAAGATCATATTATGCATTCTATTTGGCAACTTTGTCTTGTCTCTGGTTTTGTAATTCTTCTTTCTTCTTTCATCTCTTGCCTTGTCTTTGCCTACCTCTACTCCTATTTCTCTCTCTTTTTTTTTTTTTTTGAGACAAGATCGCACTTTGTTGCTCAAGCTGGAGTGCGGTGGTGCGATCATAGCTCACAGTAGCCTCAACCTTCTGGGCTCAAGAAACCCTCCTGCCTCAGTCCCCGAGTAGCTGGACAATAGGCGTGCATCACTACGCCCAGCTAATTTTTGTATTTTTGTAGAGACGGAGTTTCCTCATATTGCCATGTTGCTCCTGTTTCCATCCTCATTCTTTTTGAAAGAACAAATATACCTTTATGTTCAAAGGGACAGCCTCAAACACACTGCATATGACAAGAAAAAACATTGTTGAGTTGTGAAGAGCACAGATTCTAGAGCCAGCCTGCCTGGGGTAGATTCCCAGTACCATCTCCATGCCAGCCAATGACTTAACCTCTCTCTCTCTGAGATTCCCTAGCTGCCAAATGGGGTGCCAATAATAACAGTACCTACACAATAGGGATGCTAAGTAGATTAAATTAGATCATATTTAAAGCAGTTAGAACAATGCCTGGCACATGGAACATCCCCAATATGTTTTAGCTCTTATTTATTAAGAGCTTCTCTTTCAATAGCTACATGTTTAAAGTACAGCAAGCCTCTTTCTGGCTATCTCCTGTTGATGTCATAGCCCTGTCTTCTCATTCTTCACTTCTTTCTCCTATAGGCTTCCTTTTCCTCTTTTCCTTCCTCTTCCTGTTGTTATAAATTCTCCTGCATCTCTTCCTTCTCTTAAGTATCTATTCTTTTTCCATTTCCTGCAGCAGTCACTATCAACATAACAAGGCATGAGCCTCACCCTTACCCAAAGCCACTGCCACACCCTGGGCCTGCTGCCATTTCAACTAGCCCAGCTCGGGCTCCCAGTCAAATCACCTCCTCGGCTGGAGAAGCCCTGTCATGGTGGCACATGGCTCAGCAGTCCCAGAAATGACTTACACTAGAGTGTGGGAGACTTACTCCTAAGCTCCTGAGTAATTGCCAGTCTGGGGACACTACAGGGACTGAAGCACTATTATACCTTGATGGCAGTTTGTGTTTGTTTTTTAGTACTTAACTCCATCCTCAAGCCTCGGAACACAATCACTGGCATTAGGGAAAGGAAGAGAAATATGATAGGATTGTCAAGGTACAGAGAAGATGCTATATAAATGTTTATTAAGTTAATGAATGGGTCCAGGCATGGTGGCTCATGCCTACAATCCTAACACTTTGCGGGGTGGAGGTGGGAGGCTCACTTGAGCTCAGGAGCTCTAGACAAGCCTGGGCAACATAGCAAGACCTTGTCTCTACTAAAAAGTTTAAAAATTAGCCGGGTGTGGTGGCACGTACCTTGTAGTCCCAGCTACTCAGGAGGCTGAGGGGGAGGATCACTTGAGCCCCAGAGGTCAAGGCTGCAGTGAGCCATGATCACGCCACTGCACTACAGACTGGGTGACAGAGTGAGACCCTATCTCAAAAAAAAATAAAAATAAAAATAAATGCCCTTCATGAAGCAGTAAAAAGTATGTTTTAATAAATCTTTATTTTTATTTTATTTATTTGTTTGTTTATTTTTGAGACAGAGTCTTGCTTTGTTGCCCAGGCTGGAGTGCAGTGGTGCCATCTCGGCTCACGGCAACCTCCGCCTCCCGGATTCACGCAATTCTCCTGCCTCAGCCTCCCAAGCAGCTGGGATTACAGGCGCCCACCACCACACTTGGCTAATTTTTGTATTTTTTGTAGAGATGCAGTTTTACTCTGTTGGCCAGGCTGGTCTTGAACTCCTGACAGGTGATCTGCCTGTCTCAGCCTCCCAAAGTGCTGGGATTACAGGTATAAGCCACTGCACCTGGCCTGTTTTAATAAATCTTGATCCCTGTGTACATATCTTTTAAGTATTCTGTGTGGTGAAATGGGAAATGTAGTACAAAGCACTTGAGCTACTGAATTGTGAGCTGAACTAGCTGCTTTTTTTCAAGGAACACCACTTAAATTATCTATCCATCCATCCATCCATCCATCCATCCATCCATCCATCCATCCATTTTTAGAGACAAGGTCTTGTTCTATTGCTCAGGCTGGAGTGTAATAGTGCAATCATAGCTCACTGCAGCCTCAACCTCCCAGGATCAAGTGATCCTCCACCTCAGCTTCCTGAGTAGCTGGGGCTACAGGCACACACCACCATACCCATCTAATGACAAGACCAAAATAGCTATCGTACAAGTTAAAGACTTGAAACAAACTTTGGCAATTAAG
This sequence comes from Macaca nemestrina, assembly GCF_043159975.1. NCBI lineage: Eukaryota > Metazoa > Chordata > Mammalia > Primates > Cercopithecidae > Macaca > Macaca nemestrina. The sequence goes on from NC_092131.1 coordinate 76,921,115, forward strand.
ACAGAATACCAAGATGCAAATGCCTGGTTGAAACAGATCAAATATTCCATCCACACCTTAAACAAAAGCAATTGTTATGCTTGTGCGCATGGCAGGCCAGAGACCCAGATTGTCCCCTTTCCATTAGGGTGGTCCTCCAGTCGACTGGGTGTGGGCTGTAAGGTAGCTTTTTTCCAGGATTCTACAGCCTGGAGTAACAAGTCATGCCAAGCTCTCTCTGCGCTATATCCCGAAGTCTGGTACCCTGTGGTCAGGGCCATCCAGCTTCTGTCTCCCAACATTAAGTTCAATTCCTGTCTCTCATGACAGCGAGGAAACTTAGTGTTCCTTTGAGACCTGAAGGGATGCAGTGAGCTTAAAACTTTTCAAAAGCTTACCAATCGGTCAGCCCTTTTTCATCCCTGAGTGGATGTGTATTATGGTGGACCTTTACTGGACAGTCTGCTGAGTAACTAAAGTAGCACTTATGCTTTAGTCCAATTGGCTATCCCTTTCACCCTGGCATTTCATCAGCCAGGAAAAAAAAAAAAAAAAAGACATGGTAAAGCAAAAGAAATCACTTGGCTGGACAAGGGGGCTTGTGCCTATAATCCCAGCACTTTGGGAGGCTGAGGTGGGCAGATTACCTGAGGTCGGGAGTTTGAGACTAGCCCGTCCAACATGGAGAAACCCCATCTCTACTAAAAATACAAAATAAGCCAGGCGCGGTGGCACATGCTTATAATCCCAGCTACTCAGGAGGCTGAGTCAGGAGAATCACTTGAACCCAAGAGGCGGAGGTTGCAGTGAGCCGAGGTTGCACCATTGCTCTCCAGCTGGGGCAACAAGAGTGAAACTCTATCTGGAAATGAAAGAAAGAAAGAAAAGGAAGGAAGGAAGGAAGGAAGGAAGGAAGGAAGGAAGGAAGGAAGGAAGGAAGGAAGGAAGGAAAGAAGGAAGGAAGGAAGGAGGGAAGGAGGGAAGGAAGGAAGGAGGGAAGGAGGGAAGGAGGGAAGGAGGGAAGGAGGGAAGGAGGGAAGGAGGGAAGGAGGGAAGGAGGGAGGGAGGGAGGGAGGGAGGGAAGGGAAGGGAGAAGCCTCTCATGGGTCTTTTGGCTCTCACGTCTATTTAGACATAATTAGAGTCCCACGGGGAATACCAGATCATTTTAAAGCCCAATCAAATAGCTGCAGGATTTGAGTCAATATTTTGGTGGGTGACAATTAATAAAAATGTAGATTGGATAAACTACATCTATTACAATCAACAGTGATGTATTAACTACACTAGAGATGCTGTTAAAGGAACAGCTGAGCAATTAGGGGCTACTAGCCAGATGGCTTGGGAAAATAGGATAGCCTTAGACGTGATATCAGCAAAAAGAGGAGGAGTTTGCAGCACGATTAAAACTTAATGTTGCACCTTCATCCCAAACAACACTGCCCCTGATGGAAGTATAAAGGCATTGCAAGGTCTGACTGTTCTGTCCAGTGAGTTAGCCAACAACTCAGGGGTAAATGACCCCTTTACAGAATGGCTAGAAAAGTGGTTCAGTAAATGGAAAAGAATAATAGCCTCAATTCTTACTTTTCTCACAGCCATAATGGGTGTATTTATTCTTGTTGTGTGCCGTGTCACACGTTGCATCCGTGGGTTGGTGCAGAGCGTCATAAAAACGGCACTTATGGCCGGGCGCGGTGGCTCAAGCCTGTAATCCCAGCACTTTGGGAGGCTGAGACAGGCAGATCACGAGGTCAGGAAATCGAGACTATCCTGGCTAACACGGCGAAACCCCGTCTCTACTAAAAAAAAAAAAATACAAAAAACTAGGCGGGCGCCTGTAGTCCCAGCTACTCCAGAGGCTGAGGCAGCATAAACCCGGGAGGCAGAGCTTGCAGTGAGCTGAGATCCGGCCACTGCACTCCAGCCCAGGCGACAGAGGGAGTCTCCGTCTCAAAAATAAATAAATAAATAAATAAATAAATAAATAAATATAAATAAAAACGGCACTTACTAAAACCTCTCTTAACTATCCTCCACCTTATCCAGAGAAGCTTCTTCTTTTGAAAATTCAAGCAGCACAACTAAGCCAACCCATGTTAACCAAAGTTTGAAAAGAAAGAGCTGTAAGGAAATGCAAGAGGAGGGTTTGTTAGATATGAGTTCTAAATTTCTTCTCAAAGAATCAATGTCAGTATGTTCAATTCTTTGCCTTCTACTTTTAAACCTAACTTCCTCATAAAGCAACCTTTTTCGATTACCTGCTCCACTCTGACTCATTTCAATCACCTGCTCCACCCTGACTCTTTCCAATTACCTGCTACCTGCTCCACCCTGACGCATCCTCCACCCTGAATAACCATTTTTTCCTGCCAAACCACTCACCCCGTCACTCTCTTTAAATTAGCCAATCGGAATTAGTTTAGCCTGTGCAGTCTAACCCTAGCCAATAGGGGAACGACACAGCAGTGGGGGCCATGTGCCTCAGGGATAAAAACCCCTTTCCCTCCCTTGTCTAGGTGTGTGCTCACCATTGCTCCATCTGTAGGGGTGCACCCTTTTATAGAAGTACCTTGCCTTGCTGAGAATTAAAAAGGAAATTTTATACTCGAGCGCTGTTTCTTTGGCGGCACTGAAACTGTTTATAACAGCACCATTGCACTCCAGCCTAGGCAACAAGAGCGAAACTCCATCTCAAAAAGAAGAAGAAGAAGAAGAAGAAGAAGAAGAGTCCAGGAACAGTGGCTTATGTGTATAATTTCAGCTCTTTGGGAGGCCAAGGCAGGCAGATCACCTGAAATCAGGAGTTCAACACTAGGCTGGCCAACATAGTGAAACCAGTATCTACTAAAAACACAAAAAATCAGTCGGGCATGGTGGCGTGTGCTTGTGATCCCAGCTACTCAGGATGCTGAGGCAGAAGAATTGCTTGAACCTAGGAGGTAGACGTTGTAGTGAGCCAAGATCACGCCACTGCACTGCAGCCTGGGTGACAGAGTGAAACTCTGTATTAAAAAAAAAAAAAAAATTGGCTGGGCACGGTGGCTCACGCCTGTTATCCCAGCACTTTGGGAGGCCGAGGTGGGCAGATCACGAGGTCAGGAGATCGAGACCATCCTGGCTAACATGGTGAAACCCTGTCTCTACTAAAAAAAATACAAAAAATTAGCCAGGTGTGGTGGCGGGTGCCTGTAGTCCTAGCTACTGGGGAGGCTGAGGCAGGAGAATGGTGTGAACCCAGGAGGTGGAGCTTGCAGTGAGCCAAGATAGGGCCACTGCACCTCCAGCCTGGGTGGCTGAGCGAGACTCCGTCTCAAAAAAAAAAATTATCTTAAGTGGATTAATGCAGGAACAGAAAACCAAATACTGCATGTTCTCACTTATAAGTGGGAGCTAAACATTGGGTACTCAGGGACATAAAAATGGCGACAATAGAAAGTGGGGACTACCAGAGGGGGAAGGTAGAGGGAAGGCAAGGGTTGAAAAACTAACTATTAGATGCTATGCTCAGACATGGGTGGTTGGATCATTTGTATCCCAAACCTCAGCATCACGGTATATGCCCAGGTAACAAGCCTGCACATGTACCCCCCGAATCTAAAATAAAGTTGAGGGCCAGGCGTGGTGGCTCATGCCTGTATCCCAACACTTTGGGAGGCCGAGGCAGGCGGATCACCTCAGGTCAGGAGTTCAAGACCAGCCTGGCCAACACAGTGAAACCCCATCTCTGCTAAAAATACAAAATAAAATTAGCTGGGTATGGTGGTGCATGCCTGTGATCCCAGCTACTGGGGAGGCTGAGGCAGGAGAATCACTTGAACCTGGGAGGCAGAGGTTGTAGTGAGCCAAGATAATAAATAAATAAATAAATAAATATAAATAAAATAAAGTTGAAAAATAAAATTCTTTTTTTTTTTTTTTTTTTTTTTTTTTGAGACGGAGTCTCGCTCTGTCGCCCAGGCTGGAGTGCAGTGGCGCGATCTCGGCTCACTGCAAGCTCCGCCTCCCGGGTTCACACCATTCTCCTGCCTCAGCCTCCCGAGTAGCTGGGACTACAGGCGCCCACAACCGCGCCCGGCTAATTTTTTGTATTTTTAGTAGAGACGGGGTTTCACCGTGGTCTCGATCTCCTGACCTTGTGATCCGCCCGCCTCGGCCTCCCAAAGTGCTGGGATTACAGGCGTGAGCCACCGCGCCCGGCCGAAAAATAAAATTCTAAGCCCCCAACTGACTGAACGGACTTCCTCTTGGCCAAGGGGACCTCAGAGAAACCTTGGAAGTGAGTGCCGGCCAAAACAGATGGGAGGTAGTGTCAGAGGCGTGTGAAGCAGAGCAACTCCATCTTAAATAGGGGCTGGGTAAAATGAGGCTGAAACCTACTGGGCTGCATTCATAGATGGCTAAAGCATTCTAAGTCACAGGATGAGATACAAGGTCAGCACAAACTACAGATCATAAAGACCTTGCTGATAAAACAAGTGGCAGTAAAGGAGCCTGCCCAAACCCACCGAAACCAAAATGACCACGAGAGTGACTTCTGGTCATCCTCACTACGACACTCCCACAGCTCCATGACAGTTTACAAATGCCATAGCAACACCAGGAAGTTGCCTTATATGGTCTAAAAAGGGGAGGCATGAATAATCCACCCCTTGTTTAGCATATCTTCATGAAATAACCACTAAAAAGGGCAGCCCTTGGGGCTTCTCTGCCTATGGAGTGGACATTCTTTTATTCTTTTACTTCCTTATTAAACTTGCTTTCACTTTGCACTGCAGACTCACTCTGAATTCTTTCTTGTATGAGATCCAAGAACCCTCTCTTGGGATCTGGATCCGGATCCCTGTCCTATAACAGTAGGGCCTGCCTGGTTATAACTGCCCCCCAACCCCTTGCTAATTACCATTAGGCTTTCTCTCCTAAGGGCTAAACAGAAATTAGCCCTTTCAAAAGACTCAACTCCTGATCTCAATCAACCACACGATTGCCGTCCCTCGTTTTTGGGGATTGACACAACACACATTAGACCAGCATTCCTTCCTGAAAAGAGACCAGACCATACAGTGGTTCTCGCCACTCTACAGAGGATGCACAGAGAGGGTTTTTCCTGTCCTCTGCTTCACCTTTTGAGGGCAGAGGGATGAAAACTCTGCCCTCAAGTTATGCTAATACTGCCCTTTTTTGTACATGAGGCCCAGTTGCATATGCACATGTTTCTCCTTTTATAAATATTCATGACTCTTCTTGTAGCTTATTGAATATGTATATTTGGCCACCCTGCTCCGTGTAAATTTCTGTTCCCTCTGCCCCTCCCTTGAAGTGCCTGTTTCTGGCTTCTGCCCAGAGGCTACAGTTCTCAGCCAGTCAAAATGGCCCCTCTGCAGGCTGAAACACTTTATAAGAAATAAAGCTCTCCTCTCCAAATATATGAACCTCATCATTCTTCAGTTGGCAAGTAGAAAGCTAAATCAAACCTGGAGACAGACCAGTGTGAAGTTTGCAATTGTTCAAGCTGACTTGAAAGGATCTGAACTAGGAAATGAGAGAACGAATGAATGGGAGAGACACTGGGGAGGTGGAATGGATTGAATTAAAGATGGAAAGTGGAAAAGAAGAGGGAGCTGAGTTTCAGGTTTAGAGTCTTGTTTGAGAAAGGTCTGGAGAAAGAACCAGTTGGATATATGATAATAAGTTTGAAGAACCAGCAGAACACAAACTTCTACTGCCCAACCATTTATGCTAGGAGGTCCTTAACAGGTCCTAGATATAATCAAAATGAGTCCTGTGCTGCCTTGACTATGTGCTAGAAATGCAAATTTGTATCTTAGTTCTTTAATTTGTAGGATAAGAAAGGCAATAGTCACCTAGCTCCTAGAAATTTGAATGCCATGTAGAGATGGAGGGACTCTTGAGATCTTGACAAGAAGCCCCTAAGATTTCTAGTGGGTCATGAATCCTTTTTGGATTTTGCCAGTGTGTTGGCCCCTAAAGATTCACTGAAAAATCACTGACATGAGGCAGACTGATTAATAGGAGAAAAAGTATGTACATGTAATCAATGTGTATACATGGAAGCTTTCAGAATGCAGACACTACCCCCTTGATGAGGAGTTTATATACCATCTTAAGGTCACAAAAAGAAAGGGGGATTGGGTCGGGCACAGTGGCTCACACCTGTAATCCCAACACTTTGGGAGGCCAAGGCGGGTGGATCACCTGAGGTCAGGAGTTTGAGACAAGCCTGCTCAACATGGTGAAACCCCATCTCTACTAAAAATAAAAAATTCGCTGGGTGTGGTGGCACGAGCCTGTAGTCCCAGCTACGCAGGAGGCTGAGGCAGGAGAATCGCTTGAAGCCGGGAGATGGAGGTTTCAGTGAGCTGATATCGTGCCACTGCACTCCAGCCTGGGCGACAGAGTGAGACTCTGTCTCAAAAAAAAAAAAAAAAAAAAAGGAATGGGGCTTGGGTCCTGGCCAAACAGTTTATGAGATGGGGAGTGGATTCTATTGAGGGGATTAATAGGGAGAATCAATGGATCTGGAAATAGAGATTTACTTGTAAATAGTTCTCTTTGACAGTAAAAGGGTCTGTTCAGGTATGGTTAAATTCTTGGTCTTACAGGGAGAGGAAGTAAAAACAATTGTTCTCTTTGGTGCATCCGGATCTTAAGCAGATAAAGAAACTTCAGCTTCCTTGGGAGAGATGGTGGGGAGGGGCAAGGAGGTCAGAGACACCTTGAGGCTTCTTCAGTTCAGCATGTCACAATGCCATGTTTTGGGGTTCTTGGTTTCTAAGCCCCAACACCTGTATAGATTGATGCATTAGTGTTACAGTAGGTAGCTAGTCAGACATAAGTAGGGCAGGAGAGAGGCCCCCTCAACCCCCACCAGGTGACCATCAGGTGATGGTCAGGCAGTTGTTAAACCGTCTCTCTAAAATGATAATTGGTTGCAGCCAGCACCAAGGAAAGGCAGTCTCCCAATAGACAAACTTAAAACTGGTGATCAGCAGCTTGCTGATAAGATCTCAAGAGCTGGGCAAGTGGGTTCAAGCATGCACACTAAGAGGCAAAATGGCAGAGTTTAAACACTCTATTGGTAAAGGAAAAATGCCTAAAATGAGCATGTGCACAACTTCAGTAAACACACTGCGCATGCAGCCCCTCCCAAGTGCCGGCAGGCCCCTGCACATGTGGACAGCCCACCCCACAGGAAGAATCAGGGAGAAGAGACCAGAAAACCAGAGGCATGCCAATGTATAAGAACCCCAAGTCAAAAGCCAAACAGGGTACTTATCTCTCAAGTCACTCACTTGGCCCTCTTTCAAGTATATTTCCTTTCCTTTCTGCTTAACGCTTTTTCATAAACTTTCACTTCTGATCTAAAACCTGCCTCAGTCTTTTCCTCTGCCTTATGCCCCTTGGTCGAATTCTTCCTTCCAAGTAGGCAAGGACTGAGGTTGCTGCAGTCCCCCTAGGGATCCTCTGCCACTAACATTAGTATTAATTGAATCATCTGGAATTGATGATTCCTACCATTTTGACGTATTAAAAAGGGCAATTTCTCTTTTTTTTTTTTTTTTTTGAGACGGAGTCTCGCTCTGTCGCCCAGGCTGGAGTGCAGTGGCCGGATCTCAGCTCACTGCAAGCTCCGCCTCCCGGGTTCACGCCATTCTCCTGCCTCAGCCTCCCGAGTAGCTGGGACTACAGGCGCCCGCCACCTCGCCCGGCTAGTTTTTTGTATTTTTTAGTAGAGACGGGGTTTCACCGTGTTAGCCAGGATAGTCTCGATCTCCTGACCTCGTGATCCACCCGTCTCGGCCTCCCAAAGTGCTGGGATTACAGGCTTGAGCCACCGCGCCCGGCCGGCAATTTCTCAAGGTTTGCTTGAATGTGTGTGATGCAGAATACTTTAAAAGACGATTTTCTGCATATGATTACATTATTTTCCAAATTGGTTGAGGTGGTCATTAGTCCCAGAAGGTTATTAACTAATTTTTTTTATTTAAAAAAAATTTTTTTGAGACAGAGTCTCACTCTGTCACTCAGGCTGGAGAGAAGTGGCACGATCTCAGCTCACTGCAACCTCTGCCTCCAGGGTTCAAGCAATTCTCCTGCCTCAGCTTCCTGAGTAGCTGGGATTATAGGTGTGCACCACCAAGCCTGACTAATTTTTTTGTATTTTTAGTATAGACGGGGTTTCACTATGTTGGTCAGGCTGGTCTCAAACTCCTGACCTCGTGATCTTCCCGCATCAGCCTCCCAAAGTGCTGGGATTAGAGGCGTGAGACAACACGCCCGGCCAGTTATTACCTAATTTTAACCACGAAGCTCAAAGAGGTAGAGATAGTTTAAGACTTCATTTGCATTTTAATAAGTATAATGATTATAAACAATGATTTAATAGTTTTTGTCTACACTTTTAATGATAACACATTCATATTGCATTTTACAATTTACAGATAGTTTCTATCTATACTTTCTCATCTTACATTTACAACTACCCTGTGAGATAAATTACATCAATCTAATTACTCCTGCTCTATAGATAAGGAAATAGGCTCAGATAAATTAATTGATTTGCCAAAGATCACACAGATTTTAAGTGGCAGGGTCAGTACTTGAAGCCAGGGCTAGAAATCTACATAAAAATCTACATAGACAAATTAGAAATGATGATAAACATATATGTAAGAATTTTTTATGAGACACTAACTATTTAATACTGATCTGGGGCAGGTGAGGTGGCTCACACCTGTAATCCCTGCACTTTGGGAGGTCGAGGCGGGTGGATCACAAGGTCAGGACATCGAGACCATCCTGGCTAACACGGTGAAACCCCGTCTCTACTAAAAACACAAAATTAGCGAGGCATGGTGGCACATGGCTGTAATCCCAGCTACTCAGGAGGCTGAGGCAGGAGAATCGTTTGAACCCAGGAGGCGGAGGTTGTAGTGAGCCGAGATCATGCCATTGCACTCCAGCCTGGGCGACAGAGCAAGACTCCATCTAAAAAAATAAAAAAGAAAAATTGGAGGTGGTAGGATAAAACAGGGTTGCCAATTTTTAATTTTGACAAATAAGAACTTTAAAAATTAGACATACACTTATTATCACCATTATTTCATAAGAGACATAGTAACACCAAAAAAAAAAAAAAAAGAAAAAAAAGAAAAAAGACAGTTGTGAAGCTTACTCAGACATTTTCCCTAAACACCAGAGAAAACTCGGTTATAGACTGGCATCTACGTATCCAATGAACATATATTACAATATATTTAATCACAGTGAAACTCAAGACACCAAAAGCCCTCCTATATTTCTTCTATTTCTTTATTACTGAATCTGTCAAAAGACAAAATTTCAATAAATTTAAAATTATCTAACTGACTTTTATTCATGAATCAGACAGCATTTCATCTAAAAATAGAGGAGTGCTATGCTGGCCATGTCAGGATAGTCGGTTTTTATAAAGTAGCTTGAACAGTAACAAAGAAACAGTATAATATAAAAAGTGGATTGGTTAACATGAGGTTTACTTCAGGTTACTTTCTTTGTAGGGGTTAAAATAGAGGGGACTTCCTAACCATGCAGGCTGAAACTGGCCTGTTTGGGGATTTGGCTATTATCTCGCTCCTTCCTGATTTCTAAGGAAGTCATATCAACAAGATCATTTCAGTTTGGTGATGTGGAACTTTAGTATGAGTAACTCCATTTTGGTTTTCTCTGTTGGATCTAGTGCAGGAGCTCAGTCCAAGTCAATGGCCTCCCATAAATCTTATTTACTAAGTCTAATGCATCCTGGTCACATTGTCAAAGGTGTTTGAACCAGAGCAACTCCATCTTGAATAGAAGCTGGGTAAAATGAGGCTGCAACCTACTGGACTGCATTCCCAGATGGTTAAGGCATTCTAAATCACAGGATGAGATAGGATGTTGGCACAAAATACAGGTCATAAAGACCTTGCTGATAAAACAGGTTGCAGTAAAGAAGCCATCTAAAACTCGCAATAATTGTGGCCGCAAGAGTGACCTCCGGTCGTCCTCACTGATACACTCCCGCCAGCTCCATGACAGTTTACAAATGCCATGGCAACATCAGGAAGTCACCCTGTATGGAGGTCTAAAAAGGGGAGGCATGAATAATCCGCCGCTTGTTTATCATATCATCAAGAAATAATCATAAAAATGGGCAACCAGCAGCCCTTGGGGCTGCTCTGCCTATGGAGTAGCCATTCTTTTATTCCTTTCTTTCTTTTTTTTTTTTTTTTGAGATGAAGTCTCACTCTTGTGCCCCAGGTTGGAGTACAGTGGAGCGATCTCGGCTCACTGCAACCTCAGCCTCCTGGGTTCAAGCAATTCTCTCTTGCCTCAGCCTCCCAAGTAGCTGGGACTACAGGCGCGCACTACCATGCCCAACTAATTTTTGTATTTTTACTAGAGACGGGGTTTCACCATACTGGCCAGGTTGGTCTCGAACTCCTGACCTCAGGTGATCCACCCACCTCAGCCTCCCAAAGTGCTGGGATTACAGTTGTGAGCCACCTCACCTGGCCTAACTTAAAATTTTTTGCTTATGATCCAAAAAGTTATATATGTTGGCCGGGCACGGTGGCTCATGCCTATAATCCCAGCACTTTGGGAGGCCAAGGCGGGTGGATCACGAGGTCAGGAGTTTGAGACCAGCCTGGCCAACATGGTGAAAGCCTGTCTCTACTAAAGATACAAAAAATTAGCGGAGCGTGGTGGCGGGTGTCTGTAATCCTAGCCAGGAGGCTGAGGCAGGAGAACAGGAGGCTGAGGCAGGAAAACAGCTTGAAACCGGGAGGCAGAGGTTGCAGTGAGCTGAGATCGTGCCATTGCACTCCAGTCTGGGTGACAGGGCAAGACTCTGTCTCAGAAAAAAGAAAAAAAAAAGTTATATGTGTTTATTGTAGGAAATTTAGAAAAACATAAAATAAAAATAACCCATAATTTCACCACCTCAAGAAAACACTAACATTTTAGTGTATATTCTTCCAAATTTTTTCTATGGATATCTAAATACTTTTCAAAATTTAGATTTACTTACTATTTTAATGTGCTTTTCCTACTTTTATTTATATTTATTATTATTATTTGAGACAGGGTCTCCCTCTGTCACCAGGCTGGAGTGCAGTGGCACGCTGCAACCTCTGCCTCCCTGGGTTCAAGAAATGCTTCCACCTCAGCCTTCCAAGTAGCTGGAACTACAGGCATGAGCCACTATGCCAGGCTAGTTTTTGCATTTTTTGTAGAGATGGGGTTTTGCAATGTTGCCTAGGCTGGTCTCAAACTCCTGGCCTCAAGCAATCCTCCCACCTTGGCCTCCCAAAGTGCTGGGATTGCAGGTGTGAGTCAATGTACCCAGCTGTTTACCCACTTTTAACATTTTGTAAGCAAACCATGATTTTTGACAGTTATTCAGTATACTACCCTATGAATATGCATACTATATTTAATCATCATCTTAATTTTGGTTATTTCAATTTTTCAGTATTGTATGAAAAGCTGTCATGAGCACTCCTGTATACCTTTGTTCATGTCCCCAATTTTTCATTAGAATAAGTGTCAGTAGATAGATGATTAAATCAAAGGTATGTATATTAGTATTTTGATACAAGTTGCTAACCAAAGAGTGCATTCCCATAAATAATATGCAAAAGTTTCCATTTCATTGTAGTCATACAATGCTGATGTAATTTTCTTTTTTCTTTCTTTCTTTCTCTTTTCTTTCTTTTTTTGTTTTTTGAGACAGGATCTGTCTTGCTCTGTCACTTAGGCTGGAGTGCAGTGGCACCATTATGGCTCACTAGCAGCCTTGACCCCCCCAGGCTCAAAGAGTCTTTCTGTCTCAGGCTCCCAAGTAGCTGGAACCACAGAAGCATGCCACCAAGCCTGGCTAACTTTTTTTTTTTTTTTTTTGTAAAGACAGGGTTTCCCCATGTTGCCTGGGCTGGTCCTGGTCTTGAACTCCTGGCCTCTAGGGATCCTTCTGCTTTGGCCTCCCAAAGTGCTGGGATTATAGATGTGAGTCACTGTATCCAGCCTAAAAATATATCTTGAATATGCAATTTTGATTTAAAATGTTATTTCACAGCCTCCATAAAATGCCAAGATACAGATTGTTTATTCCTCCTTATTCATACGGTTCTTCCTCCTTATTCATATGGTTACTATTCTTTTTTTTTTTTTTAAATTTTTTTGAGACGGAGTTTTGCTCTTGTTGCCCAGGCTGGAGTGCAGTGGCGCGATCTCGGCTCACCGTAACCTCCGCTTCCAGGGTTCAAGCTATTCTCCTGCCTCAGCCTCCTAAGTAGCTGGGATTACAGGCACGTACCACCACACACAGCTAATTTTGTATTTTTAGTAGAGACAGTGTTTCTCCATGTTGGTTAGGCTGGTCTCGAACTCCCAATCTCAGGTGATCTGCCCACCTCAGCCTCCCAAAGTGTTGGGATTACAGGTGTGAGCCACCATGCCTGACCCTCACTATTATTCTTATTGCTACATTGAATGATTGAACGTTCAATTGTACTTGCAATCCTAGTTCAATTGTATTTGCAACTATTTTGACATTTTGCCAATTACCTCATCCTCACTTCATTTTCTCTGGGTTAAATATTATGTTCAAATTGTAAGAGGATATAAACATTAATTATTGAAATGTATAATATTTTGAATTGTCACTGCTTGGTTCTTAAACATTGCACATTTCAGGCCGGGCGCGGTGGCTCAAGCCTGTAATCCCAGCACTTTGGGAGGCCAAGACGGGCGGATCACGAGGTCAGGAGATCGAGACCATCCTGGCTAACACTGTGAAACCCCATCTCTACTAAGAAATACAAAAAACTAGCCGGGTGGGGTGGCGGGTGCCTGTAGTCCCAGCTACTCCGGAGGCTGAGGCAGGAGAACGGCGTGAACCCGGGAGGCGGAGCTTGCAGTGAGCTGAGATCCGGCCACTGCACTCCAGCCTGGACGACAGAGCCAGACTCCGCCTCAAAAAAAAACATTGCACATTTCTGACAGCTGGGTAGAAAAAGGAGATGAGAGAAGTCAGAAAAACTCTGTCAAATATCATGTAGCCTCAGCAATACTACTTTTTTTTTTTTTTTGAGAGGGAGTCTTGCCCTGTCACTCTAGCTGGAGTGTAGTGGTACTATCTCGGCTCACTGCAACCTCCATCTCCTGGGTTCAAGCGATTCTCCTGCCTCAGCCTCCCGAGTAGCTGGGATACAGGCGCCTGCCATTACGCCCGGCTAATTGTTTGTATTTTTAGTACAGATGGGGTTTCACCATGTTGGTCAGGCTGGTCTCGAACTCCTGACGATGTCAGGTGATCCACCCACCTCGGCCTCCCAAAGGGTTGGGATTACAGGCGTGAGCCACCGCGCCTGGACAGCAATACTATTTTAGTAACGATTGTTTTCACAGAGCAATTGATTTCACCTAGAGGGAATTCCTTCACTCTTCCAGACAGCAGGCGCACAGCAATCAGGATCTCAGGTTCATTTTCAGAAGAGTTGTTTTGCTTAGCAATCTCCCAAGTGACATTAATCGAGGGTGAATTTGAATAAGGGCAGTATCTCCCAGACTACTCGGGCTATATCTTTTGTGACTCCACTTGGCTTTCTATTTCTACCTTTTTATTGTTTCTCCAATCCTCATCTTTCAGCTTTTCTTTTCAACCAATCATTTCTCCCTATTTTATTCTTCATGAATACCTCTAGGCTTGGTGAGACTGCTGCTTCAAAGATAATTATTGTAAAGTCTGTGCTATGCAGGCCAATGGTTGCATGCAAAACAATTTTGAGTATGAAGGTCACAGACAAGGGCACTACTCAAAACTGAGAAGAAAACAGTCTATGCTTTTGGCACAAACCATAACCGAACCCTAGTGCGCTTCAGGCAAAATGCCTTGACCTGCACCCATTACATATCTCATTTTCGCTTTTAGTCAATAGTCAGTGAAAATTTACTGCTAATTTAATACAGACAATTGAGGTGGTCCCTAGACCCCACTTGAAGTGTGACTTCTTCCTCAAGTATTACCATTTTAAAGTAGTAGTGAAGTAAAGAACTTGGTCTTTCCATTGTCTTCCAGCAATACACATCACAGTGGGTCCCATACACAGGATCAGGAAGTGGATGTCCACCCCACACTTCAAAGCTACCTAAATACAAACACACTAGAGAACACAGGAATATTTGCTGAATCACTTCTCTTAGGTTGCTGTTCCTGCTTTAGCACAATGCTTCCCAAGTTTAGGATACTGAAGACTTATCTGGGCTGCTTATTAAACTGCATATTCCTGGGCCTCACATCAAAAGGATTTGATTTGGTAGATCTCAAGTGGGGTCCAGGAATCTCTGAGTTTTGGAAACATCAGAACTGATTCTGATGCAGGTGGTCAGAAACCCTAGTGAGGTGGTTTTACTAGTGACCTGAAAGCCAATCATCCTTACTGGTTCTATTATTGGCCAATTATTTTTAAACTGTTTTAGTTTCTCCATTTTCAAAACCAAACAAATCAATCTGGTCAATCTGATTCCTTGGGGTTAGGTAAAGATGAAAACGATTATGTTGACATTTGTTCCAGAGAGAGACATCAATATGCTCAGTAAAGAGAATTGCCCATTTTTATTTTAATTTTATACACACACACACACACACACACACACACACACACACATACACATATATATATATATATATATTTTTTTTTTTTGGAGACAGAGTCTCATTCTGTCACCCAGGCTGGAGTGCAGTGGCACGATCTCGGCTCACTGCAACCTCCACTTCCTGGGTTCAACCAATTATCTTGTCTCTGCCTCGAGAGTAGCTGGGATTACAGGTGCATGCCACCAGGCCCAGCTAATTTTTGTATTTTCAGTAGAGATGGGGTTTCATCATATTGGTCAGGCTGGTATTGAATTACTGAGCTCAGGTGATCCACCCACCTTGGCCTCCCAAAGTGCTGGGATTACAGGCGTGATCCACCACACCCGGCCAGTTGCCCATTTTTAAATGAGCAAGTGATTAAAACAACAAGAACATAAAAACAACAAACCGAAAACCAAATAACTGGGGAGAAGGAGGGAGGACTACAAAGTGGGAAGGTAACCCTTACATAGGTAAACTAGAGTCATCCCTCTTCAGGGTAAAGATTCTCTTGCCTAACCTCTAAGACCATCATGCTGCAGAAAGCCATCAGAGTACACCTCCTCACTAAGCAAATGTTTCTCTGGTCGGTGGGCCAGTCCTGCCCAGTTGGGTGTGTCAAGCCTGATAATTTCTGGAGTAGAAACATAAGCTGAACATCAGAAACTAGCCTTGATAAACCCACAACTCACCTTAATTATTAAATTTTCCCAGAAAGGGCCAGGTGTAGCGGCTCCTGGCCACTTTGGGAGGCCGAGGTGGGAGGACGGCTTGAGCCCAGGATTTCAAGACCAGCCTGGGCAACATAGCAAGACTCCATTTCTACAAAATAATCAAAAAATTATTCAGGCATAGTGGTTCATGTCTATGGTCCCAGCTACTTAAGACAGTGAGGTGGGAGGATTGCTTGTACCTGGGAGGCTGCTATGAGACATGATCGCACCACTGCACTCCAGCCTGGGCGACAAAGTGAGACCTTGTCTCAAAAGAAAAATGTTTTTTTTCCTAGGAAGAATCTATCCTTAGAAAAAATTTAAAACACGGAAAAATGCAATAAACAAAATATTTAGGCTAGTGATTATTTCTGTGAGGGAAGAGAGCTGGCTGCAACCAAAGAGAAGCACATGGGGGATTTCTAAATTACAAGCAATGTGTTGTATTTCAAGTTGGAAGTGGGTACTCAGCTGTTCATTTTATTTATCTATTTCTTATTTTTTCTCCTTGTGATTTTATTTATTTATTTATTTTGTTGAGACAGTCTTGCTCTGTCACCCAAGAGTGCAGTGCAGTCACTGCTGGAGTGCAGTGGCATTGATCACAGCTCACTGCAGCCTCGACTTCCCAGGCTCAAGTAATACTCCCACGTCAGCCTCCTGAGTAGCTGGGACTATAGGTGCATGCCACCATACTCAGCTAATTTTTAAAATTTTTTGTAGAGATGAGGTCTCACTATTTTGCCCAGGCCGGTCTTGAACTCCTAGGCTCCAGCAATCCTGTCTCAGACTCCCGAAGTGCTGGGATTACAGGCATGAGCCACTGCACCTGGACCATTTTATTCATGAGCCACTGCACCTGGACCATTTTATTATTTTTCTTTCTTTCTTCTTTCTTCTTTTTTTTTCTTTTTTTTTTTTGAGATGGAGACTCACTCTGTTGCCCAGGCTGGAGTGCAGTGGCGCAACCTCAGCTCACTGCAACCTCCGCCTCCCAGGTTCAAGCCATTGTCATGCTTCAGCCTTCCTAGTAGCTGGGACTACAAGTGTGTGCCACAATGCCTGGCTAATTTCTGTATTTATAGTAGAGATGGGTTTCACCATTTTATTATTTTTCTTTAAACTTTTCTTATATGCTTTATGCAAGCTTTATACTTAATATAAATCACCTTAAATTAAAAAAATTTTTCTTAAGCTGTATTTCAAGTTTTGTTTATGTCAGTGTTATTTATAAAAACAACATAAAATGGAAATAGCCTATTTGTTGGAATAAAGTGAGTGTTAGTTCAACCATATGATGAATGGAATATTATTCAGTTATTTAAAATATTGTTAGGTAGCATTATAGAAAGAAAGAAACTTACAAGTTACCAAAAATGATCACATGACAAAAATAACCATGTGATTACAACCATGGAAAATAGTTCAAATAATAAGAACGTACGCCATTGTGATATAGCTGGGTTTTAGCAAAAGGGATTATGAGTGTTTTTCTCCTTGCCTTGTTTTTCTAATTTCCTATAGTGTGTTTATGTTGTTTTTAATAACTTTTGTATTTAATAACTTTAATAACTTTTGAGCCAGACATGGTTGTTCACGCCTGTATTCCCAGCACTTTGAGAGGCCAAGGTGGGTAGACCACTTGAGGTCAGGAGTTCGAGACCAGCCTGCCAACATGGTGAAACCCCGTCTCTACTAAAAATACAAAAACTTAGCGGGGTGTGGTGGCATGAGCCTGTAATCCCAGCTACTCAGGAGGCTGAGACAGTAGAATTGCTAGAACCCAGGAGGTGGAGGTTGCAGTGAGCTGAGATTGTGCCACTGCACTCCAGCCTGGGTGACTCTGTCTTAAAAATAACAATAATAATAATTAATAATAATTACAACTTTTATTACAGAAAGAAAAAAAAGATTTCCCCAGAAACATGTTTTGGTTTCACTATAAATTTAAATGGCCAGAAATCATAACAGTTTATAAAGTTTTGTATAGGAGGGGAAGTTTTCACACAAAACATCCTTTCCTTGGATGTTTCTCAGTAACCTCTCAGCCTCTGCACCTCAGAGAACAAAGGTCTTTTGCTAAGATTCAAATTGTTTGCCAAAAATTGAGCTCCCCTCCTTTTGGTTTTTGCCATTGGCCAGTGTGCCTTTCTATCACCAGAGACCTCCAGTATCTTGCTCACATACATCTCACAGCAAGGAGCTGACTAATCCTAAGGCTGGGGCGGCTTGTTAGGCAACCTTTCACACAGTGCCCATTGCTACCCCATTGCACAATATATTTGACTGGGAATGATAAACCCGTGGTTTACATTTGACTCCAGTCACCTTGTTAGTGCCAGCAGCTTACGTGTGTAAATATCACCTACTGCCTTTAGAAAGACGTTGACAGTTGACATTGTGTTCCTGGCTCCGTAGTGTTGTGTAACACTGGGGAGGAGCAGAGGGGTGGGGAGACAGAACCTATAAGGAAGCATCAACGAAGATATGAACTTATAATCACTTCCAGCTTTATTTATGAAAGAAAT
Source organism: Macaca nemestrina (assembly GCF_043159975.1). NCBI lineage: Eukaryota > Metazoa > Chordata > Mammalia > Primates > Cercopithecidae > Macaca > Macaca nemestrina. The sequence goes on from NC_092131.1 coordinate 76,939,015, forward strand.
GAAAAGCTGGACACTTATGGGTTGTAGCTTCAAATAAACTTAATATTAGAATTAAAGAACTAGAACAACAAATTAATCAACATTCAATACATTTCTATTAATCCATTGGTAATATATAAGTAAATCTTTGACAGAGGCAGCACATTTTTTTAGTGACTAAAATAGGTCAAATGGAAAACAGCCATTGCTCTATTATTACAAATTCTGTTGTAATTTTATCAATGTGACAATATAGAATGTATATGATAGAAGAAATCACTATGCAAAGAAGGTTCTGTGCTTTGTTTCTTGAGACTACAAGCCATTTCTTAAACACACACACACATACACACACACACAAAACCCTGTAGCTATGCCCAGATTAGGGGGAAAGAGGAAGCGGGGAACCCTAAAAGAGAAGAGAATAAAGATTTCAATTATCATTTGTTCTAGGAATGAATACTATCTTACTCAGGCTTTAAGCCTGTAAGAATATTCAGTCCATATAGTTCAGTACATTTACTGAGGTTAGATTAGTTATTTTTAGAGTCTTCCATGTCCCCTCTGTACACGGTGTGATAGTAACAGTAACATAAAAGCCACCTGCAAATTTTGTTTGCTAATAAGATTCCAGACCATTAATGAAAGGACATAGGTTGCTTTTGCTAAACAAAACAAAAACTCCAAGAATATCAAAAGCTTCTTTTGAGGGCGAAAGAAGAATAAAACAGATTTCATTTTTATTTGGCTACAAATAATGTATTTTTAAAAAGCTGGAAGAGAGTAAGGCAAAGGCTAACCACCCATTGATAAAGTAGGATATTGTATGGAAAATTATGCAATGGTTAGTGAGATTGCAGAACATTCAATATAGCGAACTTTCCTCAAGACTGAGAAGGACAAAGTAAGTTCCTTAGAATGAGTATCTTTGTATAGTAAGTTTGAATCATACCAGTACATAATAACCAGGTCATTTACTACTTTGACTTTCTCTTTCATTAATATTCAGGAATTACTGTGGTCAAAACCTTATCAACCAACAAAACCTGAGCGTGGAAGGTGTTTCCAACTTGGACAGGAGCAAAAGGCCAAAACTCACCTATAATGAATCACCAACAACTACCTTAGTGTTCTAAGTGTAACTGATATCCCTGCTAATATTCAATCCTTAAATGTTTATCACGAAGAATTTCACCTTTGACCCCTAGGTATACAGAAATCTTTTTCAACCTCATTTTACCAGGTGGTTGTTGTTTTTTTTTTTTTTAAATGGGACCAGGGAAAATGGCTAAAATAGACTGTATATGTCATTGAGTTACATGCTATTGATTGATTGATTGAGATGGAGTCTCGCTCTGTCACCCAGGCTGGAGTGCAGTGGCACCATCTTGGCTCACTGCAACCTCCGCCTCCCAGGTTTAAGTGATTCTCCTGCCTTAGCCTCCCGAGTAGCTGGGACTACAGGCTTGTGCTACCACACCCATCTAATTTTTGTATTTTTAGTAGAGGTGGGGATTCACCATGTTGGCCAGGCTGGTCTTGAACTCCTGAACTCAAGTGATCTGCCCACCTCGGCCTCCTAAAGTGCTGGGATTACAGGTGTGAGCCACTGTGCCCAGCTGAGTTACATACTTTAAATGATGGTGGTCCTGTCTCTTAAAAATGTATATCCAGGGCTGGGTGTGGTGGCTTAAGCCTGTAACCCCAGCACTTTGAGAGGTCGAGGCGGGAGGACTAAATAAATGGGAACACATTCTATGTTTATAAATTAGAAAATCTGAGGCACGTGCCACTATGCCCGACTAATTTTTCTATTTTTAGTAGAGATGGGGTTTTGCCATGTTGGCCAGGCTGGTCTCAAACTCCTGGCCTCAGGTGATCTACCTGCCTCAGACTCCCAAAGGGCTAGGATTACAGGTGTGAGCCACCACACTTGGCAGAAAACACAGATGTAAATTTCCATGCTCTTGGATGAGGCAGTGGCTCCTTAGATTCCAAAAACACATGTGACAAAATAAAAAATAAAACTTTAATAAAGCTTCAATTTAATAAAAAAATTAAACTTCTAAGTTAAAAACTTTTGTGCTTCAAAGGACACTATGAAGAAATTAAAAGGGCAGCCAGGCACGGTGGCTCACGCCTGTAATCCCAGCACTTTGGGAGGCTAAGGTGGGTGGATCACCTGAGGTTGGGAGTTCAAGATCAGCCTGAACAACATGGAGAAACCTGGTCTCTACTAAAAATACAAAATTAGCTGGGTGTGGTGGCACTTGCCTGTAATCCCAGCTACTCGGGAGGCTGAGGCAGGAGAATCACTTGAACCTGGGAGGCTGAGGTTGCGGAGAGCTGAGATCACACCATTTCACTCCAGCCTGGGCAACAAGAGTGAAACTGTGTCTCAAAAAAAAAAAAAAAAAAAGAAAAAAGAAATTAAAAGGGCAACTCACAAAATGGAGAAAATCCATTTTTTCATTTGCAAATTATTTATCTCACAAGAGACATGTATCCAGGATACAATATATAAAGAATAATTACAACTCAACAATGAAAAGACAAATATTAGCTGAGCATGGTGGCGCATGCCTATAGTCCCAGCTACTCAGGGGACTGAGGAGGGAAGATTGCTTGGGCCAGGAGTTAGAGGCTGCAGTGAGCTCTGATTGTACCACTGCGCTCCAACCTGGGTGACAGAGTGAGATCCTGCTTAAAAAAAAAGAAAAGAAACCCAACAAGTTAATTTAAAAATAAAGGGTTTGAAGTTTGAACAGACATTTCTCTAAAGATGATATATGAATAGCCAAATAAGCACATAAAAGATGCTCAACAATGATTAGTCCTTAGAGAAATGCAAATTAAAATCACAAAAAGATGCTACTTCATATATACTAGGATGGCTATAATTAAAAAGTCGGATAATAACAAGTGTTGGTGAGTATATGGAGAAATTAGAACACTTATAAACTGCTGGTAGGAATGTAAAATGGTACAGCTACTTTGGAAAACATTTGATAATTCCTCAAAAAGCTAAATATAGAATTACTATATGGCTCAGTAATTTCCCTCCTATGTATGTATCAAAAATAATTGAAAACATAAATATCTACCCAGAAACTTATACTTGAATGTTTTTACCAGTATTATTCAAAATAACGAAAAAATGGAAACACCCAAATGTCCACTAATAAATACACAAAGAAAATGTAGTATATAAATGCAATGGACTATTCAGCTATAAAAAGGAAGGAAGCTCTGATCTAAACTACAATATGGATGAACCTTGAATACATGCTAAATGAAAGAAGCCAGATATGAAAGGTCATGTTGTATCATCCCATTTATATGAAATATCCTAAGTAGACAAATCTACAAAGACAGAAAATATATTAGTGGTTTATAGGAACTGAGGGTTGAGGAGAATGTGGGGTGACTGCTAATGAGCATGAGTTTTTAATTTTTTTTTTCTTTTTTGAGATGAAGTTTCCCTCTTGTCGCCCAGGCTGCAATGGTGTGATCTTGGCTCACTGCAACCTTCGCATCCTGGGTTCAAGCAATCCTCCTGCCTCAGCCTCCTGAGTATCTGGGATTACAGGCATGTGCCACCATGCCCGGCTAATTTTTGTATGTTTAGTAGAGATGGGGTTTCACCATATTAGCCAGGCTTGTCTCGAACTCCTGACCTCAGGTTATCCACCTGCCTCGGCCTCCCAAAGTGCTGCTCTTACAGGCATGAGCCACTGCGCCCATTCTAGTTTTTATATTTTTTTGGTAGGGTGATGAAAATATCCTAGAATTCGATAGTGGTTACTGATGCACAAGTTTGCTAATATACTAAAAACTCCTGGACTGTATACTTTCAAAGTATAAACTTCATGTAATGTGAGTTATATTTCAATAAAGCACTTATTAAAAGTGTATTTATCTATATATCATGTACCTATTAGAAAATTGAATATAAACTTAAAGAAATTTCAGGACAATTTTCAAAGAAAAATTAGTTTAGATAGTTCCTTGAAAGTTTGGTGGCTAATTTCCTTGGTCGTGAAGCACCCTGCCTTAATCTCTAGAATTTTCACCTCAGCACGTCCACGTGCCCATAATACGTATATATAGACTTCAGGTGTTATCAAGGCATTGATATTTACCTAGTAAATATAATACTATTCCCTGGGCTCTGAGTTTATATTAAATTCTAATTTATCCAGCTTGGTTTTATAGACAAGTGTTCAGATAAAGTATGGCAAATGACCTCCAGGGAAGTAAAAGATAATTTGGGTTTTGAATGACCTAGATGGATTTTTTTCCTAAGCAGCTTTGCTGGATAACTGCTCACCACTTTAACTCTGCTACTGCAGACAGGGGGATCTCTGAGCATGGAAGTGTAATCCTCATGGCTTGAAATAAAGCAGCTACTTTTCCTGGCTCAGCTAAAAAAGCCCAGCTCTCAGGCTTCTTTTGTTAGCTGATAAAAGGGATAAAACAACTCGTTAAATAACAAATAAGTTTGGATAGTTATGGGTAGATGAATTTTGGACTTTGTTGATATTAAAATGTCCAAGAAAAAGGCTTAAGACTTGTTTAACTTTATATTGTTTAACAATATGATCAGTCTGTTATACATATGATTTTATATGTTCATATATATGCCTAGAAAAAAGATAATAGACATGTTATCAAAATGTTAACAACAATAATCTTAAAATGGTAGGTGATTATTGTTTTTTTCTTTTTTCTTTTGTGAATGTTCTAATTTTTCCACTCTATACGCATTACACTATTTTTTTTTTTCTAGCAATAGGGTCTCACTCTGTTGTCCAGGCTTGAGTGCATAGCATGATCATAGCTCACTGTAACCTTAAACTCTTGGGCTGAAGTGATCCTCCTGCCTCAGCCTCTAGAATAGCTGGAACTACAATCCTGTGCCACCACACCTGGCTTCATTAAATTTGTTTTTATTGCAAAAATGATTGTAAAAGAATTCAAACACTAAAGAGGAATATTAAAAAAAAATCAAAGTCCTCTACCTTTCTTCCAATCTGCCTTTCAGAGATAATCTCTTAATAGTTTGATGCATGTTCTTTTTTTTCTTCTTTTTGAGACAAAGTCTCGCTCTGTCACCCAGGCTGGAGTGCAGTGACACCATTTCAGCTTGCTGCAACCTCCACCTCCCAGGTTCAAGTGATTCTCCTGCCTCAGTCTCCTGAGTAACTGGGATTACAGGCACCTGCCACCACACCCAGCTAATTTTGTACTTTTGGTAGAGACGGTGTTTCACCATGTTGACCAAGCTGGTCTCAAACTCCTGACCTCAAGTGATCCACCTGCCTTGCCCCCTCAAAGTGCTGGGATTACAGGCTTGAACCATGTGCTTGGCCTAACTTTTTGTATAAAATAAGATCTTAATGTGTTCATGATTCTGCAACTTTCAATTCCAGTTAAAAATATTTGTCATTTCTCTAAGTCAGTCTTTTTTTTCCGAGACAGCCTTGCTCGGTAGCCCAGGCTGGAGTGCAGTGGCGCTATCTTGGCTCACTGCAACCTCTGCCTCCCAGGCTCAAGCAATACTCCTGCCTCAGCCTCCCAAGTAGCTAGGATTACAGGTGCATGCCACTACATGGACTAATTTTTTTCTTTTTTGAGATGGAGTCTCACTCGGTCACCCAGGCTCGAGTGCAATGGTGAGATCTCGGCTCACTGCAACCTCCACCTCCTGGGTTCAAGTGATTCTCCTGCTTTAGCCTCCTGAGTAGCTGGGATTATAGGTGCACACCACCATGCCTGGCTAATTTTTGTATTTTTAGTAGAGACAGGGTTTCACCATGTTGGTCAGGCTGGTCTCGAACTGCTGACCTTGTGATCTGCCTGCCTCAGCCTCCCAAAGTGCTGGGATTACAGGCGTGAGTCACCGTGCCCGGCCCACGTCAACTAATTTTTGTATTTTTAGTAGAGGCAGGGTTTCACCACGTTGGCCAGGCTGGTCTTGAACTGGCTGGTCTCGAACTCCTGACCTCATGATCCACCCCCCCCCCCACCCACCCCCCGCCTCCCAAAGTGCTGGGATTACAGGCGTGAGCCACCGTGCCTGGCCAGTCATTCTTTTTTTTAACATCTTCACAAATTAGATGAATGTCTCATATTTTATTTATTCACTCTGCCATTGACATGACATATAGGCTGATTTCAATATTTAATAAATACTAAAATTCTGTAGTAAACATCCTGATGTATTTCTTTCTGCAATCACTATAATTTCTTGATTATAGGCTTGATTCCTCAAGGTGTATTACTTCTTGTCATCAGGGAAAAAAAATCATTTAACCTGGAGAGACAGCTAGGAGCTTCTGCACCCAGGCTTTCTTAATTCAAAATCTGCCCTGTCATTTACCGGATGTGTAACCTTACACAAATTAATCTCTGCAGGTCTTGGTTTCCCTATCTGTAAAATGGACATAGTAACATTATCTCCTTTTAAGGTTTGTTAGGATTAAATAAGTTAGTACAAGTACTTGAGGCTGGGTACGGTGGTTCATGCCTATAATCCCAGCACCTTTGGGATGCCAAGGCAGGTGGATCACCTGAGGTTAGGAGATCAAGACCAGGCTGACCAATATGGTGAAACCCTGTCTCTACTAAAAATACAAAAATTAGCCAGGAATGGTAGCAGGTGCCTGTAGTCCCAACTACTTGGGAGGCTGAGACAGGAGAATTGCTTGAACTTGGGAGGCAGAGGTTGCAGTTGAGACAAGATGGTGACACTGGGCAACAAAATGAGTCTCTATCTCCAAAAAAAAAAAAAAAAAAAAAGTACTTGAAGTGGTGCCTGGGTACATAATAAGCCCTGTACAAGTATTTTTAAAGTTAATTTTAAAAATAGTCATTCCGGCCGGGCGCGGTGGCTCAAGCCTGTAATCCCAGCACTTTGGGAGGCCGAGGTGGCTGGATCACGAGGTCAGGAGATTGAGACCATCCTGGCTAACACGGTGAAACCCCATCTCTACTAAAAATACAAAAAAATTAGCCGGGCGTGGTGGCAGGCACCTGTAGTCCCAGCTACTCGGGAGGCTGAGGCAGGAGAATGGCGTAAACCTGGGAGGCGGAGCTTGCAGTGAGCCGAGATCGTGCCACTGCACTCCAGCCTGGGCGACAGAGCGAGACTCCACCTCAAAAAAAAAAAAAAAAAAAAGTCATTCCTTTTGTTTTTTCCTAGAATAATAGTACCTGTTTAATTTTTTATGTAACAAAGTAAATATAGGAACACATTTACTTAAACTATTTTAAGTTTTAAAAAGCTTCAGTAAGCTGGATGCAGTAGCTCATGCCTGTAATCCTAGCACTTTAAGAGGCTGAGGTGGACTGACTGCTTGAGCCCAGGTGTTTGAGACCAGATTGGGCAACACAGCAAGACCCTGTCTCTTATTTAAAAGTAATTTAAAATTTTTAGTTATAAAAAAATTAAAAAGATTAAGTATATAAGTATAGCTGTCTCCCTTTCCATAGATACTAATTTGGTTAAATGATACTGTCATTAAATTAAGAAATACTTCTCTCAGATTGTCTAGAAATACTGTATGTCAGTATTGCTTCCTTTATCCTCCTAGTCCTCCCATATTTAAAAAAAAATTACAAAATTTCATTATATACAAAAAGTGTAGACACTAGCATAATTATGAACTATAATATACCCATTACAAGTATTCAGTGGATCTACTCAGTATATGACCAATTGTGTTCATCTGTACTTTACCCACTGTCCCCTCAAATGACCTTGAAGTAAATCCTAATTACCATATCATTTTACCTATAAATATTTTTGCATGAATTTCTAAGCAATTAGGACAATTTTTTTTTTTTTTTTGAGATGGAGTCTCGCTCTGTCCCCAGGCTGGAGTGCAGTGGCACAATTTCGGCTCACTGCAACCTCCACTTCCCTGGTTCAAACGATTCTCCTGCCTCAGCCTCCCGAGTAGCTGGGATTACAGGCATGCACCACCATGGCCGGGTAATTTTGTATTTTTAGTAGAGATGGGGTTTCACCATCTTGGTTACACTGGTCTTGAACTCCTGACCTCAGGTGATCCACCCGCCTTGGCGGCCTCCCACAGTGCTGGGATTATAGGCATGAGCCACCCCTAGCCCCAGTTTTCAAAAATCATACAACAATTATATAACTTTTCCCCTAACGTGCACTTTTTGCAATCTATAATAAGAAAATATAATTCTCTACAGAATTTAGGTTCTCGAAAGTTTTCTTTTTAAAAAAAATAACTTTAGATTAAAAATAAAAATACATTTTTCTTAAAGAGATTGGGTCTTGCGACCTTGCCCAGGCTGGTCTCTAACTCCTGGGTTCAAGTGATCCTCCCTTCTGCCTCAGCCTCCCAAAGTGCTAGGATTACAGGAGTGAGCCATCTTGCCTGGCCCTGGGTTCTTGAAAGTTTTCTATTGAATACATTTTTACAAATTAGATCCCAATTTTTCATTTAACTGGGCTTATAAAGTAATTATTATGTATCCAAGTATGTTTATGCAGAGTAATATTATGTATCCAAGTAAAGTTTATGCAGAGTAATATACTTTTTATCTGTTGGCAAGAATAATTTTCCTTAAGATAAAAGGGACAGGATATTTACAAAGAGCATATTATAGAAAGTTTTTTTTAGCCTTGGAACAACTAACTAGAAACATAAAGCACACAAATTTGACAACTACTATTTTTTTTTTCTTCACTACCATGGGACATGGTAAGATACAGTGAATCATGTAATAAACTGTCCAAATTCCAAAATTATTTTTAAACCATCATTTTTGAAATCTTTAGAAAATAAGCAGTGATTCTTAGAAGACAGCATTACTAAGAATTAGTTATCTCAAGCTAAATTTACTGTCTTATTTAACTTTTTATTTTGAAATAAGTTTGGGGTTATAAAAGTTGCAAAAGTAATTGTAAATTTTATTTATTTTTTTACTTTTTGAGATGGAGTCTTGCTCTGTTGTCCAGGCTGGAGTGCAGTGGGGCGATCTTGGCTCACTGCAACCTCCACCTCCCGGGTTCAAGCAATTGTCCTGCCTTAGCCTCCCGAGTAGCTGGGACTACAGGAGAACACCACCATGCTCAGCTAATTTCTATATTTTTAGTAGAGATGGGGTTTCATCATATTGGTCAGGCTGGTCTTGAACTCCTGACCTCAAGTGATCCAGCCGCCTCGGCCTCCCCAAGTGCTGGGATTACAGGCATGAGCCAGTACGCCGGGGCTAAAATTTTCTATATGCCCTTAACCCAGCTTCCCCGAATGTTACTGGGATGATATAAATGATGTAACTGAATTTCGAGAAGGCATTGGCAAGATTTTCTTTAAAGTTTTATTAGAGACAAGCTGGGTGCAGTGGCTCACACTCATAATCTCAGTACTTTGGGAGGCCGAGGCAGGCAGATCATTTGAGGCCAATATGTTGTTATTATTCTTATATTGACCTACGTCAGTGGTTCTCAGCCTTGGCTATACATTGGTGACCTAGAGCTCTTTAAGAAATACTGATGCCTTTTGTCTAGAGACTGATGATAACCAGTAAGCCTGAGACAATGGGCATATATCATTAAGGAATTACAAATTAAAACAACAATGAGATATCACTAAACACCTATTACAACGGCAAAAATCCAAAACACTGACAATACCAAATGCTGGCAAGAATACGGAACAAGAACTCTCGTTGCTTGATGGTGAGAATGTGAAATGGTAGAGCCACTTGGGAGACAGTTTGGCGGTTTTTTATAAAACTACAAATACTCCAGGAGGCTGAAGCAGGAGAATTGCTTGAACCTGGGAGGCAGAGGTTGCAGTGAACCGAGATCATGCCACTGCACTCCAGCTGGGGGGACAGTGCAAGATGCCATCTCAAAAAAAAAAAAAATAATACTCCTACTTTACAATCCAGCAGTCATACTGCTTAGTATTTACTCAAAAGAGCTGAAGACTAATGTTCACACAAAAACCTGCATATATATGCTTATAGCTGCTTTATTCATAATTGCCAAAACCTGGAAGCAAAAAAAGATGTCCTTCAGCAGGTGAATAGATAAACTGTGGTACATCTATACAGTGGAATATTATTCAGCACTAAAAATATATGAGCAGCAGGGAAAGGTGGCTTGTGATTGTAGTTGCAGCTATGTGGGAGGCTCAAGTGAGAAGATCATTGAAGTCCAGGAGTTTGAGCCCTGGCCTGGAACTTGGGTTGGTTTTGGGCCAGCCTGGTCTCAGTATTGAGACCTTGTCTGAAAAAAAAAAAAAAAGCCAGGTGCAGTGGTTCACATTTGTAATCCCAGCACTTTGGGAGGCCAAGGCAGGTGGATCACGAAGTCAAGAGATGGAGACCATCCTGGTCAACATGGTGAAACCCTGTCTCTACTAAAACTATAAAAATTAGCTGGGGTGGTGGCATTTGCCTGTAGTCCCAGCTACTCTGGAGGCTGAACCAGGGAGGCAGAGGTTGCAGTGTGCTGAGATCGTGCCACTGCACTCCAGCCTGGCGACAGAGCAAGACTCTGTGTCAAAAAAAAAAAAAAAAAAAAAAAAAAAAAAAGAAAGAAAGAAAGAAAGAAAGAAAGAAAAGAAGAAAAGGAAGGCTTGGCGTGGGGGCTCACGCCTGTAATCCCAGCACTTTGGGAGGCCAAGGCAGGTGGATTACAAGGTCAGGAGATCAAGACCATCCTGGCTAACACGGTGAAACCCCCGTCTCTATTAAAAATACAAAAACTTAGCTGGGTGTGGTGGTGGGCGCCTGTAGTCCCAGCTACTTGGGAGGCTTAGGCAGGAGAATGGTGTGAACCCGGGAGGCAGACGTGGCAGTGAGCTGAGATCGTGCCACTGCACTCCAGCCTGGGCGACAGAGACTCCATCTCAAAAAAAAAAAAAAAAAAAAAAAGAAAGAAAAGAAAAAAGGAAGAAGATCTATTTTAAAACCTAGAAGCAATCATATTTCAGGTATTCCAGGTCTCAATATGGAGACCCCGTCAAGAAAAAAAAAAAAAAAAAAGGAAGAAGACATGAAAGGAAGAAAAGTCTATTTTTTAAAAAGTTCCCCAGGTGACTCTAATGTGCAATTAAAGTTGAGAACTATTGACCTTCTTTGAACACATAATCTCCTTCAACTTTTATAATATCCATCAAATTATGTAGCTGTTGTTATTCCATTTGATATATTAGGAAACTAAGGTTTTTTGGTTTTTTTTTTTGAGACAGAGTCTCGCCGTGTCACCCAAACTGGAGTGCAATGGCACAGTCTCTGCTCACTGCAACCTCCACCTCCTAGGTTCAAGCAATTCTTGTGCCTCAGCCTTCCCAGTAGCCGGGACTACAGTCGCACAACACCATACCCGGCTAATTTTTGTATTTTTCTTTGAGACAGGGTTTTACTATGTTGCCCAGGCTGGTCTTGAACTCCTGACTTCGTATGATCCACCCGCCTCGGTCTCCCAAAGTGCTGGGATGATAGGAGTGAGCCACTGCTCTTGGCCAGGTATTACCTTTATTTTACACAAGAGGAAAAACTCAGAGGTTAGACGACTTCCTTGGAGTCTCACAACTAGTAAGGGACAGGTTTCATTCTCAAATCCACGTCTTCAACTCTATGGTTCTTAGAATGTAAGGAACATTAAAGATAATCTACTCTACTTTCCCTCATGCTAAAGTACTGTGCACCCGAGTAGTACTGTGCACCATCCCTGACTTGTGTGTGTGTGTGTGTGTGTGTGTGTGTGTGTGTGTGAGAGAGAGAGAGAGAGAGAGAGAGAGAGACAGAGACAGAGACACAGAAAGAAGGGGAAGGGAGATAGGATCTCACTCTGTCATTCAGGCTGGAGTGGAGTGGTATGATCTTGGTTTACTGTAATCTGAGTCTTCTAGGATTAAGTGATCCTCCTACCTCAGCCTCTGGACTAGCCGGGACTGCAGGCTAAGTTTTAAAAACTTTTTACGGTGATGAGGTCTCACTGTGTTGCCCAGGCTGGTCTTGAACTCCTGGGCTCAGGCGAGCCTCCCACCTCAGCCTCCCAAAATGCAAGGATTACAGGTGTATGCCACAGCCCCTGACCCATTCCTGACTTGTTTTCCAGTCTCTTCTGTCACATTTCCAGTGTTGGCAAATTATTACTTCATGAAGCAATGCATTTTACTTTGATCTACTAGCTCCAATGATTACAAAATGGTACAACCAAGTATACATATGAGAGTTGGCAGATTGATGTTTGAAACCCAGTTCCCCATTTTATTAGGTAGGTGAATTTGGGAAAGTTATTTAACATCTCAAAACCAGTTTCCTGGCTAGGTGCAGTGGTTCATGCCTGTAATCCCTGCACTTTGGGAGGCTGAAGGGGGCAGATCACTTGAGGCCAGGAGTTCCAGACCAGTCTGGCCAACATGGAGAAGCACCGTCTCTCCTAAAAACACAAAAATTAGCCGGGTGTGATGGTGCACACCTGTACTCCGAGCTATTCGTGAGGCACAAGAATTGCTTGAACCCAGGAGGTGGAAGTTGCAGTGAGCTGAGATCATGCCACTGCACTCCAGCTGGGTGACAGAGTAAGACTCTGTCTCAAATAAATAAATGAATAAATAAATAAATAAAAACACAGAAAATACCTATTTTAAGTGTTAATCATTGTATATATAATAAACTAATGTATAAGGACTAAATAATAACATATATTAAAGTATCTTTCTAACTGTAGCCAGGCACTGTGGCTCATCCCTGTAATCTCAGCACTTTGGGAGGCTGAGGTGTATAGATCCCTTGAGTCCAGGAGTTGGAGATTGACTTGGGCAACATGGTGAAACCCTGTGCCTACTAAAAATTCAAAAATTAGCCAGGCATGGTGGCGCAGGCCTTTAATCCCAGCTACTCAGGAGGCTGAGGTAGGAGAATCGCTTGAACCTGGGAGGCAGAGGTCACAGTGTGCTGAGATTGTGCCACTGCACCCCAGCCTGGATGACAGAGCGAGTCTCTGTCTTAAAAACAAAAAACAAAAACAAAAAAATAACATATCTTGCTAACTGTAAAGCTTAATGGAAACAGATTTTAACTTTAAAGTGGTTAATGGACCAGGCACGGTGGCTCAAGCCTGTAATCCCAGCACTTTGGGAGGCCGAGACGGGCGGATCACAAGGTCAGGAGATTGAGACTATCCTGGCTAACCCGGTGAAACCTCGTCTCTACTAAAAAATACAAAAATTAGCCGGGCGAGATGGCGGGCACCTGTAGTTCCAGCTACTCGGGAGGCTGAGGCAGGAGAATGGCGGGAACCTGGGAGGCGGAGATTGCAGTGAGCTGAGATCCGGCCACTGCCCTCCAGCCTGGGCCACAGAGCAAGACTCCGTCTCAAAAAAAAAAAAAAAAAAAAAAGTGGTTAATGATCCTAAAACCTACACGGCATCTCCGTACTTTCTTGTTTTAAATATCCAAAAGCTCCCCTTGCCCAAAGAGCAAAGTTCAAACTCATTATGGTGCTCAAGACCCTTAAGAAATTGTCTTCAATTAACCTCAATGATCTCTTCCAGCCACTAACACCACTCTAGGTACCAACCAAACTTAGTTTCCCACTCTTCCCAATTGCAGACCACATTCTTTCTTTCTTTCTTTCTTTTTTTTTTTTTTGAGACGGAGTCTCGCTCTGTCACCCAGGCTGGAGTGCAGTGGCCAGATCTCAGCTCACTGCAAGCTCCGCCTCCCGGGTTCACGCCATTCTCCTGCCTCAGCCTCCCGAGTAGCTGGGACTACAGGCGCCTGCCACCTCGCCCGGCTAAGTTTTTGTATTTTTAGTAGAGACAGGGTTTCACTGTGTTAGCCAGGATGGTCTCGATCTTCTGACCTCATGATCCGCCCGTCTCGGCCTCCCAAAGTGCTGGGATTACAGGCTTGAGCCACCGCGCCCGGCCCACATTCTTTCATACCCAGAACTTCACAGAAGTTGAGGAAAGCCAGGGACACTTACATTTGTAGTTCAAACTTGAAGACATGTCCAAACAGACATTTTCTGTAGCATATTTTATAGGTTTACATCTACCAATTATGCCTTTGATACACAAAAAACATAATGCTATATCGTTGTGCTATTCATAACTATAAGATTAACTTTAGAAAATTAATTCATAGTACATACCAGTTGATGAAATGAGTTTAGATTTGTATGACGAATATCTTCCTTTTAATTAATAGTCGTGTGACTTGATCCCAGCGACTGTGTACACATCGAAGTTCCTTCGTCAAAGTGGAGTCTCGCCAAAAGGCAGCCTGTTGCTTCATTCTGCCAAGAGGGACACTCTTCGTACCTCTGTGCCTGTCCAGATGCTTTTCCTAATTATCTGGCCGGCTCTGACTCAACATCTGAGATTTAATTCACATTTCATTCCCAAAGCTTTCCAAGATGCCATCTCCTACCTCCTTAATGTTGCCAGCATGTACCTGACAATATCACCTAATAAGCGCCATGATAGAGGAGACACGGAGGAGTGTGTTTACATCTACCTTTTTTGAGAAAGGGGTCTGTGACTTACTGAGCCTTACACTGTGCGTGGCACAGAGCAGTTCTCAATGGTCTATGATTCTTGGATTTTGTAAGCAATGGGAAATATCAGCATGTAAACAGTTTCTGGTTTCTTGGGATAAGTATTCAAGTCTGGTCAGTTGCCTTTACCTGGATATTTGGTTGTCTTCACGACTTCATTTCTTCCCTTTAATGCTCTTGTTCTGGGATCTCATGCTTGAATTCTTCTTTTCTGTTTGAGTTTAAAATAACAACATGGGCCGGGCATGTGGCTCATGCCTATAATCCCAGCACTTTGGGTGGCCAAGGCTGGAGCACTGCTTGAGCCCAAGAGTTGGAGACCAGACTGGGAAACATAGTTAGATCCTGTCTCTACAAAAAAATAAAAATAGCTGGGTGTAGTGGCGTGGGCCTGTAGTCCCAGCTACTCCGGAGGCTGAGCAGGAGAATTGCCTTAAGCCCAGGAGTTGGAAGCTGCAGTCAGCTAGGATCACACTGCTGCACTCCAGCCTGAGCCACAGAGCAAGACCCAGCCTCTAAATAAAAACCAAAATAAATACGATAATAAAATCTTTAAAAAGTGCAATAAGCGTCACAGCATTCTTTTGATAAGGTTTCTTTAAAGCACACTAGTCATTAACCTTGCAGGCAGGAAGTGGGTGGTACATGTAGAGATAGTGCAGGATAAAAAAAAATATATATCTTAAAAACTTGGTAAAGGTAGCCGGGTGCAGTGGCTCACGCCTGTAATCCCAGCACTTTGGGAGGCCGAGGCGAGAGGATCACAAGGTCAGGAGATCGAGACCATCCAGGCTAACACAGTGAAACCCCGTCTCTACTAAAAAATACAAAAAATTAGCCAGGTGTGGTGGTGGGTGCCTGTACCTGTAGTCCTGGAGGCTGAGGCAGGAGAATGACTTGAACCCGGGAGGCGGAGCTTGCAGTGAGCCGAGATCGTGCCCCTGCACTCCAGCCTGGGCAACAGAATGAGACTCCATCTCAAAAAAAAAAAAAAAAAAAAAAAAAAAAAAAACCTTGGTAAAGGTATAATCCCTTTTACTAACTTTTCTATTTTTTGTTAATTGCATCACCATTTTCCTAGCTTCCAAGTCCTCTTTTCAGGTAAGGTTTTTTTTTGTTGTTGTTTTTTGTTTTGGCAGGATCTTGCTGTATTGCCCAGGCTGTAGTGTAGTGGCATGATAATGGCTCACTGCAGCTTCGACCTCGAGGGCTGAGGTGATCCTCCTGCCTTTGACTCCTCAGTAGCTGGGACTACAGGTGTGCACCACCACACCCAGCTAAAAAAAAATTATGTTTAGAGACAGGGTCTCCCTCTGCTGCCTAGGCTGGTCTCCTATTTCTGGGCTCAAGTAATCCCCCTGCCTCTGCCTCCCAAAGTGCTGGGATTACGGGTGTAAGCCATGGAGCCCGGACAGAAATTTTTAAGTTAATCATTTAAATTCTGCTATATCTTCTTTCAAAAATTATTTTTAGATTTCTTCCCCATTCATATTGCCAATAATTAGACTTTTTTTTCCCCTCCATTATTGGAGCATTTCAGCAACCTCCAGCTAATCTTGTCTAGATAGATCCTTTTAATCGTTCTGGACACTTCCCATAATTAGTCTTCTTAAGACTAATTTTTCCAGCGTTGTAGTCCAGAACTTGCTACTTAGCTCAGCCTAATTTCTGCATTCCTCATTCAAGGCCTTCCCCACTTGAGCTCCAAATTTCTCTCTGTTGCTTACCATTGGTTCTTTGCTGGGGGCACAGGTGACCTTTCCTATGTCTAGGAATATATCAGGCTTTGCTTACGTTCTTCCTCTCCTTTTAGTGTCCACATTGTACCCATTCTTCAAGGTCCAGAGGGAATGCCACTTCCTTCTTGAAGTTTCCTGGGAGCTCCAACTCACACTCATGACATCTAAATAATTATCCTCATGGGTTGGAGTTGTGACAAAATAGTTGAATCCTCTTTTTCTCTTGTTTCATTAACAAGATACCTTAAGGGACCATTACCTGCGACAATGGGACATGCGCAGATAGCTATCTGAAGTACACATTTGTCATTTCCAAAATACTGATTCTTTTTCTGAGGAACCAGTAAAAAAAAAAAAAAAAAAAAAACCCAGTATTTTGGAAATGACAAATTTGCTTAGTCGCCTAGGCTGGAGTGAGGTGGCATTATCAAAGCTCACTGCAGCCTCAATTTCCTGGGCTCGAGGGATCATCCCATCTCAACCTCTCCAGTAGCTGGGACCACAGGTGTGCGTCACCACGTCTGGGTAATTATTTTTTTAATTTAAATTTTTTTTCAGAGATCAGAGTTCTCTGTTGCTCAGGCTGGTCTCGAACTCCGGGTCTCAAGAGGGTAAAATCATAAAGTGCTGGTATTACAGGCACCGCAGCAGCCCTAAATGCTGTTCTTGACTCATACCTAGCAGCTCCTCTGGTTGCTTGAGGGACCATGTCTCAAATACTACCATGTATTGATTTTTCTTTTTGTTTAAAGGATAAAAGTGAGAGGACAGTAGGACGTCTCCGGGCTCCAAGTACGTCCTATAACCATTCATCTTTTATTCTTAATGCGTGTGTGAAATAAAGTTTGAAAAGAATAACCACAGACATACTTGTGACCACAAGCCACAAGAAACGTAGTCAAAAGTGCACTCTCAGTGCTGCTGCCGACCGGGCACGGCGCTAGGCCTGCATGTGCGCTTTCCTGAAGCCTCAGTGTCTCATCTGTACAACGTTGATAATCCTCGGCAGCATCTCTTTCCCAGGGTTGCTCTGAAGGGTTTTCTTTGGGGTGAATCGCCGGGCGGTCGGCCTCCCAGGAGCTGGGGGAGGCGCCTTCCTTACGCGACGCACTTCCGTGCGCGAGGAGGGAAGATCTTGGCGGAGTGCGGGTGGCCTGGGCAGAAGGCTCAGCTGGGACAGGTTGGGCCGCAGCTTTGCTGCGCTGTGCGGTGCGACGCCCTCCGCAGTAGTGCGCAAAGTGTTAGCCACCGCGCCAAGCAAGCTGGACGTGCGTGCACGAGCGCGCTCGGACTGACAGGGAAGCGAGAAGGGCGCCAGGGCGCACCATAGAAAAGTCGCGGCATAAACGTACGACTCAGCCCGAGGCGGCGGGGACAAGAGCGCCGGGGCAGGGGCGGCGACGCGGCGGCGACGCGGCGTCCCCAGTTGGCGCCCCTGTGCGGCGGTCGGCCGTCTCCGCAGCGCCCCAGGTGGCCGCCGGCGGGGTCGCCGCCGGGGGAGCGGATTTGCTCCGCCTCCGCAGGGCTCGGCTGCCCTCGGCAGCTTCCCCGCCTGGCTCTCGCTCGACCCTCCTCCCCTCCCCCTCCCGGTTCGCGATGGACGGGGCCTCCCCCCCTCGCCGCCGCCGCCGCCGCCCGCAGCACCGCGCGGGCCTCTGAGCTGCAGGGCCTGAGGAGCCGCGTGGTGGGAACGGGACGTGCGCTGGCTGCTGCCGCACGGGAGAACCTCTCGCTTCCCTGTCACCAGGTCCCCGCGGAGGAAGGGGAGGGACGAGGCGCGGCTTTTCCTGTGCCGCCTGCCCGGTTCGACCTGCGCGGCCTGCGGCTTCTTGGGAACTCTAGGGCCGCGGCCGGGCCTGGCTCTGCCCGCGGCCTGCTGGGAGCTGGATCCGAGCGGTTTGGAACGACAAGCCCGAGTAAGAGCCTGCGGGAAGGGGAGGCGGGAGCGCCTCGGACCGTCGGAAGGGCCCTGCGTGGGGGCCAGGATCCCGGACGCCCGGCGACTGGCGGAAAGCGAGACCCCGGCGCCAAGTGAGGTCGGCCAGGCTGCTGCCGACTTCCCCGCTGGCCCCTTTGTTCCCCTCCCGGGGCCCTGCCGGCGGCGGGGCCCGGCTTGCCCGCGCCAGAGCCCCAGGCCGGCTCCTTTTGCCCTTGAGAAGGGTTCGCTGCCAGGCCTTCGAGTTCCGGGCGCAGCTCCCGGGAGACCCGGCGCCCTGCCTGGCCCGGCGGCCTCCTCTCGGGCACGAAGGCTTGCTGCTGCTTCCCCAGAACTTCCCCTCCTCCTAGACACAGGTAGTTAACTTAGTGGGGTTTGGTGCTGGGAAACCGGAGCGCGGGGACCAGCGCCTCTCAGCTCCCGGCTCAGCCGGGCCCCGGGTGTGGGGTCAACCCCGCTGGTCGCCACCGTTGGGTGCCTACCGCGCCCCGCCGCCGGTTTCCCACACCTGCGGCTGCGTTACGTAGGACCCAGAGCTGTCCTCCAGTCAGGGCGCTTACGGGGCGTTTTTGTAATGACTTGCCTGTTAGGGCTGCTTCTCGGTTTTTTGTTTTTTTAACCAACTGCCCTATCTTGTGAAGATGGGAAAGAGGGCTCTAGGTTGGCCTATATTCGGATCCGTAACCTGCTAGTCCATTGCATTTACTTTTAGTCTTTCTTTTTTTTTTTTTTTTAACTTTTAAGAATAGTTGTCACGACTGCCAAAATTCCTAACCAACTATTTATTCATAGATAAATCTTATATATAATTGTCGTTTGTATTTGGACATCTTTAAAATAGAAGTAAATTGAGAAGTCAGCAGAATTTGTGAAGTTGGTGGTAATTTTGAAGGAGAAACAATTTGAAGGGGGATTGGATCAAGGTGTTTAGAGTTTCCTCAAAATACTGAATCTAACCCTTATCTGAAGATCAGTTTTGGGTGGAGAAGGAGGGGGATGAAGTTTGCCGGAAAAAACAGAACCTTTAGTTAGGTGTTCTTTGCTTTTTGGCATAGACGTTAGTGATAGCAGTAGTGGGATCTGAAGCTTGACTGTCTCTGACACAGACAGCTCTGGTTTCTAGTTAAGCAGCAACCTAATCAGCTTATATACTCTGCGAAACCGGTTTTCATTTGGTGTGATATCTGTACGTTAAACCTGGCGGATGAGGAAAGTTGAAAAACTGCATTAAGCACTCTTATGTCCAAACGTACTTAGCAGTCTTTTTTAATTGCTAGGAGGACACTATGAAAATTTGGTTCTAGCAGATGTAAAGGAAAAATTTAAGCCCAAGCTGATCAGTCCTGGACATTTAAAGGACTTTTTCCCCTTTACTTTTCAAATTTAAGCAAAGAGGCTTTTAAAAAACCATGGCAGATGTGGACCCAGATACATTGCTGGAATGGCTACAGATGGGACAGGGAGATGAAAGGGACATGCAACTAATAGCCCTTGAACAGCTATGCATGCTGCTTTTGATGTCTGACAACGTGGATCGTTGTTTTGAAACGTAAGTACATTCCTTCATCATCTTCCTTTGGGTTACTGTAGTGACATCTGTTTTCAACCATTCGCTGACTTCAGTTTGTGTAGAAATTTCTCTAGTGAATTTTAACACGTATCTTTAAAAAAATTCCTGAAGAGTTTTGTATTTACACTTTTCCAAGAAATAAAAATTGGTAGGTGAAGTAACTCTAGGACTGATAATTACGATGACACAAATACATATTTGTTGAATGAATGGGGATTAGTAGGAATACTAATTTTAACCCATAGCTTGGTTGATTCATTTTCAAAATATGTCATGAACTGGGGAAAATACAAATATTTATATTCTTAAAGGTATGTATTTCTGTACCATGAAATTGACTTATGGAATAAGAGATGATAATAAACATATGTTTTGAACTGCCCATTTCTTCATTGATGTTATCATATGACAATACTTTTGTTAAAGCAGATCATTTGTTTGTAAATTTCAGTTTGGGACGATATAAATTGGATCTTAAGCATATATCGGAAGAGTAGAAAATTTGGAGTAGTAGAAATATTTTGAAGTTTGGGGAGTTTAAACAATTTTATTGAGAGGTTATAACTTAGTATTTATGCGAAAATATAAAAGATAATTCATACTAGATAGGCCTTAAAGCCATTTTTTTCCTCTTATATAAGTCATAACTTGTCCAGTCAGAATAACCATTCTTCTGAGTGTTGAACATGTGTTTAATTTTTACTGTTTATTTTATATTTGTATTTACAGTTTTGAACTCCAATCATAAGTAATTGAAAACTCTGATGTTTCTTTATTCATTTTAATGCCATTTTAAGGTAATTAGTAGAAAATGTTTGAGATGTTGACCTAAAATTTGATATAATTATCTTAATGTGTTTCAGGTGGGAATAAAGTCTATATTACTCAATTGGCAAAATTTTTAAAGTACCTTCATTTTTGATTATTGAGTAACTTTCAGTTGTAACTCTTGTTAAAACAGTACTAAGATAAAAATCCTTATTAATAAAATTTCCAAATTACAGTTAGTTAGTGGTCCATTTATTTCCACCGGTTTTTGTCATTGGCAGAGTTTTGAGTATGTAAGAATAACTTAGCCGTTAGTTGACACTTGTTTTAGCAGGATTTATAGTAAAGTAGATTTTTTAAAAATTTATTTTTTTAAAATTGTTTTCCTCATCCTGACTCTCAAGATTAAAAATTGTGTTCATAGATTTCATTAGGGGTAACCTGGAAGTTACTTTTGGTATTTTAAAACTTATACTTGTCAATCAAGTTAGTTGTCATTTCGTAGCTTCTGTTTAGTACTAATATGTAGTAGAGGTATTTGTTATGACATTTAAAAAAGTGTTGCCATGTTAAAACAGTTTAAAGGAAATTTTTAAAATGTAAAATTTATCTCTGTAAAATCCTTCCGTCCTAACATAACAACTGTTATTTTTTCCATTTTCCCTTCTAGGCTTTATTCACATATAGTATGATGTAATTTTTTTTTTTTTTTTTTTTTTTTTTTAAGAAACTGGGGCCTCACTATGTTGCCCAGGCTGGCCTCGAACTCCTGGGTTCAAGTGATTCTCCTGCCTCGTCCTCTTCACTAGCTGGGACTACAGGCTGTGACACCATACCTGGCTTTATAATGTAATTTTAAGGAAACGAACCTGAAGTTAAGTCAGATGTGATTTACTATGTGAAGGTACAAGAGTATTTCAAGTTGAAGGGGTTAGCCATGTTTGGTGTACCATACCAGTAACCTCCAAACACTAGACATTTGATTTAATATTGTGATTGTTTTGTTTTTAAACATTAGTTTGCTTTCTTCATTATATAGCCAGATATTCTTTTGTCCTGGTTCCTTCTTGAAACTAGTGAGGCAGGCATAGGGAGATGGAAAGAATGGGCTGTGGCCTCAGAGACTTGGGTTCAGATTCTTAGTCTGCTGTGTTCATTAGCCCCTGAGAGTCTTACTTTCTTCCCCTGTAAAATGGAGTCTCATACGGAGTCTTGCTCTGTCGCCCAGGCTGGAGTGCAGTGGTGCAATCTTGGCTCACTGCAACCTCCGCCTCCCAGGTTCAAGTGATTCTCCTGCTTCAGCCTCCCGAGTGGCTGGGACTACAGATGCGCACCACCACACCTGGCTAATTTTTGTATTTTTAGTAGAGATGGGATTTCACCATGTTGGCCAGGATAGTCTCCATCTCTTGACCTCGTGATCCGCCTGCCTCAGCCTCCTGCCTCAGCCTCCCAAAGTGCTGGGATTACAGTTGTGAGTCACCGTGCCCAGCCAGTAGTCTTTTTTCCAGTGGGCTTGGGAGGATTAAAGGAGAGAATGTATGTTAAGTGTTTTGAGTAAAGTAGGCTACCCACTGATACCATCATTAATAAATATCTAATTTTTAATTTTATTTTAGCACTTTATTCCATGAATAAAGTGATTGTTTTGGGAAGGTCTTTTAAAATTCTTTTAAACAACTCAAGGCAGGCAAAAAAAGCAAGATGATGTGCACATTTTGAATATTGGTAAAAATCTTTCATACTACCTTGATTTCATAAAGTAGTAGCAAATAGGATTTAGTTCTGTCTAATAAAGCAAAACATGCCTGTATGTCATGATAATATGTTACCTAGTTAGCTTGTCTTGATAGTTACACGTCTGTTTAGTCAAGAAAGGCAGGTGGTGTGGTAGAAACAATGGCCTCTGCAATGGGATAGACTTGGGTTCAGATACCTGCCTTTTCCAGTGAATAGTTGTATGATAGCCTTTGGAGTCTGTTTCCTCATCCTTGCAGGATTTTTCTGAAAATAAATGGGATAATAGTCAAGGATTTCTTTTTTCTTTAACTTAGTATTGTACATGGCTCTCCACTTTTTTTTTTTTTTTGAGACAGAGTCTCGCTCTGTCACTCAGGCTGGAGTGCAGTGGCGCGATCTCGGCTCACTCAACCTCCGCCTCCCGCGTTCAAGTGACTCTCCTACTTCAGCCTCCTGAGTAGCTGAGACTACAAGCATGCGCCACCATGCCCCGGCTAATTTTTGTATTTTTAGTAGAGACGAGGTTTCACCATGTTGGCCAGGATGGTCTGAATCTCCTGACCTCGTGATCCGCCTGCCTCAGCCTCCCAAAGTACTGGAATTACAGGCGTGAGCCACTGTGCCCAGCCGGCCCTCCACTGTTTGTACCCATTTTGACAGTGTCTTTTTGAAGTTAAAGGAATATAACTTTTTCTATGAGGTGTCAGTGCTTCTTATTAATGCCTGAACTTATCAAAGTAATGCTCCAGAAAGTAAAACATGTTCAAGATTGGTTTTTGCTTTTACTTGTTGTATGATTGAGCTCTAAAATGTAATATGGCTAGGTGTGGTGGCTCACACCTGTAATCCCAGCACTTTGGGAGGCTGAGGTAGGCAGATCACTTGAGGTCAGGAGTTCGAGACCAGCCTGGCCAACATGGCGACACCCATCTCTACTAAAAATACAAAAATTAACTGGGCATTGTGGCATGTGCCTGTAATCCCAGCTACTTGTGAGGCTGAGGCAGGAGAATCTCTTGAACCTGGGAGATGGAGGTTACAGTGAACCAAGATTGTACCATTGCACTCCAGCCTCAGCGACAGAGTGAGACCCTGCCTCCAAAAAAAAAAAAGTAATATGAGTTGTTAGCTAATGAGTACTTTTGTATTCACATCAAAATAGGTGATCATTGTATGTATTAATGTTATAAATGTGTATCATGGACATTTATAGATCTTGCTACTAAATCTTAATATAATTTGAAAGTTATGTCCTCTGGAAATTGAACATCTCAGAAGATGCTTTTAGGTACCAGAAGGCTCTATTTAAAAAATAATGATGTCACTTAATTTTGAGGGCACAAAAGCATATACAGTAAAAAGTCTGTTGTCTTCCCTTTCCTGTCTCCTGGTTACTTGGTTCCTCTTCCCAGCGGAAACCACCGTTAATCATTTTCTAGTGTATCCTTCAAGAGATATCCAAGGAACATTTTGAGTCTGGATTCCAAACCTGTTGAACACAGTGGTAAAAAAATCTTTTTTGGTATGTTTACACTAAAAGGTAAAAAAATACCTGTACAGAAACAAGTTTTTTAACCTTTAAATTGTCTACTTTATGTCAGGTCTTGGAAAGGTATGATGACCAAAGCAAATACAGGCTCTGCCCTTATGGTGCCTAATAGTCTAATAGGGAAGACATAATTGTGGGAAAAAATTGTGGTTACAAACTGTGTTAAGTGTCATGAAGGAAAAGCTCAGGGTACTATGACAGCATGAAGCAGGGACAAGACCTGGAGAGGTGGGGATGGGCAGAGTGGTCTTTGGGGAAGTGGTTTTTCTTTCTTTTTTTTTTTCGAGATAGGAGTCTTGCTGTCTCACCCAGGTTGGAGTGTAAGGCACGATCTGAACTCACTGCAACCTCCACCCCCCCAGGTTCAAGTGATTATCCTACCTCAGCCTCCCCAGTAACTGGAATTATAGGCACATGCCACCATGCCCGGCTACTTTTTGTATTTTTAGTAGAGACGGGGTTTCACCATGTTGGCTAGGCTGGTCTTGAACTCCTGACCTCAAGTGATCTGCCTGCTTTGGCCTCCCAAAGTGCTGGGATTACAGGCATGATCATTTTTTCTTTTTTTAAAAAATTAGATGGAGACAAGGTCTTACTAGGTTCCCCAGGCTGATCTAGAACTCCTGAGCTTAAGTGATCCTCCTGCCTTGGCCTTCCAAAGTGCTGGGA
Organism: Macaca nemestrina; assembly: GCF_043159975.1. NCBI lineage: Eukaryota > Metazoa > Chordata > Mammalia > Primates > Cercopithecidae > Macaca > Macaca nemestrina. The sequence goes on from NC_092131.1 coordinate 76,963,525, forward strand.
TTACAGGCACGAGCCACCGTGCCTGGCCAAGAAAGGGGAAGTGGTTTTTCCTAGAGCTAGGAAGGATGAGTAAGGAGAGATAGGAAGTGGGGACAAAACAAACAAATGCTTGTAGACTTGATCGGAGGCTGTGATCCAGAGAGACAGAGGGTTTTGTGGTAAAAGTAGAAAGTTGAATAGATTTGAGAGAGATTTGGAAGGCAAGATAATCAGGACTTGTCAAATGATTAAATATGAGAGAGTGAGAAGGAAGTGTCATGGATGACTGAGGTTACAATGGATGATGATGCCTCTCACTGAGAGAGAACACTGGAAGAGGACCATGTTTTGAGGTATTGAGGTCATGAGTTTGGATTTGGATATGTTGAGTATGCGGTACTTTTGGGACAACTCGGGAGATATTAAGGAAGCAGTTGTATAAAGGACTCTGGAAATTGGAGGTGAAGCCTGGATTAGAGAAAAATGTTAGAGTCAAGTGCCTGTAGAGGTTAATTGTGGCTATGGGATATGATTGAGGTCTAGGGCAGTGATACTTAAACTCTATGGTCTCAGGACTTCCTTAAGCTCTTAAAAATTATTGTGGATCCCGAAGAACTTTTGTTTATGTTAATATGCTTACTGCTATTTGCCATATTCAGAATGAAACTAGGAAGTTTTTTTTTTTTTTTTTTTTTTTTTTTGAGATGGAGTTTTGCTCTGTCACCCAGGCCAGAGTGCAGTGGCACGATCTTGGCTCACTGCAACCTCTGCCTCCTGGGTTCAAGTGATTCTCCAGCATCAGCTTCCCTAGTAGCTGGGATTACAGGTGCGCACCACCGCGTCTGGCTAATTTTTGTATTTTTAGTAGAGACGGGGTTTCACCATGTTGGCCAGGCTGATTTTGAACTCCTGACCTCAGGTCAGAACCCAGGAGGCGGAGCTTGCACTGAGCCGAGGTTGCGCCACTGCACTATGACCTGGGCGACAGAGCAAGACTCCATCCCCCAAAAAAATTATTATTATAATAATAAACCCCTTATGGGTTAAAATTTTTTTTTTGAAAAATAACTTTTTTGAAAGAAAATATTTTGGGAGGATAGTGGCATTAATTTACATTTTTGCAAGTCCCCTTAAAGTCTGCCTTAATGGAAGATAGCTGGATTCTCATGTCTGCTTCTGCATTCAGTTTGTTGCATTATATTGTTTTGATTGAAATATATGAAAAAATCATCCACAGATGTATTTGGGGAAGGGAAGAATATTATATTTTTTTAACATAATCATGGATATGCTTCTTTAATAACATATCAAAATTCAACAAGTGATAGTTTCTTAAGGATTAGTTACAATGTGGATTCTGTTTTGTTTTTTTTTTTTTTCCTGCGAGACAGGGTTTCGCACTTAGGCTGGAGTGTAGTGGTACAATTTTGGCTCACTGCAACCTCCACTTCCTAGATTCAAGCAGTTCTCCCACCTTAGCCTCCTGAGTAACTGGGACTACAGGCACACACAACCACACCGGGATAATTTTTTTATTTTTAGTATTTTATGTTGGACAGGCTGGCCTCGAACTCCTGACCTCAAGTGATGCACCTGCCTTGGCCTCCCAAAGTGCTGGATTACAGGCATGAGCCACTGCACCCTGCCAGGATTAGTTATACAGTTATATTAGTTATAGTAATGTGGATTCTGATATCATGTCAGTGAACTTATACTCCATTACATTAAAATCTGATGGTCTGTCTTATACTTTGAGTGACTATTTTACCCATATTTACTTTTGCAAAAATCATGCATTGGTCATGTGGAAAATATCAGTCCACTGAGTTACATATATTTTCCAAATGTGGACATATCTCATTCCACAGTGCCAAAAAGTCGTATTTGTTAATATGACTACCACTCTCATCAGACAAGTTTTTAAATATTCAGAAGCTGGCAAGCTCATGGTATGAAATACAAGTTTTCCAAAATTGTCATTTTTGCTTGTTAAGTTGAGTGTTATGATTGGCATCAAATACTGTTGTTTTCCTTGAAATGAAAGGCATATGTGATTAAATTTTGAGAAAATGTTTGCCAGATATCTAAGTCTGAATAATCAGTTTGTCTCATAGTCCTTCAAGTAAAAATGGTGTTGCAAGAAAAAAGTGGCTAGTTCAGTTCTCAAGTTATGTACTTTGCCATGATTCTTCAGTATGCAGTGCTTTATAATTAATTCCCATTTCCTTTAAGTAGAATATTGAAAAGATATATCTTCAAGGGTTGAGATTTAGTAGATTTAATACTTTTGTTGCATCATGTAGTTTATTCTTTGGTGAAATTGGCTTTTTTCTTAATACTAGTGCTTGGCAGTGAAGAATACAGTTAACTAGTAGTACAGCTTAGTGCTAGTGCCTTGATTCATGTTAAAGCATGTGCAGTTTTATCCACCATTGCTTTTGCATCATTAGCGCACGTGTAACACAGGAAAGAAAATGATTCAAGAAGAGAAAGGGCAATTGTTTTGAATACTAGTGAGAGGTCAAGTAGGGTTAAGATGAAAAGATGTCCTTTAGATTTAGCAACATTCTCAAGGTCATTGATCTTAATGAGAGCTGAGTGGAGTAGTGGTAAGGGGCAGATTTAAATGGGTTGAGGAGTGAGTGGGAAATGAAATTGAGGACATTTGAAAACTTTTTTGAAGAATTGAATTGGAAAAGGAGTGTGAGTTTTTTTTCTCTTAAAGGTCAAAGAGCTAAGAGAGCGAGTGAATAATCCCCAGGGTAAGGATTCTGAAAAACTGGGAGAGAATTGGCTTTTGTATAGAAGCAGTGCTTCTTACATTTTAATGTGCATAATGAGAATCACCTGGGGATCATGTTAAGCTGCATATTCTGATTCAGTTGGTCTTGTATGAAGCTTGATACTCTAAATTTCTAGTATGGTCCTAGATTATGCAGAAGCTGTTGGTCAGAAAATCCCACCTTGAGTAGCAAAACCCTGATCTACTGGTGGAGAGATTGGTTTTAGGCCAGTCTACTAAGAAAGAAGTTGTATACTACCGTTATAACAGAGAAGATGGAGACGTTAGATGCCCATGTTTTGGGTTTGATGGTAAAAAGTTGAAGCGCTGGGGCTGGGCGTGGTGGCTCATGCCTTTCTGTAATCCCAGCACTTTGGGAGGCCAGGGCGGGTGGATCAGTTTTGAGGTCAAGAGTTCGAGACCAGCCTGGCCAACATGGCGAAACCCCATCTCTACTAAAAATACAAAAAATTAGCCAGGTGTGGTGGCACACCCCTGTAATCACAGCTTCTCAGGAGGCTGAGGTATGAGAATAATTTGAGCCCAGAAGGTGGAGGTTGCAGTGATCTGAGATCACAACACTGCACTACAGCCTGGGTGACAGAGTAAGACTCTGTCTCTTAAAAAAAAAAGTTGAAGGGCTGGGGGTGGTGGCTCATGCCTATAATTTCAGCACTTGGGGAGGCAGAGGTGGGAGGATAGCTTGAATCCTGGATTTTGAGACCAGCCTGAACAACATAGTGAGACCCTGTCTCTAAAAATAATAAAAAATTAGTTGGGTATGGTTGCATTAGTTGGTTATGGTTGCACCCGTAGTCACAGCTACTCAGGAGGCTGAGGTGGGAAGGATCGCTTGAGCCTCGGAGGTGGAGGCTGCAGTGAGCCTGGGATTGTGCCGCTGCACTAAGCCTGGGCTACAGAGTGAGACCCTGTCTTGAATAAGTAAATAAAATTGAAGGGATTTGCATCTGATGATTATTTTCTTCTTGAAGTATGAGATTAAAAAGAGTGGTAGTATCTGGGATTGGTATGGAAAAGTGAATATGCTCAGATAGTGCTAGTAGCTTCGTAACAGACATCCTTTCATCAAAGCTAACTATAACCAGAGTTATAGTCTTTTTTTTTTTTTTTTCTGAGCTGGAGTCTTGCTCTGTTATCCTGGCTGGAGTGCAGTGATGTGATTTTGGCTCACTTAAACCTCTGCTCCTGGGTTCAAGTGATTCTTGTGGCTCAGTCCCCCAAGTAACTGAGACTACAGGTGTATGCCAGCAAGCCAGGCTTATTTTTGTATTTTTTGTAGAGACTGGATTTCACCATGATGGCCAGACTGGTCTTGAACTCCTGACCTCAGGTGATCTGCTCGCCTTGGCCTCCCGGAATGCCGGGATTACAGGTGTGAGCCACAGTGCGTGGTCCTGAGTTATACTCTTAAAAATTGGTTTGCCTGTACTACTGCCTTTTACAGAATCTGTTGGGTTCTTTACCTACTGGGTTAAATTTAAATGTCTTCAAAGACCCCTCCTGCATATTCTCACATGTATACACTACTACCACTTTACTATATTTTGAGTTCTTCACTGGACTACGAGCTCATCTTTGTTTTCCCATTGCTGAGCATGGTGCCTGGCACACAAATAGCTAATATCCAGATGGTGAAGGAGTGAATTGAAGAAATTCCTTATATTGGACCTGTTTTCCACCTAATGCCTAAAATGCCCTGGAAGGTGTTTGTGGAGTTGAGAAACTGGTTGTTAGTGTGCAGGTGGAAGAGTATTGTATTTTTTTTTTGTAGCAGAAATAGTAACAGTATCAGTAAGTACTTTCCTTACTTTCTATGATAAATGTACCTGCCTTTTTTTTTTTTTTTTTTTTTTTTTGAGATGGAGTCACGCTCTGTCGTCTAAGCTGGAGTGCAGTGGTGCGATCTCGGCTCACTGCAACCTCTACCTCCCGGGTTCAAGCAATTCTTCTGCCTCTGCCTTCTGAGTAGCTGAGATTACAGGCGTGTGTCACCACACCCAGCTAATTTTTGTATTTTTTAGTAGAGACAGGGTTTCACCATATAGGCCAGGCTGGTCTCAAACTCCTGACCTCGTGATCCGCCTGCCTTGGCCTCCGAAAGTGCTGGGATTACAGGTGTGAGCCACTATGCCTGACCTGTACCTGCCTTTTCTATATTGACCTGTTTTCTTCTTCTATCCAGTGACAGAGTAATAGGGAAGTGAATTACTTTTGTTGATCAGCCCTGACCCTTCTCTGGAGAAGGAATGTTCGTTGATATATTAAATATGTATAATCCTCAAGAGTTAAATAAATGAACCAAACACGGTGGCTCATGCTTGTAATCCCAGCACTTTGGGAGGCTGAGGCAGGTGATGACTTAAACTCAGAAGTTCAAGTCCAGCCTGGCCAACATGGCAAAATCCCGTCCCTACTAAAAATACAAAAATTAGCAGGGCATGGTGGCACATTCCTGTAATTCCAGCTTCTCGGGAAGCTAAGGCACGAGAATCGCTTGAACCTGGGAGGTGGATGTTGTGTTGAGCCCAGATTGCACTACTGCATTCTAGCCTGGGAGACAGAGTGAGACTCTGTCTCAAAAAAAAGAAAAAAGTTAAATGAATTTCTGTAAACAGACAGCAACTGTGTATGTGCTTCTTTTCAGTGGACAGCAGAGAGAAGTGCTGGAATGAGAAACATTGTCTGTGAGGGTTTCTAACCTGGTACTCCAGGGGTCCATAGGTGATTAAATTCAGGGAACTTTTGTGATGATTACCAAAGTTTCTGTCAGCTAAAAAAATGTAGAGGCCTTTGCCCACTTTTTGATGGGGTTGTTTGTTTTTTTCTTGTAAATTTGTTTGAGTTCTTTGTAGTTTCTGGATATTAGCCCTTTGTCAGATGAGTAGATTGCAAAAATTTTCTCCCATTCTGTAGGTTGCCTGTTCACTCTGATGGTAGTTTCTTTTGCTGTGCAGAAGCTCTTTAGTTTAATGAGATCCCATTTGTCAATTTTGGCTTTTGCTGCTGTTGCTTTTGGTGTTTTAGACATGGCAAAGGATATGAACAGACATTTCTCAAAAGAAGACATTCATACAGCCAACAGACACATGAAAAAATGCTCATCATCACTGGCCATCAGAGAAATGCAAATCAAAACCACAATGAGATACCATCTCACACCAGTTAGAATGGCGATCTTTAAAAAGTCAGGAAACAACAGGTGCTGGAGAGGATGTGGAGAAATAGGAACACTTTTACACTGTTGGTGGGATTGTAAATAGTTCAACCATTATGGAAAACAGTATGGCGATTCCTCAAGGATCTAGAACTAGATGTACCATATGACCCAGCCATCCCATTACTGGGTATATACCCAAAGGATTATAAATTATGCTGCTATAAAGACACATGCACGCGTATGTTTATTGCGGCACTATTCACAATAGCAAAGACTTGGAATCAACCCAAATGTCCATCAGTGACAGATTGGATTAAGAAAATATGGCACATATACACCATGGAATACTATGCAGCCATAAAAAAGGATGAGTTCGTGTCCTTTGTAGGGACATGGATGCAGCTGGAAACCATCATTCTTAGCAAACTATCACAAGAACAGAAAACCAAACACCGCATGTTCTCACTCATAGGTGGGAACTGAACAATGAGATCACTTGGACTCAGGAAGGGGAACATCACACACCGGGGCCTATCATGGGGAGGGGGGAGGGGGGAGGGATTGCATTGGGAGTTATACCTGATGTAAATGACGAGTTGATGGGTGCAGCACACCAACAAGGCACAAGTATACATATGTAACCAACCTGCACGTTATGCACATGTACCCTACAACTTAAAGTATAATAATAATAAATAAATTTATTAAAAAAAAAAAATGTAGAGGCCAGGCACCACTGGTGGCTCACACCTGTAATCCCAGCACTATGGGAGGCTGGGGCGGGTGGATTGCCTGAGGTTGGGAGCTCGAGACCAGTCTGGCCAATATGGTGAAACGCCGTCTCTACTAAAAATACAAAAATTAGCAGAGCTCTGGTGGCATGCACCTGTAATCTCAGCTACTTGGGAGTCTGAGGCAGGAGCATCGCTTGACCCTGGGAGGCAGAGGTTGGGGTGAGCCGAAATCGCACCACTGCACTGCAGCCTGGGCTGCAGAGTGAGACCCTGTCTCAAAAACAAAACAAAAAAATGTTAAAAACCACTGTTAATAGTTTTAACAGCAAAAATACAAGGAAAATTTATCGGAGATAGATTTTTATCATTTTTATGTATAGGTGTGATATTGTGTTTTATAATACTTTGTAAGTGTGCTTTGCATAGTTCTTGACTGTATCATTAGATTGAATTCCTCAGAGTCAGTGAAGTCTTTCTTACTCACCTTTGTATCCTACCCCCAACACTTAGCATAGCACTTGGCATAGAAAGGCATTCAATAGATGTGTTGAATGAATTGCAGTCAAATTTGTATGTGTGTTTCAATTGGAGAAAAGCAAACTCATATCTTATAATTGGACTTTACCCCCTTTTTCTTTGCAAGGGAAAACCATAATTTTCAGCTACTATACTAGGAGTTATTTTCAGCTCAGCAATACCAAGAAAGTTAAGGCTGGGAGCAGAGGCAAAAATGGAATATGAAATGGATCAAAGTATGTTGTGTTATTTATTGTCTTTAAGAAACCAGATGTGTTCAGGTTTTTCAGTTAAAATATTTCATTTTTTAAAAAATGAAGTGCCTGATTTACCAACTATTTTATAAAATATCTCTTCTACAGATAATGCCCTTTAAAAAAAAAAAAAAAGTTAAATTCTTTCATGTCATTGCCAGTCTTCTGAAATCTTGGCCCAAGTCCAAGTGAGATAGCCTGAAAAAAGCATATGGTAGTTATAGTACAGAAAATATTACAATTCCCAGGGAAATTCTTTCTCTTTGGAACCTCATGTAACCTTTTTTTATTGTTTTCAGATACTTATCTCTCCTTCTATCAGGGAAAGATTCTGATGTCTTTACAGGTAGCATTTTGGAAACCAGTGCCTAATTTGGAGTATCTGAAGATTCTTCTTAATCTCACTTGTGTGGTTGACTACTCTGACAGAAGTTCTGTGTAGACTGATAGATCCTAAAGTTTCCTAAATAGGTCTCCTAATCTATTGATGTTATATTAATAATATAGTACTCGTTTTAAGATAATGAGAAAGAATTTCTACCTATAATGTAAGAGGTAAATACTTGGCAAGCTTAAAATTTTGAATAACTGTCATTATATATAAAATTTTGTGCCATAGAAGTATCATTTTAGCATTATTCAGGGAGGGCTGTGATTATTCTATGAATGATAGTTAACTTTTTCTTAAATTTGTTTAAATTACATATGGTGAAGTTAACTTTTTATTATTGTACATTGCTATGAGTCATGTAACCGCCACTACAATTGAAATGCAGAACGTTTCCATCACTTTGAAACATCGTCTAGTGCTGTCCCTTTGAACTCAAACCCTTTTCCCACCCTAGTACCTGGCACTTGGTGGCCTGTTTTCTGTTGATATAGTTTTGACTTTTCATATATATAATATGTAGTTTTTTGAGTCTGATTTCTTTCACTTAGCATATTGCATTTGAGATTCATCTATGTTGCTATTGTATCAATAGTTCCTTCTCTTTAATTGCTAAGTAATATTCCTTTTCATGGATGTTTTGGTGATTATGACCTAAACTGCTATAAACAGTAGTGTATAGATTTTGTGTGTGTGTAAGAACATAAGTTTTTAAAAAATATTTGTTTATTTATTTTTTGAGATGGAGTTTCTCTCTTATTGCCCAGACTGGAGTGCAGTGGCTCGATCTTGGCTCACTGCAACCTCCGCCTCCCAAGTTCAAGCGATTCTCCTACTTCAACCTCCCAAGTAGCTGGGATTACAAGTGCCTGCCACCATGCCTGGCTAATTTTTGTATTTTTAGTAAGAACGAGATTTCACCATGTTGGCCAGGCTGGTCTCAAACTCCTGACCTCAGGTGATCTGCCCGCCTCAGCCTCCCAAAGTGCTGAGATTACAGGCATGAGCCACCGCGTCCAGCCGTAAGTTTTTATTTCTTCTGAAATTCTTGGAGATAAATTCAGCAAGATGTAGACATTGAAAAACTTATTTCAAAATTTATATGGAAATGCAAGGGACAGGCTTGCCAAAACAACTTTTATGAAGAACAAAGTTGGGAAATAATGCTACTTTATCTTTCAATATTTTTTATACAGCTGCAGTAATGAAGACAATGTAGTATTGATGTAAACATAGACAAACAGAACAGTGGAACAGAATACAGAGTTTTGAAATAGACTCCCACATATATGGAAAACTTACTTTGACAAAGGTACAAAGGCAGTTCAGTGGAAAAAGGATAGTTTTTTTTTTGTGATGCTGAAACAATTGGATATCCATATGCAATAAGTTTAACTTTGATACATATCTCACACTATATATATTTTTAAAAACCCAAATGAATCATAGACCTAGTTGTAAAACCTAAAACTATAAAACTTCTAGAAGAAAACATAGGAAAAATTCTTTGTAACCTTGAGTTACGCAAATATTTCTTTAGATAAGCACCAAAAGCACAATTCATAAGAGTAAATTTTTATGTTTGAAGGTTTTTACTACTAATTTAGTTTCTGTGATAGATAAAGGATTATCCAGGTTATCTAATGTTTCTTGCGTGAGTTTTAGTAGAATGTCTTACTTTATTTTTTTTGAGATGGAGTCATTCCGTCACCAGGCTGGAGTACAGTGGTGCGATCATTGCTCATTGCAACCTCCGCCTCCTGGGTTCAAGTGATTCTCCTGCCTCAGTCTCCCTAGTAGCTGGGATTACAGGCGCGTGCCACCACGCCTGGCTAATTTTTTGCATTTTTAGTAGAAACGGAGTTTCACCATGTTAGCCAGGCTGATCTTAAACTCCTGACCTCAGGTGATCTGCCTGTCTCTGCCTCCCAAAGTGCTGAGATTACAGGCGTGAACCACCACGCCCGGCCAGTAGAATGTCTTATAAGGAATTTGTCTGTTTAATCTGAATTTAAATTTATGGGCATAGAGTTGTTTGTGATATTCCCTTTTATCCTTTTGATATCTGTAGGGTCATTAGTGATAAACCCCCTTTTCATCCTGATATTGGTTATTTTTATCCTTTTTATTTTGGTTAATCTGGCTAGAGATTTATCCATTGTCCAAGAATCTTTTCCAAGAACCAGCTTTTGGCTTCATTCATTTTCCCTATTTTTTCTGTTTAAAGTTTTATTGATTTCTGTTCTTTATTATTGCCTTCTGCTTTGGTTTTGTGTTTAATTTGCTCTTTTTTTCCTCTGTTTTCTTTTTTTTTTGAGGAGTCTCCCTCTGTCGCCCAGGCTACAGTGCAGTGGCGAGATCTTGGCTCAATGCAAGCTCTGCCTCCTGGGTTCACGCCATTCTCCTGCCTCAGCCTCCCCAGCAGCTGGGACTACAGGCTCACGCCGCCATGCCCGGCTAATTTTTTGTATTTTTAGTAGAGACGGAATTTCACCATGTTAGCCAGGATAGTCTCGGTCTCCTGACCTTGTGATCCGCCCACCTTGGCCTCCCAAAGTGCTGGAATTACGGGCGTGAGCCCCCGCGCCCGGCCTTCTTTTTCTTTCTTTCTTTCTTTTTTTTTTTTGAGACAGTCTTACTCTGTCACCCAGGCTGGAGTGCAGTGACAGGGATCTTGGCTCACTGCAACCTCCAGCTCCCGGGTTCAAGTGATTCTCCTCCTCCTTCAGCAGATTACAGGTGCTCAAGACCATACCCGGCTAATTTTTGTATTTTTTTAGTAGAGATGGGGTTTCACCAAATTGTCAAGGCTGATCTCGAACTCCTGACCTCAGATGATCCACCTGCCTCAGCCTCCCAAAGTGCTGGGATTACAGGCGTGAGCTACTGCGCCCGACCTTTTTCTCTGTATTCTTTCTTTCTGTCCTTTTTTTTTTTGAGATGGAGTTTCGCTTTTGTTGCCCAGGCTAGAGTGCAGTGGTGTGATCTTGGCTGACTGCAACCTCCGCCTCCCGGGTTCAATCCATTCTCCTACCTCAGCTTCCCGAGTAGCTGGTATTACAGGCATGCACCACCACACCTGGCTAATATTTTTTTTGTTTGTATTTTTGTATTTTTAGTAGAGATGGGGTTTCTCCATATTGGTCAGGCTGGTCTCTGACTCGCAACCTCAGGTGACCTGCCTGCCTCGACCTCCCAAAGTGCTGGGATTACAGGTGTGAGCCACCACGCCTGCCCTTCTCTGTTTTCTTCTTTTTTTTTTTTTTTTTTTGAGACGGAGTCTCGCTCTGTAGCCCAGGCTGGAGTGTAGTGGCACAATCTCGCTCACTGCAAGCTGCGCCTCCCGGGTTCACGCCATTCTCCTGCCTCAGCCTCCCAAGTAGCTGGGACTACAGGCGCCTGCCACCACGCCCGGCTAATTTTTTGTATCTGTAGTAGAGAGATGGTTTCACCGTGTTAGTCAAGATGGTCTGGATCTCCTGACCTCGTGATCCGCCCACCTCGGCCTCCCAAAGTGCTGAGATTACAGGCGTGAGCCACCGAGCCCGGCCCTCTGTTTTCTTAAGTGAAAGCTGGGGTTTGATTTTTGAAAGCTGGCGTTTGAGGCCTTAAGCATTTAATGCCATAAATTTCTCTTTATATACTACTTTAGTTGTATCCTACAAAGTTTGATGTTATATATTTATTTCATTCAGTTAGTAATTTTTTTTTTTTTTTTTTCTGAGACAGGGTCTGGTCCAGACGGAGAAACCCCGTCTCCAGCCCAGGCTGGAGTGCGGTGGTGTCATCTTGGCTCGCTGCAGCCTCCATCTCCCAGGCTCAAGCCATCTTTCCCACCTCACCCTCCTGACTAGCTGGGATTGCAGGCATGTGCCACCATGCCCAGCTTATTTTTGTATTTATTGTACAGACAGAGTTATGTTGCCCAGGCTGGACTAGAACTCCTGAACTAAAGCCACCTGCCTGCCTCAGCTTCCCAAAGTGTTAGGATTACAGGCGTGAGCCACTGCATCTGGCCAGTCACAACATATTAACTAAGGAAATAAGCTAATTATGGGATAGTATTTATAGTATGGTTCTACTTATGAATAATGAAAACACATGGAAAAATGAGGCCAGGCGCAGTGACTCAGGTCTGTAACCCCAGTGTTTTGGGAGGCTGAGGCAGGAGGATTGCTTGAGCCCAGGAGTTTGGAGCTCCTGAAACATCCAGGTAGTAGTGAGTTATGATTGCGCAACTGTACTCCAGCCTGAGTGACAGTGAGATGCTGTCTTTTTAAAAAACAAAACCAAAAAAGGTGGGGTGCTGTGGGGCATGCCTGTTATCTTAGCACTTTGGGAGGCTGAGGTGGGAGGATCATTTGAGGCCAGGAGTCAGAGACCACTCTGAGCAACAGAGAGAGAACTTACCTTTTAAAAAATCAATATATAAAAAATAGGGCCCAGCGCAGCAACTCCCCACACGTGGGAGGCCAAGGTGGGAGGATTGCTTGAGCCCAGGAGTTTGAAACCAGCCTGGGCAACATAGCGAGACCCCCATCTCTGCAAAAAATAAAAAAAAATTAGCCAAGCATAATGGTGTTTAAGGCTGCAGTGAGCTGTAATTGTGCCATTGTACTCCAGCCTAGCCTACAGAGCAAGACTGTCTCTCTTAGAATTAAAAACAAAACAAAAAAACAAGAAAAGGACTAATACTCATCAGTCTTCAGATACAGTATTACCTCTTGTTTGGAATTATGGGGACTTTCACTGTGTACATTATGTGTTTCTGTAGTATTTTCATTTTATTGCTTTGTACTCAGATAAAAGCTAAGATACAATCTGGACTCAACGAGTTCATCCTGATCTTTTGCTCTTTGGCTCTGATTTCCAACTGCACCATGATACTTGCAGATCATTTATATCAGTTACTTACTGCTGTGTGACAAATCACCCCAAAGTTAGTAATATACAACAAGAATTATGCTAACAGATTATCTGGAGTTTGAAAACTGGAAAGGGTAGAGTGGAGATGGCTTGTCTCTGTTCTGCGATATCTGGGACCTCAGCTAGGAAATCTCAAAGATGGGAAGTGACTTGACACTTAGGCACTAGAATCACCAGATGATTTGTTCTGTTGCATGTGGTTGAGCCTGGCTTCTAGCTGGGACCTTGCCTAGATTTGTTAGTTGGAACACCTACATGTGGACTCTCAATGTGGCTGCTTAGGCTTCCTCACAGGATGGTGACTGGGTTCTAAGAGCATGAGTCCCAAAAGAATGTGGTAGAAGCTGTATCATCTTTTGTTTATTGAGTTAGCATTTGAAGTCACACAGTGGTCACTTTCACTATAATCGTAAGCCTGCATGGATTCAAGTGGAAAGAACACGGGCCCTCTCTTAGGGAAGACTATCAAAGTCACATTGTAAAAAAGAATATGTGGGGTGGGAGATAGATAATGTTGTGGACATCACTGGAAAATACTAGCTGCCTCATCATGTAATTCCTCAAACATCTTTTCTAAGACAGGGTCTCACTCTCATCCAGGCTAGAATGCAGCTCACTGCAGCCTCTACCTCCTGGGCTCAAGTGATCCTCCTACCTCAGCCCTCTACCCCCCATCCGGTAGCTGGGACTATAGGTGTGCACCACCATGCCCAGCTAATTATTTAAATTTTTGTGGAGATGGAATGTCGCTGTGTTGCCCAGGCTGGTCTTGAACTCCTGGGCTCAAGCAATCCCATCTTGGCCTCCCAAAGTGCTGGGATTAATGGTGGGAGCCACTGTGCCCGGCTGATGCATTTGGATTTTATCCTCAGGGTACTGAAGGATATGAAATTAACAGATTTGTGTTTTAAGAAAATATCTTTGGTAATAGAATGGTGAATGGACTGGAGAGTCTAGTGAGAGATTCTGGTTAGGAAGCTGTGGTAGTAATACAGAAAAGAAGTGAGGAGGGTTGGAATTCTAAGGACAGATACTAAACCGAGTTAGGAGGTAGAACCAAGAAGATTAAGTCTTAAATTTTGTATTTTAGAAACGAGTTCTGGAAAACTTTTATGAATTTTGCTTGAGTGACTAAGCATATGGTAGATTAGAGGATATGAGTAATATGGCTTTTGGTAAAGAAGCTTCTTTTAGTCTAGGGCATTATGTTTGACAGCTCCTGAAACATATCCAGGTAGCCGTAGATGAGTAGGGGAGGCAGTTATGTCTGCAGTTCCGTTATTTAGGAGAGCAGTTTGGACTAGAGGCTGGAGTTGGCATTTTGCTTTACTATGGGAAATGAGAGAGATGGAAGTGGATTCAGTTGTTTGTGTTGGGAAAGTTGGGGGCAGATGGGTATACCTCAGTCCAGTAGCTGGGACGATAGGCGTGCACCACCACGCCCAACTAATTATTTAAATTTTTGTAGAGATGGGAGGTGGGTGACCCTGTGGGAGTTGGGCCAGGATGAAGTAGTGTGTGGAGGGATGGGGGTGTATTTGTGAGGGATTGGGCATGTGTGGTGGAGGTCGGTAAGGGAGCTGAAGGAATTCTTTTCATTTGGCTTCTCATTCTAGATGCAAAAAAAAGTTACTCAGCATGTAAAACACTAGTGTCACTTCCATGCAGGAAACTCTGCTCCTTGCTGTATGAAATAAATCCCTAGTCCTGAGGAGTTTTTAGGAGAGAGTTACAATGGATAAGAAGAAATAAAATACAAATTGTAAAGGTAAGAGAAAAAACAGGCCTGTTTGGGGTGTTTAGGGAAGGTAGTCTAAAAGTCTAGGAGGTGACATTTAGGCTGAGATAGGAAGAATAACAAGGCCAGGAGCAGTGGCTCACACCTGTAATCTCAGTACCTTGGAAGGCCAAGGCGAGTGTATCACAAGGTCAGGAGTTCGAGACCAGCCTGGCCAATATGGTGAAACCTCATCTCTACTAAAAATACAAAAATTAGCCAGGTGTGGTGGTGGTTGCCTGTAATCCCAGCTACTGGGGAGGCTAAGGCAAGAGAATTGCTTGAACCCAGGAGGTGGAGGTTGAAGTGAGCTGAGATCGTGCCACTGCACTCCAGCCTGGGTGACAGAGCGAGACTCCATCTCAAAGAAAAAAGGAAGAATAACAAAGAGCCAGCTGTGAAAAGAGTTGGGGGAAAAGGATTTTAGACAGATGGAACAGCACACACATTTTCTTTCTTTCTTTCTTTCTTTCTTTCTTTCTTTCTTTCTTTCTTTCTTTCTTTCTTTCTGTCTGTCTGTCTGTCTGTCTGTCTGTCTGTCTGTCTGTCTATCTATAACTATCTCTGTATTTTGAAAACCATGTGTTCAGGCCAGGTGTGGTGACTCACGCCTGTAATACCAGCACTTTAGGTGGCCAAGGTGGGCAGATCACCTGAGGCCTGGAGTTTGAGACCAGCCTGGCCAGTGTGCTGAAACCCAATCTCTACTAAAAAATACAAAAATAAATCTAGCCAGGGCCAGTGGCTTGTGCCTGTAGTCCCATCTCCTGGGGAGGCTGAGGCAGGAGAATTGCTTGAACCCAGGAGTCAGTGAGCTGAGATTGTGCCACTGCACTTCAGTGATGGAGCAAGACTCCATTTCAAAAAGAAAAACAAAAAACCATGAGTTCGTACAACTATTTCTAGTTCTAATCTAACACCACAGGGCTCATGCTAGTTTTCTCTTTCTATATTTTCAATTCTCTTTTCCTTCAGTGAGAAACATGGCTCCCACTATCCTTAATATATTTATTTGATCAGTTCTCCTGTATGTATCAATTGCCCATCACTGGGACATTCCATTGCACAAGTGTCCTGTTCATTTTGCTCATGCTGTAATATCCTATACCAGAATGATCTCTTCTTTCCAGATACGCTGCTCCTCAGTGCCAGTGCTGGACATAACTCTTATGTAGATGTGTGAGGGGTTATTCCAGTAGTCCAAACCAGACTTTGAAGTTGGCTTAGATTAGAGGTTTTTTATTTGATTTTAATTTAATTTAATTTAATTTTTGAGAAAGTCTCACTGTGTCGCCCGGGCTGAAGTACAGCGGCATGATCTCGGCTCACTGCCCCCTCCGCCTCCAGGGTTCAAGCAGTTCTCCTACCTCAGCCTCCCAAGGAGCTGGGACTATAGGCACAAGCCACTGCCCCTGGATAATTTGATTTTTTTGTGTTTTTTAGTAGAGACAAGGTTTCGCCACATTGGCCAGGCTGGTCTTGAACTCTGTAAGTCAAGTGATCAGCCCATCTTGGCCTCCCAAAGTGCTGGGATTACAGGCATGAGCCACTGCACCCGGCCTGTTTTCACCCAGGCTGGAGTGCAGTGGTGTGATCTTGGCTCACTGCAACCTCCACCTCCCAGGTTCAAGTTATTATCCTGCCTCGGCCTCCCAAGTAGCTGGGATTACAGGCATGTGCTACCACGTCTGGTTGATTTTTGTATTTTTAATAGAGATGGGGTTTCGCATGTTGGCCAGGCTGGTCTCGAACTTGCCTCTAGTGATCCGCCCACCTTGGCCTCCCAAAGTGCTAGGATTATAGACATGAGCCACTGTGCCTGGCCCGTAGGATATATTTTGGAGGGCTTAATTGGTGGGATTTTTTTTTTTTTTTTGAGATGAAGTTTCACTCTTGTTGCCCAGGCTGGAGTGCAGTGGCGTGATGTTGGCTCACTGCAACCTCCGCCTCCTGGGTTCGGGCAATTCTCATGCCTCAGCCTCCTGAGTAGCTAGGATAATGGACACGTGCCACCACGCCCGGCTAATTTTTGTATTTTTAGTGGAGATGGGGTTTCACCATGTTGGTCAGGCTAGTCACCTACTCCTGACCTCAGGTGATCCACCTGGCTCGGCCTCCCAAAGTGCTGGGATTACAAGTGTGAACCACCATGCCCGGCCTAATTGGTGGGATTTAACTGATGGGTTGGGTGTGTAATGTGAGGAAAATGGGAGGAAGTCAATAATGATTCTCAGCTTTTTGGCTTTCTGGATGGTTGATATTTACTATGATGGAGGTTTGGGAATAGAGGCACACATCAGGAATTTTGTTTTGAATATACTCATTTTAAGATGCCTGTGATATTTCTAAATGGAGATAGTGGTATTGAGTCAGTCTGGGGTGGGGAATATACTTAGGGAGTTTTTGTGCTATGTAGATGAGATTTATATTTGTGGTGTATGAACTAAGAGAATGGATGAAATCCGTTAAAGAGGTAATTAAAGAGATAACAAAGATGACGAGGGAATCTAGGAAGGAGGCTGGAGTGGAAAACCAGGGGAGTCATAAATCGAGGGACAATTGAAGAAAATACTCATTCTAGACCGTGAAAGAAATGTAGCAGAATTATCAGGTATTGTGCTCATCTAAGGTTGGTGATCGTAAGTTTATAGTGAGGTCAAATTTCCTGATAATGTGAATATTTTTTCTTTGTCAATCCCTGTTGACATAGATTCAGACCTAGGGAATGTGGGTGGTCGTTCATTTAGCCAGAAATGGGGCAAGGGATTTGAGAGTTTTGCTCATAGAAGGTAGTCGAGTGCTTGTCCAATAACCACAAAGGTCAAGTTGAATTATCTTTTTTTTTAAACAGGGTCTCACTTTGTTGCCCAGGCTGGAGTGCACTGTATGATTATGGCTCACTGTAGTGTGGACCTCCCTGGTCTCATGTGATCCTCCTATCTCAGCCTCCTGGGTAGCTGGGACCTCAGGCGCGTGCCCCCACACCTGCTAAATTTTGTGTTTTTTGTAGAGACGAGGTTTTACTATGTTGGCCAGCATGGTCTTGAACTCCTGGGCTCAAGTGATCTGCCCACCTCAGCCTCCCAAAGTGCTGGGATTACAGGCATCAGCTACCATGCCTGGCCTCAAGTTGAATTATCTGTCAACACAGGGTTTCTCTGAAATGATGCTATGAAATTCCCTAACAGTGGAAGCATCAGTTTTTTTTGTTTTGTTTTTTGTTTTTTGTTTTTTTTGAGACAGAGTCTCTCTTGCTCTGTCGCCCAGGCTGGAGGGCAGTGGCGCGATCTTGGCTCACTGCAAGCTCTGCCTCCCAAGTCTTGACTCAGTCTCCCGCGTAGCTAGTACTACAGGTGCCCGCCAGCACGCCCAGCTAATTTTTTGTATTTTTAGTGGAGACGGGGTTTCACCGTGTTAGCCAGGATAGTCTCGATCTCCTGACCTCAAGATCCGTCTGCCTTGGCCTCCCAATATGCTGGTATTACAGGCCTGAGCCACTGTGCCTGGCCAGAAGCATCAGTTTTTATATCTTACGTGTTTAAATTACAATGGCTATATTAAAGCAGAATATCCAGCCATATATCTATTAGGAAATGACACTAGTTATTTGTTGTAGTTTCAATGTGAACTTTCAGGTAATACAATTCTCTCAACTATCTGTATTTTTTAGAATTAAGTAATTAATGTTGGCATTTTCTTCCTGTGTGTTTGCTTGATTTATAGTTAGATTTTTGAGATTTTGTAATTGGCTTTTCAGTTGTGAATAAATACTGTTAACCTATATGCATATGTGTGTATGTGTGTATATATATGTATATTTACATGTACATTTTTTAGGAGAATCTTACTCTGTTGCCCAGGCTGAAGTGCGTTGCGTGTGATCATGGCTCACTGCAGCCTTGAACTCCTGGGCTCAAGTGATCCTCTTGCCTCAGCCTCCCAAATAGCTGGTACTGCAGACATGTGCCACTATGCTGGCTAATTTTTTTTTGAGACAGGGTGTGTGGCTCACCCAGGCTAGAGTGCAGTGGCGTGATCTTGGCTCACTGCAACCTCTGCCTCTTAGACTCGAGTCATCCTCCCACCTAAGCTTTTCAAGTAGCTGGGACCGCAGGTGCACGCCTCCCTGCCCGGCTAATTTTTGTATTTTTTGTAGTGATGGGGTCTTACTTTGTTGTCCATCCTGGTCTTGAATTCTTAGGAGCTCAAGAGGTCCACCTGGCTTAGCCTCCTAAAGTGCTGGGATTACAGGTGTGAGCCACTGCACCCAGCTGCCTTATTTTTTAATCATTTTTTAGAGACAGGGATCTCACTATCTTGCCTAGGCTGGCCTAGAAATCCTGGGCTCAAGTGATCATCCTGCCTCAGCCTTCTGAGTAGCTGGGATTACAGGAGTGAGTTACTGTGCACGACTTAACCTGTACTTTAATTGAGTACTTTTGTTAGGAATCTTCTAATAGTGTTTTAAAGTTTTCTTAAAGAAAAGTTTTTAGAATTATGTGTAAGATAATGATTACATCTATTTTCACTTGAATGATATGTCTTTATAACTACTTACAATTTTATTATTTTGGGCGAGGTGTGGTGTCTCACACCTGTAATCCCAGCACTTTAGGAGTCCGAGACGGGAAGATCGCTGGAGCCCAGGAGTTCAAGACTAGCCTGGGCAACATAGCAAGACCTTGTCTCTACAAAAAATAAAAACAATTAATTACTGGGTGTGGTGGTGCATGCCTGTGGTCCCAGCTACTTGGGAGGCTGATTTTGGGAGGATTGCTTGAGTCTGGGAGGTCAAGGATACAGTGAGCCGAGATCGTGCCACTGCACTTTAGCTTGGGTGACAGAGTGGGACCCTGTCTTTAAAAAAAAAAAAAAAGAAAATTTACTATTTCAAGAATTCTTATAAGTTTTCAGTTGAGTTGTGATGACAAAAAATTATTGGAATAGCTTTTGACTTAAAAGGCCCTCCACTGAGTTCAGCAGAATTTCTCTCCTCTGAAGACTGAATTATCTGAATTTGAGTTAACATTGTTTACTTCAGATAATTTTGACTAATCTTGAATTTCATATGCTAAAATTTCTTATGTGTTGGAAATTTTATTTGCTGTGGTAGTCTATTATAAATTAATAGATAAACAAAGGGGAAATAATATACCCTTGAATTCATTACGAAAAAAAACTGTGTTATTTTTAAAACCTCATTTATGAGCAACTGAATTTATAACAGAATAAACTTTAGAGCAAATTTACCTGTTCCATTATGTAAGTATTGTTAGCATGAGAGATATCCAAGTACATTAACTTTGAGTTAACTTTCAAAAATTTGTTACTCATGTATACCTTTTTGCTAATACAGTTCACATAAATACAGTGTAATTATATTTATGTATATTTTAAATAAAATATAACAAATTGTGTATATATATTTTTAATGTATATGTTTTCACATACTGATTGCTAGAGGGTTACTGAGTTTTACATCAGATTTCTTGCTTTATTTTTAGGAATCTGATTTGGGATTTTTTTTACCTTTCTTGTGTGTAAAGTAAATTTTAGTTAAGTTTTCATATTAAAGAGATAATTTTCAAGGATTTGGCTGTATTTGCCATAAATTAGTGGCCCTATTACAGGAAGTATCACGTAAATGCAAGGAGTCTGCCTAATCCAGCTGATTTCCTTTTGCATTGGCAATTAATGTATTCGTAATAGTAACTTATAGTAATGTGAGTTTTTGTTTGTTTGTTTGATTTAATTATTATTTTTTGAGACAGAGTCTCACTCTGTTGCCCAGGCTGGAGTGCAGTGGCGTGATCTCGGCTCACTGCAAGCTCCATCTCCCAGGTTCATGCCATTCTCCTGCCTCAACCTCCCGAGTAACTGGGACTATAGGCACCTGCCACCACACCTGGCTAATTTTTTTGTGTTTTTAGTAGAGACGGGGTTTCACTGTGTTAGCCAGGATGGTCTTGATCTCCTGACCTCGTGATAGGCCCACCTCTGCCTCCCAGAGTACTGGGATTATAGGCATGAGCCACCGTGCCCGGCCAGTAATGTGAGTTTTTATTAGCAAAACTCATAGAAAGAAAAACTCATTATCATATAACTAGTTTAATAGGAATGTTGGCTGGGCACAGTGGCTCATTCCTGTAATCCCAACACTTTGGGAGGCTGAGGTGGGCAGATTGCTTGAGCTCAGGAATTCGAGACCAACCTGGGCAACATGGCAAAACCGCATCTCTACAAAAAATTTTTTAAAAACTAGCTGGGCATGTTGGCATACACCTGTGGTCCCAGCTACTTGGGAGGCTGAGGTAGGAGGAAGGTTGAGCCCAGAAGGTTGAGGCTACAGGAGCCTGATTACACCACTGCACTCCAGCCAGGGCGACAGAGCAACACCCTCTCTGAAAAAAAAAAAAGAAAAAGAGGCCGGGCGCAGTGGCTCACGTTTGTAACCCCAGCACTTTGGGAGGCCTAGATGGGTAGATCATTTGAGGTCAGAAGTTCTAGATCAGCCTGGCCAACATGGTGAAACACCATTCTCTACTAAAAGTAGAAAAATTAGCTGGGCATGTGGTAGGCGCTTGTAGTCCCAGCTACTCAGGAGGTTGAGGCAGGAGAATTACTTTACCCCAGGAGGTGGAGGTTGCAGTGAGCCGAAATGGTGTCACTGCACTCCAGCCTGGGTAACAGAGCGAGACTGTCTCAAAAAAAAAAAAAAAAGGAAAAAAGCCACCTTTGATTTTCCTTGAGACCTTGATATAAAAAAAACAGTGCATTTTACATATGAAGGAATATGCCCCAAATACCTTCTTACTGTTGAAAAAGTAACTCAATAGCTGAAAAAATGATTGTTTTGGCCAATAGCCAAAGGCACAACAAATATTTCTTAGGAACACGGTTGATCACAATTAAAATCTGAGACCCTATGAGGTTAGAGCTTTCTGGGTTTTTACCTTTTTTAAACTGGCACTGTGTTTTTTTTGTTTTTGTTTTTGTTTTTTGAGACAGAGTCTTGCTCTGTTGCCCAGGCTGGAGCGCATAGGTGTGATCATGGCTCACTGTAGCCTTGATCTCCTGGGTTCAAGTGAGCCTCCTGCCTCAGCCTCCCGAGTAGCCAGGACCACAGGTGCGCACTACCAGCCTGGCTAGCTTTTTGGTTTTTTGTAGAGATGAGGTCTACTTGGGATGCCCAGGCTGTTCTCGAACTCCTGGACTCAAGCACTCCTCCCATCTTGGCTTCCCAAAGTGTTGGGATTACAGAGTGATCCACTGTGCCCAGCCTAAACTGGCTCTTTAACTACACTTGTTCAGGAAATTCATCACATTTTAGGGAACACAACAGGAACTATTATTCCCCAAATTAACAAATACTGCATTCCCCCATGAAATGTATTAAGTTTATACTAAGCATTGCTCTTAAATTTTATTTTATTTTTTGATGTGCGGTTTTTACCCTGGGTAAGAAAAATGGATGAATAATTGTATTAATATAAAGCATATGGTAAATCTGTTCTTGTCATTTGATACTTGGACTATCAACTTCATCGTTTTATTCTTTATTCACAAACTAGTATTTTCTAAAGAAAACACATTACTCTTTTAGACCGTGTTTTTTCTTTAGTATTAACACTGTAACAGTCTCTTCTCATTTCTTCCGTCTACTACATATGCATATGTAGAGCATATGTATTATGCTCTAACAAGGCTTAAGATTCTGATATGCTAGGCCGTTTTGTGACCTTACCTGAGAACTATGGGACTAGCTCTTACAACCAAGCCTCAAGGCATTTAATTCCTGACTTAGAAATATTACAAATGACTACATATCATAGGTTGCCAGTGTTGCTGGCTAATAAAAAACACCTCTGGCTGGGTGGAGTGGCTCATGTCTGTAATCCCAGCACTTTGGGAGGTTGAGGCAGGCAGATCACTCGAGGCCAGGAGTTCAATACCAGCCTGGCCACCATGGTGAAACCCCATCTCTAGTAAAAATACAAAAATTAGCTGGGTGTGGTGGCGTGCGCCTGTAATTGTAGCTGTGCTGGAGGCTGAGGCACAAGAATTGCTTGAACGTGGGAGATGGAGGCTGCAGTGAGCCAAGATCATGCCATTGCACTCCAGTCTAGACAACAGAGCGAGACTGTCAAAAAAACAAACAAAAACCTGTGTTTAATCAATGATTACTTAGTCATTGCATGAAAGATGTCTTCTATAAATGTTTTATTTTTATGTATTTTTTTAATAGTGAGTCTTGCCATGTTGCCAGGCTGATCTTGAACTACCTCAGCCTCCCAGAGTGCTGAGACTGCAAGTGTGAGCCATCATACTGGCCCTAAAATTTTTTTTGACAGTATTCTTTCCTCTGAACCCTTTAAGTTAAGAGTCATCTAAGCCGATATTGAACCATAGAGTTAGATGTACTTTCACATTCATACAGAGTTTTTTTTTTTTTTTTTTTTTTTTAAGATGGAGTTTTGCTCTTGTTGCCCAGGCTGAAGTGCAGTGGTGTGATCTCTGCTCACTGCAACCTCTGCCTCCCGGGTTCAAGCAATTCTCCTGCCTCAGCCTCCTGAATAGCTGGGATTACAGGTGCCCGCCACTATACCCAGCTAATTATTTTGTATTTTTAGTAGAGACGGGGTTTCATCATGTTGGCTAGGCTGGTCTTGCTGACCTCAGGTGATTCACCTGCCTCGGCCTCCCAAAGTGCAAAAATTACAGGCGTGAGCCACCAGGCCCGGCCTCATACAGATATTTCTTAAAGGCTACTAAAGGTATGGGAAATATTCATTTGCATACACTAAAAATGGGAGGATAAATTATTCCATTAAAATGTTGAGGATATTACCCTTTGTGTTATCTGTAGCTATAGTTTAGTCTGTCTAGAGAAATTAGAATAATGCATTTGATGTCACATAGCTGAGATTTCTACTAAATGTAAATTATGATCTTTTCATATTTTAAGTGTTGATAAAATATAGGGAGTATTACTGATATCTCAGAAATTCTGTTTTTGATGGAACTGTCTTGTACAGGTTTGTGTAATAAGTATTAGACTGTTAGAGAGGATGGGGACTAAAGTTTAGTTTAATATGCTAGACACTGAGCTGTTTTTAATGAGTATTATTTCATTTAATCTTCATAACCATATAAAAGTATTATTTTATTTATTTATTTATGTATTTAGAGACGTAGTCTCTCTCTGTCACCCAGATTGGAGTGCAGTGGCACAATATCAGCTCACTTCAAACTCCCTGTCCCGGGCTCAAGTGATTTTCCTGCCTCAGCCTCCCAAGTAGCTGGGACTACAGGCATGTGCCACCACGCCCAGCTAATTTTTGTATTTTTAGTAGAGATGGGGTTTTACCATGTTGGCCAGGCTGGTCTTGAACTCCTGATCTCAAGTGATCCACCCGCCTTGGCCTCCCAAAGTACAAGGATTACAGGCATGAGCCACTATGCCTGGCCTAAAGTAGGTGTTATTTAGCTATTACTTGTGCTTTACAAGAAAGGAAACAGGCGCAGAAAAGTCACACAGTTGCTGTTCTTTTTTTTACCCCAGTCTTTTAGACCCCAAATCAGTGCTTCTTTCTGAAAAATATGAATTGAGCAGTGTTCTGGCCTTCTGGGACTTTTAAGTGAATAAGAAATAAAGGGATGTATTAAACAGTATATGTGCTGCTTTTATGAAGTTTAAGGAACATGAAAGTACCACTTAAGTATTTGGGAGGTTAAGGAAGGTCTTATAGAGCAGTTCATGTTTGAGGTGAGTATTGAATTTTTTGTGTGTTTTTTTTTGAAATGGAGTTTGTTTTGCTCTTGTTGCCCAGACTGGAATACAGTGGCGCGGTCTCGGCTCACTGCAACCTCCATCTCCCAGGTTCAAGCGATTCTCCTGCCTCAGCCACCCGAGTAGCTGGGATTACAGGTGCCTGCCACCACACCCGGCTAATTTTTTGCATTTTTAGTAGAGATGGGGTTTCACCATGTTGGGCAGGCTGGTCTCCAACTCCTGACCTCAGGTGATCTGCCTGCCTCGGCCTCCCAAGGTGCTGGGATTATAGGCATGAGCCACCATGCCTGGCCGATTTTTTTTTTTTTTTTTTTTTTTTTAAAACATGGTTTCAAGTTAATGCTGCTATTTTAAACCATTTACACCTTGGTATTTTCAACAGTGATGAAATTAGCATGTATTACTATGGAAGCAAAAACAATGTGAGAAATATTACCTAATAAACATTCAGACGTGGTATTGAGCACAGTATGTTACATTATAACTTTTTATTTTCTGTTATTTTCTTAATATTTTGCTGTTAAGAATTTAATAACCCTAGATGTAATATGATTTCTTTCACTACAGATGTCCTCCTCGCACTTTCTTACCAGCCCTTTGCAAAATTTTTCTTGATGAAAGTGCTCCAGACAATGTATTAGAGGTGACAGCCCGTGCCATAACATACTACTTGGATGTATCTGCAGAATGTACCCGAAGGATTGTTGGGGTTGATGGAGCTATAAAAGCACTTTGTAATCGTTTGGTTGTAGTTGAACTTAACAACAGGACTAGCAGAGACTTAGCTGAACAATGTGTAAAGGTAAGTGTTATTTATTGGCTCATTACTTATTTTTCTCGGACCTCTCAGGGATGAGTATTGGCTCATTTAAACATCACTTAGAAACTGAAAAATATATTTACTAAAAAATAAAATTCTTCCTATTTTCAGTCTTACTTTGTTGAGAGTAGTTGAGAACAGTGGAAATCAGAACCCTTGTGGTACCAAAGGAGGTCCCATAGGCTTGGGAAAAGAAATCTTATCTTAGAAGGAAAACTGTAGGTCATTGCTATGTTCTGTGCTGCTTCAGTGCACTTCAGTTCCTGGTAGTCTCTTAGAGATAGGTTATCCCTGTTCTTACCCCAAATAATTTTGTATTATAGTAGTAACAATCACCACAACAGCCACCACCACCCACCAGTGCTAGGCATTATTCTGAGCACTTTAAGGTATTAACTCATTTAATCTTCACAGCGACTCTATACAGGATAGGTTGGTGCCAGGAATATTATCTTTTTTTTGTTTTTTTGAGACAGTCCCTATGTTGCCTAGGCTGGGATGCAGTGGCACAATGTCGGCTCACTGCAACCTCCGCCTCCCAGTTCTAGTGATTTTCCTGCCTCAGCTTCCCAAGTAGCTGGGACTACAGGTGCCCACCACCATGCCTAGCTAATTTGTTTTGTATTTTTGGTAGAGATGGGGTTTCACTATGTTGGCCAGGCTGATCTTGAACTCTTGACCTTGTGATACCCCTGCCTTGGCCTCCCAAAGTGCTGGAATTATAGGCGTGAGCTACCACCCCCTGCTGAATATTATCATTTCTATGTTACAGATGAAAAAAATTCAAGTATACTGAGGTTAAGGAACGTACTTGGGGAGTAGTGAGCAGCAGAGCCAAGACTTAAAGTTTAGGAATTTGAAGATTAGGAAGTCTGGTTCTAGGGCCCAGGGATTTAACTATTTTGCTGTATTCCCTGTAGCGTAAGCTGTTGTCTTTATGTAACTCTAAAACTTTGTGTAGTTCTAAAAGCATTAGTACTATATTTTACATTTAGTACTAAATTAATACATTTAGATTTTACATGATTTTATTTTATTTTATTTGAGGCAGTCTTGCTCTGTCTCCCAGGGTGAAGTGCAGTGGTGCAATCTCAGCTCACTGCAACCTCTGCTTCCTGGGTTCAAGCGATTCTCCTGCCTTAGCCTCCTGAGTAGGTGGGACTACAGGTGTGTGCCACCATGTCTGGCTAATTTTTTGTATTTTCAGTAGAGATAGGATTTCACCATGTTGGCCAGGCTGGTCTCGAACTCCTGACCTCAGGTGATCTATCTGCCTTGGCCTCTAAAGTGTTGCTGGGATTACAGGCTTGAGTCACTGTGGCCAGCCCCTGATTATTATTATTATTATTATTTTATGATTTCTGCTTCATTCTTTTTATGATTCTTGCCGCTTTAGGTTAGCAGTTCTCAAATTTTTTGTCTCAGGATCCCTTTACAAGTCTTAAATAATTGAGGATACCCAAAGAGCTTTTGTTTATATAGGTTTTGTCTATTTATTTAGCATATTAGATACTGAAACTGATAAATTTAAAATATTTATCTTAGAGTAATTACATGTTATACATAATAGCTTTAATGAAAAATAACTTTTTTTTGTTTTGTTTTGAGACAGAGTCTCGCTCTGTTGCCCAGGCTGGAGTGCAGTGGCACAATCTCGGCTCACTGCAAGCTCCGCCTCCTGGGTTCACACCATTCTCCTGCCTCAGCCTCCCGAGTAGCTGGGACTACAGGCGCCCGCCACCACACCTGGCTAATTTTTTGTATTTTTAGTAGAAGCAGGGTTTCACCGTGTTAGCCAGGATGGTCTTGATCTCCTGACCTCGTGATCCACCCGTCTCGGCCTCCCAAAGTGCTGGGATTACAGGCGTGAGCCACCGTGCCCGGCCAAAAAATAACTTTTTAAAATAAACAAAGTTAGTGAGAAGACTGGAATTGTTAGGCATTTTTGCAAGTCTCTTAAGAACACTCTGTCTTTACAGTAGACAGCTGGATCTCCTATCTGCTTCTGCATTCAGTATAGTACAATCTCACACCATGCTTAGCTTCTGGAAAATGTTACCCTAGACTCATGAGAATGAGAATGAAAAAGACAAATAGTGTTAGAGTATTATTACAAGCTTTTGCTAAATTACTTGTAGTTCTTTAGCTTGCGATACAGATTTCACTTTCTAAACCTGCACTGTCCAGTATGGTAGCCAAGTGAGTCTACCGAGCACTTCAAATGTGGCCACTCCAAATAGAGATGTGTTATAAGTATAAAGTATACTTGCAGTTTTAAAGACTATACATAAAAGACTATAATATATATCAGTAATTTTCTATATTGATTTCATGTTGAAATGATGATGCCTGGATATATTGGGTTAAATAAAATATTATTATTATTATTATTATTTTTGAGATGGAGTTTCATTCTTGTTGCCCAGGCTGGAGTGCAGTAGCACGATCTCGGCTCACCACAACCTCCGCCTCCCAGATTCAAGTGATTCTCCTGCCTCAGCCTCCTGAGTAGCTGGGATTAGAGGCATGTGCCACCATGCCTGGCTAACTTTATATTTTTTAGTAGAGATGGGATTTTTTTCATGTTGGTCAGGCTGGTCTCAAACTCCCAACCTCAAGTGATCCGCCCGCCTCGGCCTCCCACAGTGCTGGGATTACAGGCGTGAGCCACTGCGCCTGGCTATTACTATTATTTTTTGAGACAGAGTCTCACTCTCTTGCTCAGGATGGGAGTGCAATGGTGTGATCATGGCTTACTGCAGCCTCGACCTCCTAGGCTCAAGTGATCCTCTAGCTTCAACCTCCTGAGTAGCTGGGACTATAGCACATGCCACTACTATGCCTGGCTAATTTTTGTATGTTTTGTAGACATCAGATTTTGCCATGTTGCCCAGGTTAGTCTTGAACTTCTGGGCTCAAGCGAACTGCCCACCTTGGCCTCCCGAAGTGCTGGGATCACAGATGTGAGCTACCACACCCATCTGAAATATATTATTAACATTAATTTCATTTGTTTCACTGTTCTGTTTTTAATGTGTCACTAATAAATTTGGAGAGTGCATTATTTCTGTGATTCTTGAAAATCAGGCTTGCATTCTTTCGTTACGTTTGTTTTACTATTATAGGTATTAGAACTGATATGTACTCGGGAGTCAGGAGCAGTCTTTGAGGCTGGTGGTTTGAATTGTGTGCTTACCTTCATTCGTGACAGTGGACATCTAGTTCATAAAGACACCTTGCACTCTGCCATGGCTGTGGTATCAAGACTCTGTGGCAAAATGGAGCCTCAGGATTCTTCTTTAGAAATTTGTGTAGAATCTCTGTCTAGTTTATTAAAACATGAAGATCATCAGGTAAATAAGTTGCTGTTATATACTTTCCATTTTCAGAAAGTGATTTTTGTAGTGTCCCCTATTTATAATTATGATTAATTTGTACTTTTCACTTGATGAAATAGAGGTAATTCCATCTTCTTTCTCTCATCTCTCCACGTGGTAATCTCCATTTTGGGAATGAAACTTTTCAGATTATAGATGTGATATATGTTTATTCTTAAAATTTAAATACCATAAAAATATTTTTACAGCTGTACTTGTACTGAGTATAATTTTGTTGACTTGGTGCAGTTTTGTTGACCTGATTTTGTTGACTTAAGATAGATCTCATTTAAAGTAAATAAGACAGTATTTTTTATTTTTATTATTTTTTGTGAGACAGAGTCTTGCTCTGTCGCCCAGGGTGGAGTGCAGTGGCATGATCTTCACTCACTGCAACCTCTGCCTCCTGGGTTCAAGAGATTCTCCTGCCTCAGCCTCCTGAGTAGCTGGGATGACAGGCACCCACCACCATGCCTGACCAATTTTTGTATTTTTAGTAGAGACAGGGTTTCACCATATTGGCCAGGCTGGTCTTGAACTCCTGACCTTGTGATCCGTCGGCCTCGGCCTCCCAAAGTGCTGAGATTACAGGCTTGAGCCACTGCGCCAGGCATAAGACAGTATTTGTAATCTTATCTGTAAACCCTTACTGAATTAGCATACTTTGGAAAATAAAACTTGACTTTTAATGCCTTTTTATTGTTCAGATGTTATTTTCAGTTGATATAGATTATCATGACAAATTACACATAATAATAGTTAATATTTTTGAGCTTTTACTATCCATCTAGATTCTTTATATGTGTTACCTCATTTAAGCTAACACAATGAAATATAGGTACCATTAATATCCCCATTTTACAAATGAGGGAACTGAGGCCTTAAGCAGTTTAAGTAACTTCCTTGGATTATACAGTTAGCAGTATATGGAGTTATGATTCAAATCTAGGCAGATCACATGCTTAATCACTTTGCTACAGTTGCCTTTCTTGTAGTGTCAGTATTGAAATGATCATTACTAACCCTTTGTGGGTGAATTTTATCTGTGGGCATTTTCTTCCCATTGTTAGGTTTCAGATGGAGCTCTGCGATGCTTTGCATCACTGGCTGACCGATTTACCCGTCGTGGTGTTGACCCAGCTCCATTAGCCAAGCATGGATTAACTGAGGAGCTGTTATCGCGAATGGCTGCTGCTGGTGGTACTGTATCAGGACCATCATCAGCATGTAAACCAGGTCGCAGCACCACAGGAGCTCCTTCCACCACTGCAGATTCCAAATTGAGTAATCAGGTGTCAACAATTGTAAGTCTGCTCTCAACACTTTGCAGAGGCTCTCCGGTAGTAACACATGTAAGAATGTTTTTGAATCTTTGCTTTTTTATCTTCAGAAAAAGTGTTTTTATATAATGCTAATATATTAAACTTCTTTCTTCCCATTCTCTTTCTAGGATCTTTTGAGGTCGGAGCTTCCAGATTCAATTGAAAGTGCATTGCAGGGTGATGAAAGATGTGTGCTTGATACTATGCGTTTGGTTGACCTTCTCTTGGTGCTATTATTTGAAGGACGAAAAGCTTTGCCAAAGTCTAGTGCTGGATCTACAGGCAGAATCCCAGGACTCCGGAGATTAGATAGTTCTGGGGAGCGCTCACATCGGCAGCTGATAGATTGTATTCGAAGTAAAGATACCGATGCACTTATAGATGCAATTGACACAGGAGGTCAGAAAATATTTTTTTTAAATACAAAAAGAAAGTTGTGAGATAAGCATATAGGCAGTTCCTAGATTTTGGACAGTACTCTTAGAAATCCAGATAACAAAGTGGCACCCCTTCAATATTATTCTCCACTCTCCCTGTGTATAATTGTGTAATTATCAGCTTGGTTCATGGTGAAACCTGAATAAATGCTTGTTGAATGAGTAAAACTTCTATAAAGTTTGAAATTTCTGTTTTATTACCTGAAGGAGATTTTGTAAATTCTAAGATTTTCTCAAGATTGATGGAAACTGATGTGAATGAATTATAATAATGCAGATTTTTTTGACTGCTGCATGAGGTGATCAGCAAATACAAATTCCTGAAAGATGCTTCTGGGTCATCAGATTTGTTCTTCTGTGTTCTTTGGATTATAGATGTGGATTAGCCGCTTTTAGCAACTACTGCCTTATTGTGTATTTAGTGTTTTCCTTTCTTATTTCATGTTTGTTTTTAAGACTTAAAGCCTTGTGAATCCCCAGTGGCTTAAAAATTTTCAAATATTTTTTCTTCTTGTTTTTGCAGTGGGGACAGAGTCTTGCTCTGTTGCACAGGCAGGAGTGTAGTGGTACAGTCTTGGCTCACTGATCCTCTGCCTCCTGGGCTTGAGTGATTCTCCTGTCTCAGCCTTCCGAGTAGCTGGGATTACAGGCATGTGCCACCACACCCGGCTTATTTTTGTATTTTCAGTAGGAACGGAGTTTCACCATGTTGGCCATGCTGGTCTTGAACTCCTGACCTCAAGTGATCCTCCCACCTCGGCCTCTCAGAATGCTGGGATAACAGGTGTGAGCCACCGTGCCTGGCCTTAAATACTTTTTCTTAGCTGACCTCAGGTTTCTGATTATGTACTACTTTATAGTTGAACTAAATATTTAAAACACTCTCGGCCGGGCGCGGTGGCTCAAGCCTGTAATCCCAGCACTTTGGGAGGCCGAGGCGGGTGGATCACGAGGTCAGGAGATCGAGACTATCCTGGCTAACATGGTGAAACCCCGTCTCTACTAAAAATACAAAAAACTAGCCGGGCGTGGTGGCGGGCGCCTGTAGTCTCAGCTACTTGGGAGGCTGAGGCGGGAGAATGGCGTGAACCCGGGAGGCGGAGCTTGCAGTGAGCCGAGATCACGCCACTGCACTCCAGCCTGGGAGACACAGCGAGACTCCGTCTCAAAAAAAAAAAATAAAATAAAAAATAAAACACTCTCTTGGCTCTTTATTTAGATGATGACTAATGACAATCTTAAAATGGTTCAGTCTTTAGAAAAGTTTTATATTATTTTATTGACTTTAAAAATACATTTTCTTTTTTTCTTCAAAATTTCAGCCTTTGAAGTAAATTTTATGGATGATGTAGGTCAGACTCTATTAAACTGGGCCTCTGCTTTTGGAACTCAGGAAATGGTAAGCTAATAAAGCTAGTATTTAAATTAAAGATAGATATATTAATAAAAAGCAGCTTTATGATTCGTTATCATTTTACAGGTAGAATTTCTTTGTGAGAGAGGTGCAGATGTTAATAGAGGTCAAAGGTCATCATCATTACATTATGCTGCATGTTTTGGAAGACCTCAAGTAGCAAAGGTAAAGTCTAGGTTTTAAAATTACTAATTTTTAACATTTACATGGTTTAAAAATTAGAATGATATAAAACCTTTTATTTCCATGCCATCCCCATCCACTTCATTCCCCCTTACTATAAGTGTTTCTTTTTAGTGTTTCCTAATGCAGATTCAATAATAACATATATATATATGTGTTTCCTCCTTTTCTTATACACTCACCTGTACTTTGTTTTTTTACTTAATAATATAAATTAGAAAAAAAGTTCTCATGTAGAGAAAGTTCTCATGCATATCCTGTACTACAAGTTTATTCAACTAGTCACCTAGTGTTGAACATGTGATTGTTTCTAATTTATTACTCTTGGCAATGAATAACTTTGCCTATATTTTCTGCTGTTTGTATTAATCAATAAAATGTCCCTTTTTAAAAAAATTTTTTTTAGACAGGGTTTTGCTCTGTCACCCAGGCTGGACTGCAGTGGCACAGTAGCAACTCACTGCAGCCTTGAATTCCTGGGTTCAAACAATCTGGTGCCTCAGCCTCCTGAGTGGCTGGGATTATAGGCGTGTGCCATCATGCCTGGCTAATTTTTGTACTTTTAGTAGAGACAGGGTTTTGCCGTGTTGACCAGCCTGGTCTCAAACTCCTAGCCTCAGGTGATCTGCCTGCCTTGGCCTTCCAAAGTGCTGGGATTATAGGGTTGAGCCACTGCACCCAGCCAGATACTCTGTTTGTACAAGAATCACTTGACTCAGACTAGCAAAGGATTTTTGAGAGTTATTTTTATAGTTAGAGAAATTGAGGTTCAAAGAGGTTAAATGAAAAGGTTTACATCAAATATATGAACTAGATGTCTATAATCTGCCAATTGTGAAGTTATTTGGCATAGTACGAGGTTAGTCCACTCTGAAGTTGGGCATACCTGGATTTAAGTCTCAGCTTATGCACAAAAAAGGCTGTGTGACCTTGGACAATTTATTAAGTTTATCTGTAAAATAAGTATATATTCTTAGCAAGATTATTGTGAGAATTAGAAACAATATTGTATAGATTTACTGTAGTTACCAGCATATTGTAGGTGCTCAAATGGTAGCTGCTATTATTGTCATCTTTACACTACAACAAAATTTTCAGTAACAGGTTAGTAGCTTTCTAGCCTGAGAACGGTGGCCTCTTCAAGCCTGAATTCTGTTTGTTTGAATTGGTTAGTTTTTAGAGAGAATGTTGCTTCTGAGGGTGACTAATACTAAGTAAACAAAGAGGTTTTAGAGTTTCCCTTTCAAGTGCTTTTAAAGTCAACCGTTAACAAAAAAGTTTTTATTGAGCCATTGTGATTAAGTAGTTGGGGTATGAAATTATGAAAGGTTTAAGGTGTTAGTGGGTATAGATGGATATATTGATGACTTTTATTTTTGAAACAGGGTCTTGCTCTGTCTCGCAGGCTGGAATGCAGTGGCACAATCATAGCTCATGTAACCTTGAATTCCTGGGCTCAAGTGATCCTCCTGCCTCAGCCTCCAGAGTCCCTAGAACTACAGGCGTGTGCCACCATACTGGCTAATTTTTATTTTTATTTTATGATTTATTTATTTACTTATTCATAGAGATGAGATCTCACCATGTTGCCTAGGCTGATCTTGAACTCCTGGCCTCCAGTGATCCTCCGATGTAGCCTCCCAAAGTGCTGGGATTACAGGTGTGAGCCACCACACCTGGTTGACTTTTTGGTCTAAAATTTAATTGGACTTAACTTGGTAATTGGCAGTATATAGGAGGCGATGTCGTTGATTGTCAGGTCATAAACTATAACAGTACCTGTCTTAAAGAAATTGGGAGGTGGGGTTTGATGGAGAAAGTGATATGTTAAGATGGAACATACTTAATTTGGGAAGATGATAAATAACCAAGTACAATTAATTTGTAAGTTTTTCAAGATATGAATAGGCTGCTTTTTTGTTTTTTGAGATGGAATTTCGCTCTTGTTGCTCAGGCTGGAGTGCAATGGTGCGATCTCGGCTCACCTTAACATCTGCCTCCCGGGTTCAGGCGATTCTCCTGCCTCAGCCTCCCAAATAGCTGGGATTACAGGCATGCGCCACCATGCCCGGCTAATTTTGTAGTTTTAGTAGAGACGAGGTTTCTCCGTGTTGGTCAGGCTGGTCTTGAACTTCAGTCCTCAGGTGACCCACCCGCATTGGCCTCCCAAAGTGCTGGGATTATAGAATAGGCTGCTTTTAAGGTACTAAGTGCAAAGGCAGAGATTTGGATTGCCACCTACTTGATTAAGTAATTCTGGAAAATCTTTCGTTTACATAGTTGGATGTCAAAGAAATAAAGTATTGTTATATTCAAATTAAATGCTTTTCTTCTCTAGACTCTGTTACGACATGGTGCAAATCCAGATCTGAGAGATGAAGATGGGAAAACTCCATTAGATAAAGCTCGAGAAAGGGGTCATAGTGAAGTAGTAGCTATTCTTCAGTCTCCAGGTGAGTGCTACATTCTTTTCCTTTTAAGCCATCTGCTGTTATTTTTCATCTTTCACTTCCATAGCTTTCTGTAGACGCATTAACATTATATAAATGAACTATTCCTATGAAGTCAAATAATTATATATGTATATCCTTACATTTGATAAACCTTTAACAGCTTAATCTTTTATGTTCTTTGAGACCATGACTGCCTGATTCCAGAATGACCAAAATCTGAAATTCAAGAAATATGAGAATGTCAGATAAAGAATACTTTGGTGGTGTTTAGATAGGGTAGTTTGACAAAAGTTTTAAGTTTTCAGAGAGTTGAATCCAGAAGCTCTGTGAAATAATTTTTGGAACCAAGTGGAATATCCAAAATTACCTCCTTAATTTGTTATTGAGCTCATTGAAGTTACTGATGCTCTTCAATATTGCAAGCATAATTGAAACCGTGTTCTAATTTCAGTTTATTTGTTAATTAAAGATAATTATTGTTCGAAGTTGGATATATCTTAAGGTTTTTTCCTTGAAAGCAAAAATTTCCAAAAAAGTATTTCTTTAAAAAATATTTGTCTGCAGGTGATTGGATGTGTCCAGTTAATAAAGGAGATGATAAGAAAAAGAAAGATACAAACAAAGATGAAGAAGAATGTAATGAGCCCAAAGGAGATCCGGAAATGGCACCCATATACTTGAAAAGGTTATTGCCAGTGTTTGCACAAACATTTCAGCAAACTATGCTGCCTTCAATAAGGTAGTTATTCATACTATTTGTATGTGTTAGTCAAATTACACCAATTATATGGTTTTATTTATCTCCCTTTTCCAGAAGGATTTGAGGTTTATTTTAATGTTAAAAAGGTATGGTAAGAATAAAAATTAGATCAGAAGTGGGAAGTCGTATCTTTTCTTCTGATGATCTGAATGAAGAGGAGGGAGGTTTAGAAAAGATTCCTAGATTCTTAACAAATTTTTGGTAGGTCTCTGAATATTAAATCTCTATTTGATAAGTATTGCAAACACTTATTGAGATTTTTGGAAGCCTGTTGGTAGGGGCAGTATGAGATGGCCACTGGAGGAGTTATACAGATAGATGAGACTTGGCTCTTGCTTACTCTTCCCCTTGTGGGCTAGTAAGGCTGTATGTGGGTAAAACACAGAGTGATAAGTGGTAGATTAAGCACATATTCAAGGTTCTCTGGGAATATAGATGATTTAACAACTAATTGGGCTGGACAGATTGGAGACAGTTTTATGCAGAGGTGAGATTTAAATTGTGGTTTAAAGGACACTTAGGATTTTTCTAGGTAGACAGATTTGGAAGCATGGGTGAAGAAGAGTATGTGCAAATGCATGAAGGTATAAATCCATCCATCAGGAACTCCTTGTGGCTCTCCCTCTACAGTGCATCCATAGCTTGCTATTTCTTTTCATCTTTTGCTAGTCAGTACTCTGATCCAAACCTCAAAGACAGTGGTTTGATCACTGTAGTGGCCTCTTAATTAGTCATTCTGCTTTTTCTCTCTTGCTCCTTTACAATGTTTGTACATATTAGGCTGAATTATATCTGTAGATGTGTGTGTGTATATATATTTTTAATTACTTAATTTTTTGAGACAGGATATCGCTGTCACCCGGGCTGGGGTGCAGTGGCTGGATCATGGCTCACTGCAGCCTCGACTTCCTGGGCTCCAGTGATTCTCCCACCTTAGCCTCCCGAATAGCTGGGACTACAAGTGTGCCACCGTACCCAGCTAATTTTTTGTACTTTTAGTATAGATGGGGATTCACCGTGTTGCCCAGGCTCGTCTCAAACGCCTGGGTTCAAGTGATTGCCCACCTCAGCCTCCCAGGTGCTGGGATTACAGACATGGGCCACTACACCTGACCATATATATTTTTAGAGACAAGTCTTGCTCTGTCACCCAAGCTGGAGTGCAGTGGCACAATTATAGCTTACTGTAACCTTGAACTCCTGTGCTCCAGCAGTTCCCTACCCCAGCCTCTCAAGTAGCTAGGACTACAGATGTATACCGCCTTGCCTGACTAATTCTTAAATTTTTTGTAGAGACGTGGTGTTGCTCTTTTGCCCAGGGTGGTCTCGAACTCCTAGCCTCAATTGATTTTTCTGCCTTGGCCTCCCAAAGTGTTGGGATTCTAAGTGTGAGCTTCTGCATTGCACCTGGCCCTGGCCTGAGAATTATGTACTTTTTTTTTTTTTTTTTCTTAATTTTTTTAGAGACAAAGTCTTGCTGTCTTGTCTAGGCTGGAGTGCAGTGGCACAGTCACAGCTTACTGCATATTTGAACTCCTGGGCTCAAGGAATCCTCCCACCTTAGCTTACTGAGTATCTAGGACTACAGGTGTGCACCACCACACCAGCTAATGTTTTTATTTTTTTGTGGAGATGAGGTCTGGCCATCTTGCCCAGGCTGGTCTTAACTCCAGGGCTCAAGCAATCCTCTGGCCTCAGCTTCCTGAAGTGCTGGAATTACAGGCATGAGCTACCGCACTTGACTTGAGAATTATATATTTAGATCATAATTATATCACACTACTTTCTAGTTTGAATCCTTCATAGCTTCCAGTTGGCTTTAACTAAAACTCAGCTTCTTAACCCTTAGGCTTGCAAGTTCTTAGATAATCCCAACCCAGCTCTCCACCTGAGTATTACCTAATATTTGGCCCATTACACTTATGCTAGCCTTCTTTCTATTTGTGGAACCCTCCAAGCACATCCTTGCCTTAGGGCTTTTGTACTTATTTGTCATCTGCTTGAGACTTTCTGTCCCCACATCTTCTGAATGGGTGTTTGCTTCTTATCATTCAGATCTCAGTTCAAATGTTACATCAATTGAAGTCTGTCTCCCTGATTTAAATTTACCCTGTTACACTTTTTTTTTTTTTTTTAATTTGAGACGGAGTCTCGCTCTGTCACCCAGGCTGGAGTGCAGTGGCTGAATCTCAGCTCACTGCAAGCTCCGCCTCCCGGGTTTACGCCATTCTCCTGCCTCAGTCTCTCGAGTAGGTGGGACTACAGGCGCCCGCCACCACGCCTGGCTAGTTTTTTGTATTTTTTAGTAGAGAAGATGGGGTTTCACCGTGTTCGCCAGGACGGTCTTGATCTCCTGACCTCGTGATCCGCCTGTTTCGGCCTCCCAAAGTGCTGGGATTACAGGCTTGAGCCACCACATCCGGCGCCTGTTACACTTTTTTTTTATCAATAATGTTTTACTGACTTTACAAAGCTTACGATATCTTGGCTGGGTGCGGTGGCTAACGCCTGTTATCCCAGCACTTTGGGAGGCTGAGGCAGGTGGATCACTTGAGGCCAGGAGTTTGAAATCAGCCTGGCTAACATGGCAAAACCCATCTCTATGAAAAATTAAAAAATTAACTGGATGTGGTAGCGCTTTTCCATATTCCCAGCTACTCAGGAGGCTGAGGCAGGAGAATTGCTTGAACCCAGGAGGCGGAGGTTGCAGTGAGCTGAGATGGCGCCACTGCATTCCAACCTAGGCACCAGAGCAAGACTCCATCTCAAAAAAAAAAAAAAAAAAAAAAAAAAAAGGTTACACTATCTGAAATACTGCTTTTTGGGGGCTTTTGTTTGTTTTATTGTCTCTTTAAGGTAAGCACCATGAGAACTGGTGAGATTCAAGTACCTTATGTACTGCTGCATTCCTACAAAGGCAAGGAGGTATAGAATAGGGCCTGATCCTTAGGTCCTCAGTAGATACTTACTGAATGATTGAATGAGTGTGTTTTGTTAGCAGTTGCAAATATTTCAGTATTAATGGAGTACAGGATACATTTGGAAAGCTCAGAGAGTAACGTTAAGAAAGTAGAGAGGAGCTTTTTATAACCTGTGAAGGCTTTTGTAGGCCATGTGAAATGATCTTGGCTTACTGCAGCCTCTGCCTCCTGGGTTCAAGTGATTCTCCTGCCTCAGCCTCCCAAGGGTTTAACAGGGATTACAGGCATGCACCACCATGCCCAGCTAATTTTTGTAGTTTTAGTAGAGATGGCATTTTGCCATGTTGGCCAGCGTGGTCTTGAACTCCTGACCTCAAGTGATCTGCCTGCCTCAGCCTCCTAAAGTACTGGGATGACAGGGGGTGAGCCACCGCGCCCGGCCCTTTAGACATTTTTAAACAATGTTTTAGCTGCAGGGTCTCACTGTCGCACAGGCTAGAGTATAGTGGAGTGCTCATAGCTTACTGCAATATCAAACTCCTGGGCTCAAGGGATTTTCCCACCTCAGCCTCCCAAGCACCTGCGACCGCAGTTGTGCACCACTGCGCCAGCTAATTTTTTGGGGGAGGACAGGGTGGCTCACTCCGTCACCTAGGCTAGAAGGCTCACAATCTTGGCTCACTGCAGGCTCTGCCTCCCAGGCTCAAGCGATCCTGTCACCTCAGTCTCCCAAGTAGCTGAGACTACAGATGCAAGCCACCATGCCTGGCTAAACACCTGGCTAATTAAAAAGAGTTTTGTTTGTAGAGATGAAGTCTTGCTGTGTTGCCCAGACTGGTCTCAAACTCCTAGGCTCAAGCAATCTTCCCATGTCAGCCTCCCAAAATGTTGGGTTTACAGGCATGAGCCACCGTGTGTGGTCTGGTTTTCTTTTCTTTCTTTCCTTCTTTTTATTTTTTATTTTTTATTTTTTTTGTGACAGGATCTTACCCTGCTGCTCAGCCTGGAGTGCGGTGGTATGATCTTAGCTCACTGCAGCCTCAGCCTCCTGGGCTCAAGCAATTCTCCAGCCTCCCAAGGAGCTGATACTACAGGCGAGCACCACCACACCCGGCTGATTTTTTTTTTTTTTAATGTAAACAGGGTCTCACTATGTTGCCCAGACTGTTGCCCAGATCCTCAAGAGGATCACTCTTGAGCTCTAGTGATCCTCCCAAAGTGCTAAGATTAACAGGTGCGAGCCACTGCGACTGGCCCAGTATTTTTTTTTAAACAGTTTGAGAGAAAAAAGTAGACTTGGTGGGATATAGTGGGAAGTTGTTCTTGGGTGAAAACATTAAATAATCTAAAGACATAAATTCTTCTAAAATTAATTTGTAGGTTATGCAGTTCTAAAGGAAATAACTACAGAATTTGTTTTAGAACTTGACAGATCCCAAAGTTCATCTGGAAGAATAAATAGGTGAGATTATTAAAGAAAAATCTGAAAAGTTAGTGTAACCCTTTAGCAATGAAACCTTTATGATAACTAGCAGAATAGTGTGTAAATCAATGGAATAAAATAGTCCCCCCAATATAGCCAGTTATATATAGGTATTGAATGTATTATAATGAATGTTTCTCAGATCATTCACGGGAGGGAGTACTATTTACTAAGTGGTACTGGAATATCTGCTTTGTAGTTTGATTTTAAAAATCACCCTAATCTTTTATCTTATATTTTAAATCTAAAAAAATTCTAAGACTTAAAAACTAAAGTATTAGGAAAAGAAAAAGGATAAGATACTTTTTTTTCCCTGTCCTCCAAAACTTTTTTTTTTGAGACAATCTTGCTCTGTCACTTAGGCTGCAGTGCAGTGGCATGATCTTGGCTCACTGCACCCTCCGACTCCCAGGTTCAAGCAATTCTCATGCCTCAGCCTCCCTAGGAGCTTGGAATTAAGGACATGCACCACCATGCCCAGCTAATTTTTATATTTTTTTAGTAGAGATGGGGTTTCACCATGTTGGCCAGGCTGGTCTTGAACTCCTGGCCTCATGTGATCTACCCTCCTCGGCCTCCCAAAGTGTTGGAATTACAGGCGTGAGCCCCTCCGAACCTCTGAGCAAAGGAAAATATACTTGAATGTTTATCAGACCTTGATAGGAAGAACGGCTTTTTGTTTGTTTGTTTTTTTGAGACAGAGTCCTGCTCTGTTGCCCAGGCTGGAGTGCAGTGCCACCATCTCGGCTCACGGCAACCTCCTGAGTAGCTGGGATCACAGGCACACACCACCATGCCTGGCTAATTTTTTTGTGTTTTTAGTAGAGATGGGGTTTTACCATGTCGGCCAGTCTGGTCTTGAACTCCTGATCTCGTGATCTGCCCACTTTGGCCTCCCAAAATGCTGGGTTTACAGGTGTGAGCCACCACACCCAGCCTGGCTTTTTCTTTTTTCTTTTTTTTTTTTTTGAGACAGGGTGTTGCTGTCACCCAGACTGGAGTGCAATAATGTGATCATGGCTCACTGCCACCTTGAATTCCATGGCACAGTGTATCCTCTTGCCTCAGCCTCTTGAGTAGCTAGAACTGCAGGCACACACCACCAGGTCCAACTAATTTTTATTTTTAGAGACAGCCTTTCTTTGCTGCCCAGGCTGGTCTTGAACTCCCAGGCTTAAGCAGTTCCCCTGCCTTGACCTCCCAAACTGTGGGATTATAGGCGTGAGCCACTATGCCTGGCTTACTTTAGAAACTTATTTGCATTAGCCAAATATGTCCTTTTAAATTTATTTTATGTAAAAAGCATAAAACTACTACATACCAGAAACAGTATTAACTGCAGCCACAGATGTCCCAGAATAGAAACTTTTAATCTAAATAAATTTGCCAGCAGATGGGTATTTGTTAGCAAATATGACAAAGGGATACTGTCTTTATTATATAAAGGGCATATACAAATTGATCGTAAAAATTTCAGAGCCATTTGAGTAAAGTAGCCAATGAAATTAAGGCACAGTGTTCAAGAAGAAACAGCAAAAAATTAATATAGAAAAATATATTTCCTAGCTGGGCATGTTAGCTCATGCATGTAATCCCAGCACTTTGGGAGGCTGAGGTGGGAGGATTGCTTGAATCCAGGAGTTTGAGACCAGCGTGGGCAACATAGTGAAACCCTGTCTCTATAAAACACACAAAAATTAGCTGAGTATGGTGGTGCATGCCTGTAGTCCTAGCTACTTGGGAGGCTGAGGTGGGAGGATTGCTTGAGTCTGGGCAGTCAAGGCTGCAGTGAGCCAAGATTGTGCTGCTGCACTCCAGTCTAGGTGACAAAGTGAGATGCTGTCTCAAAAAAAAAAAAAAAAAAAAATTTCCTTACTAGTAAAAAGCAAAACATTTTAGAGATAAGTAAAATTTGGTATCATTTTTACCTATTCGACAATTAAGAAACTTAAAAAATTAGAAATTTTTTTAAGTAAAGAGGAGTATTGTAGATACTCATATTTAGTGATAATTTAAGGTGTTAACAGCCTTTTTTGAATCAGTTTGCCAATACGAATGCAGTACTCATACACATTCAATACTTAATGAAAGTGTTTAGGCTCTTAGATCTGAGAATCCCTCTGTATTGAAGGAATGTGAAGAAACTATTTCCACAAAAATAAATAGTGCTATTTTTAATAGAAAAGACTGTAAACTACATGTTCAAAATTTATATAATAGTGTTAAACAGAAAAATTTTATGTTGTAAGTATTATGTATCATCTGCTGATTAAGAGATAGAATTTGAATACAGGGTCTGTAATGTATTAGCTTGGTGATCTTAGTAGACTGATCTATCTCTCAATATCTTCACTTGTAAATTCGAGATAGTAAAACCCACCTCATAGATTTTGTTGTGTGGATTAAATTAATTATGTTTTTAAAGTGCATAAAAAGATTCCTACTCATAATGCCTCAGTATGTGAGAGAGATAGATAAATAATATATAAACATTATAATGCATTGTTAATTGAAATAAGTAATGATATAAAACTAATACTTAAATTCTGGTATTTACAATGGAATATAAATAAAAACTGGGGCCTGTAATAAAAACTGGGGCCAGGCACAGTGACTCATGCCTATAATCCCAGCACTTTGGGAGGCCAAAGAGGGTGGATCTCCTGAGCACAGGATTTTGACACCAGCCTGGGCAATGTGGTAAAACCCTTTCTCTACAAAAATAGAAAAGTTAGCTGGGCATGGTGGCAGGTGCCTGTAGTCCCAGCTACTTGGAAAGTTGAGACACAAGAATCACTTGAACCTGGGAGTCGGAGGTTGCAGTGAGCCAAAATCCTGCCACTGCACTCCAGCCTTGGGGACAAAGCGAGATGCTGTCTCAAAAAAAAAAAAAAAAAAAAAAAAGAAATTATGGCTGGGTGTGGTGGCTCACACCTGTAATCCCAGTACTTTGAGAGGCTGAGGCAGGTGGATCACCTGAGGTCAGGAGTTTGAGATCAGCCTGGCCAACATGATGAAACTCCGTCTCTATTAAAACTACAAAAATTAGCTGGATGTGGTGGTGCACACCTGTAATCCCAGCTACTCCAGAGGTTGAGACGGGAGAATCGCTTGAACCCAGGAGGTAGAGGTTGCAGTGAGCCGAGATCACGCCACTGCACTTCAGCCTGGGTGACAGAGCGAGACTCTGTTCCAAAAAAATAAATAAATAAAACTAAATTAAAAACAACAAAACAAAAACTGGAAAGAATCAATCCTGTTTGTCCTCTGTCCACCTATCATTTTCTGTAATGTACTTGAATTTGTAATAAAGCATATTCCTTCATTAAAGAAATATAATGTTATAACTTCAGCTAGAGAGAGTTATAAAATATGTAGAGACCCCATGCTGTAGAAATACAGTTGTGTCACATGCTTCTCTGGGACATCAGTTGAGAATTTTGCCTCTTTATTCTTCTATCAGTCACCTCAAGGGTAATGATATCTGCAGCTTAGTGCCTAGAACATTGTTAGATACTTAGAAAATATTTGTTAAATGAATTGGTTATTGGCTCTTACATAATAGACAAACCTCTGTTTTTTTGGTTTATTTGTTTTTAAGACAGAGTCTTGCTCTGTCGCCCAGACTGGAGTGCAGTGGCACGATCTTGGCCTGCTACAACCTCCACCTCTAGGGTTCAAGCAGTTCTCCTGTCTCAGCCTCCCGAGTAGCTGGGACTACAGGTGCCCACCCTGCCTGACTAATTTTTATGTTTTTGATAGAGATGAGGTTTCACCATATTGGTTAGGCTGATCTCGAACTCCTGACCTCAGGTGATCCACCTGCCTCAGCCTCCCGAAGTGCTAGGATTACAGGCGTGAACCACCTCTCCCAGCCAAGCCCCTTTTTATTAATAGTTTATTATCATTTAAGTGTATGTGGATATGTGTTTTTTATTTTAAAAGATGAGGTTACATGTTATAAAATTGAGGTTAATTTGGCTGGGTACGGTGGCTCATGCCTGTAGTCCCAGCACTTTGGGAGGCAAAGGCGGGCAGATCACGGGGTCAGGAGATCGAGATTATCCTGGCTAACATGGTGAAACCCCATCTTTACTAAAAATACAAAAAATTAGCCGGGCGTGGTGGCGTGTGCCTGTAGTCCCAGCTACTTGGGAGTCTGAGGCAGGAGAATGGTATGAACCTGGGAGGCGGAGGTTGCAGTGAGCTGAGATTGTGCCACTGTACTCCAGCCTGGGCGACAGAGCGAGACTCTTATCTCAAAAAAAAAAAAAAAAAAAAAAAAGAGATTAATTTGTGTGACTTTATTGGGTGTATTTTATGGTCTAAGCAAAGCAGTACGTAAATAAAAGGGAAAGAAGGCATGTGAATTTGTTAATGGTGGGAATATTTTTGGGGCGTGGGATTATTAGGATCTCTTATTTTCATTTATATGAGTCCATAGTTGTAGTGAACATGGATTTTAAACTTGATGAAAGACAAATTAATTTAAAATTTTGTTTTTCAGATAAATTACATGGTATCTTAAGTTCTTAGAGCATTGTATTTTGGATTATAGGAAATTTTAGATTAGTTATAATTTGTATCATTTCTTTTCTTTTCTTTTTTTTTGAGATGGAATCTCCTTCAGTCTCCCAGAATGGAGTACAGTGGCACGATCTCCTGGGTTCAAGTGATTATTCTGTCTCAGGCTCCTGAGTAGCTGAGATTACAGGTGCCTGCCACCATGTCTAGCTAATTTTTGTATTTTTGGTAGAGGCGGGATTTCTCCAAGTTGGCCAGGCTAGTCTTGAACTCCTGAGCTCAAGTAATCCACCTGCCTCAGCCTCCCAAAATGCAGGGATTACAGGCATGAGCCACCGTGCTGGGCCCCATTTATTTTCTTGGTAGTTGTAGTACTTTTTACTTAATTTTCTAAAATTATCATGACATGTTAATGTTCATGCTGGTAAAGTGTAGAATATAGAATAGAAGAGTGCATTTAAGAAAATTATA
The DNA here is from genome assembly GCF_043159975.1 of Macaca nemestrina. NCBI lineage: Eukaryota > Metazoa > Chordata > Mammalia > Primates > Cercopithecidae > Macaca > Macaca nemestrina. The sequence continues at coordinate 77,008,017 of NC_092131.1, forward strand.
AGTCATTTTTGGTGAGCTCAATATATTTATAATAGAAAACAAATGGAATTATCTCAAAAATGAACATGTGCTGAGTCCCAATTTTTTTGTATTTTTTTATTAAGTGTATTCTTTTAGAGTGTATAAAATGTAACATTGGCTATTTTACTGTTCATTAATGCATGCATTTTGGTTTAACTTCATTTGGCTTCATATAATTCTATTTTTACTTTTCAAGGAAAGCAAGTCTTGCTCTAATTCGAAAAATGATTCATTTTTGCTCTGAAGCACTGTTAAAAGAAGTTTGCGATTCTGATGTTGGTCACAATTTGCCTACAATACTAGTGGAAATCACTGCAACTGTCCTGGATCAAGAGGTCGGTTTCTTTTTCAAAACTCTTCTAGCATTAATTTCCTTTAGGTAGTAGTCTGAAATAAAAATTTTGTTTTAATTTCAGTAAATCATTTTGTGCAAATTACTGCATTTCTCTGCTCCTGGCAACTAAACTTATTTTTACTGTTTTTCTTTCACTTCCTTGCTATCATGTACTTCCCCCCTCCTTTTTTTTTTTTCCTCAGGATGATGATGATGGCCACTTGCTGGCTTTGCAGATCATAAGGGATTTAGTAGATAAAGGCGGTGATATATTTTTGGATCAGCTAGCCAGACTTGGTGTAATTAGCAAAGTGTCAACGTTGGCAGGTCCTTCATCTGATGATGAGAATGAAGAGGAATCAAAACCAGAAAAAGTGAGTGGTCTTAATTGTAGAGGTATCAGGAAGAGTTACTTTTGAGGAAAATCTAGTTTCGATTTTTGATGGGTTTTGACAAGATGACAATTATCTTGACAAATAAATGACAATGAAATAGTTTTGTATAATTTTTAAATTGGTCAATTTTCTTTTAAAACATTTTATGGATCAACAATTTTAAACATACAGAAATGTTGCAAATATAATTAAAGAATATCAGAATACTCTCTATCCACATCGACTAGTTATTGACATTTTGCCCCATTTCCTTTAATATTTTTTCAGACACATGTGTCTCTGTGTGTGTGTGTGTGTGTACATTTTTTTTTTTTTTTTGAGATGCAGTTTTGCTCTTGTTGCCCAGGCTGGAGTGCAATGGCACGATCTCAGCTCACTGTCGCCTCCGCCTCCCGGGTTCAAGTGGTTCTCCTGCCTCAGCCTTCCGAGTAGCTGGGATTACAGGCATGCGCCACCATGCCTGGCTAATTTTGTATTTTTAGTGGAGACGGGGTTTCTCCATGTTGGTCAGGCTGGTCTCAAACTCCTGACCTCAGGTGATCCACCCGCCTTGACCTCCCAAAATGCAGGCGTGAGCCACTGCCCCAGCCAATGTGTGTACATTTATTTTATTTTATTTTTATTAATTTTTTGAGACGGAGTTACACTCTTGTTGCCCAGACTGGAGTGCAATGGTGCGATCTCAGCTCACTGCAACCTCCACCTTCCTGGGTTCAAGCGATTCTCCTGCCTCAGCCTCCTGAGTAGTTGGGATTACAGGCATGCGCCACCACACTCAGCTAATTTTGTATTTTTAGTAGAAACGGGCTTTCTCCATGTTGGTCAGGCTGGTCTCAAACTCCCGACCTCAGGTGATCCGCCTGTCTCAGCCTCCCAAAGTGCTGGGATTACAAGTGTAAGCCATAGTGCCTGTCCATGTGTACTTTTAAAAAATATTTGATGGTGGCCGGGTATGATGGCTGACGCCTGTCATTCCAGCACTTTGGTAGGCCAAGGCGGGTGGATCACGAGGTCAGGAGTTCAAGACCAGCTTGACCAATATGTTGAAACCCCGTCTCCACTAAAAATACAGAAAAAATTAGCCCGGCGTGGTGGCATGTGCCTGTAGTCCCAGCTACTCGGGAGGCTGAGGCAGGAGAATTGCTTGAACCTGGGAGGCGGAGGTTGCAGTGAGCTGAGATCGTACCACTGTACCCCCGCCTAGGCGACAGAGTGAGACTCCATCTTTTTTTTATTTTCCCCAGACGGAGTCTCGCACTGTCGCCCAGGCTGAGTGCAGTGGCGTGAGTTTGGCTCACTGCAAGCTCCGCCTTCTGGGTTTACGCCATTCTCCTGTCTCAGCTCCCGAGTAGCTGGGACTACAGGCGCCTGCTACCACACCCGGCTAATTTTTTGTATTTTTAGTAGACACAGGGTTTCGCTGTGCTAGCCAGGATGGTCTTGATCTCCTGACCTTGTGATCTGCCCATCTCAGCCTCCCAAAGTGCTGGGATTACAGGCGTGAGCCACCGTGCCCGGCCTGAGACTCCATCTTAAAAAAAAAAGATGGTAAGCTGAATACAAAGTTTTCCCTTTTAACCTAAATATTTCACCAAAAAACCGGGACATAGTTGTAGTATCATTATCAAAATTGTACTAATCAGAAAATTTAATATTTATGTAACACTAATATTTTCTCTGGAGACCATATTCAGATTTTGCCATTGTCTTTAATGGCCTTTGTAGTAATTTTTTTTTCTGGTCCACAATGAAATCCAGGAGCACACATTACGTTGCTTATCATATTCCTGAGGACCTGCGACAGTTTGTCCTGAGAACCTATAACAGTCTGTCCCCCTTTCTTTTATTTTCATAGCTTTGGTGTTTATGAAGAGAATAGAACAGTTAATTTGAACAAAGAATCTAACTTTATGTCATGTTTCTTTGTGATTTAATTCAGCTTATGTGTTTTAGCAGAAGTCCTATAGAGGAGATACTATGCTGTTCTAGGTGCATAATGTTCCTTCTTGGAGGCACATTCGTGTCTGTTTGCCCTGTTGGTTATGATAACTTGGATCACTTGCTTAAGTTTTTTCTCTTCCAGGTTTCTCTACTATAAAGTTGCTCTTTTTCCTTTTTTTTTTTGTTGGGATCTTGCTGTGTTGCCCAGGCTGGAGTGCAATGGCATGATCTCGGCTCACTGCAACCTCCACCTTATGGGTTAAAGTGATTCTCATGCCTCAGCCTCCAGAGTAGCTGGGATTACAGGCACGTACCACCACGCCCAGCTAATTTTTGTATTTTTAGTAGAGGCAGGGTTTCACCATATTAGCCAGGCCAGTCTCAAACTTCTGACCTAGGTGATCCCCCCGCCTTGGCCTCCCAAACTGTTGGTATTACAGGCATGAGCCACTGCACTTGGCCTCTTTTTCCTTGTAGTAAGTAATTTGTAGGGACATAATTCCAGACTCTGTAAATATGCTGTTTCTCGGTAAACTTAACCGACCCATTTCTGTATTCATTGGTAACTCTTGCCTTAGACTGCAAATTTAAATATACCTTTTCCATCTCTAGTGATTCCCAGCAAGATTTATTTCTAATATTTAGTGAATTCTTATTGTATATTAGTAACAAGGTAGTAATATTTTTGAAAAAAATGGTGGCGTATGAGTTATAATTGTAGAATTCCGAGGGTGGTGAAAAGAGAATGTGTATGTGTTACCCATATCTGGTTAATTGTCAGAATTACTGGGGGATTTAAGGAAAAACAAAAATATCATCTGAGTTTATTCTCTGGAGCTCTTCCTCTCAAGAAATAGGTTACAGAAATCCCAACCAAGATCCCAGCAGTCTTTTTGTAGAAATTAACAAGGAGATTCTAGGCTGAGTACAGTGGCTCACGAGTGTAATCCCAGCACTTGTGGGAGGCCGAGGCAGGGAGATCACCTGACGTCAGAAGTTTGAAACCAACCTGGCCAACATGGTGAAACCCTGTCTCTACAAAAAATACAAAAATTAGCCAGGCGGCCGGGCGCGGTGGCTCAAGCCTGTAATCCCAGCACTTTGGGAGGCCGAGACGGGCGGATCACGAGGTCAGGAGATCGAGACCATCCTGGCTAACACAGTGAAACCCCGTCTCTACTAAAAAATACAAAAAAATAGCCGGCGAGGTGGCGGGCGCCTGTAGTCCCAGCTACTCGGGAGGCTGAGGCAGGAGAATGGCGCAAACCCGGGAGGCGGAGCTTGCAGTGAGCTGAGATCCGGCCACTGCACTCCAGCCTGGGTGACAGCGTGAGACTCCCTCTCAAAAAAAAAAAAAAAAAAAATTAGCCAGGCATGGTGGCACTTGCCTGTAGTCCCAGCTACTCGGGAAGTTGAGGCAGGAGAATCACTTGAACTGGGAGGTGGAGGTTGCACTGAGCTGAGATCGCACCACTGCACTCCAGCCTGGGCAACAGAGCAAGACTCTGTCTTACAAAAAAAAAAAAAATTAGCTGGGCGTGGTGGCACGCACCTGTAATCCCAGCTACTTTGGAGGCTGAGGCAGGAGAACTGCTTGAACCTGGGAGACAGAGGTTGCAGTGAGCCGAGATCGTGCCATTGCATTCCAGTCTGGTTGACAGAACGAAACTCCATCTCAAAAAAAAAAGAAAACAAGGAGGGTCTAACATTTATATATAAATGCAAATATTCTAACATTTACATATAAATGCAATAGCCAAAGCAACCTGGAAAAGGAGCAGCATGGAAGGATATACATCAACAGATTTCAAGTCTTTTATAAAACTTCAGTAATCAAGGAAGTGTGACAATAGTGTAAAGATAGATTAATGACCCAGTACACATATGGTCAATCAGTTTTCAACAAAAGTGCTAAGACAATCAAGAAAGGATGATCTTTTCAGAAAATGAACAGGTCAATAGCATATGCAAAACAAATTGAACTTCAACCCTTACCGTATATATATAAAATATATATATAGTATCATTTTTCTTTTTCTTTTGTTTTGTTTTTTGAGATTGAATCTGCCTCAGTCTCAACCCTTACCATGTGTATATATAGCATTATATATATACATTGTATATATACATGGTAAGGGTCCCATATACAAAAATTAACAAAATGAACCATAGACTAAAATGTATACACTAAAATTATGAAACTTCTAGAGAAAAAGAGAAATCTTAGTGACCTTGGGCTTGGGAAAGATTTCAAAAATGAAACTTCAAACGGTTATACTGTAAAAGAACACATAATTGCTAAGTTGTACTTCATCATCACACACTTTTGCTCTTGAAAATACATTGAAATGGTCGGCTGGACACGATGGCTCATGCCTGTAATCCCAGGACTTTGGGGAGGCTCAGGTGGGAGAATTGCTTGAGCCCAGGAGTTTGAGACCAGTCTGGGCAAAATTGTGAGACTCTGTGTCTGTTTTTTTTTTTTGAGACCGAGTCTTGGCTCACTGCAAGCTCTGCCTCCCGGGTTCATGCCATTCTTCTTCCTCAGCCTCCCGAGTAGCTGGGACTGCCACAATGCCTGGCTGATTTTTTGTATTTTTAGTAGAGACAGGGTTTTACCATATTAGCCAGGATGGTCTCCATCTCCTGACCTCGTGATCTGCCCACTTTGGCCTCCCAAAGTGCTGGGATTACAGGCCCGAGCCACATGCCCGGCCAACCCCATCTCTATTTTTATTAAAAAAAAAAAAGAGAGAAAATTAAAAGGGAAGCCAGATAATTCTCTCAGATTGTATTTATCTGAAAATGTCTTTATTTGGCCTTCTTTTTAAATTTTTCTTTTTTGAGACAGGGTCTTGCTCTGTCACCCAGGCGGGAGTGCAGTGGCGCGATCTTGGCTCATTGCAACCTCCGCCTCCCGTGTTCAAGCAATTCTCCTGCCTCAGCCTCCCAAGTGGCCGGAATTATAGGTGCACACCACCATGCTCAACTAATTTTTGTATTTTTCGTAGAGACAAGGTTTCACTATTGTTAGCCAGGCTGGTCTTGAACTCTTGACCTCAAAGTGATCCACAGCACCTCGCCTCTTTTTTTTTTTTTAATTAAAAAAATATTTATTTTATTTTTGTAGAGATGAGGGTCTCACTATGTTGCCAAGGCTAGGTTGGTTTTTGGCCTCAAGTTATCCTCCCGCTTTGGCCTTCCAAACACTGTGATTCTTTGTCTAGTAATTTTTGATTTGCTACTGGATATTGTAAATGTTATGATACTGAGCTTTGGGCTTTGTGGTCTTTCGTAAGGAATATTGGGCTTTGGCCAGGTACCTTGGCTCACGCCTGTAATTCCAGCACTTTGGGAGGCTGAAGCGGACAGGTTGCTCGAGCCCACGAGTTCAAGGTTAGCCTAGGTAACATGGCAAAACCCTGTCTCTACAAAGAATACAAAATTGTCATTGCATGGTGGCAGAATAGCTTTTACTCTAGGGAAGTTCACCCCTGTGATCCTGAATTTGTGATTTCTCTGAATTCACTGAATATCCTGGTGATCCATGAGGATTTTCTACTCTGGCTGTTTGGAATGCAAATGTCTGGCCGCTTGTATGATCTCTTACAACTTTCCAGTTGTTCTTTGCCCAATCTTATGGAGTATCACCCTGTATATGACTGTAGTGCTCAGTGGAAACTACTTTGCAGATTTCTGGAAAGGCTTTTTCTCTTTAGTTCCCTAATAGTGAACTCAGCCTCCACATATTCCAGTTGTCTTAAACTCCTCAAACTCTGATCTGTGTTTTCTTAACTTGTACTGCTAGGATCTGTGTTCCCCTTCCTCATGAGCTCAGCCAGCAAATGGTCTCTACTTTGTTTGCTTTCATTTTCTTAAGGATCATAGTCTTGCATTGACTGTTGTTTAGTGTTTGAAAACACATTTTTCATGTATCTTATCTATATTTTAGTTGGTTGTAATGGATGTATTTAGAGAATTTAATAATTTTTTTATGTGAATATTTTCAATTTTTAAGTATGTCCAAAGAAAGTTTTAGGAACACAGGCTGAGCTACAAAATGTTTATAGATTGTTTTTTTAAAAAAACATGCTCAGTTGGGCGCGGTGACTCATGCCTAATCCCAGCATTTTGGGAGGCTGAGGCGGCCGGATCATGAGGTCAGGAGATCGAGACCATCCTGGCTAATACCGTGAAACCCTGTCTCTACTAAAAATACAAACAATTAGCCAGGTGTGGTTGTGGGCGCCTGTAGTCCCAGCTACTTGGGAGGCTGAGGCAGGAGAATGGCGTGAACCAGGGAGGCGGAGCTTGCATTGAGTGGAGATTGCGCCACTGTATTCCAGCCTGGGTGACAGAGTGGGGGAAAAAAAAAAGCTGTAGCTAAAATACTTGTATGATCATGGGAACGAGTATATTTGATTCACTTGGCTAAAGGTGGGGCCTTGGAATGAATGAATGAATTTTATTTACTTACAATAGATAATATATAACATATAAATTATAAATATATGTAATATATTTATAGAGAGAGACACTGTCTCTATTATCTATATAGAGATAATAGACAGTGTCTCTATTAGCTAGCTAGCTAGCTAGATAGATAGATATAGATAATAGAGACAGAGCCCCAGTCTGTCACCCAGGCTGGAGTTCTGTGGCACAATCCTTCACTATAACCTCACATTCCAGGGCCCAAGCAGTCTTCCTGCTTCCACTTCTCTAGTATCTAGAGCTACAGGTGCGCACTGCCACCCTCAGCTAATTTTAAAATTTTTTTTGTGGAGACAGACTCAGTATGTTGCCCAGGCTGATCTTGAACTCCTGGCCTAAGCAGTCCTCCTGCCTTGGCCTCCAAAAGTGTTGAGGTAACAGGCTTGAGCCATCACTCTCAGCCAAAATTTATCTTTAAAAAGCTTTTTTGGTGATTCTGTTATACACTTCAGTTTGGATACCATTGAGCCTCTCTAAATCATCATTTTTTACAAATAGACCCAGAGATGTAGTGAGTTCAGCAAGGTTTTAGGTTATTATCTTGTTTGTAGTGCTCTAATCCATTAGTCTTTACCCCACTACACCTGGACACGATATTATGTAGGTCATTAATTACATGAATTTCTTGATATTTTTAACACTTATTTGTAAGATTTAGTTATAGGTAATTAATTAGAATTGAGAGCCAGGTGCTGTGGCTTGGACCTGTAATCCCAGCTACTTTGGAGGTTGAGGTGGGAAGATTGCCTGAGGCCAGGAGTTAGAGGCTTCTGTAAGCTATGATGACACTACTGCACTCCAGCCTGGGTGACAGAGTGAGACCATGTTTCTAAAAGGAAAAAAAAAAAATTAAACTACACGCAATTGAGTATTATGTTCAGAACATTTAAATTTGAAATTAGATTCTTGTTTTTAAAATACGTATAAATATTTGAAATTGAAATTATTTCCCATGTTTAATTGAATAATTCTACACATTTAGGAAGATGAACCACAGGAAGATGCTAAAGAATTGCAGCAAGGTAAACCATATCATTGGAGAGACTGGTCAATCATTAGGGGAAGAGACTGCTTGTATATTTGGAGTGATGCAGCAGCCTTGGAATTATCTAATGGCAGTAATGGATGGTTCAGATTTATTTTGGATGGAAAACTTGCCACCATGTATTCAAGTGGTAGTCCTGAAGGTGGATCTGACAGTTCAGGTAATATTTTGTTTCAATTAAAATATTTTCCCAGTTTCTACAGTTTTTTTTCCTCATATTTTTGCTACCATTGTCATGGTATTTTATTTAATTTTTTGAGATTGAGTCTCACTCTGTCACCCAGGCTGGAGTACAGTGGTGCGATCTCGGCTCACTGAAACCTCCACCTCCCGGGTTCAGGCAATTCTCCTGTCTCATCTTCCCAAGTAGCTGGGACTACAGGCACCTGCCACCACGCCTGGCTAATTTTTGTATTATTAGTAGAGATGGGATTTCACCTTGTTGGTCAGGCTAGTCTCGAACTCCTGACCTCAGGTAATCCACCTGCCTCAGCCTCCCGAAGTGCTGGAGTTACAGGTGTGAGCCACTGTGCCCAGCCCGTCATGGTATTTAAAAAAAATATTTGTTTCTTTATTTTTTAATATCCATTTTTTTGTATCAGTAGAGAAAAATTATTATACCATGAAAATGTTTCATAAATGTCTTTTTACTGCATGGGACAAGGAACAACACTATATCTACTTTTTAAAAAATATCTTTACAAATATAGCTCCTTTTTTTGGGTGGGGGGGGGAGACAGTGTCTTACTCTGTTTCCCAGGCTAGAGAGTGGTGGTGTGATCATAGCTCATCACAACCTCAAACTCATGAGTTCAAGTGATCATCTCGCCTTAGCTTCCCAAGTAGCTGGGACTACAGATGTGTACCACCATGCCTGGCTAATATTTCCAGTTTCTAATTTAGTTTTATTGTTTAAAATTTATATTTTAATAGGTCTTTTTTTTTTAAGAGAAAATACATGTTATATTTGAAAGAAATAAGATTTTTAAAACAAGTATTTTGTCTTCATAGAAAGCCGAAGTGAATTCTTAGAGAAGTTACAAAGAGCTCGAGGCCAAGTAAAGCCATCTACTTCAAGTCAACCTATACTGTCAGCACCAGGACCCACTAAACTTACTGTAGGAAATTGGTCACTGACATGTTTGAAAGAAGGAGAAATTGCTATTCATAATTCAGATGGTCAGCAAGCTACAATATTGAAAGAAGATTTACCTGGTTTTGTGTTTGAATCTAATAGAGGAACCAAACATTCATTTACTGCAGAAACTTCCCTGGGTAAGTATGTAGATATGTAAGGTTAGTAGGTAAAAATAAATGAATATGTTAAATTGTAATAAAGTATGCTCTATGAATGTTCTTTTTTTCCCCCCAAGGTTCAGAATTTGTGACTGGCTGGACTGGCAAAAGAGGCAGAAAACTGAAATCTAAGTTAGAAAAAACAAAGCAAAAGGTATATCTGTTGGATGTGCTTTATTCTTGTCTTTTATACTGATGTTGTAAATTTTCAGTGGTTAAGTATAAGCATTGAAAAAAATTGAGCCATAGAACATAAGCAACCCGAATATAACGTATTTTAGTTTTCCTGTTTTCAGTGTTCATTTTCTTAAATATTTATTTACATATTATTTTTATACCTGTACTAAATACCAACATTAAAACAGAATCAAAATGGATATTAGTATGAAACAAAATGTAAATTACTTATTAATTGCATACAAAATTTAACTCATTGAAATTTTTTCTTTTCTTTTCTTTCCTTTTTTTTTTTTTTTTTTTTTGAGACTGAGTCTCGCTGTATTGCCCAGGCTGGAGTGCAGTGGCGTGATCTTGGCTCACTGCACCCTCCGTCTCCCAGATTCATGCCATTCTCCTGTCTCAGCCTCCTGAGTAGCTGGGACTACAGGCACCCGCCGCCACACCGGCTAATTTTTTGTAAAGACAGATTTTCACTATGTTAGCCAGGATGGTCTCAATCTCCTGACCTCGTGATCCGCCTGCCTCGGCCTCCCAAAGTGCTGGGATTACAGGCGTGAGCCACCATGTCCGGCCTGAAATTATTAATGATATTAATATTTTTAGTGTTATAGTGGGATTGAAAATGACTATTGTATTTTACAGTCTGGGTTAATACCTTGTGATACAGCAACTTAACTGCCTGGTTCTAAATTCAGATTATTTTGATGCTTAATTTAATGGCTATGGCAGCTGAAATTATTACTTCAAGAAGATACTGTAGCAGATGCGTAATTGACTAATCTTTTAATGCTTTCATCAGGTTTGCATTGTTATTTTCAAATATGGCCAGTATATTTCCATGTTAATCTCATAGTTAGATTCAACATTTTCTGGTGACTAGCATGTTTATTTTACCTGTAATGGTAATATAAAATAGGATTTGTTTTTTATTTGTTTTGTTTTGAAACAGAGTCTCTCTGTGTTGCCTAGGCTGGTCTAAAACACCTGAGTGCAAGTCATCCTCCTGCCTCAGCCTCTCAAGTAGCTGGGACTACAGGCCCTATGCCTGGTTCTAAGATAGTTTTTAAATACAGTATGTAAAGAATGCTTGTACGTGATTGGGATTAGGGGAGAGTTCTTGTGTTTTTTATGGCTTTGACCAGAGAAATTGTAATAATGGTGTTTCTTTTTCTTTTTCTTTTTTTTTTTTAAAGAAACTTAGCGAAACCCTTGTAATAATGTTTTTTTTTGAGACTTGGTTTCGCTCTTGATGCCTAGGCTGTGGTGCAATGGTGCAATCTCGGCTCAGTGCAACCTCTGCTTCCCGGGTTCGAGCTATTCTCCTGCCTTAACCTCCTGAGTAGCTGGGATTACAGGTGCCCACCACCATGCCCAGCTAATTTTTTGTATTTTTAGTAGAGATGGAGTTTCACCATGTTGACCAGGCTGGTCTCAAACTCCTGACCTCAGGTGATCTACCTGCCTCAGCCTCCCAAGGTGCTGGGATTACAGGCATGAGCCACTGAACCTGTCCTGTAATAGTGGTTTTTATTTGAAGCAGATGTTTTATATAAAGATGTTCATGTCTTTATTTCCTGTTTGAATACGCTAGGTTATCCCAAAGATATTTCAGGTGCCACACTTTGGAAAGAACATAGCTTTTTTGTTTATTTTTATTTTTTTTTGAGATGGATTCTCACTCTGTCACCCCGGCTGGAGTGCAGTGGTGCGATCTCGGCTCACTACAACCTCCGCCTCCCCAGGTTCAAACGATTCTCCTGCCTTAGCCTCCCGAGTAGCTGGGACTACAAGCACATGCCACCATACCCGGCTAATTTTTTATAT